>NC_138426.1:684455-1368910 GCF_016097725.1 Ips typographus | reverse complement strand
GTAGCGACTTTCTCTTCCAGACCTATCCTTTGGTTTTACATAGATAGAAGGGTAAAAAGCAGTAGTCTTGCTTGGCCCATCTATCTGAGGCCGCATTCCCTGCCAAAGAATATTGGCGGAAGACAACAAACAATCCTGTGAGAAAACGAAACCAGGCAGACTTCCAAAACGCTGGAAAGAGTGCTGGACATCCGAAGAAGCATAATAGGACAAAACAGGCATTAGCCTACCTATAAGGACACCCATATTAGAAAGAAAGAAGAAGATTGAGAAATATGCAACTGTTCAGAGATGCAGCCAACAAGGTCTGGATTGCTGTTATGCAAACATCCGATAGGAGATACCTAGATAGTGCAACTATTGCTAATATAAAATGTAGCATAGGGCAAAGTTTTTAGTTCATTGGGCAGGGAGTTGTACAGTTCGATACTGTTATTGATGTAGCTCTTGTCGGTTAAGGTAAGTCTGTGTCTTTGTGTTAATAAGTTTTCACCGTGTCTTGTGGTATAATGGTGTCTGCTGCTTACTGTTGCAAATTCTGATATTGTGGATTTCACATGTGCCAAACATTGGTATATGTATAGGCCTGGTAAGGTTAGAATTCGAATATCTTAAAAAAGAGGCTCTACAGCTGTCCAAGGACTCTAGTTTGTCCATAATTTTTTGTAACAGAAATACCTTCAGCCAGTCTGTCGAATTTCCCTAGAATATGGTAGTTTGGACTGGAAAAGACCCATGTATGCTGTGCGGGAGACTTCTATTGGAGTGGTGTGTGAGATTCTGCGGAGGAGAAATAGGGTCGAAGAGAGGCTTTTTGTCAATTGGATGATGTGGTATTTCCAGGTCAACCTGCTGTCAAGGATTACTCCTAAAAATTTGATCGATTTACCTTCATCTTTCTTTCTTTCAAGGGGAATATGGCAGTTTCTGTTTTTTCGAGGTTGAGGCATAGATTGATGTCAGCAAAATAGGTGTTTAGTTGAGAGAGAAGAGTGGCGGCAGCTACCACGTGGAGCCGTGTTACAATGATGGTCAAGAAGGGTTGTGTCATCTGCATATTGAACCGATGTCAGATTTGAGAGATGGAAAGATAGTTCATTTACATACAAAATGAATAATAGGAGTCCGAGTATAGACCCCTGCGGGACACCTGCTCTTACACGGAGAGCCTCCGACCTGCTGCCCGCGATATCCACCAGTTGGAAGCGGTCTGAAAGGTATGACTGAATAAGTTGTAGCGAGTTACCCCTAAAGCCATAGTATACAAGTTTGCTAAGTAGGGTCCGGTGTGACACACAGAGAGGTCGCAGAAGATCGCCAACATAGATTCCCCCCCCTCGAACCGCTGAACTATGTGGCCCACCAGAGCCCTCAACGCGTCCGCGGTGGTTCTTCTTTTCCGAAAGCCACACTGACGTGCCGAGAGGAGATTACTTCTCTCCAGGAAGCGATTGTTTAGGCTGTTACTTGGGTCCTTTTCATCACCTTTTTTGAAGATGGGGATTACTCTACTAGTGTTCAGTAGTAGTAAGCATCGGATATCGCGGGATGTGGCAAGTATGCATGACAGTCTCCACGCATTACTGAGACAAGCCACACGGCATATTTTCGTTCCTAAATAAACCAGTTAAAAACCAGTTCAGAGGTGTTTTTAACCACCAATTCTTCACCCAAAATCATTATACCACACGTATCTACAATTATAGTCTATCCGGCGAACCTACGGAGTAATAAAAGCGAAAATTAGGAGGGGTTGACCCGCCCTGCCTATTAGTATTGGTCTATATCCAGTCCGTTTTACAATATAATATCTTCTTCTCTCTAATATAGGGACTTCTCGGGTCTCGATTCACTTTTACGTACCTGTTTTACAGTGTAATGCGGGTCGACCAAAGTTGCCGCACATCGAATTTTATTACTCCGTAGGTTCGCCGGGAAGACTATAGTTTTTAGTTTAGTTGTACCAGAGATGGAACATTTGTTATGATAATGGAGAGGGGCAGTGCGAGACCTTCAGATAGCTGTTTTAGAATTTTGTTACTGAGGCCAAATAAATCTTTAGCTGTGCTGTCTCTTAAGCTCTTCTCAGGATTGTCATAACACCTGAAGGAGACTCAGGTGCTAGAAATAAGGTATGATTGTTGTGTATGATTTTTGAGGTGATGTCCGATATATTGGCAAAAAACGTGTTGAGTTCATTTGGGGAGAGTGTCGTTTGTATGTTGGTGTTGAAGAAGAAGAAGAAGAAGAATATCACTGAGATTTATTGTAAATCACGTAAATGAGTAAACAAATCAGTAAATCGTTTAAACTGAAATGAACAAAAAGAATGCAGAGTTAAAAGCAGAATGGAATAATTCAAACCGATAATGACTTTTAGCTCATTTAATTATAGTTCGTGTGCGTCTGACATTCTTTTTTGCAAAATGCATAGAGGAACTTGTTAAATGATTAGCCGCAGTTTCGAGCTGAATACTAATGGGGGAAAGGCAGCGAGGGCAAAAAGGACAGACGCACAGATAGAATAACGTCCCTTTGCGGGCTTGGCAGGCGCACTTTGTTAAAGAGTTTCATTATTTATGGGCAAAGCGCCGGACAATGCAAAAAATATGTCCACTGCTCTACCGGGGGGCAAAATGCAATCCGTTGCAATATATTGCACCGAATTTATTTAAGTCGGACCGGATCGCTGTTAACAATGCCAATTGTTTTGACCCAGGTTGCGTGTAGTTTTGCAATTGAAAATTTGCCACATACCCCAAAAACCATTCAAACTGAGTACCGGACCGATTTCGGAAACTTTTCAGCCGACCATAATGAACACTATACCCCGTCGAAAACAAAAACAATTCGCATTAACGATTGTTAGTTTTTATTGTAGCGGGTCGTCAATGCATCGGAATGGTCAATTATTTTTTTTTTCTGTGTGTGTTTTTGGAATAACAACGAAAAAATTTGTTCCGCAGGGTTAAATTTCTAAATTACTTTTGTGTGGTTTTGTTTCCCTAACATCTTTGCTTCACCGTTTTACTGTTAGATCTATGATTAGTGATGATAGTTTTCTTTTTCAATTTTTGGGCAATAAGCCAGTTCAATCATTTCAACATATTCTTCAACACCTCTTTTCTGATGTTAAACACAATAAATTCTTCTTTAAAATATGATTTGAAATAAATTTTTTTCCAAAATTTATGGGCCAACCATATCAGCACATTTTTCAACTCTTTCCAAAGCTTTCCAAGTGACTTATAAAAGTGTTGGGGGCCTCTAAACAGCCATTTTTAGTTGCCAGAAGCCTTTAGAAGCCATTTTGTACTACCAGAAGCATCTGATACATTCTTAAGCATTCCAAGAGAGTTACAAAAGTGCCAGATACTTCTAAACAGCCATTTTTAGTTGCCAGAAGACTCTAGAAGCCATTTTGTATTGCCAGAACCTTCTGATACATTCGTAAGCGTCCCAATCGACTTCTAAAATTGCCAAAGAGTTCTAAACAGCCATTTTAGTTGCCAGAAGCCTCTAGAATCCATTTTATATTTGCCAGAAGCCTCTGATACATTCTTAAGCTTTCAAAGAGATTTCTAAAAGTGCCAGAGGCCTCTACACAGCCATTCTTAGTTGCCAGAAGCCTCTAGAAGCCATTTTGTATATTCAGAAGACTCCCAATCTTTCTTAAACTTCCCCAGAGTTTTCTGTTAAAAGTGCCAGAGACCTCTAAACAGCCATTTTAATTGAAAGAAGCCTCTAGAAGTCATTTTGTATTGCCAGAAGCCTCTAATATATATTCTTAGCTTCCCAAAAGACTTCTAAAACTGCCAGTGACCTCTAAACAGCCATTTTTAGTTGCCAGAAGCCTTTAGAAGCAATTTTGTATTGTTAGAAGCCTCCTAAACCTTCTTAAGCTTCCCAAGAAACATCTGAAAGTACCAGAGGCCTAGACACAGTAATTCTTCTCTCTGATACATTCTCAAACTTCTCAAGAGACTTATAAAAGTGTCAGAGGCCTCTAAACAGCCATTTTTTGTTGCCGGAAGCCTCTGGAACCAATTTTGTATTGCCAGACGCCTCTGATACATTTAACTTCCCAAGAGACTTCTAAAAGTGTCAAAGACTTTTAATTAAACAACCATTTTTAGTTTCCAGAAGCCTCTGGAAGCAATTTTGTATTGTCAGAACCATCCGAAACCTTCTTAGACTTCCCAAGAGACTTCTAAAAGTGCCAGAGGCCTCTAGACCGCCATTTTTAGCTGCCAGAAGCCATTTTGTAATGTTAGAAGCCTCCGAAACCTTCTTAAATTTCCCAAGAGACTTCTAAAAGTACCAGAGGCCTCTAAATAGCCTTTATAAGATGCCAGAAGCTTCTAGAAGCTATTTTGTTTTGTCAGAAGCCTCCTAAACTTTCTTAAACTTCCCGAGAGACGTCTAAAAGTGCCACAGGCCCCTACACAGCCATTCTTAGTTGTCAGAAACCTCCTAAACCTTCTTAACCTTCCCAAGAGACTTCTACAAGTGCCAGAAGCGTCTACACAGCCATTCTTAGTTGCTAGAAGCCATTTTATAATGTCAGAAGCATCAGAAACCTTCTTAAGCTTCCCAAGAGACTTCTAGAAGTACCAGAGTCCTCTACAGTCCTCTACACAGTCATTCCTAGTTGCCAGAAACCTTTTTAAGCTTCCCAAGAGACTTCTAAACGTGTCAGAGGCCTCTAAACAGCCATTTTTAGTTCGCAGAAGCCCCTAGAAGCCATTTTGTATTGCCAGACGCCTGTGATACATTCTTAAGCTTCCCAAGAGACTTCTAAAAGTGCCAGAGGCGTCTACACAGTCATTCTTAGTAGCCAGAAGCCATTTTATAATGTCAGAAGCCTCAGAAACCTTCTTAAGCTTCCCAAGAGACTTCTAGAAGTACCAGAGTCCTCTACACAGTCAGTCTTAGTTGTCAGAAACCTCTGAAACATTCTTAAGCTTCCCAAGAGACTTCTAAAAGTGCCATAGACCTCTACACAGTCATTCTTAGTTGCCAGAAGCCTCTAGAAGCCATTTTGTACTGCCAGAAGCCTCCTAAACCTTCTTAAACTTCCCAAGAGACTTCTAAAATTTGCTAGAGACTTCAAAATAGCCATTTTCAATTGCCAGAAAACTCTAGAAGCCATTTTGTATTGCCAGAATCCTCTGATGCATTCTTAAGCTTCCCAAGAGACTTCTAAAATTGTCAAAGGCTTCTAAGCAGCCATTTTTAGTTGCCTGAAGCCTCTAGAAGCCTTTTTGTATTGTCAGAAGCCTCCTAAACCTTCTTAAACATCCCAGAGACTTCTTAAAGTGTCAAAGGCCTCTAAATAGCCATTTTTAGTAGCCAGAGGCCTCTAGAAGCCATTTTGTATTGCCAAAAGTCTCTCATTTGCCAGGGGCCTCTAACAAACAGCGATTATTAGTTGTCAGAAGCCATTTTTAGTTTCTAGAAGCTATTTTGTATTGCCAGAAGCCTCTGAAACCTTTTTAAGATGTTAAAATTATGTAATTAATCAATAATATTGATCATACATTTTTAAGTTTGACTTTTAAAATCAATCACTCATAGCTCATTAATCGTAATCATTTGAACAGGTCCTTCCAATCTTCTTTTCTCATGTTAAAAAAAATAAATTCTTCTTTAAAATGTACTTGGCTTTTGAAATCAATCACTCAGTCTTCTTTCGAAATTACCGGGCAATAAGCCAACTTAATCATTTCTTGCTTTTCTGAAGCGAATGAAACCGTATTCTTTTTTAAAATTACAGTCAGTTTTCTTTCAAAATTTCTGAGCAATAAGCCATTCTTCCCCTCTTCTTTTCGTATGTTTCTAAAGTAACTTAATTCTTCTTTATAATATGTTTGTCATTCGAAATCAAAGAAAATTTCTGGGCAATAAGCCAATTCAATACGTTTTTTCTTTTCTGATTTTTTAAAGAAATTGTATTCTTCTTTGAAATATGTTTGCGTTTCAAAATGTTTCAATATTCCTGAGCCATTTCTAAACTTCTTTTTCATGCTAATTACTTTTACTGTAAAATTTTTTAAGAAATTCTGAAAATATTCCTGAAGGAGCCCTATAAAAGCTGAATATACTGTACAGGGTGATTGTTGATATTTTACTCAATAGCTAAACAACTCTACAAGATTGCAACAGGGCACTTATGTCCTAAAAGGTCATTTAAGGGAGATATTCCCTCAAAACTGTTTCAAAAAGTGAAACGAGTGCGTAACTCGGTTATTTGAAAAAATATCAAAAAAGTGTAATAAGGTAAAGTTATAGGGAATTTGATTCTCTACAAGATTGCGTTAGGGCAGTTTTGCCCTAAAAGGTCATTTAAGGGAGATATTCCCTCAAAACTGTTTTAAAAAATGAGTTTTGTGTTTTTTCAGAGAATTTTTTGAAAAACATTTTTTTCAGGATTTTAGTGTTTTTAATCCGGACTTTAGTCGTAACAAATTATACTATACTATATCAACTGTAATCTAACTTTAAACTGCAATTTTTAACTTATAGTTAAACCGATACAACTGGCCCTTAGTACATCAATAATCAATAATTTACTTTATAGTATTGGCTATCCACATATACATTTTATAATCCCTAGAGAGCGATGACGTCAAACAAAACCTTATCGGACAAAAGGGCCCTAAAAGCAAAAAAATAGGCAACCGAAGCATGAGGGAAGGAAGGAAATCCTTTTGACAATTTGTAGGGACAATTTCCAGTTAAACGAAATGGTCGTATTTGCTACGGACATAAAATTGTATGACCCCTTTCGAGGAGAGTTCATGTTGGAATTCCCATTGTGGAATCTAATTAGATCGGTCAGGTTTAATTTGTTTTTATTAAAATGTGTGCAGAGAACAGTAGCACAGTTATCAAGCAAAGAGTGTCCCAAAACCTAATTTGGATTGAAGATTCAGTTTAAGAGAGTTTGTTAGAATAAAACCTGCCTGAAATGGCTATTGTTGAGGTGCAACAATACATAAAAAAACGCTTAAAAATGTTAAATTTACATTGAAAAAAAAAATTATTTTGAAATCACCAGAAGTCTAAAAGTGAGCCAAAAATGTATTCTAAAATTTGAAGCAATCAGTGTTTTTCTTCCTTCCAAAATAGAGGAAATTGTCATCTACTTACCTCCTTCCTTTCTTACGATTTTCTGGTATACAGCATGTTAAATTTTAAATTTTATTTCCTTGTAAGTTTTTTTCGTGTTTCAACGTATCTGCAAACGTGTGTTCCATTGAAATTGGTGCAGAATCATGTTTAAATAACCACATGCTTGGTTTTTGGTTAACTTTACCTAAACTGTGTAACACTCTGACTTTTAAACACTTTTCTACAAATATTGAATAATAATGCACTTTTTGCTTCTTAATCTCAATGAAAAGTTATTTTTTGTGAGAAGTTTACTTTATATTTGTCCCATTTCTTTATTATCTCATGTTAAAATTATGACAAATATTTATATATTAAGATATTACTATTTAAACAAATTGTAATTTACTGACAATTGTCAAAATAACTGTCATAAATCTCTGAAATACGTCTTGTTCCGAAAACTGTGTTAAACTATATTTATTGTAAATTTGAGGGAAATTTTAACAGTTTTGAAATTAGTCACAGATATCACGTGGTTTTTAAAGGATAATTGAGCTAGATAGTCACGTGCTACTGTCATAAATCTCAGCAATACGTTGGGTATCGAATACAGCAAGAGAACCTTTCTAAATCTTGATTTTTGCAACTTTTAAGCATAATTTGACAGTCAGGAACAAAATTGCTTGTCAAACCCACTTGTAGTGAGGAAATGACTGTTCTAAGCACATTTTTGAAATCCTCATTAAATTTCCTATTTAATAACTTGAAAAAATACCACAAAATTTGGTACAGTCATAGAGAAAAGGGGTGTCAAAGTATTAGCCTGCCAGAAACACATTTTGAAAGGACATTCAGGGACAAAATCTCTTGTAAAACCCACTTGTAGCGAGGAAATGACTGTTTTAAGCACATTTTTGGATTCCTCATTAAATTTCCTACTCGATAACCTGAAAAAAACACTGCAAAATTTGGTACAGGCAGGGAAAAAAAGCAGTGTCAAAGCTTGAACTGCCAGAAACACAATTTGAAAGGACAATTAGGAAGAAAATTGCCTGTGAAACCTACTTGTAGTGAGGAAATGACGGTTTTAAGCACATTTTTGGAATTCTTATTAAATTTCCTATCCAATAACCTAAAAAATCACTACAAAATTTGGTACAGGCAGGGAGGAAAGCAGTGTCAAAGCTTGAACTGCCAGAAACACAATTTGAAAGGACAATCAGGAAGAAAATTGCCTGTGAAACCAACTTGTAGTGAGGTTATGACGGTTTTAAGCACATTTTTGGAATCCTCATTAAATTTCCTATCAAATAACCTAAAAAAACACTGCAAAATTAGGTACAGGCAGGGAGAAAAGCGGTGTCAAAATTTGAACTGCCAGAAACACAGTTTGAAAGGACAGTCAGGGACAAAATCGCTTCTAAAACCCACTTGTAGTGAGGAAATGGCTGTTTTCAGCACATTTTTGGAATTCTCATTAAATTTCCTATCCAATAACCTAAAAAAACATTGCAAAAATTTGGTACAGTCATAGAGAAGGGGTGTCAAAGTGTTAACCTGCCAGAAACACATTTTGAAAGGACAGTCAGGGAGAAAATCCCTGGTAAAACCCACTTGTAGTGAGGAAATGACTGTTTTAAGCACATTTTTGGAATCTTCATTAAATTTCCTATTCAATAATCTGAGAAAAAACACTGCAAAATTTAGTACAGGCAGGAAGAAAAGTGGTGTCAAAATTTGAACTGAAAGAAACACAGTTTGAAAGGACAGTCAGGGACAAAATCCATTGTAAAACCTACTTGTAGTGAGGAAATTACTGTTTTAAGCACATTTTTGGGATCCTCATTAAATTGCCTATCCAATAACCTGAGAAAAAACTACAAAATTTGGTACAGGCGGGGAGAAAAGCTGTGTTAAAGTTTGAACCGAGAGAAACACAGTTTGAAAGGACAGTCAGGGAGAAAATCACCTGTGAAACCCACTTGTAGTGAGGAAATTACTGTTTTAAGCACATTTTTGGAATCCTCATTAAATTTCCTATTTAATAACCTGAAAAAACACTGCAAAAATTTGGTACAGGCGGGGAGAAAAGCTGTGTCAAAGTTTGAACCAAGAGAAACACAGTTTGAAAGGACAGTCAGGGACATAATCGCTTGTAAAACCCACTTAAAGTGAGAAAATTATTAATTTAAGCACATTTTTGGAATCCTCATTAAAATTCCCATTCAACAACCTGAAAAACACTACGAAACCGAGTACAGTCAGGGAGAAAAGTGGTGTCAAAATTTGAACTGAGAGAAACACAATTTGAAAGAAGTGTAAAACCCATCCATAACGTCAAATGACAGTTTTTACGTTTAGACAGATAATTTTTAAAGTCACGTGACCCTTTTAAAGGTACAAATGGTCACGGGACCGTTTTTAATCACCAAATTTTATTTAAAAGTTTACGTGGCGTTTTTTTTAACGTCAAAACGGATCGCAAAGTTCACGTGACTCTTTTAAAATTAAAATGGAAAACATAATGTCACGTGACGGTTTTAAATGTCAAAATGTAATTTGAATGATCACGTGACCGTTTTTTCAACTTGAACAGATATTTTAAAAATCACGTGACTTATTTTAACTTATTTAAGGGTGTAAACGATCAAGTGACTATTTTCAATTATCAAATTTGGTTTTAAATTGGAAGGGTGATTGGCGGAGAGGGACAATAAGTTGCTAATCTAAATTATTCGCCGACGTTTCGTTTTTTCTACGTAAACTTCTTCAGGGCTAGGGAAGAAAGTTGATGTGTTTGTGACACTCTTAGTGTCATTAAGATGACAACTGTCAGAATATCATCCATCAAGCTATAACAGCACAAAATACTCTCGAATTTCAATCGATTTCCAGATATGGACTAATAAAGATTGAATTGATTGAAAATCTCAATTTGACAGTTTCCATTATGAAAACCAATTACGTGGGTGTTTTTACAGTTACAGGGTGGTTCAATGTAACATTATTTAGTAAAAAATTGTTTATATTTTAAAAATGTAAATTTTAAGAAATTTTCAAGGAGACCTGTAAATTTCTATTATTTTCTTCAGTTGGCAACCCTGCACTTTATGTACTTTCCACCCTTGAATTATCCTATACATTCAATTTGGACCACCCTGTAGAGTAAAGTTTAAATTTTTATATTTCATTAACTTAACAAATTGATTGATCAGTTACTGTGCCGCCCCTGTACAAAAAGGGACGCCAATTAAACCCCCTTTTAACAGGAGAATTGCCCTTGTGAGACTATAGTCTGGCATAAAGAGGGTGATAATAATCCATGTGTCGCCACCTAGTCCCTATCACCCTTACTAATGTTACAGGAACAGCCGTGTAGGTGTCGCTGACAGTTTTCAAAGCTGAGGAAAACCATTGGGTTGCATGCATTTTCAAGTAAAAAAAGCCCAAAAAAAGCAATTTAAAAAGCATTTTATTAACATTATTATTTTAAAAGCACACTACAAAAACTATAGTAAACTCTGCAATTGGTTCTTATTGCTGCTGCCCAACTTCCAGCCAGACCTAAAATAGCGATTGAGTGTGTAAGTAAAGTGCTTAACATCCATTACTAAATACTAAATAGCTTATTTTCACTAAAAGCCAACAATCATTCTTTATTAGTGACATACACCACACTAACCTAAAATAACATGTTATTCATTTGCCTACATGAATAAAATGTATGTATACGGAAAATCAAACTAAATTGGGATGACGTCACAGATTTCACAAACTAACGCGTTTCAATACATTACTCCAGCTTTACTATGGGGATCTCATCAGTTATTTGAACAGATACAAGAAAGTTTAAATTAAGGCAAAATTAAGCAATTAGGATTAAAATGTTTTTTTTTTTTAATTTTTTTTGTACTTCCCGAGATATCCGAAAAAAAAACAAAATTTTTGAATTTTTTTTAAATTTTTTTACTAATTAATTTGATATGATAACTGAAAACAAATGTCACTCTATAACGAGGCATTATCATTTTTGCTATTCGACGTTTCATTTTTTAGTTACCATCATCAACTTTCATTTTTCTTATGATCGCCATTTTGAAAACTATTCACAACTTTTTTGTTTATTAAATGTCGAAGTGAAACAAAAACATTCTGAAGGCACTTTTTTGATGTGATTCCAGTGGCGTGCATGGTTTTTTGCTAATGTCTTCCGTTTTCTCAAAAATTCACTTAAATTTATTATTTTAAATTATTGACATGATAGTTGGCTATAACCAGGGATGTAAAATTTCCGGAAAATTAAATTTATGTTTTTTTCCAGAAAATTTTCGATAATTTTCCGGAAAAATTGGAAAATCTGAAATAATCAGTTTTTTACATTTTTGTCACTCAGTGAGATTAATTTTGAAAATAAAAAATTTTCACTTGAAATTTCTTGACAATTTTAGTTTTTAATTTTTCAATGTAAAACAGTACATGGTACCAAAAAAGTGTATAGAAGGTAAAGTTGCAACTTTAGACCTCTAACCTGAAACGTTCCTGAGATATTGAGCAAAAAACGAGAGTCAAGTTTAACGCCCTCTAGCGGCTAAACGGGACAACTTAACCGTGCCCGCTCAACGTCACATGATAGCCCCGTTCATTATCTTTCTTTTGTTGTACGGTATGTTTATACAGTGTGTTTCAAATAAGCGTGTTATGGACGATTTTCTGGAAAAGTGCACGGATTTTTAATCTAAATGAGGGATTTTTTGGGCCTACTATACTAACGGCGACCATTTTGGATTTTTCCTTAACCGAAGTAATTTTTTTAACTAATTTGAACCTGGGGAACACAAATTTGATGTCCATTTTGTTCTAACTGACATCGTTTCGGAGATGATTTTGAAATTATGTCAATTTTGACACTTTAGGGCGTGGCACCCTTGCAAAATGACATTTTGACAAATGACACTTTACGTCATTTTTGTATTAGTAACCTGAACTTATGTAAGCAGTTGAGGCCAATTTTGAAAATACAAATTTTTTTAAAAAATTCAGAAGGTATCACCCTTGAAAATTCTTGACAATTCTAGTTTTTTATTTTTCAAGGTCAAACTTTGCATGGTACCAACAAGGAGTATAGAAGGTAAAACTTGCATCCCATGGAGGTGCATTTTTGGTAAAAATTTCAGACATCTAGCCTGAAACGTTCCTGAGATATTGAGCAAAAACTGCAAAAACGAGAGTCAAGTTTTAACGCCCTCTAGCGGCTAAACGGGACAACTTAACTGTGCCCGCTCAACGTCACATGATAGCCCGCCCCGTTCATTATCTTTCTTTTGTTGTACGCTGTGTTTATACAGGGTGTTTCAAATAAGCGAGTTATGGACTATTTTCTGGAAAAGTGCACGAAATTTTAATCTAAATTAGGGATTTTTTGGGCCTACTATACTAACGGCGACTATTTTGGATTTTCCTTAACCAAAGTAATTGTTTTAACTAATTTGAACCTGGGGAACACAAATCTGACGTCCATTTTGCTCTAACTGACACCGTTTCGGAGATGATTTTTAAATTATGTCAATTTTGACACTTTAGGGCGTGGCACCCTTGCAAATGACATTTTGACAAATGACACTTTACGTCATTTTTGTATTAATAACCTGAACTTATGTAAGCAATTGAGGCCAATTTTGAAAATAAAAATTTTTTTGAAAAAATTCAGAAGGTATCACACTTGAAAATTCTGACAATTCTAGTTTTTTATTTTTAAAGGTCAAACTTTGCATGGTACCAACAAGGAGTATAGAAGGTAAAACTTGCATCCGATGGAGGTGCATTTTTGGTAAAATTTCAGACATCTAGCCTGAAACGTTCCTGAGATATTGAGCAAAAACTGCAAAAAACGAGAGACAAGTTTAACGCCCTCTAGCGGCTCTAAACGGGACAACTTAACCGTGCCCGCTCAACGTCACGTGATAACCCCGTTCATTATCTTTCTGTTGTTATACGGTGGTTTTATACAGGATGTTTCAAATAAGATAGTTATGAACGATTTTCTGGAAGAGTGCTCCAAAATTTCGTTCAAATGAGAATTTCTGCTTTCGAGGAGGGTCGTCAAAGTAAGGCTGCTAGAGCAGAAACAATTGAATATCGATACAAACATTACATCAAGTAGGCCTAGAATTTGACGTAGATTCCAAAAATCGAATAAAAAATTATAAGTTTGGTTTGTTCCTCAAATTTGGGACACACTGTATACTGATTTGACATTATTAACTTTCATTTTTCTTGCGGGCGCCATATTGAATTTTTGCAGATTTGAATTTCGTAAAAATTATCAAAATTATGTTTTTGCAATCAATTTGTTCTCAACATGACACTACTCCACGTGATATTACTGCCATTTGCATAAGAATGATCATGTGACCAACTGTAAGATTGATAATTAATATCCTGTACAGGGTTATTTTTAATACATTTCTATAGCAACTTTCTGCGTAGAATCCAGTAGTGTAAACAGTAAATTTTTCTATTGGACACAAATGGAACACCTGTATATTATACAGCTTTTAAAAATTTTAAAATTACCATTCTAGTGAACACTTTATCACAGTTTACAATTCACATGCGTCTAATAGAAAAAAAAATTAGTTACACTACAGGATTCTAAAAAGTTGCTGTAGAAATGTATTTTTTAGAAATAAAAGCATCCCATATCTGTCAAACGGTGACAACCCTGTATGTACAGTGCACTCTTTCTGAAAATACAATTTTGCCAAATAAGTAAAATTCTTTTAATTCTACGGCGTTCTCAAAAAAAAAAAAATCTAAAAATTGATGATGGTTGTCAAAAACTGACACTTTTTACGTCATTAATATGTACATTTGACTGGTCGTTACAAAAAAAAAAAACACTAAATAATTCAACTGTTTCAAACCGTCACCAAAACAAATTGAAGAACAACTACCAACTACAATATCATCTAAAGTACATAACTACACAGATGTCCAACAGTCTAGTTTCCATTATTCAGTTCGAATTATTTATTATACAGGTTGTCCTAATTAGCCTGCAATTATGTATTTAATTTCGGCACTAATTTGTCGTAAATAATTTAAATCGTGATACTTTTACAATCACTGACTGATTATTCTTGTTACCGGTTAGAATAATCGACTATTAGTTTCTCAAACTATGAAATGATATTTTTTGTGGATAAATAAACTACAAAAACATTTATTTTATCCAAGTTTGTGAATTGAAAAAATGTATTGTTTTTTCTTAATTTGTTTAGTAACAAGGAAGATGTCATTTTGGTCCATTTTTGCATCAAATTCTTCTCAGTTCTTATGGCAAAACCCATTAAAATAGAGGTTGATTTTAAGCAAATTTGGACCATAATGCTAAATCTCATTTTTGCTGTAATTAAAGCTTTTTGGGACCTGAAGAAAATTAAATATTTAAACTTTCTATAGTTGACTTACAATAATCTGCAGATCATGGAAAAACGTGAAAAAAAAATAGTTTTTTCTTAATTTGTTTAGTAACAAAGAAGATGTCATTTTGGTCGATTTTTGCATCAAATTCTTCTCAGTTCTTATGGCAAAACTCCCTTAGATAGTGGTTTAATGCAAGCGAATTTGAATCTTAATAATATTTTTGGTTTTTGCTGAAATTTAAGCTTTTTGGGACCTGAAGAAAATTAAATATTTAAACTTTCTATAGTTGACTTTACAATAATCTGCAGATCATGAAAAAACGTGAAAAAAAAATAGTTTTTTTCTTAATTTGTTTAGTATAAAAGAAGATGTCATTATGGTCGAATTTTGCATCAAATTCTTCTCAGTTCTTATGGCAAAACCCATTAAAATAGAGGTTGATTTTGAGCAAATTTGGACCATGATGCTAAATCTGATATTTGCTGTAATTAAAACTTTTGAAACCTGGAGAAAATGAAATATTTAAACTTTCTAAAGATGACGTACAATGATCTTGCAGATTTTGAAAAAACATGAAAAAAAAGTAGTTTTTTCTTAATTTGTTTATTAACAAAGAAGATGTCATTTTGGTCCATTTTTGCATCAAATTCTTCTCAGTTCTTATGACAAAACCATTAAAATAGAGGTTGATTTTGAGCAAATTTGGACCATGATGCTAAATCTGATTTTTGCTGTAATTAAAACTTTTTGAAACCTGGAGATAATGAAATATTTAAACATTCTAAAGATGACTTACAATGATCTTGCAGATCATGAAAAAAAGATAGTTTTCTCTTAATTTGTTTAGTAACAAAGAAGATGTTGTTTTGGTCGATTTTTGCATCAAACTATTCTCAGTTCTTATGGCAAAACCCTCTTAGATAGTGGTTTAATGCAAACAAATTTGAACCATAATGCTACATTTGGTTTTGCTGTAATTAAAGCTTTTTGGGACCTGAAGAAAATTAAATATTTAAACTTTCCATAGTTGACTTACAATAATTTTTTTGCAGATCATGAAAAAACATGAAAAAGAAAATAGTTTTTTCTTAATTGTTTAGTAACAAAGAAGATGTCATTTTGGTCCATTTTTGCATCAAATTCTTCTCAGTTCTTATGGCAAAACCCATTAAAATAGAGGTGATTTAAGCAAATTTGGACCATAATGCTAAATCTGATTTTTGTTGTAATTAAAACTTTTTGAAACCTGGAGAAAATGAAATATTTAAACATCCTAAAGATGACTTACAATGATCTTGCAGATCATGAAAAAACATGAAAAAAAATCGTTTTTTCCTTAATTTGTTTATTAACAAAGAAGATGTCATTTTGGTCTATTTTTGCTTCAAACTAGTCTGAGTTCTTATGGCAAAACCCATTCAAATAGAGGTTTATTTCAAGCAAATTTGAACCATAATGCTACATCTGATTTTTGCTGTAATTAAAGCTTTATGGGACCTTAAGAAATGAAATCTTTAAACCTTCTAAAGATGACTTACAATGATCTTGCAGATCATAAAAAAACATGAAGAAAAATCGTTTTATCTTAATTAGTTTAGTAACGAAGAAGATGTCATTTTGGTCCATTTTTGCAACAAATTCTTCTCAGTTCTTATGGCAAAACCCATTAAAATAGAGGTTGATTTTAAGCAAATTTCAACCATAATGCTAAATCTGATTTTTGCTGTAATTAATACTTTTTGAAACCTGGAGATAATGAAATATTTAAACATTCTAAAGATGACTTACAATGATCTTGCAGATCATGAAAAAACATGAAAAAAAAATCGTTTTTTCTTAATTGTTTAGTAACAAAGAAGATGTCATTTTGGTCGATTTTTGCATCAAACTATTCTCAGTTCTTATGGCAAAGCCCCCTTAGATAGTGGTTTAATGCAAGCGAATTTGAATCTTAATAATATTTTTGGTTTTTGCTAAAATTTAAGCTTTTTGGGACCTGAAGAAAATTAAATATTTAAACTTTCTATAGTTGACTTACAATAATCTGCAGATCATGGAAAAACGTGAAAAAAAAATAGTTTTTTTCTTAATTTGTTTAGTAACAAAGATGTCATTTTGGTCGATTTTTGCATCAAATTCTTCTCAGTTCTTATGGCAAAACCCCCTTAGATAGTGGTTTAATGCAAGCGAATTTGAACCTTAATAATATTTCTGGTTTTTGCTGAAATTTAAGCTTTTTGGAACCTGAAGAAAATTAAATATTAAAACTTTCTAAAGATGACTTACAATAATCTGCAGATCATGAAAAAACATGAAAAAAAGATAGTTTTCTCTTAATTTGTTTAGTAACAAAGAAGATGTTGTTTTGGTCGATTTTTGCATCAAACTATTCTCAGTTCTTATGGCAAAACCCTCTTAGATAGTGGTTTAATGCAAACAAATTTGAACCATAATGCTACATTTGGTTTTTGCTGTAATTAAAGCTTTTTGGGACCTGAAGAAAATTAAATATTTAAACTTTCCATAGTTGACTTACAATAATTTTTTTGCAGATCATGAAAAAACATGAAAAAGAAATAGTTTTTTCTTAATTTGTTTAGTAACAAAGAAGATGTCATTTTGGTCCATTTTTGCATCAAATTATTCTCAGTTCTTATGGCAAAACCCCCCTTAGATAGTGGTTTAATGCAAGCAATTTTGAACCATAATGCTACATTTGGTTTTTGCTGTAATTAAAGCTTTTTGGGACCTGAAGAAAATTAAATATTTAAACTTTCCATAGTTGACTTACAATAATTTTTTTGCAAATCATGAAAAAACATGAAAAAGAAAATAGTTTTTTCTTAATTTGTTTAGTAATAAAGAAGATGTCATTTTGGTCCATTTTTGCATCAAATTCTTCTCAGTTCTTATGGCAAAACCCATTAAAATTGAAGTTGATTTTAAGCAAATTTGGACCATAATCTTATATCTGGTTTTTGCTGTAATTAAGGCTTTTTAGGGAACATTTAAATCTTTTTAAGGTGACTTTCACAACAATCTACATATGTGTCAAAAACGTGTGATTACTCAAATTATTTTCATGCAGTAAAACACTTGTACGTACCTTGGTTTACTCACTGTGGATGAAAGGCTTCTTGCTTCCTGATAATTGGTTTGATGCACCATTTTTTTCTGAAAATAAGGAAATACTAATTATAAGTCTGACTAGTTTAGAAAAATTAATGTATATTACATAACTAGTGTTGTAAGAAGCATTTACGCACGATTAGGTTAATTCCTTGAATGCGTAACTACTTTACAACACGAACGTTACTTATGACTACTTGTGTAATATAAAAGCTGTATTTGTTTTCAAAATTTTTTTCAGCAGCTCAGAAACACCAGTGTCTTTCAAAATGTTTTCTGAGTCTGAGTTCTCAAACGGTATTTGCACAGAGTGTACCAAATTGGCGAGTTATTAACGATTGAGTGAAATTCTGTATCAAAAAAGTCAAAACAATTGGACAGCTTTGACGCCCTCTAGCGGCCAAACCGTCAAACCAATTAACCCAACCACTCATATTTTCACAAAGCCCATTTTATTGGCTATCCATCGACCTATTAAAGTCCACACATTATGTGTCAAATAAGACAGTTATTCACGATTGAAGGAAAAGTGTTCAAAATCGTAAATTTGACAAAAAGTGTCACGCGTTCTAGAAAACATTTTGGGAAAAAACGGTTGGGTAATTATGAAAAAAGTTTTTAATTTTAAATGAAAGAGTCACGTGACACTTCATCAAAAAACGGTCAAAATGACAGTAATGCGTGTCCGTATATCACGTGACTTTGACAGAAGGGAAAAGTAAAACAATTTTAGAAATTAAAATGACCAGAAAGAAAATCACTCGATCCTGGAAAAACCGGTTGGAATAAAACGATTAATCATGTCAAATGACGGAAATGTCACGTGTTCTTAAAACAAAACTGGTTTAAATGTCAAATGAAAAATGTGAATGAAAATCGAAAAAAACCATTTACAAAGTATATTAGATGCATTTTATATGTTAATGGATAGGATTTTGACAGATGTGACGTTTATTGTTGTATCGAAGCTAGTAGTTTTATCTGTCATTGTACTGACAACTGTCAAAGTTCAGTCCAAAAAACAATAAAACTATCAAACACAGTTGAAGCGTAACAAACCTTCTTCTTTTCTGAGAGAAAAATTGATTAAGTTTGAAGCCCTCTAGCGGCCTAAACGGTTCAACCTACCAACCAGTGTTATTATATCTTTAGAAAGCCCAATTCATTGGCTATCTATTGACGTATAAAAGTTTATATAATGTGGACCAAATAAGCGAGTTATTTGCGATTCAATGAAACACTGCACTGAAAAAAGTTGAAAATAAATGTATGAATTTTGACCCCCTCTAGCGGCTTAACCAATAAATTAACCAACCAGTGTTGCCACATCGTTGGAAAATCCATTTTATAAGCTATCCATTAATGTATAAAAGAGTGTAGTAAATTGGCAAGTAATTTACGACTGAAAAAAGTGACAAAAATTGGTGAAATTTGACGCCCTCTAGCGGCCAAACCGTCAAACCAATTGACCCAAGCTGTCACATTTTTAGAAAGCCCATTTTATTGGCTACCAATCGATGTATAAAAGTCCATACATTATGCGTCAAATAAGATAGCTATTCACGATTGAATGAAAGAGTGTATGAAAACTTCAAAACGTGTCACGTGACCTAGAAAACACATGGAAAACACGTGATTAATTAATTGTGTGTCACGTGACTTTGAGAGAACAGAAAAGTAGACCAATTATAGAAAAAAGCACATCTAAATGGCCGGGGAAAAAATCACGTGACCTTGGAAAAACTAGTTGGAATAAAACAAACCAATCCAATGTTGCCAAACCAATAGTTTTTTCCTAAAAAAAAATTAAATTAAATTCATCACACAAACATTCAGTAAACGGTTGTTTCTAGTTTTCGTACACAAAACTTGGGGTTTTGTGGTTCAAATACTAATTTTGTTATATTAGTCACAAAAAATAGTGAAACGTAAAAAAATTCAGTTTTCTAGGCAAACAAGGAAACTTTTCGAAAAATTTTAACTATTTTTGATAATTTTTGAAAAGCTTCATAACCGAGAAGTTCTGGTAAAATTAAACGTTGCCAAACTTTACAAAACTACTGGTTCAATGATAAAAAAGTATGAATACATAAAATAACAATTTTAAATTCAATTATAATAAAATAACCTACAAATACTTAAGTATTTGTTTTTAGATAATAAATCAGGATAATTTCTCCAACAAAACATCGGCAAATTACACATGTCCACGAATGATTTTGAGCTAAAATATGCATGGAAAGGAGAAATGGAATACGGTTTCAGGAATAAATATGACGCTTTCCAATCGAAAATACGCAGGTCTGTACTTGAAAAAATGTGTGGTTGTCGTCGATATATCTCAAATGGAGATTTTTAAATTTTTTAAAAATCTGAAATGTTACAGTAGTTCAGCTACAGTAAAAATCAAAGTAAATTGAGTTGACGCAACAATGTAATAGTAAACAAGATTTAGGCCTTTTTATGTCGCTACAGAAGGTAAATATTTTATAGCATATCTCGTTTTTCTTCACTTGAAAGGGCATTTTAATAATAATTAACAAAGTTAATATAGTTTGGTGAAATCGAAACGTTGGAATCCAAATTTGACTCCGCCATGTTGTAGAGGAGGAAAAGTGGACAGTGACAATGTGTCAGTTATTTACAATTGTCTCAAATTTGGACAGAAAAATGTTTTTCCAAAATTTCGCTTTTTTTCCGGATAATTCCGGAAGTAGTATGCCTGAACTGTGCAACTTTGACCTGACGAAACACACGTTATTATATGTTTTCATTTGCACCCTGTAACTCGGTTATTTTTGAAAGTTCAGGGAGGTTGAACCACTTAAATTAACCGTCTTGAGCTCCCCTTTTCAGTGGTGTAAAGTAAAAAAATCTATCTTAAAATTGCGTACAGGGTGGCCAAACAATCTGAATCACTACACTTTTCATGCACCCCCTGTATAGTAGAAGCACTGACAGGCTGTGAAACTACCAGGGCTGGGTTAAGCAGTTCTCAACAAACATTTTTGCTCCCCTTAAAATTTTTCGTAATTTTCACCCTTTCTGAGTTATTTATTAAAAACTGATTTGGTGCAACCAATTTTCAAATCAGTTGAAATTGTGGTTTGAATTTGAAAACCCGGTAACTCGGTTATTTTGGGAGTTCAGGGAGTTTGAACCACTCAAACTAAACCGTCTTGAGCTCCCCTTTTCAGTGGTTTAAAGTAAAAAAATCTATCTTAAAAATTGCGTACAGGGTGGCCAAACTATCTAAATCACTACAATTTTCATGCACCCCACTGTATAGTAGCGGCACTGACAGGACTGTGAAACTACCAATGATGGGTTTAAACAGTTCTTTACGAACATTTTTGCTCTCTTTCAAATTTTTTGTTACTTTCACCCATTCTGAATTATTTATTAAAAACTGATTGTGGTGCAACCAATTTCAAATCAGTTGAAATTGTGGTTTTGAAATTTGAACACCCGGTAACTCGGTTATTTTTGGGAGTTCAGGAGTTGAACCACTCAAACTAACCGTCTTGAGCTCCCCTTTTCAGTGGTGTAAAGTAAAAAATTCTATCTTAAAAATTGCGTACAGGGTGACAAAAATTGTGACCCAACACTTTTCTTGCACACCCTGTATACTGGAAGCAAAAACGGTACTGGAAACTTACGGTGTTGAATTAAGGAGTTGATTAGTAACATTATTTTGTAAGTTTTACCGTTTTTGAGTTATTTAGAAAAAAGTGATTTGTTTGCAACAAATATTTAAATCAGATGAAATTGTGGTCTGAAATTTGAACACAGTTTAAAGGACAGTAGGGGACAAAATTGACTTGTAAAACCCACTTGCAGTAAGAAAATTAGTGTTTTAAGCACATTTTTGGAATCCTCATTCAATTTCCTATCCGATAACCTGAAAAACACTACAAAATTTGGTATAGGCAGGGAAAAATGCGGGTGCCAAAGTTTGAACTGCCGGAAACACAGTTTGAAAGAACAATCAGGCTCAAAATCGCTTCTAACATCGCGTGGAGTAAGAAAATGACTGTTTTTAAGCACTTTTTTGGAATCCTCATTAAATTTCCTATAAATAACCTAAAAAACCTTACAAATTTGGTACATTCAGGGAAAAAAGCGGTGGAAGAAAAGCCCGTGGTTAATACGCGTAGGTAATATATTTAAAGCTAGTGAATTTTAAGCACATTATTAAACAGTCATAGGAAAAATAATAATTTTCCTACTCGGACAGACAATTATAAACTTTATGAAACAATAAACAGCGACAATAAGAAAGCTAATTAAAAAGGCAAATGAAATTGGAGTTTCTGCGAGCGGATACTCCGCAGGGAAAGCGAAGAGAAGTCGGCTATTTAAGGAAATTTATCGTGGTGATGTTCCTCTGCGATGGGGAATTTTTCTTGAAAAGTGCGCCCCCTGTCGTGCGAACGGATCGTTAAACCGTAAGTTGGAAGTTGAGCGCCTGCGCCCCTTATTTTTCACAACTTCCTCGAGGGATGTTTAACGTCGGAGGCGACGGAGGGTTTCAAAGTGGAGTCGATGGCCGGGGGAATTTCAAATTAACCATCTACATGGATTGTTCACTAATTTAATTCATTTATAAAACAATTTACAACACAGTGTTGTCAAATTTAAAAAACACATTTCAATATTTAGTCTTGAAAGTCTGAAAGTCTACTTAGGAAGCTTAGAAAATGTCTTTGTAGTCAGTTTTCATAGTTTCCAGACAATTTGAAAGACTTTAGTCTTGAAAACAGTGCAAATGACTGAGAGGCTTGAAAAACTACTTTCTGCAGAATTTTTGACTACAATTTAAACCTTGAACATCAAAAAGTAACTGTGAACCATTGAAAAGTGACATCAGAAGCTTTAAATTTGCATTTCAAGTAAGTTTTCTTAATTTGAAAACACATTTCAATATTTTAGTCTTGAAAGTCTGAAAGTCTACTTAGAAGCTTAGAAAATGTCTTTGCAGCCAGTTTTCAGACAATTTGAACGACTTTAGTCTTGAAAACTGTGAAAATTGACTTGAGAGGCTTGAAAACTGTTTTTCTAGTGAATCGTCATAGTTTTCAGATAAGCTGAAAAACTTTAGTATCGAAAATTGACTTGAAGACATGAAAAACTACTTTCTGTAGAATTTTTGACTACAAATTCACACATTTAAACCTTGAACATCAAAAGTAACTGTGAACCATTGAAAAGTGACATCAAAGCTTTAAATTTGCATTTGAAGTAAGTTTTCTTAATTTGAAAACACATTTCAATATTTTAGTCTTGAAAAGTTTTAAATACAGGATATTGACGTTAGAGTCATGAAAATTGACTTAAGAAGCTTAGAAAGCGTCTTTGTAGTCAGTTTTCATAGTTTCCAGACAATTTGAAAGACTTTAGTCTTGAAAACTGTGAAAATTGACTTGAGAGGCTTGAAAACTATCTTTGTAGTGAGTCGTCATAGTTTTCAGAAAAGCTGAAAAACTTTAGTAACGAAAATTGACTTGAAGACAAGAAAAAAAACTACTTTCTGTAGAATTTTTTACTACAATTTCACACATTTAAACCTTGAACATCAAAAAGTAACTGTGAACCATTGAAAAGTGACATCAGAAGCTTTAAATTTGCATTTGAAGTAAGTTTTCTTAATTTGAAAACACATTTCAATATTTTAGTCTTGAAAATAGTTTTAAATATGGGATGTTGACATTAAAGTCATGAAAATTGACTTAAGAAGCTTAGAAATCGCCTTTGTAGTCAGTTTTCATAGTTTCCAGACAATTTGAAAGACTTTAGTCTTGAAAACAGTGAAAATTGACTTGAGAGGCTTGAAAATGTCTTTGTAGTGAGTCGTCATAGTTTTAAGATAAGCTGAAAAACTTTAGTATTGAAATTGACTGGGACTAAAAAAGTAACTAAGAACCAAAGAAAAGTGACATCAGAAGCTTAAAATTTGAAGTAAGTTTCATAATTTCAAACCACATTTCAATATTTTAGTCTTGAAATAGTTTTAAATACAGGATATTGACATTATAATCATGAAAATTGACATAAGAAGCTTATAAAGTGTCTTTGTAGCCAGTTTTCATAGTTTCCAGACATTTGACAACTTTAGTCTTGAAAACTGTGAAACTCACTTGAGAGGGTTGAAAACTGTCTTTGTAGTGAATCGTCATAGTTTTCAGATAAACTGAAAAACTTTAATATTGAAAATTTACTTTTCTCTAGAATTTCTGACTACAAATTCACACATTTAAACTTTGAAAATTGACTTGGACATCAAAAAATAACTGTGAACCAATGAAAAGTGACATCAGAAGCTTAAAATTTGCATTTGAAGTAAGTTTCATGATTAGAAACAGATTTCAATATTTTAGTCTTGAAACCAGTTTCAAATACAAGATATTCACATTAGAGTCACGAAAATTGACTTGAAGACTAACTTTTCAAGTTTTTTTATTTGCTTTTCATTTCCTTAGAACTCTGGACTATTTTCAGGTCTTTAAAACTGTTTTCAGCTTGGAAAATCGAGTTTCAAGGCTATATTCACCAAGTTTTGACATAGCAGACTTAAAATACAATTTCATATTTTCTAAAGGCAAAAATGCCATTTCAAGCTTTGTCACTATTAAATTGACGTCAATTTTTTGACTAATCAGCCCTGAAAGCCAGTTTGTACACTACCATAGTCATCAATCTTCATCGGTGCAAAAAATGGGAGCATTTCTAAGAATTTCTCATTTCTGACTGTTTTTAGTGCTTTAAGACTGCAAAATCGAGTTTAAACCTATTTATAAAAGTAAAAGTTAAGTTTCAGACTCTTCAGTCAGGAAAGTAAAAATGTTGGCACTAAATGCTACGATATTAGTTTGAACACTAATTTTAGAATTAGAAGAGTTTTTAGAATTTTAGATTAGAATTAGTCCGAAAATTTAATTTAACTGTTACCAGAGTTTAAATGAATTTTAAACTTGCCTTAATCTAGAAAATTGGGTTGTACACTAATTAAAGACTTGAAAATAGACTTTTGGACTGTCTTTAGTCTTAGTAAGTAAACTTTAGACTATTTTGGTAGTAAAAATGTGTTTTGTGCGCAACAATCTTTGTCTTGATTTCCGGACTGTTTCTAGTGCTTGAAATCCAGTTTTCAGACACTCGACAATGGATTGCAGTCTGAAAAAACTAATTTTATGACTATTTCTAGTAGTAAATAACAAATTTGTAGACTATTTAGTACAAATTTGGATTCTCACAAGTATTGAATGAAAAAAATTGATCCAAAATCCAGGTTGTTTTGACTATTTTTAGAGTCAAAAATTAACTCGTAAACCTCACAAATGATTTAATCTATTTCAAAGTAAAAAAATACAATAACCCAAGTAGACAGTTGTGTCAATGTGTTGTCAATATTGAAGGGTGAATTATTGACACTTAAAACTGGATCACAAGGTGTTTTTTATTAAGTGTCCGATATTTACATTAATAAGTGTTTTAATGGTAAAAACTTCCTATAGACATGGGTTGGCAAGGCCTCACTTACTGAGCTACAGGGTGTTAAAAATTAATTTTTCTGTTCGTTTTTTCTAAGTTGTATCTGTATTACGTCATATTTGCTAGTCAAAAAAAAAATACATTTTTTTAACTGCTATTTGTCAATAATTTGGTAGCTATGTGTGCGTTCATAATTACTAATATAAATTATGCAAAGCTCGCTAAATTAAAATTATTACTCTTTGTCGTTTACAAATAACAGTTTGGGCTGATTTAAAAGTACCAAATCCTTATTTGGTTGTTTATTAAAGCGTTTAGATTATTAACATAATACAATATGTTCTAGCAATATTAGAAACGTATAACGAATCTAAAATTTTACCGAAAATAGTACATTAATTATTTCCTGTACGAATGTCAGTAATATCTTTAGAAAAACGAATTAAAACATGTACAAACTAGTATGGAAAGTAAAATGTCACTATTGCCAGTTTTGAAAAGTGGTAGAAAAATGACAGAGATGACAGTCACATGTCACTTCCTGTCCTGTCACTTGATTCCGGAATTATTTTTCTTAATTAGGTAAGAAAAGGATCAAACTGATCTAAAGAAAGACAGGATAGTCATATTTAGCCTGTAGAGTGTTTGTTATAATTTTTTGTCTCAAATATTATTTAAAAATAAGTAAACTGGCAAATCATGCGGTTCAATTCGTCCAATTTACTTGAAAAACAGGAAATTACTCTATCGGATCAACATTTCAATCTTACCAGTGTGTATCAACGATTTTCAAGTAAATAACTCTTTATCGGATTCAAGGATCAGTGTTTACTACTAAAAACGGTCACGTGATCTCTCGAATACGATTTTACCATTTAAAACAGTCACATGACCTCAAGATTCCGTTTTGAAGTTAAAACGAGACCAGCTTTAAAAAAAATTATGATTGAAAATTGTCACGTGACCATTTTCACTGCAAAAAGAGTTATGGGTCACGTGATCTTCAGAATCGGTTTTGTTGTAAAAAATAAGTCACGTAATCTGTGTCACATGATCTTAAAATAAATTTGACAATTGTTAATTTAACACGTCAAAGTTTTAAAAAGTGTCACGTCAACTTTAAAAATGTCAGTTTAGAATAAAAAACGGTCACGTGACATGTCAAATACGATTTTGCCTTTTAAAACAGTCACGTGACGTTTAGAATTCCGTTTTGGCGTTAAAAAAGAGTTCCAAAACCAGTTTTTAGTGTAAATAGAGTTACGTGATTTAACGTTGATTTTGAAAAAACTATCATGCGACCTTTGAATAGTCACGTGACCGTTACACATAAATTTGATGATTGAAAGTCGTCACGTGATCAATTGCAACTTAAAAAGCGTCGTGGGACTTAATTAAAAATATCAGTCTGAACGTAAAAACTATTGTGTGACTCTTAAATAGTCACGCGATCGTTAAAAATACATTTTATGATTGTCACACGTGACCATTTGCACTATAAAAAGAGTCATGTGACTTTATCTTAAAAATATCAATCCAAACGTAAAACTTGTACGTGTATTAGCTTGAAAGTGAAAAACGTTCATGTGACCTTCAGAATTCGGTTTTGACGTTAAAAGGGAGTCACGTGGCCGTTAGAAATAAGTTGAAGATTGAAAATCGTCACGTGACTATTTTCACTGAAAAAGAGTTACGTGACTTTCAAACTAAATTGAATGTTTGAAAATAGTCGCGTAACCGTTTGCACCTAAAAATGTTTCATTTTTCAAAAAAATTTTAAGAATGTCTGGAGTCTCTTTTCAGTACTTTTTAAGATTCAATATCTCGGTAACAGGAAGAGCTAAAGAGGCCAGTTTTGGCTCATTTTGTAGTATTTTCTATCCTCTTTCTAATAGCGTTTGAGTGAAATCTATAAGAGTACAAATAAAAATGTTACAATCATTCAAAAATTGCAAAAATGCCATTTTTGCAACAAAAAGTGCTATTTTAGCAATTTTTTATTTTACTCCAGGAGGGTTCCAATGCACAGCAAAGAGCATATTTATATCAAAGGAGATTAAATTAGATAAAATAAGCACAAAAAAGCACTATAAAATTTTCATTTAAAAAAATTTGAAAAAATTGGCCTTTTCTTACTACTTTTTGAAATTCAATATCTCGGTAACTTGAAGAGCTAGATAGGCCAGTTTTGGCTCATTTGTAGTATTTTCTATCCTCTTTCTAATAGCGTTTGAGTGAAATCTATAAGAGTTTAAATAAAAAGTTACAATCATTAAAAATTGAAAAAATGCTATTTTTGCAAAAAGTGCAATTTTGGCAAATTTTTTATTTTATTCCAGGAGGGTTCCAATGCACAGCAAAGAGCATATTTATATCAAAGGACCTTAAATTAGGTAAAATAAGTACAAAAAAAGCACTTTAAAATTTTTTATCTTTCAATAAAATCGAAAGAATGGGGGGGGGGTATTAGGTGTCTTTTTTTACTAATTTTTGAAATTTCATATCTGGGTAACATGAAGAGCTAGAGAGGCCAGTTTTGGCTCATTTTGTAGTATTTTTTATTTTCTTTCTAATGGCGTTTCAGTGAAATCTATAAGAGTTCAAATAAGAAAGTTACAATCAATCAAAAATTGCAAAAATGCCATTGTTGCAAAAAGTGCAATTTTGGCAAATTTTTATTTTGCTCCAGGAGGGTTCCAATGCACAGCAAAGGTCATGTCTATAGCAAAGGATCCTAAATTAAGTAAAATAAGTACAAAAAAAGCACCTTAAAATTTTTCAGTTTGTTTAAAAAATTGAAAGAATGGGAGGGTATTAGAAGTCTTTTTTAATACTTTTTGAAATTCAATATCTCGGTAACATGAAGAGCTGGAGAGGCCAGTTTTGGCTCATTTTGTAGTATTTTTTATCCTCTTTCTAATGGCGTTTCAGTAGAATATATAAGAGTTCAAATAAAAAAATTACAATCATTCAAAAATTGCAAAAATGCTTTTTTTGCAAAAAGTGCAATTTTGGCAATTTTTTATTTTGCTTCAGGAGGGTTCCAATGCACAGCAAAGGTCATATCTATAGCAAAGGATCCTAAATTAAGTAAAATAAGTACAAAAAAAGCACTTTAAAATTTTCAGTTTGTTTAAAAAATTGAAAGAATGGGAGGGTATTAGAAGTCTTTTTTAATACTTTTTGAAATTCAATATCTCGGTAACATGAAGAGCTGCAGAGGCCAGTTTTGGCTGATTTTGTAGTATTTTTTATCCTCTTTCTAATGGCGTTTCAGTAGAATCTATAAGAGTTCAAATACAAAATTTACAATCATTCAAAAATTGCAAAAATGCTTTTTTTGCAAAAAGTGCAATTTTGGCTTTTTATTTTGCTTAAGGAGGGGTTCAATGTGCAGCCAAGGGCATATTTATAGCAAAGGACCTTAAATTATGTGAAATAAGTATAAAAAAAGCACTTTAACATTTTTCATTTAAAAAAAAAATTGAAAGAATGGGGGGGTATTAGGAGTCTTTTTTACTACTTTTTGAAATTTAATATCTCGGTAACATGAAAAGCTAAGGAGGCCAGTTTGCGCTAATTTTGTAGTATTTTTTATCCTATTTCTAATGGCGTGTTAGTGAAATCTATAAGAGTTCAAATAAGAAAGTTACAATCAATCAAAAATTGCAAAAATGCCATTTTTGCAAAAAGTGCAATTTTGGCAATTTTTTATTTTGCTCCAGGAGAGTTCCAATGCACAGAAAAGGGCAGATTTACAGCAAAGCACCTTAAATTAGGTAAAATAAGCACAAAAAAGCACTTTAAAAATTTTCACTTTTCAAAAAATTTGAAAGAATGGGGCATATTAGAAGTCCTTTTTAATACTTTTTGAAATTCAATATCTCGGTAACATGATGAGTTAGAGAGGCCAGTTTGCCTCATTTGGTAGTATTTTTTATATCCTCTTTCTAATAGCGTTTTAGTAGAATCTATAAGAGTACAAATAAAAATGTTACAATTATTCAAAATTTTTCAAAAATGCCATTTTTGCAAAAAGTAAAATTTTTAATTTTGCTCCAGGAAATTTCAATGCACAGAAAAGGGCATATTTACAGCAAAGCACCTTAAATTAGGTAAAATAAGGACCAAAAAACACCCTAAAAATTTTCACTTTTCAAAAAAATTGAAAGAAGGTATTAGGAGTCATTTTTTACTACTTTTTGAAATTTTGAATATCTCGTTAAGATGAAGAGCTAGAGAGACCAGTTTTGGTTCATTTTGTAGTATTTTTATCCTCTTTCTAATGGCGATTTATTGAAATCTATAAGAGTTCAAATAAAAAGTTACAATCATTCAAAAATTGAAAAAATGCTATTTTGTAAAAATTGTAATTTTGGCATTTTTTATTTTGCTCCAGGAGGGTTCCAATGCACAGCAAAGGGCATATTTATACCAAAGGTCTTTAAATTAGGTAAAATAAGTACAAAAAAAACACTCTAAAAATTTTCACTTTTCAAAAAAATTGAAAGAATGGGGGGGTATTAGAAGTTTTTTTTAAATACTTTTTAAAATTCAATATCTCGGTAACATGAAAAGCTAAGGAGGCCAGTTTGCGCTAATTTTGTAGTATTTTTTATTCTCTTTCTAATGGCGTGTTAGTGAAATCTATAAGAGTTCAAATAAGAAAGTTACAATCAAGCAAAAATTGCAAAAATGCCATTTTTGCAAAAAGTGCAATTTTTTATTTTGCTCCAGGAGATTTAAATTAGGTGTCCAATCCATTGTAATTGCACCTACCACCCCTTCAGAAGTGCGGAATTTAATTAATTAAAATTCTTACCCTCGACAAGGAAAATTTATAATTCATTAAGAAGAAACCGTCGTCTGCCCCTCTTAGCTATAAACCCTTTTCTCCCCCTTACGTCTCGTAGCCGCACCGCACGGGTCAAGTTGTATGGATGAGGGGGACAAGGGGGAGGATAGTGGAGAGAGGGTGTGATCGGGCAGGGAATAAGACCGCAACCACCCTTGCTTGTCCTTTCCTCGACTACCCTTAGAATTTCATTCCCCTACCGCCCCTCTAACCACCCCTGATCAATACAGCGAGAGCTCGTTTCTGCAAGAACTTCTCAAGCTTTGCTCGGCCGGGCTGGCAAAACCACTCCTTAATATACGAAGGAACGTTTCAGCGATTTTCAACTCTATTTCCTCGCGCGTTAAGGTCCAAGTCTTTGTTTCCTGGACGCCTGCAGCGGAAATTCTTTCGCTGAAAGAGCGGAGAAAAAGTTGGGGAAAAAGAATTGCCGAGGGGACGCGAAAGCGTCCGAACAACGGGGGAAGTTTGAGAGCGAAGATTTTTAAAAGCGCTTTCGTTGCCGGGATTTGTTTGGCACGGTTTTTACGCCTGTTGCTGCTTATTTTGTTCCAAGCCCGAAGTTTTTTTGTTTTTTTTTTGGCTTTTTTTAGGGACTTTCGCTTTTTAACTGTTTGGGTTTGCGAGCGATTCGCGCTTTCGGTTCCGTTTTGTTTATTTGTTTCAACACGCTGCTTCTTTATGCTAATGTGCACATTAACTGTAAGAGTTCATTAATAATAAGTAGAGTCCGGATTAAAATACACTAAAATCGTGAAATCGAATTAAAAAAAAGCACAAAAGTCTTCAGAAATGCAATTTTTTTACTTTTTTTTTGAGTTCTATTTCTAGAAATTTTTTGAAACTTTTCAACTGCTTTAGAAACATATGGAAGATTTTAGACTGTTTTGAAAACTTTAAAACTACTTAAAGAGCATTTGGACAGTTTAAGAGCATATTGTAGGTTCTGGAAATGAGTTAGCGGCATTTGGACATTCCTAGACGGTGCTAGAATTTTTTGGAAGCTTTCAGATTGTTTTTAAAAGCATCTAAACTAGTTGAAGAGCATTTAGAAACTTTTAGACCGTTTTGGAAGGATTTCGACTGGTTGGGATGCATTTTGGAGTTCCCGTAGTGTTTTAAAACCTTTTTAAAGTACTTGAGGAGCATTTTGGGCAGTTTTAAAGAGCATAAGGTTCGGAATGCTTATAGGCATTTGGAAATCATATGACAATTATTATGTCAAATATTTCGATTTAAGAATGTCATAGTGATTTGACATTTGAAACGTTTGATAGAATTGATTCATTTCAGATATAAAAATTGACTTTATAATTTGACCAAATAGAGAATTTTCAGATTTTTTTGTTTGAAGCTGGAGAATTGACTTCAAAACTTGATCAACAAGGCATTTTTCATGTTTTATCATTGAAACTTGAATCCTGACTTGAAAAGTAGATAATTTGCTAGAATTGACATGCCAGATATGAAAATTAACTTTATAATTTAACCAATTAGAGAATTTTCAGATTTTCTTGTTTTAAACTTGTAGAACAGTATTTTAGCTAGACGGTCACGTGACAATTGTCAAAATAACTGTCATACATGTCAAAACACGTTTTTATATCAAATACTACAAGAAAACGTTTCTAAACCGTGATTTTTGCAACTTTAGAGCATAGTTTGACTGTTTTGACGTTAGTGACAATTGTCACGTGATTGTAGAATAGTATTCAGCTAAACGGTCACGTGACAATGGTCAAATAACTGTCATAAATCTCCGGACACGTTTATATCAAATACTGCAAGAAAACATTTCTAAACTCTGATTTTTGCAACTTTAGAGCATAGTTTGACTGTTTTGACGTTAGTGACAACTGTCACGTGATTGTGGAACAGCATTTAGCTAGACGGTCACGTGATAATTATCAAATAATTGTCATAAATCTCAAATACACGTTTGTATGAAATACTGCAAGAAAACGTTTCTAAAACCCTGATTTTTGCAACTTTAGAGCATAGTTTGACTGTTTGAATGTTAGTGACAGTTGTCCACGTGATTGTAGAATAGTATTCAGCTAAACGGTCACGTGAAAATTGTCAAATAACAGTAATAAATCTCAAAAAACACGTTTTATATCAAATACTACAAGAAAACTTTTCTAAGCTCTGTTTTTTGCAACTTTACAGCATAGTTTGACTGTTTTGACGTTAGTGACAATTGGCACGTGATTGTAGAATAGCATTTAGCTAGACGGGTCACGTGACAATTGTCAAAATAACTGTCATACATCTCAAAAACACGTTTATATCAAATACTACAAGAAAACTTTTCTAAACCCTGGTTTTAGCAACTTTAGAGCTTGAAATTTGCCTTTGAAGTCAGTTTTCAAGGTTTACAGGCCAGTTTCAAGTTTCCAGTCTTGGAAATTGTCTTCAAAACCCGTGAAAATTGACTTTATGGCTTAAAATGTGTCTTTCAAGTCAGTTTTTAAGATTCCCAGACTAATTTCAAAGTCTCCAGACTTGAAAATTGACTTGAAAACCATGAAATTTTCATTTAAGTCAGTTTTCAAAGTTTACAGGGCCAGTTTCAAGTTTCCAGTTTAGAAAATTTACTTCAACTCATGAAAATTAACTTGAAAACTAAAAATGTGTCTTTTAAGTGAGTTTTTATGATTTTCAGAACTAATTTCAAGTCTCCAGACCTGAAAATTGACTTGAAAACCATGAAATTTGCATTTGAAGTCAGTTTTAAAAAAGTTTACAGGCCAGTTTCAAGTTTCCAGTTTAGAAAATCTACTTCAAACTCATGAAATTAACTTGAAAACTTAAAATGCGTCTTTCAAGTCAGTTTTTTATGATTTTCAGACTAATTTCCAAGTCTCTAGACCTGAAAATTAACTTTAAAACCATGAAATTTGCATTTTAAAGGTCGGTTTTTCAAAGTTTACAGGCCCGTTTCAAGTTTCCAGTTTAGAAAATTGACTTCTCAAACTCATAAAAAATGAACTTGAAAACTTAAAATGTTTCTTTCAAGTGAGTTTTTATGATTTTCAGACTAATTTCAAGTTTCCAGACTTGAAAATTGTCTTCAAACTCGTGAAAATTCAGTTGAAAGTTCAAAACCAACCATTGAAGTCAGTTTTCAAGGTTTACAGGCCAGTTTCAAGTTTCCAGTCTTGAAAATTGTCTTAAAATCCCTGAAATTTACATTTGAAGTCAGTTTTAACTCATGAAAATGAACTTGAAAACTTAAAATGCGTCTTTCAAGTCAGTTTTTATGATTTTCAGGCTAATTTACAGTTTCCAGTCTTGAAATTGTCTTAAAAACTCATGAAAATTGATTTGAAGGCTTAAAATGTGTCTTTCAAGTCAGTTTTATGATTTTCAGATTAATTTAAAGTCTCCAAGCTTGAAAATTGACTTGAAATTCGCGAAAATTGACTTGAAGGCTTGATATTTGCCTTTAAAGTCACTTTTCAAGGTTTACAAGGCCGGTTTCAAGTTCCAATTTCAAGTCTCCAGACTTGAAAATTGACTTGAAATCCATGAAAATTGACTAAAAGTTTTGAAATTTGCCATTGAAGTCAGTTTTTCAAGGTTTATAGACCGGTTTCAAGTTCCAGTCTTGAAAATTGTATTCACAGCCGTGAAAAATTGACCTAAAGGCGTATAATTTGTGTTTCAATTCAGTTTTATGATTTCAGAGTAATTTGAACTAATTTGAAGTAACATGAAGGCTTACAGGCCAGTTCAGGTTTCCAGTATTGCAAATGGTCTTCAAAACCCGTGAAAAATTGACTTGAAGGCTTAAAATGGGCCTTTCAAGTTCATTTTTATGGTCAAAAATGCCAAATGCAGCAAAACTGTCAAACGCCTCTCTATAAAGCTATAAAAGTAAAAAAAATATGCTTGAGATCGGCAAATCTATGTTGAATTATTACGTCTAAATAGAGTATAAAAGTTTAAGAAAGCGTATGTAAAGCAAAACAGGTAAAGTTAGGGAGAAAAGTGGTGTCAAAGTTTAAATTGCAGAAATACAGTTTGAAAAGACAGTTCAGGGACAAAATTGCCTGTAAAATCCACTTGGAGTGAGAAAATGACTGTTTTAAGCTCATTTTTGGAATCCTCATTAAATTTCCTATGTAATAACCTGAAAAAAACCTACAAAATTTATTACAGTAAAAAGAAAAGCGTGCCAAAGTTTGAACTGCCAGAAACATAATTTGAAAGGACAGTCAAGGACAAAATCGCTGGTAAAACAGAATTGGAATAAGAAAATAACTGTTTTAACCACATTTTTGAAATCCTCATTCAACATTCTATCCAACAATATGAAAAAACACTACAAAATTTGGTACAGTCAGGTAGAAAAGCGGTGTCAAAGTTTGAACTGTCAAATTTTGATTTTCGACACGGTTTGAAAAAGCAGTCGGGTATAAAATCGCCTGTAAAACCCACTTGGAGTGAGAAAATGAATGAAAAGTTTGAGCTGCCAAAAGCATAAGTTGACAAGACAGTCAAGGAAAAAATTGCTGATAAATCCGACTTGGAATACTATTGCAAAATGCAGGTTACAGAGCATCTCGATTTTCCTCGCAAATAGAATGCGTAAAACAAATACACTCAACCTGGTTCGCTCTAACTCAACTTGATTTACTGTCTGCAAAGTCTGTAATGCACAATAATTATTAATACGTATAGTTCCCGATTCACTTCCATATATTACTTTTGACTGAAGTCATTAAAATTTCCGCTTGACGACCAAGTCTATTTGCGTCATGGTCCAATCAGCTTTAATAATGATATTTCTTTATTACACTTGATTGTTTTGAAAATTGAAAACATTTGTTCCATATAGAAATTCACCGAATCTGTTTGGTTTTGCTCCCATAAAACTGCCATTTTTTTGTAACAAATCATTGTATTATGGCAAGAATCAATTAAGTGAGATAGAAGATAGGACATAAGTATGTAATGGGTATTTTTTTTTTCGATTTTGAATAGTTATCACATTTACAACAGTTTAATCATCAAATTAAAATGTACAGTGTCTCAACTGTCAACGTGACACTCATTGGATCTAAAATAGTATATTGTACAACAAGGGTGAATAAGATGTCCCTATCGCAGGACCAAAATTTGCAAATGTTCTATTATACAAACTAAACTACATCTGAAACAGTCTAATGTCATAATTATCAAAATTGTACTCATATTGACATAGAATGTTTTGAAAATTGAATTTATACCAAATTCCAAATTATTATCTTTTGAACTGAATTTTGACAGTTTTCCATGTAATGTCAGCTTAGACTACAAATTGAACAGCCAAACGTCAAAACTATCAAAATCCTACCATAGACATATACAATATATAAATCATGTAATTTGTGGAATTCAAAAGTGCTTTACAGTATTATGGTACAATTTTGACAGTTGTCAGTGCAATGACAGTTAAAATACTTGCCCCGAAACGACAATAAAACGTCACAACTGTCAAAATCCTATCCATAAACATATAAAATGCATTTAATATACTTTTGTAAAGGCTTGTTACGTTTCAACTGTGTTTCATAGTTTTATTGTCTTTTAGGCTGAATTTTGATAGTTGTCAGTACAATGACAGATAAAACTGCTCACTCCAATACGACAATAAAACATCACAACTGTCAAAATTCTATTCATAAACATATAAAATTTATTTATTATACTTTGAATAAGGTTTGTTACGCTTCAACTGTGTGTAATAGTTTTATTGTCTTTTAGGCTGAATTTTGACAGTTGCCAGTGCAATGACAGTTAAAAATACTTGCCCCGAAACGACAATAAAACGTCACAACTGTCAAAATCCTATCCATAAACATATAAAATGCATTTAATATACTTTTGTAAAGACTTGTTACGTTTCAACTGTGTTTCATAGTTTTATTGTCTTTTGGACCGAATTTTGACAGTTTCCAGCGTAATGTCAGCTTAGATTACAAGCCGAACAAATATCAAAATACTAATCATAGACATATAAAATATAGTTGATGTGGTTTGTATTAATTGTATTGGAAATCAACATTGTTTTTGCAGCTTTATAGTTTTATGGTATTACAATTTTGACAGTTGTCAGTGCAATGACAGATAAAACTGCTCGCTCCAATAGGACAATAAAACATCACAACTGTCAAAATTCTATTCATAAACATATAAAATTCATTTATTATACTTTGAATAAGGTTTGTTACGCTTCAACTGTGTGTAATAGTTTTATTGTCTTTTAGGCTGAATTTTGACAGTTGTCAGTACAATGACAGTTAAAACTACTTGCCCCGAAATGACAATAAAACGTCACAACTGTCAAAATCCAATCCATTTACATATAAAATACATTTAATATACTTTGTAAAAGTTTTTTGTTCAATCCGGTTTTGACAATGGTTATGACATTTAACCAGTTTTTTTTAAGAACACGTGACATTTCCGTCATTTTGACATGATTTATTCCATCCGGTTTTCCAAGATCGAGTGATTTTCTTTCCGGTCATTTTGATTTCTAAAATCGTTCTACTTTTCTCATCTGTCAAAGTCACGTGATATACGCACACACATTTCCGCCATTTTGATCGTTTTTTTTGATGAAGTGTCACGTGACTTTTAGCGCCTAATTTGACGTTCTTTTTCATTTAAAACTTTTTTCATAATTACCCAACCATTTTTCCCACATGTGACACTTTTTTGCCAAATTTACGTGTTTTAATACTTTTCCTTCAATCGTGAATAACTGTTTTACTTGACACATAATGTACTAATGTAATGGACTTTAATATGTCGATGGATAGCCAATAAAATGGGCTTTGTAAAAATATGAGAACTTGGGCCAATTGGTTAGATGTTTTGGCCGCTAGAGGACGTCAAAGCTGACCAATTTTTTTTACTTTTTTGATACAGTATTTCACTGAATCGTAAATAACTCGCCGATTTGGTACACTCTGTGTAGACTTTCATACATCAATGGATGGGTAATGATATTGACTTTCCAATGATATGTCCTAGTTGGTCAATTTATTGGTTGGGCCGCTAGAGGGCGTCAAAATTGATGAATTTACTTTCCATTTTTTTTAGTGCAGTGTTTCATTGAATCGTAAATAACTCGTTTATTTAGTTAGTTGTAGTTGGAAGGTTCCACCGTTTGGCCGCGAGAGGGCGTAAAACCAATTTATCTCTCAACCTTGAGGATCTAAGCAACTGAAAACAATTTTCAAACATTTACAAGGATCAGCAGATCCACAGATGTTATTTTTTTATTTTGGTGATTCTGACCTGCAAAAACCATTTGAGAACCTCTTGTAATATTTTCAAGACTCAGAAGACAGTTTGAAAGACATTGGTGATATTTTAGTGTTTCTGAGCTCTAATGCATTTGTATGACCCAATATAGTTTTTTTTTTGCTGCATAAATACGACATAAATATATAGGGTGTCCCAATTAAACAATTTAACAATTTTAATAACAATGCGATTTTTCGTTAAATTTTCTATGGGAAACCATTTGTAGTTCTTCATTTCCAAATTGGCATATATTTTCAAACTCACCCTGTAGCTCAGAAATGCAGCTGTAGAAGATACGACAGCTCTTACCTTTGCTTCCACCTTTGCTATAGTTTATCCGGCGAACCTACGGAGTAATAGAATTCGATGGGCGGCAACTTTGGTCGACCCGCATTACACTGTAAAACAGATACGTAAAAGTGAATCGAGACATGAGACCCGAGAAGTCCTTATATTAGAGAGAGAAGAAGATATTATATTGTAAAACGGACCGGATATAGACCAAAACTAATGGACGGGGCGGGTCAACTCCTCCTAATTTTCGCTTTTATTACTCCGTAGGTTCGCCGGATAGACTATAGTAGAGATACGGTAAAAGTGTAAGGAATAAAAAGTGCGTAAAAAAGACTAAGAAAACTGAATCTGGACATTAAACTTTCAAATCCTCACTGGAACTACATACAGGGTAGCCAAACTCCAACTAGGCAATTATTTTCAAATATATATTACGTTAGTGAGGTTATGTTGGTTATTATCCAAAAATACGTTAAGTTCCAATTAACTCTACGCGTCGTTGAATAGCCCATTTTATTAGCTATCTATGGAAGTATAAAAGTTTTAAAGAAGTGTGTCAAATAAGCGAGTTATTCAACGTTAAAACAAAGAGTGTAGGCTAGGAAAACTTGCTTGAATTTAACGACCCCTATCGACAAAACTTGACCACCAACCAACCAACTTTTGTACGTCAATGGAAAGCCTGTTTTATTGGCTATCCATTGACATATAAAAGTCCTAGACAAGTAAAAGAAATAAGTAAGGTATTCAAAGTTAAAGCAAAGGATGTTTTAATTGTTGGTAGCGGCTACCTTTTCAAGGAAATGAAGCTCTAACATTTTGTGGAATATCTCCTAATTTAGTAGAGATACCGTCAAAGTGAAAAGAATACAAATTACGTAAAAAAAGCTAAGAAAACTGAATCTGAACTTCTATAAACTTTCAAATCCTCACTGTAACTACCTACAGGGTAGCCAAACTCCAAGTAGACACTTTTACAGAAAAGGTGTTTCTGATCCTCAAAATGGGTTTTGTGGAATATCTCTTCAACTATAGTCTATCCGGCGAACCTAGGGAGTAATAAAATTCGATGAGCGGCAACTTTGGTCGACCCGAATTACACTGTAAAACAGGTACGTAAAAGTGAATCGAGACATGAGACCCGAGAAGTCCTTATATTAGAGAGAGAAGAAGATATTATATTGTAAAACCTACCGGATGTAGACCAATACTAATGGACGGGGCGGGTCAACCCCTCCTAATTTTCGCTTTTACTACTACGTAGGTTCGCCGGATAGACTATAGTTTCAACGTAAAAACTTTCGAATTTGGGACACCCTGTGCACGTTTAGAAAATGTCTCATTCTGTAACTGCCTGTTACAAAAATTCCAACTTTTTGCTACTAATTACATAAAAAGCTATTTCAAAATATTGATATTTAATTTAACTTAAACCTGGACATAGAGTTATGCCTAGCAAACGTCACGTAAACGTAAACAAATAGTTTCCAGTTAGGATAGTAACTATCTAGAATATTCCAAAGGGTCGTGAATAATTAATTTCAATTTGCGTCTTATCTTTCTGTGCCGGACTGTACTCGACCAGAACATACGCTAGGAAAGTTTCTATAGACAGAGAACCGAAAGGGTCGGCTAGTCATAAGTTTGAATATATATACGATGCCCTGACTGTACACCTCTATGTATATGAACCTTTCTGCAGGGAAAGGGACCCTCGAAGACTAAGGGGTGGGGAAGGGGTGGAGAGGGGCGCGAAGGGATCTCACTCTGAAACTTGTAAATGCAAACTAAGCACAAGGAGAAGGGGGTAATGGCTACTAATGATGAGGACGCCGAGCGAATATCGTCTCTACGGGGTCAATAAGATAAATGGCACAAATTGTCACTTTTCAAATACTAATCAATGAAGAGTTTAATTATTTTTACGATTTCAGACGAATCGGGTAGTAGAATTAATACAAGTTGTCTAAGGCCTAGCACTTTCAGTTTAGAATAACTTTATTGTAAGGAAACCGTGAAATCAGACGCTGCTATTGGTCAATTCCGTCATTTCTATATAGAAATTATCCTAAGAATAAATTTATTCGTAGGTGAAAGTACCGGCCCTAAATGAAAAATGTGAAACTACTTAAAACTACACTACTGGGATCAATCTGCAAAGATAAAGGTAGCTGGGGAATTCAATGTTGCCAGGTCTACCGTTAAAACGGTATATCTACCGTTTTTGTGATTCTTTTACCGTTCTCCAGTTTTTTTGTATTGTATAATCTACCGTTTTTAATTACATTGTTATTATGTTGTTTGGGAAACTTGTTATAAACTTTTTTGGTTTAGTGAATAAAGAATTTAATGAGGATTCTAAAAATGCGCTTAAAACACTCATTTTTCTTACTCCAAATTATCCTCTAAAATCACGTGATGTCTGTTACTAATGTCAGAATTACATTTTAACACAGTTTTCGATGCACTACTATTTTTGCAGATTTATGACAGTTATTTTGACAATTGTCACGTGACCGTCTATCTGAATAATGTTCTAGAATCACGTGACAACTGTCACTAATGTGTTAAAACTGTCCTCTAAAATTGCAAAAAACAGGGTTTAGAAACGTATTCTTGCAGTATTTGATATACAGCGTGCTTTTGAGATTTATGACAGTTATTTTGACAATTGTCACGTGACGGTCTAGCTAAATAGTGTTCTACAATCACGTGATAACTGTCAAAATTGTCAAACTATTCCCTAAAGTTGCAAAAAACAGTGATTAGGAAAGTTTGCTTGCAGTATTTGATATAAAACGTGTTTTTTGGATGTATGGCAGTTATTTTGACAATTGTCACGTGACCGCCTAGCTAAGTAGTGTTCTACAATCACGTGACAACTCTCACTAACGTTAAAACTGTCAAACTATGCTCTAAAGTTGCAAAAAACTGGGTTTAGAAACGTTTTCTTGCAATATTTGATGTACAACGTGTTTTTGAGATTTATGACAGTTATTTTGACAATTGTCACGTGACTGTCTAGCTAAATGGTATTCTACAATCACATGACAACTGTCACTAACGTCAAAACTGTCAAACTATGCTCTAAGGCTGCAAAAATCATGGTTTAGAAAGGTTTGCTTGCAGTATTTGATACAAAACGTGTTTTTGAGATGTATGGCAGTTATTTTGACAATTCTCACGTGACCGTCTATCTAAATGGAATTCTACAATCACATGACAACTGTCACTAACGTCAAAACTGTCAAACTATGCTCTAAAGCTGCAAAAATCATGGTTTAGAAAGGTTTGCTTGCAGTATTTGATACAAAACGTGTTTTTGAGATGTATGGCAGTTATTTTGACAATTCTCACGTGACCGTCTATCTAAATGGAATTCTACAATCACATGACAACTGTCACTAACGTCAAAACTGTCAAACTATGCTCTAAAGCTGCAAAAATCATGGTTTAGAAACGTTTTCTTGCAGTATTTTATATATAGCGTGTTTTTGTGATGTATGGCAGTTATTTTGACAATTGTCACGTGACTGTCTAGCTAAATAGTGTTCTACAATCACGTGACAACTGTCAAAATTGTCAAACTATGCCCTAAAGTTGCAAAAAACAGGGTTTAGGAAAGTTTGCTTGCAGTATTTGATATAAAACGTGTTTTTGAGATGTATGGCAGTTATTTTGACAATTGTCACGTGACCGCCTAGCTAAGTAGTGTTCTACAATCACGTGACAACTCTCAATAACGTTAAAACTGTCAAACTATGCTCTAAAGTTGCAAAAAACAGGGTTTAAAAACGTTTTTTTGCAGTATTTGATATAAAACGTGTTTTTGTGATGTATGGCAGTTATTTTGACAATTGTCACGTAAATAGTGTTCTGCAACCACGTGACAACTGTCACTAACGTCAAAACTGTCAAACTGTGCTGAAAAGTTGCAAAAACAGGGTTTAGAAAAGTTTTCTTACAGTATTCGATATAAAGAGTGTGTTTGTCAAAAATTATAATTCTTAATGGTCACGTAACTGATAGCTAAATCTTCCTTTAAAACCACGTGATATCTGTCACTAATGTCAAAACTTAGAAAACAATTATTAATAAAAAAAAATTAAAAAATTGTATTTTTAAAGTACGATTTTTATAGAAATGATTAAGATTTTTGACAACTATTAAAAGACACCCTGTATAAGAAAGTAAAATGAATGAATTTGTTTTGATCTACCGTTATCTACCGTTTTTTGACTGATTATTATAAAACAAACACTATTTAGCTAGACGGTCACGTGACAATTATTGTCAAAATAATTGTCATACATCTCAAAAACACGTTAAATCCGTTGATATTTTGCAATTTAAACTGAAAAACGCTTTGAATTTGATTGATTGAATCGCTCACCCTCCAAATTTTTTTTATTTTTTATTTTTTATATCCAGTGATGTGGGCAGGACAAAATACGTCTAATCCAAATTTGAGCTAAATATCTCTAAAACTGTAAGAACTACAAAGCAAAACTAAAAAATATATAAAACCCCTGTATTTCTTTAACGAAGCTTTTCTCGAATATAGTTAGTTCATAATACAAACTTATATTATTTTTCGATTCTCTATTGCTCTCTGAAGTTTACGCCATGGAAACTGGACCACCCTGTATATAAATACACTTTGGATTGTAAACACTCATCCTTGACTGGAACAATTTTTAAGTGCTTAAGAAGGTGCTTTATAGACTCGGGAATTAGATTTTAATTCTTTTATCTAAACGGAGACTTCTCAAAAATAAAAAATGTTATTTCGCTAAAGATATTTTTGATTCGCTTTGGTATAAGGGTGTTTTAGTGCAAATTTGCAGCAAAAGATCTATACTTTCTGACTGATAATACACGCAAAGCCTTAGCAAAGAGAACATATATGAAATTAACTGTAGAAAATACCAAATCCGGTTCTGTACTAGTTTGCGAATTGTTAAAGAGGATTTTTGAAAGCATTATAGGCTTGCCATGCCGTACACGCAGAAAGACCTGACGTGAGCGTTTAGAGGGGGGCCAGATGCGCTGCACCGCCGCTGCACCACTCGTTTTAGACTGCATTATTGAGGAGCCGAATTATTTAATCGGTTTTGCAGACAAACCGCATCAATATTGAACAGCCGGGCCCTTTAATCCCTATTTTTACGTGTTTCTGCCGTCCTGTCGTGCTTTAATCATGCCGGAAACTCTCGCTACTTAAAACAAACCCGGTCATCTTGCACTGTTTTCCCTAGAAGCCATTAATAATAGGGTGTCACCCGTTTAGAAAGGGCGATACGGAAGGGTCTTCTTAATCAATAACCACCCCAAGTCATTGTCCTTCTCTTTGAGTTTTCCTTTTAGCGGTGTTGCATTTATGTATACGCTTTTCGGAATGGACAACTCCTACATTCACTCCTACAGTACTTTACTGAAACTAAATTTTTTTTCTCATATTTGCCCATTCTAGTTAAATTATAATCCGGCAAAAATAATTTTCTTATGATTTGCAACGTCAGAAAACCCTAATGTACAGGGTTAATTCAATAATTTGACCCTCACCATTGGGATCTCAAAAGCTATGAGAGATACGAAAAAGTTTAAAAATTGCGCTAAACGCGCAATTTAAAGCTCATTCAAAGGCTGTTTTAAAAATTTTAATTTTCCTAGTTGTTTCGAAGATATCCGAAAAAAAACTGAAAATCGTTTTTCTCATTTCTAGGATTATTTGAAAAAAGATTCCAAAAGCAAAAGTACATATTTTATTTGCCATAAATCGCTTTGTTACTTTTTTTTTTTTTTTGCCCTTAACTTAAACTGGTTGTTTTAAAAATAAATTCTAAGAATTTAATGTTTTTTTTAATGAAAAATTATTTTGCAATTTTTTTAAGAAAAATTACCACAACCGTAGGAACTTAAAGCAAGACAGTTAAGTTAGTAAATTGGAAACATTATAAAAAGATTTTAATCATTTTTAACAAAATTAAATTTTACTATGCATAACAGAATAATTTAAAATAAAAATTAATCTTAAAATTAATGATGGGTACTGGTAAATTACAATCACTGTGTTTTTGTTCAAATTTTGACTTTTCTACCTGACTGTACCAAATTTTGTAGTGTTTTTTTTTAGGTTATTAGATCGGAAATTTAATGACGATTTCAGAAATGTGGTTAAAACTGTCAATTTCTCACTCCAAGTGGGTTTTTCAGGCTATTTTCTCTATGACTGTCTTTTCAAACAGTGTTTCTGTCAGTCCAAACTTTGACACCGTTATTATCCCTGACTGTACCAAATATATAGTGTTTTTTTAGGTTATTGGATCGGAAATTTAATGGCATTTTCAGAAATGTGGTTAAAACTGTCAATTTCTTACTCCAAATGGTTTTTACAGACAATTTTGCCCCTGACTGTCTTTTCAAAATGTCTTTCTGGCAGTCCAAACTTTGACACCGCTGTTCTCCCTGACTGTACCAAATTTTGTAGTGTTTTCTACGTTATTAGATCGGAAATTTAATGACGATTTCAGAAATGTGGTTAAAACTGTCAATTTCTCACTCCAAGTGGGTTTTTTCAGGCTATTTTCTCTATGACTGTCTTTTCAAACAGTGTTTCTGTCAGTCCAAACTTTGACACCGTTATTATCCCTGACTGTACCAAATATATAGTGTTTTTTTAGGTTATTGGATCGGAAATTTAATGGCATTTTCAGAAATGTGGTTAAAACTGTCAATTTCTTACTCCAAATGGTTTTTACAGACAATTTTGCCCCTGACTGTCTTTTCAAAATGTCTTTCTGGCAGTCCAAACTTTGACACCGCTGTTCTCCCTGACTGTACCAAATTTTGTAGTGTTTTCTACGTTATTGGATAGGAAATTTAATGGCGATTTCAGAAATGTGATTAAAATTGTCAATTTCTTACTCCAAATGGATTTTACAGGCGATTTTGTCCCTGAGTGTCTTTTCAAACTGTGTTTCTGCCAGTTCAAACTTTGACACCGCTTTTCTCCCTGACTGTACCAAATATTTAGTGTTTTTTTAGGTTATTGGATCGGAAATTTAATGGCATTTTCAGAAATGTGGTTAAAACTGTCAATTTCTTACTCCAAATGGTTTTTTACAGACAATTTTGCCCCTGACTGTCTTTTCAAAATGTCTTTCTGGCAGTCCAAACTTTGACACCGCTGTTCTCCCTGACTGTACCAAATTTTGTAGTGTTTTCTACGTTATTGGATAGGAAATTTAATGGCGATTTCAGAAATGTGATTAAAATTGTCAATTTCTTACTCCAAATGGATTTTACAGGCGATTTTGTCCCTGAGTGTCTTTTCAAACTGTGTTTCTGCCAGTTCAAACTTTGACACCGCTTTTCTCCCTGACTGTACCAAATATTTAGTGTTTTTTTAGGTTATTAGATCGGAAATTTAATGACGATTTCAGAAATGTGGTTAAAACTGTCAATTTTTTACTCCAAATGGTTTTTACAGACAATTTTGCCCCTGACTGTCTTTTCAAAATGTCTTTCTGGCAGTCCAAACTTTGACACCGCTTTTCTCCCTGACTGTACCAAATATTTAGTGTTTTTTTAGGTTATTGGATCGGAAATTTAATGACGATTTCAGAAATGTGGTTAAAACTGTCAATTTCTCACTCCAAGTGGGTTTTTCAGGCTATTTTCTCTATGACTGTCTTTTCAAACAGTGTTTCTGTCAGTCCAAACTTTGACACCGTTATTATCCCTGACTGTACCAAATATTTAGTGTTTTTTTAGGTTATTGGATAGGAAATTGAATGAGGATTGTTAAAATGGGGTTAAAACTGTCAATTTCTTACTCCAAATGGATTTTACAGGCGATTTTGTCCCTGAGTGTCATTTCAAACTGTGTTTCTGCCAGTTCAAACTTTGACACCGCTTTTCTCTCCGACTGTACCAAATTTTGTAGTGTTTTTTCTGGTAATTGGATAGGAAATTGAATAGGGATTCATAAAATGAGGTTAAAACTGTCAATTTCTCACTCCAAATGAATTTTACAGGCGATTTTTTCCCTCACTGTCATTTCAAACTGTGTTTCTGTCAGTTTACATTTTGACACCGCTTTTCTCCCTGATTGTACCAAATATTGTAGTGTTTTTTTAGGTTATTGGATCGGAAATTTAATAGCGATTTGAGAAATGTCGTTAGAACTGTCAATTTTTCACTCCAAGTGGGTTTTCCAGACGTTTTTGTCCCTGACTGTCTTTTCAAACTGTGTTTCTGTCAGTCCAAACTTTGACACCGGTTTTCTCCCTAACAGTATCAAATTTTGTATCGTTTTTTCTGGTTATTGGATAGGAAATTTAATGAGGATTCCAAAAATGTGCTTAAAACCCCCATTATCTCACTCCAACTGGGTTTGACAAGCAATTGTGTTTGTGACTGTCAAACTGTGGATTTCTCAGGATTTTATTTTGACAATATTGACCGAAAATGACTTGAACGACTAATGAAATTAATGACAGTCATGACAGGAAAATAAAATTTTTCAAACAAATTTCTATAACCATAAATTTACTGATAAAATTGGTTAACTTTCCGGTCACACTGAACGTAATATGTATCGGGAACTAGCAAGATGGCCTGCGAGCATCCCTGATTTAACTCCCCTCGACTTTTTGATGTAGGGTGAAATAAAAAATCGATTATAAGAGCGTAGAAAAATTAAAATTTGCTTTGACTGAAACTGTAAACTATAACTTCCTAACTGATTTCATAAATAAAAAAACTTTTTTTTATTTTTTGTATTTTAACCCGTAATATCCAATTATTGACATTAGTTTCGTTGTTAGTGTCAAGTACATAGAAAAGTTGTAACTAACTTAGAAATATGCATATTTTCAATTACTTTCTATGAATTTCATTCAAATACATACCAAACATCCGTGAGTTGATGTATGTCTGCAACATTGGTCTGAAGATGGTCTTTGTTGTCCTTGTTTCTGAAAACATGAGTAACTTTTAATTTTTTGAATAATTCCTTTGCACAAATACGTTAAATTCGTATTTAATTTACATTAATTTTGTTTATACTTTTCAGAAAAAACGATTGCAAATTTCTTGTTATGTGAATTTTTAGTGAAAATTTCATTTAGAAAATTTGAAAGTTTGAAATAACCTGATTTAAAAAGTTATTTGGTGAATATTTCAAAATTAATTTTTAAAAAGAAATTTAAATAGTTTTATGCTGAAATTTCACTTGGTGGATTTAAAACTCGAATTAAAATTACTCAACTGAAGTAATATGAAATTCCAATATGTTTCAAATGCTGATATTGAATACTTTATCAGTGAAATTATCTGTTTCATTGATGAAATTTTAAAAAATATTACTTTAAATTACAGTTAGAATATTTGAAATTACTTAAATAAACTGTTTTCCAGATAAAATTTGAAGGATTATTAGTGGAAATTTTCCAAAATATTTGAAATTAACTGACTGATAAATATGTTTATTTTAAAATCTGAAATCGACAGTTTTATTGGTGAAATTTGAATGGTTTTAAACTGACATTTCACTTAGTGTGTCTAACCTAAACTTAACCTAACCTAACCTAACTAAACTATCAGAGTAATGATATTGTCATGTTTCAAATGCTGAAATCAAGTATTTCGTTAGTGAAATTACTTATTTTCCTAATTTTGACTATTATTGCTTTAAATTTTAGAATCTTAAATGTTTTTAAAATATTAATCGATGAAATGGCATATTTCAAAATGTGAAATAGACTGTTTATTGGTTAAATTTTAATGATTTCAAGCTGTAAACTAACCTAACTAAAGTGTTATATAACAAATCAAGTATTTTGTTAGTGAAATTACTTATTTTCCTAATTTTGACTATTATTACTTTAAATTTTAGAATCTGGAATGTTTTGTGAAATATTTTATATTACTTACTTTAAAATATTAATCGATAAAATGGCATATTTTAAAATGTGAAATAGACTGTTTATTGGTGAAATTTTAATGGTTTCAAGCTGTAAAATAACCGAATTGAAGTGTGGGAAATATTCCTGATTATTTCTGATTGAAATGCTGAAAATAAACATTTTATTTGAAAATCCACGGTTTTATTAGTAACATTTCAATGGTTTCAAGATGAAATTTCACTTAGTTTGTCTAACCTAAACCTAACCTAACCTAACATAACTAAACCATCAGAGTAATGATATTGTCATGTTTCAAATGCTGAAATCAAGTATTTTGTTAGTGAAATTACATATTTTCCTAATTTTGACTATTATTACTTTAAATTTTAGAATCTTAAATGTTTTTTTAATATTTTATAATACTTAATTTAAAATATTAACCGATAAAATGGCATATTTCAAAATGTGAAATGGATTGTTTATTAATGAAATTTGAATGGTTTAAAGCTGTAAAATGAAAAAATGTTTGAAATGCTGAAATCGAGTACTTTATTAGTGAAATCAGTGAATTTGATGAAATTATACAGTTACCAACTGAAATAATTAATTACTATACATACTAATTTATATCGATTGTCTTTTTAAGGTTAAGTTTGCTCATTTTCTGAGACTGAATCTGATCACATTTAAGTGTTTTACTGTGAAATATTTTAATGAAATTTTCTGAACAAAAAGGCTCTCATATACTGCATAGAGTGCAGTTTAGTGTCAGATGGCGGACAGACTCGTACATCAAACAAGGCGACCATAAATTTAAATCGGAAACGGGGAGAATGAGAAAGCAATCGGGTAGTGAAGGCTTAATCAATCCATCTCTGTCCGATTTCATGAAGCAGGGAGCGGCAAAGGCAAGGAGAAACCGCAACACTCCTGAAATATGTCTAACATTCGCTTCTGCTATTATTAGAATTGCGGTGTTCGGTTACATGGCAGAGTAGCCGGAAACTACCGCAAACTGGAAAGTTGCAAATTAAGGCTTGGTAGACACACACACCTCTACTGGAAAATAATTAAGTTTTTCCTATTTCTGTCAAGGCATAGCGAATTTGTCAGTAATTGAAGTTTAAATGCAACCAAAACGACGCAGTGTCGTCACGAGGCACGTTTCACTTCGGCTTCGTTTAGCGCTTGTGTGTCTGATGTTTCAGTGTGATTATTAATTCTGCCTTTGCTTGTTTAATTATTTTTTTGTTCACTTTAACAAATTTTAAACTGACACTCTGCTAGTTGTGACGGAGTTGGTGAAAACCTAGTCGACTGGGTGCAGAAAGTCATTCTGAACATTTTTGGTCTTATTCCAAAATTTTCATTACCCTCTAATTTCTTGTGATGTGGAATCGACTGTCTTATTGATGAAATTTGAATGGTTTCAAGATGGAATTTCAGTTGCTAAATTACCTAACTAGTCAAAATAGTACGTGCTACAGTCGAATATTTCATTAAGTAGTCTTTTTGAACAAGTTTTCTAAGGTTTAAGACAATTGAAAAGGCCTTTGACAATTTTTAGGAGGTTTTCACTAGTGTTTAGAGGCCCATGGCCCTTATAAACGATTGTTCTAAGGTTTAAGACACTTGTGGTGTTCTCTGACAATTTTTAGGAGGTTTTCGATAGTATTTAGAAGCTTCTGCTCATTTTTAACAATTTTCCTAGGGTTTTAGGACAATTGAAGGAGGTTTGACAAATCCAGGAGCTTTTCGTTAATATTTAGAGGTTTCTGACCATTTTAAACCAATTTTCGAAGGTTTAGGACAATTGAAAAGGCCTCTGACAATTTTTAGGAAGTTTTCACTAGTGTTTAGAGGCCTCTGGCCATTATAAACGATTGTTCTAAGGTTTAAGACACTTGTGGTGTTCTCTGACAATTTTTAGGAGGTTTTCGATAGTATTTAGAAGCTTCTGCTCATTTTGAACAATTTTCCTAGGGTTTTAGGACAATTGAAGGAGTCTTTGACAAATCTAGGAGGTTTTCGTTAATATTTAGAGGCCTCTGGCCATTATAAACGATTGCTCTAAGGTTTAGGTCACTTGTGGTGTTCTCTGACAATTTCTAGGAAGTTTTCGATAGTATTTAGAAGCTTCTGCTCATTTTTAACAATTTTCCTAGGGTTTTAGGACAATTGAAGGAGGTTTGACAAATCCAGGAGCTTTTCGTTAATATTTAGAGGTTTCTGACCATTTTAAACCAATTTTCGAAGGTTTAGGACAATTGAAAAGGCCTCTGACAATTTTTAGGAAGTTTTCACTAGTATTTAGAAGCTTCTGCTCATTTTTAACAATTTTCCTAGGGTTTTAGGACAGTTGAAGGAGTCTTTGACAAATCTAGGTGGTTTTCGTTAATATTTAGAGGTTTCTGGCCATTTTGAACAAATTTTCGAAGGTTTAGGACAATTGAAAAGGCCTCTGACAAATTTTTAGGGAGTTTTCACTAGTGTTTAGTGGACTCTGGCCATTATAAACGATTGTTCTAAGGTTTAGGACACTTGTCCTAAAGAATTTTAAATCATATTTACAAGTTTCTGATCATTTTAAATAGTTTTCGTAGGGTTTTAGGGCAATTGAATTTCTGACCATTTTAAGCAAATTTTCGAAGATTTTAGGACAATTGAAAACATTTTTGACAATTTTCATGAAGTTTTGACTAATATTTAAACAAAGAATTGACAGTGAATTACAGTATTAAAATTGGACAAATCGCGAATTCGCTTAGTAAGGATTTTAGGCGACGGGACGTGCCTCGTGACGTCATTTTGATGTAGAAGGCGATAACTGTGAGTTTTTTTTATACCAAATAATTATTTTTTTGTGCATTTGCTATTGGTACTAAACAAATTGCTTCAAAACTCCTATTTTCTTTAAATAAAAGCACCTACAATTTACGTATGCATTTACGTCACTCTAGTAACATTATGGCAACTGCCTAACAAATTATCCTAAATCCTGGCCGGTGAATTGTACCCATCTCTCTCAACCTCACCTTTCCTCCCCATCAAAACCTCGTTGTTATCCTCTTTGTTTCCCGGTCATTAATACAAAACTGTCCCTCTTGTGCATAGACTTTCTAACCCCCCTCTGCCCCCCTGCATGTATGCCATCTCCCTCGATTTAGAAGCTTTTTATGTAAATGTGATTAGGCTATCCTTGTTGCTTGTTTTCAGTTTATATAGAGGCTATAGTAAAAGGCGATGATGATGGCTGCACTCTCGTTAGTTTGGACCAAGAACTTTGTATACAGGGTGTCTCAATTTAAGTGACTTTTACAGGTGAACTTGAACCGTTGCAACCTGATAACTGTTGCCTTAGGTCACATTTTAAGTTGTGACATTCTCTATAAAGTATAGAGAGTTATTTAAAGAAGAATCTGGCATTAAAGTTAGTATTGGTTAAAGCATCGGCTTATCAATACCCAACCCAACTGTCAAGTGCCAACTAACTGTCAAGAGTTGATCATATGGGAAAATGCCAGATTTTCTTAGTCTATTCTACAACCACCCTAACCTAACTAACAATGTCAGTGATCAAACTGTTGTACAATTATCAAACTATATACGTTTGAGTGGTGTTGAGCAAAAAATTATATACACAGGGTGACCAAAAACAGTCAATCACAATAATTTTCATGCACACCCGGTATATTGGAAGCAAAAAATGGTCCTACAAGCTTACAGTTCTGAGTTAAGGAGTTGAATGGGAACATTTTTAGTCTCTTGGAATTTTACGTAAGCGTTTTCAAGTTATTTAGCAACAAATGTTCAAATCAGTTTGAGCACCCTGTAACTCAGTTATATTTGGGACTTTAGGGTGGTTCAACCAGTTAGAAGGACCGTTTTAAGCTCCTCTTTAAAATAGTGTAGAGTAAAAAATTCGTACAGGATGAAAAAAATCGTAAACCACCATAATTTTCTTGCACACCCTGTAAACTGGAAGCAAAAACGGACCTGCAAATTTACGGTGTTGGGTTAAGGAGTTGATTAGAAACATTTTTGGTCTCTTGCAATTTTTTTGTAACTTTCAGTGTTTTCGAGTTATTTAGGAAAAACTGGTTTGGTGCAACAAATGTTTAAATCAGTTGTAATTGTGGTTCCAAATTTTAACACAGTTTAAAGGGACCAGGGACAAAATAGCCTGTAAAATCTACTTGGATTGAGAAAGTGACTGTTTTAATCACATTTTTGGAATCCTCATTAAATTTCTTATCTAATAAGATGGTAAAACACTACAAAATTTGGTAGAGTCAGAGAAACAGGGTTGTCAAAGTTTTTAAATTGTCAGAAACACAGTTTGAAAAAACAGAAACAAAATCGCCTGTAAAACCCACTTGGACTACGAAAATGACTGTTTTAAGCACATTTTTGGAATCCTCATTAAATTTCCTATCTAATAACATGAAAAAACAATACAAAATTTGGTACAGCCAAGGAGAAAAGCGCTGTCAAAGTTTTTAATTTGTCAGAAACACAGTTTGAAAGAACAGAAACAAAATCGCCTGTAAAACCCACTTGGACTACGAAAATGACTGTTTTAAGCACATTTTTGGAATCCTCATTAAATTTCCTATCTAATAACATGAAAAAACAATACAAGATTTGGTACAGCCAAGGAGAAAAGCGCTGTCAAAGTTTTTAATTTGTCAGAAATACAGTTTGAAAGAACAGAAACAAAATCGCCTGTAAAACCCACTTGGACTACGAAAATTACTGTTTTAAGCACATTTTTGGAATCCTCATTAAATTTCCTATCTAATAACATGAAAAAACAATACAAAATTTGGTACAGCCAAGGAGAAAAGCGCTGTCAAAGTTTTTAATTTGTCAGAAACACAGTTTGAAAGAACAGAAACAAAATCGCCTGTAAAACCCACTTGGACTACGAAAATGACTGTTTTAAGCACATTTTTGGAATCCTCATTAAATTTCCTATCTAATAACATGAAAAAACAATACAAGATTTGGTACAGCCAAGTTCCTATCTAATAACATGAAAAAACAATACAAGATTTGGTACAGCCAAGGAGAAAAGCGCTGTCAAAGTTTTTAATTTGTCAGAAATACAGTTTGAAAGAACAGAAACAAAATCGCCTGTAAAACCCACTTGGACTACGAAAATGACTGTTTTAAGCACATTTTTGGAATCCTCATTAAATTTCCTATCTAATAACATGAAAAAACAATACAAAATTTGGTACAGCCAAGGAGAAAAGCGCTGTCAAAGTTTTTAATTTGTCAGAAACACAGTTTGAAAGAACATAAACAAAATCGCCTGTAAAACCCACTTGGACTACGAATATGACTGTTTTAAGCACATTTTTGGAATCCTCATTAAATTTCCTATTTAGTAACATGGAAAAACAGTACAAAATTTGGTACAATCAGGGAGAAAAGCGGTGTCAAAATTTTTAAACTGCCAGAAACACAGTTTGAAAGAACATAAACAAAATCGCCTGTAAAACCCACTTGCAGTAAGAAAATGACTGTTTTAAGCACATTTTTGAAATCCTCATTAAATTTCCTATCTAATAACATGGAAAAACACTACAAAATTTAGTACAGTCAGGGAGACAGGGTTGTCAAAGTTTTTAAATTGTCAGAAACACAGTTTGAGAACAGAAACAAAATCGCCTGTAAAACCACTTGGACTACGAAAATGACTGTTTTAAGCACATTTTTGGAATCCTCATTAAATTTCCTATCTAACAACATGGAAAAACACTACAAAACTTGGTACGGTCAGAAAGACAAGATTGTCAAAGTTTTTAAATTGTCAGAAACACAGTTTGGAAGAACAGAAACAAAATCGCCTATAAAACCCACTTGGACTACGAAAATGACTGTTTTAAGCACATTTTTGGAATTCTCATTAAATTTCCTATCCAACAACATGAAAAAATAATACAAAATTTGGTACAGTCAGAAAGACAAGGTTGTCAAAGTTTTTAAATTGTCAGAAACACAGTTTGGAAGAATAGAAAGAAAATCGCCTGTAAAACACACTTGGAGTGAGAAAATGACTGTTTTAAGCACATTTTTGGAATCCTCATTAAATTTCCTATCTAGTAACATTGAAAATCCCTGCAAAATTTAGTACTGTCAGGGAGAAAAGCGGTGTCAACATTTTTAAATTATCAGAAACACAGTTTGAAAGAACAGAAACAAAATCGCCTGTAAAACCCACTTGGACTACGAAAATGACTGTTTTAAGCACATTTTTGGAATTTTCATTAAATTTCCTATCCAACAACGTGAAAAAACAATACAAAATTTGGTACAGTCAAGGAGAAAAGCGGTGTCAAAGTTTTTAAATTGTCAGAAACACAGTTTGAAAGAACAGAAACAAAATCGCCTGTAAAACCCACTTGGATTAAGAAAATGACTGTTTTAAGCAGATTTTTGGAATTCTTATTAAATTTCCTATCTAACAACATGGAAAAACACTACAAAATTTAGTACAGTCAGGGAGACAGGGTTGTCAAAGTTTTTAAATTGTCAGAAACACAGTTTGAGAACAGAAACAAAATCGCCTGTAAAACCACTTGGACTACGAAAATGACTGTTTTAAGCACATTTTTGGAATCCTCATTAAATTTCCTATCTAATAACATGGAAAAACACTACAAAATTTAGTACAGTCAGGGAGACAGGGTTGTCAAAGTTTTTAAATTGTCAGAAACACAGTTTGAGAACAGAAACAAAATCGCCTGTAAAACCACTTGGACTACGAAAATGACTGTTTTAAGCACATTTTTGAAATCCTCATTAAATTTCCTATCTAATAACATGGAAAAACACTACAAAATTTAGTACAGTCAGGGAGACAGGGTTGTCAAAGTTTTTAAATTGTCAGAAACACAGTTTGAGAACAGAAACAAAATCGCCTGTAAAACCACTTGGACTACGAAAATGACTGTTTTAAGCACATTTTTGGAATCCTCATTAAATTTCCTATCTAACAACATGGAAAAACACTACAAAACTTGGTACGGTCAGAAAGACAAGATTGTCAAAGTTTTTAAATTGTCAGAAACACAGTTTGGAAGAACAGAAACAAAATCGCCTATAAAACCCACTTGGACTACGAAAATGACTGTTTTAAGCACATTTTTGGAATTCTCATTAAATTTCCTATCCAACAACATGAAAAAATAATACAAAATTTGGTACAGTCAGAAAGACAAGGTTGTCAAAGTTTTTAAATTGTCAGAAACACAGTTTGGAAGAATAGAAAGAAAATCGCCTGTAAAACACACTTGGAGTGAGAAAATGACTGTTTTAAGCACATTTTTGGAATCCTCATTAAATTTCCTATCTAGTAACATTGAAAATCCCTGCAAAATTTAGTACTGTCAGGGAGAAAAGCGGTGTCAACATTTTTAAATTATCAGAAACACAGTTTGAAAGAACAGAAACAAAATCGCCTGTAAAACCCACTTGGACTACGAAAATGACTGTTTTAAGCACATTTTTGGAATTTTCATTAAATTTCCTATCCAACAACGTGAAAAAACAATACAAAATTTGGTACAGTCAAGGAGAAAAGCGGTGTCAAAGTTTTTAAATTGTCAGAAACACAGTTTGAAAGAACAGAAACAAAATCGCCTGTAAAACCCACTTGAATTAAGAAAATGACTGTTTTAAGCACATTTTTGGAATTTTCATTAAATTTCCTATCCAACAACGTGAAAAAACAATACAAAATTTGGTACAGTCAAGGAGAAAAGCGGTGTCAAAGTTTTTAAATTGTCAGAAACACAGTTTGAAAGAACAGAAACAAAATCGCCTGTAAAACCCACTTGGATTAAGAAAATGACTGTTTTAAGCAGATTTTTGGAATTCTTATTAAATTTCCTATCTAACAACATGGAAAAACACTACAAAATTTGGTACAGTCAGGGAGACAGAGTTGTCAAAGTTTTTAAATTGTTAGAAACACAGTTTGAAAGAACAGAAACAAAATCGCCTGTAAAACCCATTTGGACTGTGAAAATGCCTGTTTTAAGAACATTTTTGGAATCCTCATTAAATTTTCTATCTAACAAAATGGAAAAACACTGCAAAATTTAGTACAGTCAGGGAGACAGGGTTGTCAAAGTTTTTAATTTGTCAGAAACACAGTTTGAAAAAACAGAAACAAAATCGCTTGTAAACCCCACTTGGACTCCGAAAATGACTATTTTAAGCACATTTTTGGAATCCTCATTAAATTTCCTATCTAATAACATGGAAATTCACTTTGGTACAGTCAGGGAGACAGGGTTGTCAAAGTTTTTAAATTGTCAGAAACACAGTTTGAAAGAACAGAAACAAAATCGCCTGTAAAACCCACTTGGACTGCGAAATTGAATGTAGCACATTTTTGGAATCCTCATTAAATTTTCTATCTAATAACATGGAAAAACACTACAAAATTTGGTACAGTCAGGGAGAAAAGCGGTGTCAAAGTTTGAACTACCAGAAACACAAATCAGTTACTTACTGGTAATTTACCGATCAAATTTTCTTGGTAAAGTAAAATATTTACTTTACCGGTAATTTACGCATCACTAACTAAAACCAAAAGTGGAAAATATCCAGTGACTTTAAATGAAATCCGTCCCTGTATAGTGTTGTCGTTTCCACCACCATTTTTCCATTTTATTTGGATAAAAATAAAAGTGCGTGGCCAATAAAAGGAAAAAAAAGTCACATTCATAATTTTCCTTTGCCAATATTTCGCAGACCAGAGTCCAGTCGGTAGCCAAGCAAGACACAACCTTCGACGAGAACATTGCTCCGCAACAAGGGCAATTGCACGTGTTGGAGAGAGAGAGAGAAGAGAAACGGGCACAAAAGAGATCGTCCGAAAGTAAGAGTCGAGAAGTCGATTGAACGCGGGTGTAGAAGCGAGAGACGCGTAAGACAGAAAAAGAGATAAAACTGAATGCATGCGCGGCATTCAGTCCCTCCCTTTCTGGGATCGATTTCGGGCACGAAGCAAAATGGCTCCAGGATCCCAAAACCGAACCGTAAAATCACTAAGGTTGGGTCCGGCGCAGTTTTACGCACCAAACTCGGCTCTATCGACGTGTTTTTAGAGTCGACGCAACCGTTGAAAAATTACAACCGAAATCTCGTAAAGCGCATATTCGTTTGCCCCGCCGTTTGGACCGCGTGCATTTTTCTATTCAAATAGACCGTAATGGGGTTCTGGGACCAGGGGGCGCCGCTGTCGCCGCACAAAAACTATCTCTCAAAGCCAAAGCGTCAACGAAAAATATGTGTACTTTGACGTAAATTAATGTGCGTTCCGTAAATTCAACTATTCTGAAGCTAATTTTACACGAAACGGCCAGATTAGCGAAGCCTAATTAGGACTTCGAGCTAATGACTTGACTTGTTCGATTTTGATTATAACCTACAGGCTCACCAGGTTACTGTTTGTTCGGTAAATTATATACGATCGTTGGAAAATAGGAAAAAACAGTAAATTTGAGAAAAGCATTCAAAACCTAAATTTGGCAGGATACTGATGTGGGCATGCCCAATCTAACTAAAATATTTTCAAGATGGTTGCACTTCCGTTTATACCGGAAGTCGATCACAACTCTCTTATTTTAAATAGAACACCCTATATATTATTACATATTTGGATTCCTCACAAAATTCTGACCAACTTTTGTGTACAGGGTGATTGGTTGAATTTTGACCACCCCCTTAACTTCCATAATTTTGATTTTAGCAAAACACGTTAAATATAAAACTAGAAGATATTTAGGTCTACTTTATTCTTAGATAAACAGTTATGATACAGGGTGTCCCAAATTTGAGTAATAAACCAAACTTATGTTTTTTTAAATAGAATGACCAACTTTTTATCCGATATTTGAATTCTACGTCAAATTCTAGGCCTAATTGATTTAAAATGTCTGTATCCATATTCAACTGTTTCCGCAGCAGCGTCCTTGATTGATTGAATTTTGACCACCCCCTTAACTTCTTTAATTTTGATTTTAGCAAAACACGTTAAATATAAAACTAGAAGATATTTAGGTCTACTTTATTCTTAGATAAACAGTTATTATACAGGGTGTCCCAAATTTTAGTACCGAACTAAACTTATGTTTTTTTAAACACAATGACCAACTTTTTATCCGATATTTGCATTATACGTCAAATTTTAGGAATTGATGTAAAATGTCTGTATCGATATTCAACTGTTTCCGCAGCATCTGTTACTTTAACAATGTTTCCTCGACTATGTGATTAAAGTTTAATTTAGTTACTCAAATTTGGGGCAGCCTGTATAATAACTATTTATATAAGAGTAAAAGTACACCCAAATATCTATAACTGTTGATACAACTAGTTTTTTTACTAAAATCAAAAATACGTTAAGTTAAGGGGGTGGTTAAAATTCAATCAATCAAGGACTCTGCTGCGAAAACATTTGAATATCGATACAGACATTTTACATCAATTAGGCCTAGAATTTGACGTAGAATTAAAATATAGATTAAAAACTTGGTCATTGTATTTAAAAAAAACATGTTTGGCTACTTAAATTTGGGCCACCCTGTATAATAACTCTTTATCTAAGAGTAAGTAGTAAGACCTAAATATCTACTAGTTTTGTATTTAACGTTTTTTGCTAAAATCAAAATTAAAGAAGTTAAGAGGGTGGTCAAAATTCAATCAATCAAGGACGCTGCTGCGGAAACAGTTGAATATGGATACAGACATTTTACATCAATTAGGCCTAGAATTTAACGTAGAATTCAAATATCGGATAAAAAGTTGGTCATTCTATTTAAAAAAACATAAGTTTGGTTCGTTACTCAAATTTGGGACACCCTGTATAATAACTGTTTATCTAAAAATAAAGTAGACCTAAATATCTTCTAGTTTTGTATTTAACCTTTTTTGCTAAAATCAAAATTATGGAAGTTAAGGGGGTGGTCAAAATTCAATCAATCACCCTGTACAATGCCTTATGCCTATCTCTAGCCGTTTTCGAAATATTTGATGTTTTTCCAAAAAAGTGACAGTTGCAACGCTCAACATATTTTTGTACTCTGTCAAAACCGTATTTCATTTTGCAATGAAACTTTGGGTTATTGTAAATAAAGGATCGTTTTATTAAACTGAGGGTGCATAATAGGCATTTATGAAAATTATACCTGCTAATTCCACCGTTTTCCACAATCGGTGTAACTTTTAAGGATCTGGTTCATTACGGTTGAATGAATTTTAGAACGCGATTGGTATTCCTATTCCTCATATGTCTTTGATATTCATTGTTGAAATGTTTTATAATATCGGCATACTCTCCCTCCATCTCGCAAACAGAACATATTCCAATATCCATTTTAATTTAACAGGTCAATCTCATAAGGTAGCTAAACTGAAGAACAAACCGACAAACCGTCAAACATAAACTAATTTTTGATGCTATGATTCTAAATTTTAATGGAAAACCTGTCAAAAGTCACTTTTTTCTTAATTTACCGACGGAACTTCTCGATTGATCCATAAATCATAAACCGGGTACATATATTCGGTATATGGGTACAATTTCAGAACGGCAATAGTAGTTACCAAAAACAATTTTCGAACGCTCTAGGTTAAACAGGTATCTACCGGTAGAATATTCGTAAATGCCTATTGAATCATTTGTATAGGTACAGGGTCGTCAAAAAAAAATCATAAACTTGTCACTATAAAAAAATGAAAAATTTCAAGTTTTTTAAATAGAAATCCACATTTTTTATGACGGAATCATTTTGAGCATTAAAAATTAGTATACGTTTCAATTTACTTGCCTATACCTAAATCCAACCCATTTCGTTTTATTTCGGAATAAACATTTTTTATTATTAAAATTCCAGATTTCTTGAAAATTTCTCTCTCTAATTACGTGTGAATTTATGTCACACCAGTAGTGTGAATTATGTCTATTGAACATTCCATTTTTAGTGAATTTGGCCTCGTCACTCTAAATAATATTATTCAAAAACAATGGGCCTGTCCCACAATTTTTTTTTATTTCATAACTACAAAGACGGATTGAAAATATTATACCCGTATTTTTTTGTTTTCAAAAATATTAAGTCTAAATAGAAAAAAAATGATGATAAAAACTACATTAATCTCATGTTTAAAACGCCCGCCGCCGGTGACGTACTACACTATCAACCAATCAGCGACAAGAAGTGAAACAGATGGCGTGCAACAGCCAATAAAATCGCCCAGAATTACATACGTCACATGCGCGCCAAAACAGATCTTTTAAATTTAATGGACAAATTCAAACTAATGTAGCAACATTTACGACCATAATTTTTTTCTTCAAGAATATGAAAAATTAGTTTTTTGATCCTATTCTTTCGATTCCAGTCATTAAAACAAAAATTTATGATATGTGGGATAGGCCCATTCTTCTCCATAGTGACTAGTCAGCAAAAACTCACTAAAAACCAATCTCTTCGGAAATTCAACCTCTTTTAAGTGTTGCACTAATTTAAATGAAAAAGGGTGAAATTTATGTTTCTTCAGGATCCTCTGAATTGAGCTTTTGGATATGCCTGATTCTACGGAAACTTGTCTTATTGACGAAGTTGGATTTGCAACAAAATAGCCCAAAATTGCAATTTCTACATTTGTATTATTAAGGATTGGTTTTGTTTTAATAGCTTTTCTCTTCACAGATCCCGTATTTTTAAAATATTCAATTATTTGCTTTACAGCTTTTGGTGATGGCTTTGGTTTTTCTGGATAACGAGCGGCAAATACCTCACATGTTCTACTCACAACTTTATCACATTCTCCGTAAATAATAAACAGATTTAAGTAATCTTGGTTGGAATAACGTAACCGCGACGATTTGCAGTTGTCAAAACACTCAAAACTAGTGTTATTAACATGCTCTGCAGGTCTCCAATATCACCGTGTGTCAAAAGCATGACCAACTAGAATACCAGATAATCCCAACTGTGCAGCATAATAAAAAAATGTTTATTCTCAAATAAAACGAAATGGGTTGGATTTTGTTATAGGCAAGTAAATTGAAACGTATAGTAATTTTTAATGCTCAAAATGATTCCGTCATAAAAAATATGGGTTTCTATTTAAAAAAACTTGAAATTTTTCATTGTTTTTAGTGGCAGGTTTATGATTTTTTTTTGACGACCTTGTTTACAAATGGCTCATTACGCACCTCAGTTTAATAAAACGATTCTTTATTTACAACAACCCAAAGTTTCATTGCAAAATAAATTACGGTTTTGACAGAGTACAAAAATATGTTGAGCGTTGCAACTGTCACTTCTTTGGAAAAACATCAAATATTTCGAAAACGGCTAGAATTTTGTGAGGAATCCAAATATGTAATAATATATAGGGTGTTCTATTTAAAATAAGAGAGTTGTGATCGACTTCCGGTATAAACGGAAGTGCAACCATCTTGAAAATATTTTAGTCAGATTGGGCATGCCCCCATCAGTATCCTGTCAAATTTTCTAAACTCTCCTATTTATACTTTTTCCAATATCAATCGATGTCTTTCGTCGTGGGACACCCTGTATAGGGATGTTGGTTAATCCCTTAACCAGTTTAAAAAACGAATAGGATTATTCTAATTAGGACTTCGGGTTAATGACTTGACTTGTTCGGTTTTGATTATAACCTACAAGCTCACCAGGTTACTGTTTGTTCGGTAAATTATATACGATCGTTGCAAAATAGCAAAAAACAGTAAATTTGAGAAGCATTCAAAACCTAAATAATATATTGCGTATACAAAGTGACCCAGAATAGTATCACAAACTGTAAGAAAAGACAGTACGGGATGTCCTAATAAGATTCCAAATAAGAAACTCAATATTATACTCTGCGCACTGCGATCAGAAACGTCTAAAATGATTGTCAGAGGGCTCTAAAGTGTCCTAAATTTTAAAAAAATTGTTTTTTTTCGCCGATTGTCAGTAAACCTCTCGTTTTAGTGCCTAACGACAGGCTGTAAACAACCACTTTTTACTTACCACTTTTAAATTTTTTACTGCCGCTTACCTGGCGCAGCGACAATATAAATATGACATCGTTTACACAACATAAAATTTAACATTTATTAAGAAAAAACACCAAACACTATAACATTTATGGAGTCAAACATTCAAAAGTATATAAAATTATTTTTCTAATTTTGGCATATAAAGTGACACTTTTCAAAACTGATTAGAGTGACAAAACGTTTTACTTTTCGTAACTAGTTAAGTTACGAAAAGTATCACTTTATGTAACTAGTTATGAAAAGTTCATTTCATCACTCTCTGTTTTTATGCATTTCCGTAGAAACATACGGGCGACATCCATCATAACATGTCGTTGTCACAGTTTATACAAGGTGCTATGAAAGTGAATATTTGTGTTAAATCACTTTAAAAGATGGTTTTTACCGCCTTTTGGTCAAAATTAGAAAAAATTATGTATGCAACACGTTTCGAAAATGTCTTATTGTGTAACTCATTCAAATTGTAGGACCTCGCTGCGCTCGCCCTACAAACATTCATTCGTTACACAAAATCGATCTTTTCGTAACTGGTTACATGAATAACTATTATAAACATTAACAGTAAAATGATAACATCCTTCTATTATTATTATTGATTTGTCGTTGACTTCGTTAGAACTATTTTTCAAATACACCGATGAACTAGAAGTTTCATCTTTTCTCTTCCCACTGTCACTGCAGGTGGGAATATTCGCTAGAATTTTTTCACTAATCACACTTTTGCTTTCGACTGAATTCTCTATGTAGCCTTCAGCAACACTTGTGGACTTCCATCCTCCATGTCTTTTTAGCATTGTGATGTCAGCTCCAGAATTAACAAGCCAAGTAGCCGACGTCCTTCTAAAGCAATGTCCAGTGTAATTCTGAGCATTTGGTAGTTTTAAATAAGTTGCTATTTCTTGTGGCATAGCACCAAATTTATGAATCCCAATAACTTGTTTTAATGCTTTACCCCTCCAATATCTGAAGAAAAATCTTCGGCTTTCAAATCCAGAAGGACAATAAGAAGCATATTTTCTATACATGTCCAGGTGTTCTGATACGACAAAAGATCTCGGTCTCTTCGTTTTGGTATCAGGAAGGGAAACTAATAGCTTATTGCCCATATCTTCAATATCATCTAATTGCATTCGCACAAGTTCGTCACTTCTACATGCTCCGGCAATCGCAGGAACTGCCGCAACTTAGATAAAAATACTTGGTTATTCACTTAAAATTCGATCCAAAGTTCTGAAACTTACTTTGGTTGATAAATAGTTGGCATCTGGAGCTTCCGATAAAAAATTAATAACTTCTTCCTTCTCAAACACCTTAGATTTTTTTGGGTTGGTATCCATCTTTCTGCCTTTTTAAAAAAGCCCTTAGTTTCAAATACTTTGCCAAATCTACATTATGATGAGTGCTTAAGGTGGATTTGAGCATAGAATATACACTCCACAATGTAGAAGAATTTAGTTTTTAAGACAACTCAGCAAAATATGCGATTAACACGTTTTCTGAAAACGAACCGATGTTCTTGTTCTTCCGGTAATCCATCTTCGTCTTCATATATTTTTTTTTATTTTTCTGGTAGGAGATTAATTTCTACATTCCTGGCTGCTTCTCGCACCTCCGAAGGCGTTAGTGGTACATCGTCGTCACACTCCATAGTCTCCATCATGAAGAAACAACTTATAAATTTGACGAAACTTTTAGATGTCAATTTTGGCCTATTTAAGATGTCTATTTAAGATCGTAATCATATAGCAACCAAACAGGTATAATCATTATTGTAGGTACATCATAGGTGGACAGTTTTCATTATTAGAAATAGGAGAGGTGTATTACTACTTAAATATAAAAAGTTATTCTGATTGACAATAACAAACAAACAAACAAAAACAATGACAAAAACAAATAACTATTCTACTTCTATATAGGGATATTGGTTAATTCCTTAACCAGTTTAGAGAACGGATAAGTAGGCAATTGCGAACATACCTAGACTTTCCTCAACTGTGCGATATGAAATAAACCAATCACAGGCAATCTTCAGCGTGCGATATGGACAATAAACACTCAACGTTTGAAACGTTTCCGTGTTTACATTATCACTTTTGACGCAGCCAAAGTTTGAGACAGCTGAATTGATTTGATGACTATTAATTAGCTGTAATTGGTCTATTTCTTTACGCACGCTGAAGATTGTCTGTGATTGGTCTATTTCATATATATTCACAGTTGCGGAAAGTCTAGGATTGCCTACTTATCCGTTCTCTAAGCTGTTTTTTGACAAGTGTGACCGTATTTGAAAATTTCAAGTTGATTGTATCTAAAAACCGTGAAAACTAAAACTATTTTCTTGAAGAGCATATAAAGTGCCTTCAGAAGCTGCCATTGATTTTCCAAAATAATCAATAATTGAATCGTAAAAAAATAAAATAGAGAAATTTGACTTTATCGGTTTTTGTCGGATATCTCCGGATGTAATACAATTTTTTTGATTTTTTTTTACCAAATTATTAAGCAACAAAATGCGCAACTTTGCCTCCATTTAACTAAATCTCTATCAACTATAGTTCCTGAGATAGCAATGCTAATGCAATTTACAACACCCTGTATACTTTTCATATACTGTGTACTTACTATAACATTCTAATATGCAAAAGATTGAGTAGGTTATGTTAATAAACAACATTCATATAATATAATACATTTTCAATAAAAAGACCATCAAATACATGATTAGTAGTGGAAAAAACTCCATATTATCCACGGTTTACCTTACATACGGTCAATAAAGGCTTCTGTCTAAACCTTGGTTAATAATATACTATCATCAGGTTTACAGCGACCACCAAACAATCATATTTTTTTATTATACTAAACCTATATAGTTTTATAACACAGTTTGAACATCACTGACATATTTAGTTAAGGTGGTTGTAGGATAGACTAAGAAAATAAAGTTAGTATAGGTTAAAGCCCAACCCAACAGTCAATTGAGACACCCTGTATGCAAAGTTCTTTGTCCCAACTAACGAGAGTGCAGCCATCATCATCGCCTACACTATAAGCTCTATATACACTGAAAACAAGCGACAAGGATAGCCTAATCGCATTTACATAAAAAGCTTCTAAATCGAGGGAGATGGCAGACATGCAGGGAGGCACAGGGGGTTTAGGAATATGCACAAGAGGGACAGTTTTGTATTAATGACCGGGAAACAAAGAGGATAACAACGCGCTTTTGATGGGGAGGAAAGTTGAGGATTTAGGATAATTTGTTAAGTAGTTGTCATAATGTTAGTAGAGTGTAACGTAAATTGTAGGTGCTTTTGTTGTGCAGGAAATAGAGGTTTTGAACCAAGTTTAAGTTTAGTTGAAACTTTTCTTAACTTTAGCCTATAGAAATCGTTTAGAAACGTACCAATAGCAAATTCACAAAAAAATTATTATTTAGTTTAAAAAAAGCTAAACATTATCGCCTGCTACATCAAAATGACGTCACAAGGCACGTCGCGTCGCCTAGAATCCTTACGCAGCGAATTCGCGACTGGTTCGATTGTAATACTGTTATTCACTGTTAATTTTTGTTTAAATGTTAGCCGAAACTTCCCAAAAATTGTCAGATGTCTTTTAAATTATTTGGAACCTTCAAAAATGTGTTTAAAACGGCCAGAAACCTATAAATATTAACGAAAACCTCCTAGATTTGTCAAAGACTCCTTCAATTTCAAGGAAAATTGTTCAAAATGAGCAGAAGCTTCTAAATACTATCGAAAACCTCCTGAAAATTGTCAGAGATCACTACAAGTGTCCTAAACCTTAGAACACTCGTTTATAATGGCCAAAGGCCACTAAACACTAGTGAAAACTTCCTAAAAACTGTCAGAGGTTTTTTCAATTGTCCTAAACCTTCGAAAATTTGTTTAAAATGGTCAGAAACTTCTAAATATTGACAAAACCTTCCTAGATTTGTCAAAGACTCCTTCAATTGTCCTAAACCCCCAGGAAAATTATTCAAAATAAGCATAAGCTTCTAAATACTATCGAAAACCTCCTAAAAATTGTCAGAGAACACCACAAGTGTCCTACACTTTAGAACACTCGTTTACAATGGCCAGAGGCCACTAAACACTAGTGAAAACTTCCTAACAATCGTCAGAGGCCTTTTCAATTGTCCTAAACCTTCGAAAATTAGTTTAAAATGGTCAGAAACCTCTAAATATTAACGAAAACCTCCTAGATTTGTCAAAGACTCCTTCAATTGTCCTAAAACCCTAGAAAAATTGTTCAAAATGAGCAGAAGCTTCTGAATACTATCGAAAACCTCCTAAAACTTGTCGGAGATCACCACAAGTGTCCTAAACCTTAGAACAATCGTTTATAATGGCCAGAGAACTTTAAAGTTAGTGAAAACTTCCTAAAAATTGTCAAAGGCCTTTTCAATTGTCCTAAACCTTCGAAAATTGGTTTAAAATGGCCAGAAACCTCTAAATATTAACGAAAACCTCCTAGATTTGTGAAAGATTCGTTCAATTTTCCTAAAACCCTAGGAAAATTGTTTAAAATGAACAGAAGCTTCTGAATACTATCGAAAACCTCCTAAAACTTGTCAGAGATCACCACAAGTGTCCTAAACCTTAGAGCAATCGTTTATAATGGCCAGAGAACTCTAAATACAAGTGAAAACTTTCTAAAAATAATCAGAGGTCTTTTCAATCATCCTAAACCTTTGAAAATTTGCTTAAAATTGCCAGAAACCTCTAAATATTAACGAAAACCTCCTAAATTTGTCAAATACTCCATTTGTTCTAAAACCCTAGAAAATTTGTTTAAAATGAGCAGAAGCTTCTAAATACTATCGAAAACCTCCTAAAAATTGTCGGAGAACACCACAAGTGTCCTAAACCTTAGAACAATCGTTTATAATGGCAAGAGGCCACTAAACACTAGTAAAAACTTCCTAAAAATTGTCAGAGGGTTTTTCAATTGTCCTAAACCATCGAAAATTGTTTTAACATAGTCACAAACTTGTAAATTTTAACGAAAACCTCTTAAATTTGTCAAAGATTTGTTCAATTGTCCTAAAACCCTAGGAAAATTGTTCAAAATGAGGATAAGCTTCTAAATACTATCAAAAACCTCCTAAAAATTGTCAGAGAACACCACAAGTGTCCTAAACCTTAGAACAATCGTTTACAATGGCAAGAGGCCACTAAACACTAGTGAAAACTTCCTAAAAATTGTCAAAGGCCTTTTCAATTGTCCTAAACCTTCGAAAATTGATTTAAAATGGTCAGAAACCTCTAAATATTAACGAAAACCTCCTAGATTTGTCAAGGACTCCTTCAATTGCCCTAAAACCCTAGGAAAATTGTTCAAAATGAGCAGAAGCTTCTAAATACTATCGAAAACTTCCTAAAAATTATCAGAGGCCTTTCCAATTGTCCTAAACCTTCGAAAATTGGTTTAAAAAGGTCAGAAGCCTCTAAATATTAACGAAAACCTCCTAGATTTGTCAAGGACTCCTTCAATTGCCCTAAAACCCTAGGAAAATTGTACAAAATGAGCAGAAGCTTCTAGATACTATCGAAAACATCCTAAAAATTGTCAGAGAACACCACAAGTGTCCTAAACCTTAGAACAATCGTTTACAATGGCAAGAGGCCACTAAACACTAGTGAAAACTTCCTAAAAATTGTCAGAGGCCTTTTCAATTGTCCTAAACCTTCGAAAATTGGTTTAAAATGGTCAGAAACTTCTAAATATTAACGAAAACTTCCTAGATTTGTCAAAGACTTCTTTAATTGTCCTAAAACCCTAGGAAAATTGTTCAAAATGAGCAGAAGCTTCTAAATACTATCGAAAACTAAATGCTATTCCGTCTCTAATATTTTGAGCTGAAAACGTTTCTTAAAGTGCTTTTAACATGGAGATTTTTGAAGAGACGCAGATGTTACTCATCATCACTTGAGCTGCGAGCTGTTGCAGAGGTGGCACAGCCTCTTCACTATAAAAAGTAAGCCCAGATATGACAAAACGCATATTGACATTCACCCGGGTGGAAAGTGACATTTACCCGGGTGGAAAGTGAGTACTTCCCACCCGGGTTGAAAGTAAAAGCGGTTGTGTCTACAGCCAAATATGCCGGAAAAAGGAACGTATCAATAACATTTTTCTACTGGTGCCAGATTTAACTTACTTTGACGAGTATTGGTTAAGCATTGGCTAATTAGTAAAAACTACGTTAAATTCGGGTAGCTTTTGCAGGCCTAAAAAATAATGAAATCAAATTATTACCCTTGTACCAGAAAAACTCTCTCAAAAACAATTCGCCCTTTCCAGATAATGGTACAGAGCCCGATATTTATGATGATACGACGGCAGCGTCGAGATCAAAAGCCAGTGGCGTATTGGACTGATTAAAATTTTAATATTTAAAAGGTGAAACTCATTACAGTTTTGACGGTAGTTTTGCGAAATGAAGCTGCAAACGTGGTGCTAATAACCTTTGTTTATATAGTTTCGTTCATTTTGGCCAAAAACCAACCAGTTGCTTGATTAACTTAATTTCGTGCGTTAATGTAGCAAAAAAAAAACTGGGAAAACTAAAAGCATTTTCAACTAAATAATCAATTTTAGGGATGTTTCGTGTAGCATAACAAGCTAAGTGTTAGCCCATCAATAATACGATACAATGCGAGCGGTTGAATTTATGGTAACATGCAATACCGAAAAAAGCGAGTCAGAAAACGGGAAAATCCATTTAGTTGCTTGTCTACGTCGATTACTACATTTATTACATTCATTTTAGTTCCAAACTACTGATAGTAACGGATAATAGAAGGGGTAACGAGGACATTTGATTGGTAAGTTGGCAAAAATTGAGCCAGGTTTAGATGGGCGCTACTGTTTGTTTACCCCTTTGACTAATTTAGGTCCAGTCGAATAGATAATTGGAATCAGATTATAGGGCTAAAGACGACAGAGAGTCGGAACGGGCATTGAGAAGGTGGAATGGAGTCAAATGAATTAATTTTCTGCTATTCGTTTATGAAAGGCTAATTTGCGTCATTCAAATGGAATTGCTTTCAAGAAAATCAAAAGGAAAAATATTCGTAGGATTTTCGTCATGATCGTGGTTTATTGATGATTATTAATAGTAGTGTCACAAGATATGTTCACTTAGGAATGTTGATGATACAAAACGGCGAAAATTCTTGACAGGTCCAACAAAAATTAAATTAGGTTATTTACAGGGTGCCACAACCTCGCGCGTATGGATATCTGGCATACGGTAAAAGATACAGAGTTGGTTAAATTATGGAAAAATTTCGAAAATTTGAAGTTCAATCAATCAATTCAGTCTAAAAATTTCAAAAATTTCTATTAAATACTAACTTAGCGACTTTCTGTCGCTTTCTCTTTCAGCTTAAATTAAGTTATGGATTAATGAAATAATTTGAAAATATTTTATTTTTGCCCCTAAAAACAGTAACGTGATTTAAAAAAATATTAGTCTAAAAGTAAAAATTATCACGTGACGTTCAGGATGATATTTTTAACCTTAAAAAGTCACGTGACCTTGAAAAACATTAATTTAAAGTTAGAAACGGTCTCTTAACCTTTCAAATACGATTTTACCATTTAACACAGTCACGTGGTCTTCAGGATCTGTATTGGCATTAAAAATATAGTCACGTGATCTTTAAAATTAAATTTTATGATTGAAAATAATAGTCACGTGACCGTTTTTATCATAAAAGAAGTTACGTAACTTTGAAAAATTTCAGTTTAAACTTACAAACGGCCACGTAAACTTTAAAATACGATTTCGCCATTTAAAAGAGTCACGTGATCTTCAGGATCTGTATAGACGTTAAACAAATAGTCACGTGATCTTTAAAATTAAATTTGATGATTGACAATAGTCACGTGACCGTTTTTACCTCAAAAGAAATTACGTAACTTTGAAAAACTTCAGTTTAAACTTAGAAACGGTCACGTAAGTTTTCTAATATGATTTCGCCATTTAAAACAGTCACGTGATCTTTAAAAATAAATTTATGGTTGAAAATAATAGTCACGTGACCGTTTTTACCATAAAAGAAGTTACGTAACTTTGAAAAACTTCAGTTTAAACTTAGAAACGGTCACGTAAGTTTTCAAATATGATTTCGCCATTTAAAAGAGTCACGTGATCTTCAGGATCTGTATTGACGTTAAAAATATAGTCACGTGATCTTTAAAATTGAATTTGATGATTGAAAATAGTCACATGACCATTTTTATCATAAAAGAAGTTACATAACTTTGAAAAGTTTCAGTTTAAACTTACAAATGGCCACGTAAACTTTAAAATACAATTTCGCCATTTAAAAGAGTCACGTGATCTTCAGGATCTATACAGACGTTAAACAAATAGTCACGTGATCTTTAGAATTAAATTTCATGATTGACAATAGTCACATTACCATTTGCACCCTAAAAACAGTAACGTGATTTAAAAAATATTAGTTTAAAAGTAAAAAACGTCACGTGACGTTCAGGGTGATATTTTTAGCCTTAAAAAGTCACGTTACCTTGAAAAACATTAATTTTATTAAGTTAGAAACGGTCTCTTAACCTTTCAAATACGATTTTACTATTTAAAACAGTCACGTCACCTTTAAGATCTATATTGACGTTAAAAAAAGAGTCACGTGATCTTTAAAATTAATTTTAATGATTGAAAATAGTCACATGACCGTTTTTACCTCAAAAAGAAATTACCTAACTTTGAAAAACATCAGTTTAAATTTAGAAACGGTCACTTAACCTTTCAAATATGATTTCACCATTTAAAAGAGTCACGTGATCTTCAGGATCTGTATTGACGTTAAAAATATAGTCACGTGATCTTTAAAATTAAATTTAATGATCGAAAATAGTCACATGACCGTTTTTACCTCAAAAAGAAATTACGTAACTTTGAAAAATTTCAGTTTAAACTTACAAACGGCCACGTAAACTTTAAAATACAATTTCGCCATTTAAAAGAGTCACGTGATCTTCAGAATCTGTATTGACGTAAAAAATATAGTCACGTGATCTTTAAAATTAAATTTAATGATTGAAAATAGTCACATGACCGTTTTTACCTCAAAAAGAAATTACGTAACTTTGAAAAATTTCAGTTTAAACTTACAAACGGCCACGTAAACTTTAAAATACAATTTCGCCATTTAAAAGAGTCACGTGATCTTCAGGATCTGTATAGACGTTAAACAAATAGTCACGTGATCTTTAAAATTAAATTTGATGATTGACATTAGTCACATGACCGTTTTTACCTCAAAAAGAAATTACCTAACTTTGAAAAACATCAGTTTAAACTTAGAAACGGTCACGTAAGTTTTCAAATATGATTTCGCCATTTAAAAGAGTCACGTGATCTTCAGGATCTGTATTGACGTTAAAAATATAGTCACGTGATCTTTAAAATTGAATTTGATGATTGAAAATAGTCACATGACCATTTTTATCATAAAAGAAGTTACATAACTTTGAAAAGTTTCAGTTTAAACTTACAAATGGCCACGTAAACTTTAAAATACAATTTCGCCATTTAAAAGAGTCACGTGATCTTCAGGATCTGTACAGACGTTAAACAAATAGTCACGTGATCTTGAGAATTAAATTTCATGATTGACAATAGTCACATTACCATTTGCATCCTAAAAACAGTAACGTGATTTAAAAAAATATTAGTTTAAAAGTAAAAAAACGTCACGTGACGTTCAGGGTGATATTTTTAGCCTTAAAAAGTCACGTTACCTTGAAAAACATTAATTTAAAGTTAGAAACGGTCTCTTAACCTTTCAAAGACGATTTTACTATTTAAAACAGTCACGTCACCTTTAAGATCTGTATTGACGTTAAAAAAAGAGTCACGTGATCTTTAAAATTAAATTTAATGATTGAAAATAGTCACATGACCGTTTTTACCTCAAAAAGAAATTACCTAACTTTGAAAAACATCAGTTTAAATTTAGAAACGGTCACTTAACCTTTCAAATATGATTTCACCATTTAAAAGAGTCACGTGATCTTCAGGATCTGTATTGACGTTAAAAATATAGTCACGTGATCTTTAAAATTAAATTTAATGATCGAAAATAGTCACATGACCGTTTTTACCTCAAAAAGAAATTACGTAACTTTGAAAAATTTCAGTTTAAACTTACAAACGGCCACGTAAACTTTAAAATACAATTTCGCCATTTAAAAGAGTCACGTGATCTTCAGGATATGTATAGACGTTAAACAAATAGTCACGTGATCTTTAAAATTAAATTTGATGATTGACAATAGTCACGTGACCGTTTTTACCTCAAAAGAAATTACGTACCTTTGAAAAACTTCAGTTTAAACTTAGAAACGGTCACGTAAGTTTTCAAATACGATTTCACCATTTAAAACAGTCACGTGACCTTCAGGATTTGTATTGACATTCAAAATATAGTCACGTGATATTTAAAATTAAATTTATGATTGAAAATAATAGTCACGTGACCGTTTTTACCATAAAAGAAGTTACGTAACTTTGAAAAATTTCAGTTTAAACTTACAAAAGGCCACGTAAACTTTAAAATACGATTTCGCCATTTAAAAGAGTCACGTGATCTTCAGGACCTGTATTGACATAAAGAAATAGTCACATGATCTTTACAATTAAATTTGATAATTGAAAATAGTCACGTGACCCTTTTTACCCCGAAAAGGAATGACGAAACTTTGGAAAACATCAGTTTGAACTTAGAAACAGTCACGTATCCTTTCGAATACGATTTCACCATTTAAAAGAGTCACGTGATCTTCAGGATCAGATGTATTGACGTTAAAAAATTAGCCAGGTAATCTTTAAAATTAAATTTGATGATTTTAAATAGTCACGTGACCGTTTTTACCATAAAAGAAGTTACGTAACTTTGAAAAACTTCAGTTTAAACTTACAAACGGTCACGTGACTTTGAAAATATCAGCTTTTAAACTGAAAAACGGCAACCCTTTAAATAATATTTTGAGATTTACTCACGTGACTTTCATATACAGTTTTGACGTGTAAAAAGTCTCACGTGACCTTAAAAATTAAATTAGGCGCATCCTTAAAGATACAAGGCAAAAAGTAACAGAATGCACTAAACTGCTTTTTTTAAATTAACTTCATTTTGACTTAGCGTGGCTCCGTTATTTGGGGAGTTACAAAAAAGTGTAAATACGGAAAGTTATAGAAAATTTCATCCTCTACAAGATTGTATTAAGGTATTTTTACAATTAAGGGCCTCCTTAAGGAGTTACAAGGTAAAAAGTAACAGGGTGCACTAGCTTTTTTAAACTAACTCCATTTCGATTGAAAATTGGGGTGCATCACGTAATTTAATGTAACATTTCTTGTTTTCTTCGGTACTATTTCAATGTTTCTACATTCTCATGAGGCTTAGTGAAAAATATTATTTATACAAAAACAGTGACAGTTACTTCGTTTTGAATGTGACAAACAAAGAAGTAAACGTCACATTCAAAACCGTGTACTAGTGCATTGTTATGTCATCCAATTTTTGTATAAATTTCGGTATATATGGCTTGTTAATAATAAGTTATTAATTAATATAATAACCTCAAAACTAAAAAAAATGATCTACTACTTAAGACAACTTGTCCAATTCAGTTGAGGTTATGGCATTATACAATAAGTGATGATTTTCGCAAAATAATAAACACTTTTCCAGTTTCACACATTTGAAATTGACTTTCTGATGTCGTTTATTAATTAAAAGTCGAATAGCGAGCTATTAAAATGCGGTCGTAATGGCTTGGAAGGCGTTTTCAAATATTCAAGCCCAGACTAGGTAACCAATTTAATCTGCTAATAGGTAGCAGTCGGAAATTGCTTGTCTATTATGTCCGCAAATGCTCAATTAACACATTAGTTCTCCATATTGCCTCAACTTCGCACATATACCAAATACTCGCTAATTATATCATTAATAGTCAATATTTTGAAGTTTTAAGTTCACTCGTTTTGGGCAAATTGACGATCCTAAAAATTGTGTAAAAACACCACGAAAATAAAGCTTGACTAGATTTTTGTAGCAATAAAAAGTTTACAGGAAAAGAGGAAATGTATATTCTAAGTAAAATATTCAGTCAACTGAATAGTATGATGTTCATATGTGCTGTATTTGCGTAAATTGCAACACTGTTAGTAGTTTGTGATCACAATCTGTTTACCCACTGTGCTGTGATTTGTGCACATGCTGCACGTATGCAGTGTTGCCAAGTCAAAATATTTAATAGTATTAGATTAATCGGTCAAAAAATAAACACTTTACATATAAAAAACCAAATTAATTTTGCATTTTTGGAAAAATTTTAATCTACATCGAACTAACAAAATAATGCCAATTTGCTGTATAAACCATACTTCAAAAATACAAGTTTTAACATTCGTGACAGATATCACGTGGTTTTAGAACACTATTTAGCTAGACAGTCACGTGATAATTGTTAAAATAACTGTCACAAATCTGGGAAACATGTCTCGTTTCGAAAACTGCGTTTAACTTCAATTCTTGCAGATTCTAGACAAATTTGATTTTAGAGAATAATTTAACTAGGCCAGTCACGTGACCCACTTAGAGTAAGAAAATGATTTTTTTAAGCACATTTTTGGAATCCTCATTCAATATTCTATCCAACAATATGAAAAAACACTACAAAATTTGGTACAGTCAGGTAGAAAAGTGGTGTCAAAGTTTGAACTGCCAAATTTTGATTTTGAACACAGTTTTAAAGGACAGTCAGGAACAAAATCGCTTGTAAAACTCACTTGGAGTGAGAAAATGACTGTTTTGAGCACATTTTTGGAATTCTCATTAAATATACTATCCAATAATATGAAAAACACTACGAAATTGGGTAGAGTCAGGGAGAAAAGCGGTGTTAAAATTTGAACTGACAAAAACATAGTTTGAAAAGACAGTCACGAACAAAATCGCTTGTAAAACCCACTTGGAGTGAGAAAATGACTGTTTTAAGCACATTTTTGGAATCCTCATTAAATATACTATCCAATAATATGAAAAAACACTACGAAATTTGGTACAATCAGGGAGAAAAGCGGTGTCAAAGTTTGAACTGCCAAACTTTGATTTTCAACACAGTTTGAAAGGACAGTCATGAACAAAATCGATTGTAAATCCCACTTGGAGTGAGGAAATGTGTGTTTTAAGCACATTTTTGGAATCCCCATTCAATATCCTATTCAACAATATGAAAAAACACTATGAAATTTGGTACAGTCAGGGAGAAAAGCGGTGTTATAGTTTGAACTGACAAAAACACAGTTTGAAAAGACAGTCAGGAACAAAATCGCCTGTAAAACCCACTTGGAGTGAGAAAATGACTGTTCTAACCACATTTTTGGAATCCTCATTCAATATCCTATCCAACAGTATGAAAAAACACTACAAAATTGAGTATAGTCAGGTAGAAAAGCGGTGTCAAATTTTGAACTGCCAAATTTTGATTTTGAACACAGTTTGAAAGGACATTCAGGAACAAAATAGTCTGTAAAACCCACTTGGAGTCAGGAAATTACTGTTTTAAGCACATTTTTGGAATCCTCATTCAATATCCTATCCAACAGTAAGAAAAAACACTACAAAATTGGGTACAGTCAGGTAGAAAAGCGGTGTCAAAGTTTGAACTGCAAAACTTTGATTTTCAACACAGCTTGAAAGGACAGTCAGGAACAAAATCGCTTGTAAAACTCACTTGGAGTGAGAAAATGACTGTTTTAAGCACATTTTTGGACTTCTCATTAAAGATACTATCCAATGACATGAAAGAACACCACGAAATTTGGTACAGTCAGGGATAAAAGTGGTGTTAAAGTTTGAACTGACAAAACATAGTATGAAAAGACAGTCACGAACAAAATCGCTTGTAAATCCCACTTGGAGTGAGGAAATAAGTGTTTTAAGCACATTTTTGGAATCCTCATGCAATATCCTATCCAATAACATGAAAAAACACTACGAAATTTAGTACAGTCAGGGAGAAAAGCGGTGTTAAAATTTGAACTGACAAAAACATAGTTCGAAAAGACAGTCAGGAAAACAATCGCCTGTAAACACGTTTTTGGGATATTCAAAAAATTTCCTAACCAATAACCTAAAAAACCCTCCAAATAAAATATGTGAATTTTGCAATTCACAGTATACAGGGTGGGATACAATACAACCTTTAAAAAATCTGAAATTTGATCACCTTGTATGAACACACCTTTATTACAACTTTCTGCTTAAAACCCTGACTCACCCTGTATAAAAGGTTTTACAAAAACGGTAGAATGAGTTCAAAAACAGGAGAACGGTGGAAGAACCTCAAAAACGGTAGATACACCGTTTTAACGGTGGACCTGGCAACATTGAGCATGATAGTATCAGTGGATTTAGTTTGTGATTGGTGCAAAAAAAGCAGCTTTCAGTTTGCTACTTTTTTTGACCATCACAATGCCGTGATTTACGAAAATACTGCACAAGTGGACTTTATTTTGATTGACATTTCATTGCCTAATTTACTACACTAGGACACTAAAAGCTACTTACCACATTGGCTTAATTTGCAAAATAGGGACTTCAACTAATTTCTGGCTTCTAAACAGGAAATTACTAAATAAACTTTCTTCACCAACCGACATTTACACACACGTTGGTCCTCTTCCTATAGGACCTGCACCGGTACTGATTTGATTATTAAAAATCGTAGTAGCATCTTCAGGTGACCGGTCTTCTTTTTCTCTCAAAAAACTACCAACTCAACTCTATTCATCTCTTTCCAACGCATACAGTCAAGATGACCAGGTGGTGACCTTAAGGGGATGGGGAAGTGGACCGATGATAAAAAGGGTGAACCAGAGCCTAGGCCGTGTGAATAAACAGGTTGATTTATCATTCTTTTTAAATGCAGATAATTTGATTTTAGAATGCCGTAAAAGATTTTGCATTAATTTGGGGGATTTTTATAAGATCATGGGAACATGTACTTCGATAATAGTGCGATGGAATTTATTAACATAGGGAGTAATAATTTGATATTTAAATTGCTTGGGACAATGTGTTTGAGACTAGATATGGTAAAACTGTTTCCTCAAATATTGGTACCCTTGTTGGACGTTAAAAGTCCGTTATATCATTAATAGTAAGTCCAAATTTGCGTAAATTAGCGCAGTGGGTACAGATTGTGATTGGTCAAGAAAAAGCAGGAATACCAATCAGCCCACTGTGCTGAAATTTGCGTAAATTCTGCATATGTGGACTGAGTATCAAGGGTTTTTGACAAAATTGTCAGGATTTCCTAGTTTAATGAAAATATCAACTTTTTCCAATAGTTTTGTCAATTTTGCCAGAAGAATGTTTCTAATCAAGTTTTCATTTTTAGTGACGTAATAATTGTCGTTCCTTTTTTGATCTGAACGAGATTTGACGTCATTGAGTAATTTGACAATGTGTCATCTGATTAACATATTTAAAAAACGAACCGGTATCGCGTGACAAACTGTCAAATGACTTGACACAAAGTGTGCATCCGCGATATTTTTGAATTGACATTTGAAATTTTTTAATTTTGATTTTTTACAGTTTTTTCAATTTTTTTTCCTGCTAATTTGAGTTTTTTTGATCTAATTTTCATTTTTTTTGCAAAACTGTTATTTTGATAATACAAATTCAAATATTTTAGTTTTGTGTTATTTTGACAGCAGAATCGTGTTTCCAAGCTCACAACTTGAAATTTTGAATATTTTCTAAAACTGCTTAAACACCTTTAGGTTAATGGTAGAAAATTGACGTGGAGTGTCATTTGTCAAAATGTCATGATTTAAGGGTGCCACGCACTAAAAACTGTCAAAATTGTCATCATTTTAAGGTTATCTCCGAAACCGTGCCAGTTAGAGCAAATTGCACTTCCTATTCCTGTTCCCCAGCTTGAGAATAGTAAAAAAAGTCACTTTAATTGAGGAAAATTCAATATGGCCGCTGTTTAGTATAATAGGCCCAAAAATTTCAAATTTGAATCAAAATTTTGTGTCCCTTTTCAAAAAATCGTTTATAACTCGCTTATTTGAAACATTCTGTATCGACACACCATATGACAAAAGAAAACTAATTAATAGGGCTATCACGTGACTTTTACCGGACCAGGCTAAGTTGTACCGTTTGGCCGCTAGAGGGCGTCAAAGTTGATTATGTTCTTTTTGGATATTTTCATGAATATCTCAAAAACGGTTTGAGTTCGGGGTGTGAAATTTTGATCACCTATATACCTCTATGAGTGGCAACTTTTACTAGATTTGACATTCTTTGTACAGCGCATTGTTTGACCTTAAAAAATAAAAAACTGAATATCTGACATTTTTCCCATGAATTTTTTTGTAAAATTTTGAAATTTTGAAATTTTTTTTTTAACTGCTTAAATACCTTTAGGTTAATGGTAGAAAAATGACGTGGAGTGTCATTTGTCAAAATGTCATGTTTTAAGGGTGCCAGACACTAAAAACTGTCAAAATTGTCATCATTTTAAGGTTATCTCCGAAACCGTGCCAGTTAGAGCAAATTGCACTTCCTGTTCCTGTTCCCCAGCTTGAAAATAGTAAAAAAAGTCACTTTAATTGAGCAAAATTCAATATGGCCGCTGTTTAGTATAATAGGCCCAAACATTCCAAATTTGAATCAACATTTTGTGTCCCTTATTAAAAAATCGTTTATAACTCGCTTATTTGAAACATTCTGTATCGACACACCATATGATAAAACAAAACCAATTAATGGGGCTATCACGTGCCTTTTACCGGACCAGGCTAAATTGTACCGTTTGGCCGCTAGAGGGCGTCAAAGTTGATTATGTTCTTTTTGGATATTTTCATGAATATCTCAAAAACGGTTTGAGTTCGGGGTGTGAAATTTTGATCACCTATATACCTCTATGAGTGGCAACTTTTACTAGATTTGACATTCTTTGTACAGCGCATTGTTTGACCTTAAAAATAAAAAACTGAATATCTGACATTTTTCCCATGAATTTTTTTGTAAAATTTTGAAATTTTGAAAATTTGAAAATTTTCTTTAACTACTTAAATTTCTTTAGATTAATGGTAGAAAATTCACGTGGAGTGTCATTTATCAAAATGTCATGATTTAAGGGTGCCAGGCACTAAAAACTGTCAAAATTGTCATATTTTTAAGGTTATCTCCGAAACCGTGTCAGTTAGAGCGAATTTCACTTCCTATTCCTGTTCCCCAGCTTCAAAATAGTAAAAAAAGTCACTTTAATTGAGCAAAATTCAATATGGCCTCTGTTTAGTATAATAGGCCCAAAAATTCCAAATTTGAATCAAAATTTTGTATCCCTTTCCAAAAAATCGTTTATAACTCTCTTATTTGAAACATTCTGTATCGACACACCATATGACAAAAGAAAACTAATTAATGGGGCTATCACGTGACTTTTACCGTACCAGGCTAAGTTGTACCGTTTGGCCGTTAGAGGGCGTCAAAGTTGATTAGGTTTTTGTCGGATATTTTCATGAATATCTCGTAAACCGTTTGGGTTCGAGGTGTGAAATTTTGACCACCTATTCGCCCCTATGGGAAGCAACTTTGACTAAATTTGACATTCTTTGTACAGCGCATTGTTTGACCTTGAAAAATAAAAAGCTGAATATCTGACATTTTCCCCATGAATGTTTTTGAAAATTTTTGAAATTTTGAATATTTTCTAAAACTGCTTAAATACCTTTAGGTTAATGGTAGAAAATTGACGTGGAGTGTCATTTGTCAAAATTTCATGTTTTAAGGGTGCCAGGCACTAAAAACTGTCAAAATTGTCATAATTTTAAGGTTATCTCCGAAATCGTGCCAGTTAGAGCAAATTGCACTTCCTATTCCTGTTCCCCAGCTTGAAAATAGTAAAAAAAAGTCACTTTAATTGAGCAAAATTCAATATGGCCGCTGTTTAGTATAATAGGCCCAAAAACTCCAAATTTGAATCAAAATTTTGTGCCCCTTTCCAAAAAATCGTTTATAACTCGCTTATTTGAAACATTCTGTATCGACACACCATATGACAAAACAAAACAAATTAATGGGGCTATCACGTGCCTTTTACCGGACCAGGCTAAATTGTACCGTTTGGCCGCTAGAGGGCGTCAAAGTTAATTAAGTTTTTTTCGGATATTTTCATGAATATCTCGAAAACGGTTTGAGTTTGGGGTGTAAAATTTGGATAACCTATACACCCCTATGGGAGGCTACTTTTACTAAATATGACATTTTTTTTCGGAGATAACCGCTGTTAGTATAGTAGGCTCAAAATGTATACATTTTAGTCAAAATTTGGTGCCCCTTTCCAAAAAATCGTTTATAACTCGCTTATGTGAAACATTCTGTATCGACACACCATATGACGAAACATAACCAATTAATGGGGCTATTACGTGACTTTTACCGGACCAGGCTAAGTTGTACCGTTTGGCCGCTAGTGGGCGTCAAAGTTGATTAGGTTTTTTTCGGATATTTTCATGAATATCTCGAAAACGGTTTGAGTTCGGGGTGTGAATCTTTGACCACCTATACACCCCTATAGGAAGCAACTTTTACTAAATTTGACATTCTTTGTACAACGCATTGTTTGACCTTGAAAAATAAAAAGCTGAATATCTGACATTTTCCCCATGAATGTTTCTGAAAATTTTTGAAATTTTGAATATTTTCTAAAACTGCTTAAATACCTTTAGGTTATTGGTAGAAAATTGACGTGGAGGGTCATTTGTCAAAATGTCATTTTTTAAGGGTGCCAGGAACTAAAAACTGTCAAAATTGTCATATTTTTAAGGTTATCTCCGAAACTGTGCTAGTTAGAGCAAATTGCACTTCCTATTCCTGTTCCCCAGCTTCAAAATAGTAAAAAAAGTCACTTTAATTGAGCAAAATTCAATATTGCCGCTGTTTAGTATAATAGGCCCAAAAATTCCAAATTTGAATCAAAATTTTGTGTCCCTTTCCAAAAAATCGTTTATAACTCGCTTATTTGAAACATTCTGTATCGACACACCATATGACGAAAGAAAACAAATTAATGGGGCTATCACGTGGCTTTTACCGGACCAGGCTAAGTTGTGCCGTTTGGCCGCTAGAGGGCGTCAAAGTTGATTAGGTTTTTGTCGGATATTTTCATGAATATCTCGAAAACGGTTTGAGTTTGGGGTGTAAAATTTTGATAACCTATACACCCCTATGGGAGGCTACTTTTACTAAATATGATATTTTTTGTCGGAGATAACCACTGTTAGAATAGTAGGCTAAAAATGTACAAATTTTAGTCAAAATTTTGTGCCCCTTTCCAAAAAATCGTTTATAACTCGCTTATTTGAAACATTCTGTATCGACACACCATATGTCAAAACAAAGGCAATCAATGGGGCTATCACGTGAGTTTTACCGGACCAGGCTAAGTTGTACCGTTTGGCCGCAAGAGGGCGTCAAAGTTGATTATGTTCTTTTTGGATATTTTCATGAATATCTCAAAAACGGTTTGAGTTCGGAGTGTGAAATTTTGATCACCTATATACCTCTATGTGTGGCAACTTTTACTAGATTTGACATTCTTTGTACAGCGCATTGTTGGACCTTAAAAAATAAAAAACTGAATATCTGACATTTTTCCCATGAATTTTTTTGTAAAATTTTGAAATTTTGAAAATTTTCTTTAACTACTTAAATTTCTTTAGATTAATGGTAGAAAATTCACGTGGAGTGTCATTTATCAAAATGTCATGATTTAAGGGTGCCAGGCACTAAAAACTGTCAAAATTGTCATATTTTTAAGGTTATCTCCGAAACCGTGCCAGTTAGAGCAAATTGCACTTCCTATTCCTGTTCCCCAGCTTCAAAATAGTAAAAAAAGTCACTTTAATTGAGCAAAATTCAATATGGCCTCTGTTTAGTATAATAGGCCCAAAAATTCCAAATTTGAATCAAAATTTTGTATCCCTTTCCAAAAAATCGTTTATAACTCGCTTATTTGAAACATTCTGTATCGACACACCATATGACAAAAGAAAACTAATTAATGGGGCTATCACGTGACTTTTACCGTATCAGGCTAAGTTGTACCGTTTGGCCGCTAGAGGGTGTCAAAGTTGATTATGTTCTTTTCGGATATTTTCATGAATATCTCAAAAACGGATGATTGCATCAAAAAATGTGAACTTTGTTGGAAGAAGGAAGATAGTTCACCACAGCACCATTACTCGATACCTTCAGTAGTATAGGGAATTAGATTGACATGCAAAACGAGAATTTAAACTAAATGAAACATTTCATTCCTAGTAAGAAATCGATTTCTTACTAGAAATGAGATAACCAAAGCGAATTCGAAATGTCCTAAATGTTGAATATCTTTCAGAACAGCAGGAAGTTGAGTGCAAAACATCCCACACTTTCCGCTCTGTCTTGACCATAACGCTCAACCGAACTAGGTTTGAGTTTGTTCAAGAATATGTAGATCTGACTGAAAAGCACTGCAAATCTTTAAAATGCAGTTTCTGACGTTCTTTGGGTATTTGGAAGACAGTGGATATTCGATTTTAAAAATTAGCGTAAACCTAACTCTTAGCAAATAAGATACAGTTTAGTAAGGCGAGTTATCAATGAGAGCAGGTGGTTAATCTGTCCTCCTCTCTCATAATGAAGTGTTAATAAGCTGGCGCCTAATCTGTAAACCTCAACGGTAACTGTTGTTAGCTGGGTCGAGACAGTCCCGGTGTTAATTGTGCCACAACGCTGTTTGATCGCCATCAAAGAGACAATACTGATTATTGTTTGCATATATTGGGAGGATTAATAATTGATTTGGCAACGGATCAAACTTAAGGTAATTCTAAAACCTTTTCTGTTTACTTTAGATGAAACATACTTAAAATCTTTTTTTTGTAATTAGGATGAGACTGAGATCATCTCCACTTTAGATAAGATCCTAATCGAATATTAATAATAATAATCCTAATTGTTTCCAAAATCCAAAAAGCAAATATTCCGATTACACCAGTGGTGTCCTTTTATGGTTTTTCTTGCCAGCGTCTTGCCTCATGCCCAAATGACAAAATTATTAAAACCAACATCTGAGGCTACCAATCGTAGAAGTCGTTTCCCAGGTATTCAGTCATACTGTAGAAAGCCTTCACCTTTAGATACAGTTTATCTCTTAAGGTAAGAACACGTAGAACAACCAAACTATTTCTGCAACACTCCCCATACCCCAAGCCCGCCATTACCCTAACACATCTCCTCTGCACAGCAAATACCTGACGTAAGGTTCGAAAGGAAGTTTAAGGTGGAAATCCCAGCCAGGGAATGGTCTGGTGCGGAAGTGTACCGACAAGACACCAACAACGCTTGGGGTGTATACGACCATCTTTTAGGCGGAATTTTTTTGAATTCTCGAGGTCGCCACAAGCAAGGAAGTTCCAGAAGGACGAGAGGGAGTGATCTAGATCTACTCCGACAGTCAGGCTGTCCTCAAGGCACTTTATAGTGCCAGGATGGGCAACAGACTGATTCAGGAATGCTGGGATGTCCTGAACAAAGTGGCAGAGCAGAAGCAGGTAAACCTAGTGTGGAATCCGGCACATATCTCGGTTTGTGGGAAACGAGCGAGCTTCTGAGAGTCCAATAATTGCCCAACCTCACATAGGATTAAGCAACAGACTGGTAGCAAGCGCACTAAGTGACTGGACGCTTGATGGTACCACAGAGACGTAAGGGTGCAGACAAGCCAAGGAATTGATTGGAATCCTAAGCGACGCCAAGGCAAAATCCAAATGGTTGATGTCAGGGAGTCGCTGGGCCTTAAAAACACTGGTTGCGATTCTGACAGGCCACTGTGGTCTAAAGAGATATTTGCATCTTCTAGGAACTGGTGATAGCCCTCTTTGTTCACAATGTGGAACGGCGGAGGAAACATCATATCACCTATTAGGAGTCTGCCAACGCAGGTCAGGATCAGGAGGCGCTTTCTTGGGGCCTCCACACTCTCCTGCAGGGAACTGTCTTCCTTGAAGTGGGAACGGATCCTTGCCTTCGTCTGGATGGCGTAGATCAGGGGAGGTTTGAGGGGAAACAGCAAACAGGGCCTTAAAGCCTACTCGCTGGACCTTTTAGGGCATTATTACTACAACTACTACTACTACAACTCCAACACATCTCCTCTGCACAGCGAACACCCCGTCTTCATGGGCAGTGGCATATGACAGATGCGAGTGAATAAAGGCATAATATACGCTCCTGAGGACACTAGAAGAAACAACCTTCCTCAAGCCACGAATAACATATACAGGGTGGTCCAGTTTTAAATGTCAATAATGCACCAATCCATAGCCAATTAAAACATAAGTTGACATTCATTATGTCGTGTAAAAAATCGTTTTTCTACGAATGTTTGCAAATAAGCTACTTTGCATACGTAAAAGTGTGTGCAAAGTGGCACTTTCCCGTGAAAATTTTTCCCGCACACTTTTTAAAATGCTGATTATACCTTGCAACAGTGGTTTTATATAGACTATTATACATAAAATCTGCTTAGAATTTTGCGTAGAATTCAAAAATGTAATAATATTCAGGGGTTTCATATAAAAAACACGACTTTTTTCACATTATTCTTCCGTACAGTTTAGGTAAATAAACCACCTTGTCTCTGCCTTTGAAAATGAGGCTTGTTTCCTTAGAAACCAAAGCTCAAACAACGCATTTATATGCAATTTAAAGTCTACAACAGTGTTCATTCTGACTTATTTAAGTTAAAAAAACTATTTTAATAATGGATGTCACTGAAGATGAACTTCCGGAAGATGTTCTAAAAGCCGCCAACATGGCTAGTTTGCAATTGCTGCCTCTCAAATCGCGAGAAAAATACGAGAAACAGTACGAGTTGTTTACCCAATGGTGCGAACAAAAGGGGATAAAAACCTTAAAGGAAGAGGTACTTTTAGCGTATTTTGTTACTTTAAGCAAATAATTCAAACCTAACACAATGTGGTCAAAGTATTCAATGCTCAAAAATGTAATAAAAATAAAAAGAGACATCGATATCGGTGAATTTTATAAGCTCACTGCATTTCTGAAAAAGCAAAATGTTGGTTTTAAACCTAAAAAGGCGAAAATTTTTACAAAAGAAGAAATATTCAGTTTTATGAACTCCGCACCAGATGAAATTTACCTGTTAATTAAAGTTGCCACTATATTCGGACTTGCTGGTGCATGTCGAAGGGAAGAGCTAGCCAATTTAACCACTACAGATATTGAAGACAAAGGAAACCTCATAATTGTTAAAATTAGGGATTCCAAAAATCATACAGCAAGAAACTTTATAATATCAGAAGAAGTTCATAACGGAACCTCCTCCTGCAACTGTACAGAAGATACACCGGCCTACGTCCAAAAAAGTCAAACAATCGTTTTTTCCTAGTTTACAGAAAGGGTAAATGTTTTTTGCAAAGTGTTGGAGTAAACAGTTTTGGAAAAATGCCTTCTGAAATAGCTATTTTTTTGAAGTTGCCAAATCCAGAACTCTAGACAGGGCACAGTTATCGTCGATCATCGGCAACGTTCCTGGCCGATTCTGGAGAAGGAATCACTGACATAAAACGCTTGGGGGGTTGGAAATCGACTACGGTAGCTGAAGAATACATTGATGAATCCACAAGTTATAAAAAAGGATTAAGTAACAAAATTCTGACCTTCAATCCTAAAGACAGTGAAGCAGTTCCAAGTACCAGTATTTTACCTTCAGTTGCTCAATCTGCGATCAATTTAAAAAACGCGACCAACTGTACATTTAACATTAATGTTGTTAATAACAATAAATAGTTATAAGTTGTTGTTTTTAATATCAATAAAAATTAAAAACAAAATGTATAGATATTTCATTCGTAGAAAAAATATTGTTCCTAACACGTGTGCAAAGTAGTTTTCCCGCACTTGAAGCTTATCCTAAGTCTAACTGCTTTCGCGTGTGGGAAAACATAACTTTGCACACTGAATAGGAAAACTACTATTTTTTTGTCATAACTGTCAGACCGTTGGAGCAATATTGATCAAATTTGGAACAAGCACTTTATTACACGTTATTACGGTCAAAGACCCAAAACTAACCTAACCCAACTTAAAAATTGTCTTGGAAACAGAAAATTCACTTAAGAAGTTTAAAAAATATTATTGTAGCCAGTTTTCATAGTTTCCAGACAAACTAAAAGACTTTAGTTTGGAAAATTGAATTAGAAAAGATACAAATTTCAGAAGCGAAAAAATTGTGTTTGTAACTAGTTTTCATGCAAATCGAGAGACTTTAATACTAAAAATTGACTTGTAGACATAAAAACTACTTTTTTAAGAATTTGTTACTACAAATTCATACATTTAAACCTTAAAAATTGACTTGAACCCCAAAATGTAACTGAACTAATGAAAAGTGACATCAGAAGCTTAAAATTTGCATTTAAAGTAAGTTTTCATAATTTGAAGACAAATTTCAATATTTTAGTCTTGAAAACAGTCTTAGATGCAGGACATTAACATTAGATTCATGAAAATTGTTTTGAAAACGAACTTTTCGTGCTTTTTACTTTGCTTTTCATTTTCTTCGAATTCTGGACTATTTTTAGTGCTTCAAAACTGCTTTCAGCTTGGAAAATCGAGTTTCAAGACTTTCTTCACCAAGTTTTTGACATAGCAAACTTAAAAAACAATTTTTACATTCTTCATAGACTTAAAATAGCATTCCAAGCTTTGTCACTATTAAATAGACTTCTAGACACCTCAGTTCTAAAAATTCGGGTATTTCTTAATAAACTAGAATCGTTTTTAGTGTTTTAAGGCTGTTTTCAGTGCCTCCAATCGAGTTTCAAGACTATCTTTACAAAGTTTTTGTCTTATCAGGTCTAAAAGCCTGTGTGTCCACTGACCATAGTCTTGAAAATGTTATTTCAAGCTTCTTCACTATTAAATTGACTTCTACACTCATAGGTGCAATAAATTGTAGCATCTCTAAGAAATTCAGACTGTTTTTAATGCTTTTTAAGACTGAAAAATCGAGTTTAAGATTATTTCCAAAAGTCAAGTTTCTTCAGTAATAAAAGTAAAAAATTTTGGTACCAAATGCTACAATAATAGTCTTGAGAACTAATTTTTAGAAATAAAATGTCCGAAAATTTAATTTACTTCTACACTTGTTGTCCAGTCCAGAAAATTGAGTTGTACACCAATTAAAGTCTTGAAAATATACTTTTGGACTCTCTTTAGTCCTAGTAAAGTCAGTTCTAGCAATAAAAGGCAACTTTTATATTATTTTTAGTAGTAAAAAATGAGTTTCATGCACAATACAATCTTTGTCTTGGGTTTCGGACTTTTTTTAGTTCTTGAATGCCAGTTTCAGACACTCAACCAAGATGGCAGTCTGAGAAAGCGAATCATAAGACCATTCCTAATAGTAAAAAAGTTTTTAGACTATTCAGTACAAATTTGGACTTTCACAAGTCTTGAATTTTCAGTTTTAAACTATAAAACGATTTTAAATGGAAAATTTGGAGGACTGTATCTTCCTTAGGAAACGTTTTTCAGAAAAATGACATAATGCAAGTCAACTTATTTTTTGATTAGCTATCAAATGGTGAATTATTGACACTTAAAACTGGACCACCCTGTATGTTCTTACTTAATTTACTGGCCACTATATCGTCCGCATCGTCCAGTGGAATGTCGTTAACTCGTATTCCACCTTCTTCATTTTCATTTTAACATTTTCAGGTTGAAGACAGTTAAAAATTTATAAATTCCCGTGGGGAAAACCGGTCTGAAACTTTTTCTGTTGATTTCAGATGAAACAAACATAAAATCCTAAGAAACTTTGTAATTAGAATGTACCCCTTCTAGTTTGTCGGTCACTCATACGGTTTGCGTTTAGGGGGACGGGAAGTAAGAGGGTGCAACCTCGTGTGAAAGACAGGTTGATTTGTAATTCCATTTTTACGAAGCTTATTATATCAGAATGATGGAATAATTTTGCATCCATTTGGGAGTGCGAGGCCAAAGTTCATGGGAAGCTAAAACTTTCAGATGGTCAGTCAAAAGTCCCAGAACCCATTTCAGCGTCAGCCAACAAACGTCGAATATGTTTCGTAGAGAGAAGTTCCGTGAAATGATGAAATAGCACTAAAACTTTATGAATTATGTTTTGGTGTTCCGGCAATGGCCGAAAGTTTTACTACATACATAACATAAAAGCCTCCACCAGTTTCGCTACGAAACTTATTAAACTCGTTTGGTGTATGGCGTCTTTATGCTGGCGGTGCAAAAGTGTTTATGTATTCGGGCGTGAATACGCTTTAATAGAACCGAACACGCTTTATTTGAATAAAACATCTGAGGAATACGAAATTTTGCCCGTCAGGTTGCACCTCCAAAATTATGCCCCGTTTTATTCTCTTTTCGGCTATAGTTCGTAATGGCCTGATTACGCTACGAAGATAATCTTATCAAACTTAATTACTACAGTTGGAAAAAGGTCGGATAAATGTTAAATTAAAATCAACTGCTGCACGTTTAGTGCTTGTGACCAGGTTGTCATCTCTATCAACTGTAGTAATCAATATAGAATGGAATTTTTTTTAAATTTGTAATTTTTTGGCCTACACCCCGAACTCAAACCGTTTTCGAGATATTCATGAAAGTATCCGAAAAAAATATAATCAATTTTGACGCCCTCTAGCGGCCAAACGGTACAACCTAGCTTAGTTCGGTAAACGTCACGTGACAGCCCTATTCATTATCTTTCTTTTGTCATATGGTGTGTCTCTACAGAGTGTTTCAAAAGTGAGTTATGAACGATTTTTTGGAAATGTGCAGGAAATTTTGACTTAAATTTCGGATTTTTTGGCCTACTATACTAACAGCGGCCGTAGTAAAATCAAAGTAACCTTTTTTGACTTTTTTAAACCAGGGAACACGAATCTGACGTCAAATTTGCTTGAACTGGAACGGTTTCGGAGATGACTTTGAAATGATGGAAATTTTGACAGTTATTAGGGCGTGGCACCCTTAAAAAATGAAATTTTGACAAATGACACTTCACGTCATTTTTCTATCATTAGCTTGAAGGTATCTAAGGAGTTAAAGCCAATTTTAAAAATTTAAAAATTTTTCGAAAAATTTCCTTTGAAAAATGTCAGAAATTTAGTTTTTTGTTTTTCAACGTCAAACGGTGTACTGTAAAGAAAAATGTCAAATTTAGTAAAAGTTGTCTCCCGTCTTGGGTGTATAAGTGGTAAAAATTTTACACCCCGAACTTAAACCGTTTTCGAAATATTCATGAAAGTGTCCGAAAAAAATATAATCAATTTTAACGCCCTCTAGCGGCCAAACGGTACAATCTAGCCTAGTTCGATAAACGTCACGTGATAGCCCTGTTCATTATCTTTCTTTTGTCATATGGTGTGTCTCTACAGAGTGTTTCAAATGAGCGAGTTATGAACGATTTTTTGGAAATGTGCAGGAAATTTTGACTTAAATTTGGGATTTTTTGGCCTACTATACTAACAGCGGTCGTAGAAAAATTTGCTCAATCAAAGTGACCTTTTTTGACTTTTTTAAACTAGGGAACACGAATCTGACGTCAAATTTGCTCGAACTGGAACGGTTTCGGGGATGACTTTGAAATGATGGAAATTTTGACAGTTGTTAGGGCGTGGCACCCTTAAAAATGATATTCTGACAAATGACACTTTACGTCATTTTTCTATCATTAGCTTGAAGGTACCTAGGGAGTTAAAGCCAATTTTAAAAATTCAAAAATTTTTCGAAAAAATTCCTGAGTAGGTACCCCTGTGAAAAATGTCAGAAATTTAGTTTTTTGTTTTTCAACGTCAAACGGTGCGCTGTAAATGAAAATGTCACATTTAGTAAAAGTTGCCTGCCGTCCCGGGTGTATACGTGGTAAAAATTTTACACCTCGAACTCAAACCGTTTTCGAGATATTCATGAAAGTATCCGAAAAAATATAATCAATTTTGACGCCCTCTAGCGGCCAAACGGTACAACTTAGCCTAGTTCGGTAAACGTCACGTGATAGCCCTATTCAATATCTTTCTTTTGTCATAGGGTGTGTCTATGCAGAATGTTTTAAATAAGCGAGTTTTAGAGAATTTTTTGAAAAAGTGCACACAAATTTACCTGAAAATGAGTTTTTTTGAGACTGTCTGCGTGGATTACTGGATAACCGCAGCGCCGCCATTTTGGTACTATTCAATGAAACCTTAGTACGGTTTTTGGCCTTGGAAATATGATTCTGTTGTCAAAATGGCACAAAAGATAGGTAAACAAAGTAACAAAACTAAGACAAAAAATTCAAATTACAGCCGAAAAAAATTCGAGAAAACTGTCAACGAACGTCAAAAAATCAAAATTAACAATTTTCAATGTATCGCCGGTGCACATTTCGTAAAGTCATTTGACAGTTGGTCACGTGACCTGTTTTTTTTTTTAAATCTATTGATCAGACCATTGTCAATCATTCACGAATTTCAAAATTGGTAAAATGCTAATGAATATCCAAATACTTAAGGCAAAATATCACTTTTATCATTTGCTAAAGTGTGTCTGTTCGAAATTGAATCGTCTTTCAGTTAGTTTCAAATAAATCAAAATGAATGTTGTTAAAGCTTACTTTAGCTTGGCATTTAGAACTGCTTTAACGGTAAATCCCGTTTAAATTCCAGTTAGTTTCAGGCCAATTTCATCCTAATGGACACACCCAATTTTTAGGCAAAATGTCACTTTTGACACTTGCTGAAGTGTTTTTGTTCGTCTTTCAGTCAGTTTTAATTAATGTAATTATGTTCGTTTTATCTTCCCATTTAGTCGCGTTTTAATGGTAAATCCAGTTTAAATTCAAGTTAGTTTAAGACCAATATTATCCTAATAAATATACAAATATTTAAGGCAAAATGTCATTTTTTAAATTTGCTAAAATGTATTTCAGTCAGTTTCAACTAAATCAAAATTAGTGTAATTAAGGCTTATTTTAGCTTCACATTCAGTCGTGTTTTAACGGTAAAACCCGTTTAAAATCCAATTGCTTTAAGACAAATTGCATCCTAATGAGAATACGAGTATTAAAGGCAAAATGTAATTTTTCACAAAATATCAAATCCACGTAAACACCGAGAAAAGTGTTTCCATGAAAATCAAGTTGATTTGGTAGCGATAAGCGCAGTTGCCAGGTTTATATAGATGAGTAATTTCTAGAGTCCGGATTAAAAAGCACTAAAATCGTAAAAAAAAGCGCTTAAAAAGCAAAATAATTTTCCTCCAAAAATGCATAAAAATCTGTAAAAAAGCACAAAACTCTTTCAGAGATACAATTTTTTTTACTATTTTTGAATTCAACTTCTAAAAGTTTTCAAACTGCTTTAGAAGCATACGGAAGATTATAATTTGGAAGGTTTTTGAACTGTTTTGAACTGTAAAGAGCATATTGAAGGTTCTGGAAGGCTTTAGAGGCATTTCGAAACTCTTACACGGTTCTATGATTTTTTGGAAGCTTCTAGACTGTTTTAAAAGACTTTTGAATGCTCTGGAGTTTTGAAATCTTTTTAGACTACTTTCGGAGCAATGAAGTCTGGACTGCTTTTAAGACATTTTACTTTGAACTTTTGGAAGCTTTTAAGCTGCTCTTGAAGCATGCGGAGCTTTTAGATTGCCTTGAAACTTTTTGAGAGCTTCTAGACTAGTTGAAGATTATTTGGAATGCTTTAGACTGCTTGAGAAGCATTTTGGAGTTTCTCTAGTGTTTTAAAACCTTTTTAGACTAATTTAGGAGCATTTGTAAGGTGTTTGGACAGTTTCAAGAGCCTTGAAGGTGCTGGACTGCCTTTAAGGCATTTGAAACCTTGTAGACGTTTGAAGCTGTTAAACTGCTCTAGAAGTATACGGAAGCTTTTAGACTGTCTTGAAATATTCTGAGAGCTTTTAGATAAATTGAAAAGCATTTGTTAGTGTTCTAAAAGCTTTTGGAAGCTTCTAGGCTGTTTTGTAAGCTTTTGCAAGGCATTTTAGAGATTCTATAGAGTTTTGGAATGTTTTTACATTTTTTTAGACTACTTTAGGAGCATTTGGAAATTTTTTGGTCAGTTTAAATTTGTAAATTGATACTTATACATTTTGCAGCATGTTTTTGTCGTTTCAATACAGCAAAAGTCAATATTACCACTTGGCCCAATGGCCTACTGGGCGACGTTACAGAACCAATAAGATTACGTCAAAACTCCTGCGTTTTTCTGTCAAAGCAGTTATTAGTTTATTTTTAAAAACTTGTTAAAAACTAGTTAAACCATACAAAAATAGCAGTAAATAAGCACAAAAAACTAAAATAAGCACAAAAAGAAGAAAAAAGCAAAAAAAGCATGAACAAAATCTGTCAAATGACGTGTTTTGCTTTTATTATTTACAAAAAGCTAAATTTCTAGAAATCCGGACTCTAGTGATTTCTATTCAGTAACTTTAATAAATTCCCCAAACTCTTTAGATGATTTAAAATGCCTTTGCAATTTTTAAAAAAATTCTAAAGTTATCTGATTATAATTAATATTTTTTGTAAAATCTAAAGAGTTTTTTTTAAGAGTCTATGATACTTTTAAAGTTGTCCAGACCCTTAACTGGACAGAATATTAATATCTGCTCAGATAGCAGATATTAATATTGGGAGCAAGAAGGTAAGCTCCCGGCTGGTGCTGGAATGTAAAACAATCATCCAAGAAATTATTTTATTCTGTTTGTGTAAAAAATCAGTAATAAATAATTAATAATTGTAAAAGATCTTGACAAAATTAAACTTAATCACATTCTAGAAAAAAATACCGTTTTAAAAGTGAGTAACCGTTATGCTCGGACAATATCGTAGGGGTGATCCCGAACAAAGCAAACATCCCCGAAATCTTAATGCATTAGACCAATATTTAAATACCAAATCCGTTCGGACATTATGCACCCAAAAACAACAGTTAAAAGGAAGTCCACAAAAACAGATTTGATTAAGTAATGTTATTTAAATATCAACCACTCCGGATTGAGGTCAATGAAAGAAGAAATTCTCACAGACCAGTTGCTACCTATATGTATTAAATTGGACAAAAACATAGGATATTTCATTATAAAGCTTAAATCTTGTACTCAAATGTTCACAATTATTATTCAAATTGCACAAATAACGAACTTTCACTTGTTGTCTGCAACAAAAGTTAAAATGATAAATGTTCCTATCAAGTCGGGAAAATAGGATTTTTAATACTCCATCGAATCATTGCATATTAATACAGCGTGACAGCAATACCACGTTATATTGTTCATTTATCTGCTGCATTAAAAATGTGATGCCATTTGTACTCTCTTGTTGCACAAAGCAAACAATTAACAAATCCAGTTTGGCATACTGGATCATGTTGTTTTGTTTATAGCATACCGGGGACTGGATGTAGATGGTATGCTCGACGTATACGAAGAATGGACAACGGAGTAGTTGCTTGCTTGCTGCCTTTGTTGGGGTGTAATCTGCCAGCTCATTTGGTGGCAATACGATTATGGAGGAGAGGTATTAAGGAAGCAATTATATTGTCAGATTCATAATGCGAGATAATGTCCAAAACTTAAGTTCTCATGTAATGAAATAGGATGGTATGAAACTTGGAAAAACTCCTTTAATCAGAAAGGAATAGTATATTTCATTACCAGTACAGAAATGAGGATTTTTCCGTGCGCGCGTGACAAAGTCATGCAAGAACGGAAAATCCATTTCTGGACGAGTAATGAACGATATTTTTTATTATACTTAGGTACCTGAAATCAACATAAACAAAAAATATCGCAAAAAATTATTAAGAAAATCGGGAATATTTATTTTTATTTTTAAAACAGTAAAAATGTAAGTACATACAACTCAAATTAACAAAAAAAATACAAGTAGGTAATTCTAAGAAAATTAATTTTGGACAGAACCGTTATTATTAATAGTAATATTTATTGTACAATTCGTATTATTGTTGAAGCTCAATCCCTTTTGCATTTCTTTTTGTTCAACTAAAGACTCTGCTAAAGATGTTGAAGCGGAGTGTTCGTGTGTGCTTTGGTTCTCTTGATTGACTGTTACAGATGTTGTAGTTTCCAAGTTACAAGGGCTAAACAACTTCCGTGATACTTCAATTTTTCTTTGTATGGACTCTTCTATATATCCTTCTGCTACATTGGAAGAAAGCCATCCTCCGTGTCTTTTCAAAGTGAGCAAATCACCGCCGTTTTCCACCAACATGGTTGCCGAAGAGCGCCTTAGCCCATGTCCGGTATATTCTTCGGGATTTTTTAGTTTTAGGTATTTTGCAACAAGTTTTGGAATACCACTGATAGTATGGCACCCAACCTGTTGAGCGTAACATCTTTGGTTTCGGTATGCAACAAATAATCTTCTACTCTCCATATGTTTAGGGCGGAGATCTGCGTATTTACGGTAAATTGTACAGGGATCGAATTTGCAATTTTCATTGGTAATGGTAAAACTTCTTGACCTGTGAGTTTTTCCATCTCGTAAGAACACGACAAGGAAACGCCCATTATCTTCCACATCATCTAAACTCAAACGTATTAAATCATCTCTGCGACATGCACCGAAGATGCCAAACACTAAAATTACTTTTGCTAGTAGATATTCTTCATCTGAAGCTTCACATAAAAATTTGGTTACTTGTTCTGCTGTAAGAATCTTGGATTTCTTTGGTATATTTCCTACAGCTTGTCGTTTCAAAAAAGCAATCGTTTTTGGATATTGATGGTGAGTATTTTCTTTTATTGCCAAACAACTCTTTAACATAGAGAATCGACTCCATAAAGTGGAGGATTTCATAGTGTTGGATTTTTCAGAAAAATATACTAAAAGAATATCGTCACTCACAATTTTGATTCGTTTCTGAGTCCGCCATTCGGTAAAACTGTTATATTCTTGTTCATATCTCAACCTGGATTTCACTGGTAATAAATCTGCACTCACTTCTGCCGCTCGTTGTAAGATATTTTCGGGAATATCCCGATTTTCTTCACAATCTGAATTCATTTTTGCAAAATGTAATAAATACATAAATACCTAATTTTCACTGACAGAAAATAAAATTTGTCATTAATAAATAAATCGTTGCTATAGACACATTACTCGTTTCTTTTTTTTCTTCGGGTTGCCATAGGATATCTAGTATCATGGATATCTATGTTTATTATTAAGCGCACGGAAAGAGGGATCGGGAAAAAATTTCCGTGCGCTGTTCCGAAAATGTCATATTTACTGTATTTTATAAACAGTTGAAAATGTAGTATTTTCTGTTAAGTATAATAAAAAAGCTTATTTTGGTATAACAGTTATACAGGAAAATATTCTGTAGACAATTTCGAGAGTTCTATTGGTGGAGGGGGTCCAAAGCTTGCTTTGAAAGAAATGAAACATCTCGAAAATGGCTGATCGATAGAGATTTTTTGTGTTCTATCTTCTTATAGTGCATTTCCTATCGGAGGTTTGCTATCATCACAACAATCAGTTCAGTCATCTTTGTTACCAAGACCCACGTGGCGTCGTCTGCCAATATCTCGCTTTCCATTAAATTTTGCTTAATTTTTAATGCTTTTCATTATGTGATCAAGGTATTGAAGCTTTCTTTTTTTTATGGTGTTTTTTTTTTTTTTCTTTCTTCATGGGTCTGTCGGCTGTCCGCTCCAGATAGCACGTAAGCCTAATGGCTTATTGTACTGTCCCCATGTTTGTGGTACTTTAGTTACACCAGTCCATTATCCCTGTTTCCCGTACGAGGTGAAGAAGGTCCTTGCTTGGTGCTCTTTGTATCTCTTTCAGTACTAACTTAGTTTTCCCGAAGATTGTTTGTCGCCTTTGACCAAGTGCTTCACATTCACATATGATGTGTTCAAACGTTTCGATTTCCTCCCCGCATAGTCTGCAGTCCAGGTTATCATCGAATAGTTTCATGGTGGACAGGTGTTGTCTCACAGGTCCATGCCCTGTGAGAAGCGCTGTTAGGTCTTTCAGTTCTTTCCTGCTGTACTTTAGCAGTTCTTGAGCCTTATTTTTATTTGGTCCTGCAATAGCTTGCTTCCCATGCTTATTTCCTGGGTACGTCTTCCAGCGTTCCAGGTGTTTTGTGTTGATCCATTCTCCAGTGACCCGTCTTGTTGAGCATCTAGGTATGCCTACAGATGGTTCTGGTCCAATCATGTTTGCATTTGAGCCTTGCCTGGCAAGTTCATCTGCTTTTTCATTTCCAGGAATGCCTGAGTGACCTGGTACCCATACAAGTTTTACCCTGTTATGCTCTGCCAGTTCCGTAATTCTCTGTAGACACTCATCTACCAGTCTTGACGATGTTTTGCACGTAAGCAGTGCTTTCAAGGCCGCCTGGCTATCAGTTATTATTAGAATTTGCTTATTTTTGTAAGTCCTTCTAATGTTTTCTTCTATGCACCATAACAGAGCATATATTTCCGTTTGAAAAACTGTGGCGTGTTTTCCTAGTGGTATGCTGATGCTTACCTTAGGTCTCTCGCCATAAACTCCTGCACCACTTCCCCTTTCCTGTTTAGATCCATCTGTGAACCATATTAGACAGTCCTGGGTCAGTTTTTTCGCATTATTTACCCAGAATTTTTGATCCAGTATTACCTCAAATTTCCTCTGAATGTGATATTTAGGACACATGTAATCCGATCTCATTTCAAGAATTGGATCCCTTACTGTGTTCCAAATTGATGTTGTACCTGTCGTTGTTATGTTCCCCGGCAGGTCAATCAAGTCCCGGAGCCTTTGGTAAGCACATCTTGCCTCCCCTAAAATTATTAGGTCCAGTGGAGGCAGGTCTAATATAGCTTCCATGCTCGCAGTAGGAGTGGTTTTTATTGCACCAGTTATGCCTAGACAGGCCATTCGTTGAATCCTCTCTAGTTTGTGTATCGCAGGGTTTTGCATGACTTTTGGCCACCAGCTTACAGCTGCGTAAGTTATTGCTGGTCTGATCACCCTGGTGTACACCCAGTGCACCATACCAGGTCTTAGACCCCATGTTTTTCCATACATTCGTCTAACCATTGCAAATGTGGTTAGCGATTTGTTTATGACCTTTTCCAGATGCTGGTTCCAGGTTAGTTTTGAGTCTAGGATGACTCCTAAATACTTAACCTCTCCCTTGAATGTTAACTCTTCACCATGAAGATAAATTGGTCCAATTCCATCCAATTTTTTCCTTCTGGTAAATGAGACGATGGTGGCTTTTGTGGGGCTTATATTCAGCCCTTCACTTGCAGTCCATCTTGCTACAGTATTTAGGGCCATCTGCATCCTTTCCCGTACTGTACTTGTGAACTTCCCTTTTTATGGTGTTAATCTGGTTCTGCATCGGGTTCAGCAGTTAGTAATTCTATCGGTTCACGGAATACTCCACATTCTACGGTAGCACCACCATTGTCGATGTGATTCCTCTTGAAGATCTACGCTTCAACTCCGGAAAAAACGTAACAACGCAGCATCCTCATCTTAAGTTCCATGTTACTATCTCGATTCGTAAATAACTTCTTTAATTTCACGCTATTTCTATCCTCGTTCTCATTTCTTTGGTTTGGTCGATTGTTCTATTAAAGTTCCTGGATATGTTGAAACATTCTCTATTTTTCTCTAGTTTAGATATTGTGGGAATTTTGTAACTAACATTAACTTCTTCTTGAAATAGGCTGTTTTTCCAGCTTAAGGAGTTCCTTGCGACGTCGACATCCAGCTATCCCTCCACCTCTTTGGTGGTCTGCCTGGCGGTCTTCTAGAGTGTGGTTTTCCGTCTGTCGCAATTTTAGCAAATTATATTTTCTTCCAGTCTGTTGATGTGTTGATTTCACTCTCGCCGTCTCTGCCTCGTCAATTTTACAATGTCTGGTATGTCGCAGATTCGTCTTATTACTTGGTTGGGTATACTTCGGAGCGTTCTCATCTCTGCCCTTCGGGTTATGCTCTTGGTTCTGCTGGTGTCTGCCCTGATTTCTGCGGAATATGTGATTATTGGCTTTACGCATGATTTATACAAGGTGGTCCAGTTTTAAATGTCAATAATTCACCAATCCATAGCCAATTAAAAAATAAGTTGACATTCATTATGTCATTTTCCTGAAAAGTGCTTCCTGAGGAAAATACAGTCCTTCAAATTTCTGTTTAAAAAATCGTTTTTTTTTGTCATAACTGTCAGACCGTTGGAGCAATATTGATCAAATTTGGAACAAGCACTTTATTACACGTTATTACGGTCAAAGACCCAAAACTAACCTAACCCAACTTAAAAATTGTCTTGGAAACAGAAAATTCACTTAAGAAGTTTAAAAAATATTATTGTAGCCAGTTTTCATAGTTTCCAGACGAACTAAAAGACTTTAGTTTTGAAAATTGAATTAGAAAAGATAAAAATTTCAGAAGCTTAAAAATTGTGTTTGTAACTAGTTTTCATGCAAATCGAGTAACTTTAATACTAAAAATTGACTTGTAGACATAAAAACTACTTTTTTAAGAATTTGTTACTACAAATTCATACATTTAAACCTTAAAAATTGACTTGAACCCCAAAATGTAACTGAACTAATGAAAAGTGACATCAGAAGCTTAAAATTTGCATTTGAAGTAAGTTTTCATAATTTGATGACAAATTTCAATATTTTAGTCTTGAAAACAGTCTTAGATGCAGGACATTAACATTAGATTCATGAAAATTGTCTTGAAAACGAACTTTTCGTGCTTTTTACTTTGCTTTTCATTTTCTTCGAATTCTGGACTATTTTTAGTGCTTCAAAACTGCTTTCAGCTTGGAAAATCGAGTTTCAAGACTATCTTCACCAAGTTTTTGACATAGCAAACTTAAAAAACAATTTTTACATTCTTCATAGACTTAAAATAGCATTCCAAGCTTTGTCACTAATAAATCGACTTCTAGACACCTCAGTGCTAAAAATTCGGGTATTTCTTAATAAACTAGAATCGTTTTTAGTGTTTTAAGGCTGTTTTCAGTGCCTCAAATCGAGTTTCAAGACTATCTTTACAAAGTTCTTGTCTTATCAGGCTTAAAAGCCAGTGTGTCCACTGACCATAGTCTTGAAAATGTTTTTTCAAGCTTCTTCACTATTAAATTGACTTCTACACTCATAGGTGCAATAAATTGTAGCATTTCTAAGAAATTCAGACTGTCTTTAATGCTTTTTAAGACTGAAAAATCGAGTTTAAGATTATTTCCAAAAGTCAAGTTTCTTCAGTAATAAAAGTAAACAATTTTGGTACCAAATGCTACAATAATAGTCTTGAGAACTAATTTTTAGAAATAAAATGTCCGAAAATTTAATTTACTTCTAGACTTGTTGTCCAGTCCAGAAAATTCAGTTGTACATCAATTAAAGTCTTAAAAATATACTTTTGGACTCTCTTTAGTCCTAGTAAAGTCAGTTCTAGCATTAAAAGGCAACTTTTATATTATTTTTAGTAGTAAAAAATGAGTTTCATGCACAATACAATATTTGTCTTGATTTTAGGACTTTTTTTTAGTTCTTGAATGCCAGTTTCAGACACTCAACCAGGATGGCAGTCTGAGAAAGCGAATCATAAGACCATTCCTAATAGTAAAAAAGTTTTTAGACTATTCAGTACAAATTTGGACTTTCACAAGTCTTTTCAGTTTTAAACTATAAAACGATTTTAAATGGAAATTTGGAGGACTGTATCTTCCTTAGGAAACGTTTTTCAGAAAAATGGCATAATGCAAGTCAACTTATTTTTTGATTAGCTATCAAATGGTGAATTATTGACACTTAAAACTGGACCACCCTGTATATTCTAGTCTTTGCTTCTATTTTGAAGAACTGGTTTTTCCATATAAAGAGGTTTTTCAAACATCCTCCTTTATCTCAGATCTTCTGTCTTGATGGGCGGTTATTTCTACCCCTAATTATCTGAAGGACATCACCTGTTCTACTATTTCGTTGTTAACAGCTAGTTTGCATCCTCTAGGTTCTTTTGCTGCAACTAGTAATTTTGTCTTGATTGTCGCAATCACTAACTTATCTTCAATGTTTCTGCTGACAAGCAGCTGATATATTTTGATTTTCAAGACCGTTAATCCTAAAAAGCGCTTCTCGTGTTCCAAGTTCTTTGCGGAATCCAAATTGTGTGTTTCTTATGTCTCCCTCCAGTTTTCTGTAAATTCTTTTGTGAATGATTCTTAAAAACAACTTCAAGGTGTGGCTCGTAATGATTCGGTCATCTGAGCGTTCTGTCTGGTTCGGTTTCTTGGGTATGAGGACCAAAGTGGACGCAAGCCATTGTTTAAAAGAATTTCTCGTTTATCATAAAGAGGTCCAGAAGAATATGAAATACATCATCATCAAAGAGCTCTCTATCTAATCAGGACCAGCAGCAGCATATCCTCCGCGAACAGTTCCGATAAGTACTTTTTTGCCATTTCCTTTATCTTTTTGTGCATGTGAAAATTGTTAAATATATTTTCTATTATTTCTATTTCATCACATTGAGTTGCTAGATATTTTTCTTTTTGGTTTTTTTCTCTGTACTGCTTATGCAACTTATTCGACAATTAATCTTTGGAATACACTTTAGTGACCAAATAGTTATTAGCTACTTTATTAGCACATGGAAACACGGGACAACTTCACTATTTTAGCAATGTGGTTTATCTAATAGTTTTTTGGCACTTTGTATGATCTAAAAATAACAACCTTGTATATGTATGTAACTAATTAGTCTACGACAGTGTGCACTAATGAAGGGAAACATGTCGCCAACTAAATAATCTCCATGTTTGTCCTGGCAAAATCAACTAGAAAAGTAATTACGAGAACCCCCACATCTTTTGCTGGCAAACAAACGTTGATTTGGCATCAAATTAGAGGCAAAATGGAAACGCTTCTTCTTAAGCCAAGCTTACATGCAAAGCTAGTTGATGTACGGAACTATCTCCAATAGGCTTTCCCCTATCCGTAGACCACCCCTTGTCCTATCGTTAATATCCCTCTCTCGCTAACATTTGCACAAAATGAGAACTGGAGATGAGTTCGATTAAAACAATGGAAACTCGCTGGACCCTCAGTCCGGTTTTGCTCCCTCTTCGTCCTTTGCACCCCCCCCCCCGCGCACTTCCGTAGGGCCAACATTAGTTTGAGCTTAGTTAGAATGTGCCGGATTAGGATTTGGCTTAATATCATAAGAGAAAATAGCGCTGCGGTCGATGCAATTTCTGTGTAGTTGTCGGACCAAATTCTGATTAAATTTTCGGTAAATGTTCCATAAATTAAAGCCCCCGGGCTGTTTCTTTTGGGTTAAGCCGGTTAATTTTCCTGGGTTTGTCCTCTTTTGATAACAGCGTCGACGAAGGAGGCCCTTTAAAGGTTATTCCCGGCCCCTCAATTTGTATAAAACAAGACCCTGGAAATTGCCTTATGTCTTTCCCGTTTCTACTTTATGCGTGGAATAGCAATCAAAGTTAAATGAGAACCTACCCGGGCGGCCATATTGAAATTCGAAACAATAGAGAAATATGTAGTGAGGGCAAAAAGGATAGAATACATTTATATCAAATTAAATAATACTGTTCATGCAACTTAAATCTACTAAACCGGGGTTTTATATAAAAAAAGATTTAAATCAAAGTAATTGGACACATTTAGTTTATAAAAGGTTTTGCCTCAAATAAGTAAGTAACTTTCAAGTCAAACAATGAAAACAGATTTACCAACCAAGACTACTTAAGTCTTATAGTCATTTTTACTTGTTTTTATTGTATTTTTTATATTTTAAAATTTCATATTCTGCCTCAATACCATACAATGATTTCTACTGTTGTTTCTAAAATAGAGGTTATTCTTAAACTTACTAAGATATAGTACTTACCTAAGTTTTTCAAATACAATATTTAAATCTTCTAAATAAACTTTCAAAAACATAAAAATTCTTTTGGAAAAAATTAATATTTAGAACAAAGAATTTTTGTGTGAAACGATTTTAAGTTCTTACGAGAAAACCCATTAAGGATAGTGGCTGATTTCAAGCCAATTTAACTATCATTATAGTTACTGGTTTTGCTGTGATTAAAACTTTTGGGATTTTTGGGACCTTCTAAAGATGACTTTTGCAACAATCTACTGTTTAGTACCAACAAAGATGTCATTTTGGTTAATTTTTGCTTCAAACTATTCTCAGTTCTTATGGCAAAACACAATAACATAGTGGATAATTTCAAGCAAATTTGAACCATAATAATATTTGTTGTTTCTGCTGCAATTAAAGCTTTTTTGGGATCTGAAGGATATGAAATATTTAACTTTCTAAAGATAATTTTCACAACATTCAACGTGTAAATTCTCTTTTCAAAAAGTGCATAGTTTTTTAATTGTTTTTCAAAAACACTCTTTATATCGAATCCTACTGCAAGAAAACGTTTCTAAACCCCGATTTTTGCAACTTTAGAGCATGATTTGACAGTTTTGACGGTGGAGACAGTTGTCACGTGATAGTAGAACACTATTTGGATAGACGGTCACGTGATAATTTTCAATATATCTGTCATAAATCTCAGAAACACGTTTACTATCAAATACTGCAAAGAAAACGTTTTTAAATCCTCATTTTTGTAACTTTAGAGCATAGTTTGGCAGTTTTGACGTTAGTGACATTTGTCACGTGATGGTGGAACACTATTTATTTAGACAGTCACGTGATAGTTGTGAAAATAACTGTCATAATTCTCAGAAACACGTTTTATACCAAATACTGCAAGAAACCTTTTTAAATCCTGATTTTTGCAAATTTTGAGCATGGTTTGACAGTTTTGACGTTAGTGACAGTTGTCACGTGATGGTAGAACACTATTTAGATAGACGGTCACGTGATAATTGTCAAAATAACTGTATAATTCTCAGAAACACGTTTTATACCAAATACTGCAAGAAAACATTTTAAATCCTGATTTTTGCAAATTTTGTGCATGGTTTGACAGTTTTGACGTTAGTGACAAGTTGTCACGTGATGGTAGAACACTATTTAGATAGACGGTCACGTGATAATTGTCAAAATAACTGTCATAATTCTCAGAAACACGTTTATATACCAAATACTGCAAGAAAACATTTTAAATCCTGATTTTTGCAAATTTTGAGCATGATTTGACAGTTTTGACGGTAGAGACAGTTGTCACGTGATAGTAGAACACTATTTGGATAGACGGTCATGTGATAATTGTCAATATAACTGTCATAATCTCAGAAACACGTTTTATATCAAATACTGCAAGAAAACGTTTTTAAATCCTCATTTTTGTAACTTTAGAGCATAGTTTGGCAGTTTTGACGTTAGTGACATTTGTCACGTGATGGTAGAACACTATTTATTTAGACAGTCACGTGATAGTTGTGAAAATAACTGTCATAATTCTCAGAAACACGTTTTATACCAAATACTGCAAGAAAACGTTTTAAATCCTGATTTTTGCAAATTTTGAGCATGGTTTGACAGTTTTGACGTTAGTGACAGTTGTCACGTGATGGTAGAACACTATTTAGATAGACGGTCACGTGATAATTGTCAAAATAACTGTCATAATTCTCAGAAACACGTTTTATACCAAATACTGCAAGAAAACAGTTTTAAATCCTGATTTTTGCAAATTTTGAGCATGGTTTGACAGTTTTGACGCTAGTGGCAGTTGTCACGTGATTTCAGAAGACTATTTAGCTAGACTATGAAGTGACAATTGTCAAAATAACTATCATAAATCTCAGAAGCACGTTTTATATCAAATACTGCAAAAAAAACCTTTTAAATCCTCATTTTTGCAACTTTAGAGCATAGTTTGGCAGTTTTGACGTTAGTGGCAGTCGTCACGTGACTGTAGAACACTATTTAGTTGGACGATCACGTGACAATTGGCAATATAACTGTCATAAATCTCAGAAACACGTTCTATATCAAATACTTCAAGAAAACGTTTTTAAATCCTCATTTTTGCAACTTTAGAGCATAGTTTGGCAGTTTTGACATGAGTGACATTTGTCACGTGATTTTAGAACACTATTTATCTAGACGGTCACGTGATAATGGTGAAAATAACTGTCATAATTCTCAGAAACACATTTTATACCAAATACTGCAAGAAAACATTTTAAATCTTGATTTTTGCAACTTTTAGAGCATGGTTTGACAGTTTTGACGTTAGTGACAGTTGTCAGCGTGAATTCAGAAGACTAGTTTAGCTAGACTATAAAGTGACAATTGTCAAAATAACTGTTAAATCTCAGAAAATCGTCTTGTTTCGAAAACTGTCTTAAAATGTAATTGTTGCAAATTCTAGTAAAATTTTGACAATTCTGACATTACTGACAGACTGACAGTGGTTTCAGAGAATAATTTGTTGTAAGAAAATGACTGTTTGAAGCGCATTTTTCCTATTCAAGAAACTGAAAAAGTTTCACAACCAACATAATGGCAATAACGTAATTAAAAATGGTAGGATACCACAAAAAACAGGAGGAACGGTAGAAAAACTACAAAAACGGTATATGTACCGTTTTAACGGTAGACCTGGCAACATTGTACACAACCCTGATTATCCAATTATTTTTTTTTATATTTGAACACACAGTACACTAAATAGTATACCAGAGTTTCTAAAAATTAAGGCTAGATTAGTTACGATGCATTATTTTCTTCAAGACTTTCTCGTCTACTTGTCCAAGTCCCAACTGTCAAGATCGTGTGTTTTGAACTAAATCAGGTGTTTATAGATAAAATGTTTTACAAAAATTGTTGTTTTTGGTGATTAAGCTTAGGCTTAAATACAAAATATATTTGTTTATGTAGCTGGGTTCTAAGCTTTGTAAACACTTTACTTAATTGAAAAAAAGACACAGTCTTCATCACAATAAAATTTATTCTGCTTTAACAAAACATGTTTCGGGTCTACAAGAATCCATCATCAGGAGCTTTCGTTACGTGTCAACGAAACCATTTTATGTTTTTAAACAAAGGCAAGATACATGTCCACTTCGAGACAATAAACTGCTACTTCTACTACTAAATTTGTACCGATTATTATAACGATGGTAAGTTAAATGTTCAACAAGCATTTTCTGGCCCTAAAATTGGAATAATTGGTAAATCAACTCGGGTTTTATTAAAAATGCATACAACTATGGCTCAGCCGCAGCCGGAAACAATGAAACGGGCTAGAGCCAATTTATTTCGTCGTGTTCTAAACCATTAAATTAATTTTCAAACATTTGATCGAGGATTTATATTTTGTATTGTTTACATTAATTAAAACCTTGTTGATTTTATTGGAGGCACAATGCCATGTCGAGGTTTTTATTGCTTTAAAACGTTCAAATCTCTTAAGTTCTAGCTGTTGTTCGCAAATCGTTGAAAACCTACATGATCAATGATCAAACATTCATATTTCGAAAAAGCTATGATTTCCATCTCATGCTGCCTCATTTTTGTTGACACTCTTTTCCTTTATTATTTTTTTACCTGTCCATCTCTACAGGGTGGTCCAGTTTTAAATGTCAATAATTCACCAATCCATAGCCAATTAAAAAATAAGTTGACATTCATTATGTCATTTTCCTGAAAAGTGCTTCCTAAGGAAAATACAGTCCTTCAAATTTCTGTTTAAAAAAATCGTTTTTTTTTGTCATAACTGTCAGACCGTTGGAGCAATATTGATCAAATTTGGAACAAGCACTATATTACACGTTATTACGGTCAAAGACCCAAAACTAACCCAACCCAACTTAAAAATTGTCTTGGAAAAATATTATTGTAGCCAGTTTTCATAGTTTCCAGACAAACTAAAAGACTTCATAATAAAAGTTTTCATAATTTGAAGACAAATTTCAATATTTTAGTCTTGAAAATAGTCTTAGATGCAGGGCATTAACATTAGATTCATGAAAATTGTCTTGAAAACGAACTTTTCGTGCTTTTTACTTTGCTTTTCATTTTCTTCGAATTCTGGACTATTTTTAGTGCTTCAAAACTGCTTTCAGCTTGGAAAATCGAGTTTCAAGACTATCTTCACCAAGTTTTTGACATAGCAAACTTAAAAAACCTTTTTTATATTCTTCATAGACTTAAAATGGCATTCCAAGCTTTGTCACTATTAAATCGACTTTTAGACACCTCAGTGCTAAAAATTCGGGTATTTCTTAATAAACTAGACTGTTTTTAGTGTTTTAAGGCTGTTTTCAGTGCCTCAAATCGAGTTTCAAGACTATCTTTACAAAGTTTTTGACTTCTCAGGCCTAAAAGTCAGTTTGTCCACTGACCATAGTCTTGAAAATGTTATTTCAAGCTTGTTCACTATTAAATTGACTTCTATACTCATAGGTGCAATATATTGTAGCACCTCTAAGAAATTCAGATTGTTTTTAGGGCTTTTTAAGACTGAAAATCGAGTTTAAGACTATTTCAAAAAGTCAAGTTTCTTCAGTAATAAAAGTAAAATATTTTAGTTCAAAATGCTACAATAATAGTCTTGAGAACTAATTTTTAGAAATAAAATAGTCCGAAAATTTAATTTACTTCTAGACTTGTTGTCCAGTCCAGAAAATTCAGTTGTACATCAATTAAAGTCTTGGAAATATACTTTTGGACTCTCTTTAGTCCTAGTAAAGTCAGTTCTAGCATTAAACGTCAACTTTTATATTATTTTTAGTAGTAAAAAATGAGTTTCATGCACAATACAATCTTTGTCTTGATTTCCGGACTTTTTAGTTCTTGAATGCCAGTTTCAGACACTCAACCAGGATGGCAGTCTGAGAAAGCAAATCATAAGACCATTCCTAGTAGTAAAAAAGTTTTTAGACTATTCAGTACAAATTTGGACTTTCACAAGTCTTGAATGTTCAGTTTTAAACTATAAAACGATTTTTTAAATTGAAATTTGGAGGACTGCATCTTCCTTAGGAAACGTTTTTCAGAAAAATGACACAATTATTTTTTGATTAGCTGTTAAATGGTGAATTATTGGCACTTAAAACTGGACCACCCTGTATATCAATAATTTTCCATTTTGTATATGGTTTATGTTTTTTTTCCACATTTTCATTCAATTTTTGTGTTCAACTACATGTAACGAAAAGATGATTATAAGAGTTTACTGTAGTTAGTAAAATGATTCCAGTAAAAAAATCCGTTTATTTTTGCCATTATACTCAACAGGAATATCCCATATTTCATGAGTTTGATGGTTTTCCCAGTATCCTTGGTGTGATTGTGGAGTGGGTTTTCCAGTTTGGAGTATTTTGTTCATGTAGTTGCCCAATAGTAAGTTTACCCCAGAACAGCTACTACTACCTGACAGCCATCCTATATTTTTCCTTACATCAGTGGGCTTTCCTTACAGAGGTAATTGACTTATTAACAGTCTAAGAACCAGAAGCAGAAAAGCACGATCAGTGTAACTAAATCCAGTAAGTGCAGTTGATTTGGCCAAAAAATTGTGACTCGAGTGAGCGGATAGACATTTGAATGAACATTTTCAGCTTTGGTCACTTTTCTTGATTACCTCACGTTTAAATCATGACAAATAATACGTTTTTAAAATAACGCAACACTGAAGATTGTAATTTACACTTGCAAACCGACAATTGTCAAAATAACTGTCAGAAACCAGTCTTGTCTCGAAAACTGTAAGAAAACTGTGTTAAACTGTAATTCTTGAAAATTCTAGACAAATTTTGACAGTTTTGACACACAGATATTTTTGGAGAATGATTTAGCTAGACAGTCACGTGACCACTGTCAAAGTAACTGTCATAAATCTCAGAAACACGTTTTGTATCGAATGTGCAACTTTTGAGCACAGTTTGATAGTTTGACAGTCAAGGGCAGAATTGCTTTTCAAACCCACTTAGAGTAAAAAAATGACTGTTTGAAGTACATTTTTGGAATCCTCACTAAATTTCCTATTCAATGATCTGAGAAACATTACAAGTCAGCGAGAAAAACGGTGTCAAAGTTTCAATTGTCAGTAACACAGTTTGAAAGAACAGTCAGGTACAAAATCGCCCGCAAAACCAACATGGAATGAGAAAATTACTGTTTTAAGTACATTTTTGGAATCCTCACTAAATTTCCTATCCAATAACGTAGAAAAACACTACAAGATTTGGTACTGTCAGGGAGAAAAACGGTGTGAAAGTTTAAACTGTCAGAAACACTGTTTGAAAAGACAGTCAAAGCGAAAATTGCCTGTAAAACCCACTTCGAGTGAGAAAATGACTTTTTTAAGCACATTTTTCAAATTCTCATTAAATTTCCTATCCAATGTACTGAGAAACATTACAAAATTTGGTACAGTTAGGGAGAAAAGCGGTGTTAAAATTTGAATTGCCAGTAGCACTGTTTGAAAGAACAGTCAGCGAGAAAATCGCCTGTAAAATCCACTTGGAGTGAGAAAATTACTGTTATAAGTACATTTTTGGAATCTCCACTAAATTTCCTATCCAATAACCCGCAAAAACACTACAAGATTTGGTACTGTCAGGGAGAAAAACGGTGTCAAACTTTGAACTGTCAGAAACACAGTTTGAAAGGACAGTCAGAGCGAAAATTGCCTGTAAAAACCCACTTCGAGTGAGAAAATAACTCTTTAGGCACATTTTTCGAACCCTCATTAAATTTCCTATCCAATGTACTGAGAAACATTACAAAATTTGGTACAGTTAGGGAGAAAAGCGGTGTCAAAATTTGAATTGCCAGTAGCACTGTTTGAAAGAACAGTCAGCGAGAAAATCGCCTGTAAAATCCACTTGGAGTGAGAAAATTACTGTTTTAAGCACATTTTTGGAAACCTCACTAAATTTCCTATTCAATAATCTGCAAAAACACTACAAGATTTAGTACAATCAGAGAGAAAACCGGGGTCAAATTTTGAACTGTCAGAAACACACTTTGAAAGAACAGCCACGGACAAAATCGCCTGTAAAACCCACTTGGAGTGAGAAAATGACTGTTTTAAGCACATTTTTCGAATTCTCATTAAATTTCCTATCCAACGCCCTCAGAATCATTAGAAAATTTGGTACAGTCAGGGAGAAAAGCGGTGTCAAAATTTGAATTGCCAGTAATACTGTTGGAAAGAACAGTCAGGGAGAAAATCGCCTGTAAAATCCACTTGGAGTGAAAAAATGACTGTTTTAGGCAGATTTTTGGAATCCTCTTTAAAATTTGTGTCCAATAACCTGAAAATATACTACAAGGTTTGGTACAGTACAGGAAAAAAGCGGTGTCAAAATTTGAATTGACAAAAACACAGTTTGAAGGGACAGTCAGGGAGAAAATTGCTTGTAAAACCCACTTGAAGTGAGATAATGACTGTTTTAAGCACATTTTAGGAATCCCCATTATATTTCCTTTAAAATAACTTGAAAAAACACTACAAGATTTGGTACAGTCAAGGAAAAAAGCGGTGTCAAAATTTAAACTGTCAGAAACACAGTTTGACAGGACAGTCAAGGACAAAATCGCCTGTAAAACCCACTTGGAGTGCAAAAATGACTGTTTTAAGCACATTTTTGGAAACCTTATTAAATTTCCTATTCAATAACCTGGAAATACAAGATTTGGTACAGTCAGGGAGAAAAGCAGTGTCAACTGCTTTTCATTTCTAGAATTGTGTACCGATTTGCTAATAGAGTCTGTAACCGCTATTCCTCAATAGTAAGGTAAAGTATTTTGTTGCCTTTTTTTATGAATAAATGATATATCTTATGTAATGCTTTTTATTTCATTCATTTCTCTTAACATTTTTGGTGAAAAAATGTAAAACTCTCTATATAACAGACAGCCAGTCCCAGATGTTAGAAGTTACAAAATCAGGCATTATCCCCCAAATAACTGTTATCAATTCCAGTAAACCCTGACCGGAAGTTGTTTAACAATCCAATGCAAGAACAATTTATCGTTTGTTTGGCATAGTATGGACAACCTGAAACAAATCTGGCCTGAAATACGCATCACGTTCAATATTAAAACCACGATTGTTTGTCAAAACATCAGATTCAGAGTGCAAGCAAGGTTGCTACCCTACAACCGATCGAAATTAACCATTTACCGCGTGCAGGTGAAAAATTTAACAGAACACGGCTAGCTTTGCAAAGGACACTTTTAAGCTGTTTAAAATGAATGCAAATCGAGTGCTCATTATTTGTTTTACATTAGTTCCATTTGGGTAATTATTCATAGAGATAAAATATTGGTTAAAATACTGCAGCTGGTTTAATATTTTAACTGTCTGATTTTGTATTTGGGGATGTCTCTGGTGTCGGCTATGTACAGGTCGAGTATCTGTTAACACAGCTTGGGAATTGTCAGCAAATAAATTGTGTCATGTATTGACAACCACCATAGTGCAATACTTAAATATCTCAAAAAATTAACTAACTAAACCACTTTTAGTTGTGATAGTCACTTAAATTAATATATAATAATAAAAAGTCTTCATTTTCTTAAAAACAATGTATTCTGCTCAAGAGGAAAGTGTCTTTTTTTCTTGTTAACACTTTTATTTGCGTTTTACTCACATTTGTTAAACGATGAGAGAACAGCTTTCTGGAGGGTTTAGCACTCGTGAATATTATAATTGAGAAATGGTTTACTATTTCAATAACTTACGAACCCGGTCCGGGTTGCACAATTCGGGACGACTACATTTTGTGGCACGGGACGGAGTCACCTGACTATCTCTTTTATTCAGCTTTATTAATACCAAATTGGTTCAGTGACGAAATCTTTTATTATTCCTTACTTGTTTTCTATATTCCTGCCTAGCAGCAGTGATGATTTGTCATCCGTTAAAAATAGATATGATCTTCTTCTTTTTAAACAATATGAATTTCCAATCGTGTGCGACTAAATTTCTGTTTGAGACCTTTCAGGATTGAAAAGGGGAATTTTCGTTGCGCCTGGAAATTTTCGGGTCACGTGACCGCATAAATTCACCAATAGAAAATAGAGCCGTAGCCTCTGTACGTGACCGTATCGACTTTTGGCCGGTTTATGTTGTTCGCTAACGTCACTCGAAATTTTAAAACTAGATACCAAGTTGATGCCTTGGGACGTGGCCGTATTTGCATATCGTACACAACATCGGGGAAAATTAGATTTGGGTAGTTCTATCAGTTTTGATGTATAACGCGCATTCGAACTATACGGAGAAATTATAATGAATAAAGTCTCAACTGTTTTGCGTACGTTTACTTTTGAATATGACATTTTCGCCAATGTTATGGCACGTTTTTTAGGGTGATTTATAACACAGATACATACAGTCTAGTTTTCCTTGTCATTTAACATAACAGAACAAATATTCGAAGATAGCCAAATAATTAAATACACGAGGTAAGGTTACAGTCAGAATCATGCCTACTTTTAGTGGGTAACAAATCATCACTGCTGCTATGCAGGAATATGGAAAACGAGCGACAACAATTGCGAACCGGTTTGGTATAAATAAGGCTCGACATCTGTTAGTAAAGGAGGCGGTCAGGAGACTCCGTCTCGTGCCACAAAATATAGTCGTCCCCAATTCTGCAACCCGCACCGGGTTCATAAATTATTGGCGAGGGCCAAACTCTCCAGAAAGCTCATCGTCTAACAAATGTAAGTAAAATCTCTCTCTGTTTCTTAACATTAATACAATTATTCAATCATTCTTTTTTCTTACCTTTGCCTCTTTATTACTTTTTTGTCTACAGCTCATTTTCTTGTTGTTTTCTCTTCTGAGTTTCTCTCGACATTCGTCTTCTCTCTTGGAACCCTATCAAGTATAACTAATTGAGTGTCTTGTTCAATGCTCTCTCCATTTATGGATATTATGATGTGATTTGGAGTATCGTTTCTACTAATGGCCATACATTTGGTTTTACGGTTGTAATTTTCAGACCCAGTCTTATACTTTCTAGTAGAGTTTGTAGATCACTTGCACTAATATCAAGGTATCATCCGCATATCGAATATTGTTGATGGGAATTCCGTTTACTTTAATGCCCATGAGACTGTCGGAGATTGACTTTCTTTTCACATACAAGTTAAACAACATCGGAGACAAGATGCACCCCTGACGGACGTTCTTTTATAATTCAACATCTTCAGTTGTCCCTGCGTTTTGAAATCGGATTTCCGCTCTTTGGCTTCAGTATAAATTTCATCTTCTTCTTCCTCTTCTGTTAGTTTTGCAGGTTCCTCCGGATCAGTTCCTGGAAGGTAGACTTCCTGCTGTCCTTCCAGCTCTTAGGTGGTTTCCCTATTGGTTTCCCTTCAAGTGCGATGCGTGGTCTTCCCTCTTCCATTCTTCTCACGTGAGCGTGATATTTGAATTGGTGAGACTTGCTCGCTGATTTTGTCCTGAACTACCAGCTTACATCTTACGGGATCTTTAGCAAAGGTAATGCTTTTCGTTTCTTCTTTAGATATGGTCTTGGCTGACCTGGCAGAATTTGTGTAGTTGGTTCTGTAGATCGTCTGCTATCTGTTCCATCCAGTCCCAAATCCCTAAGATAAGATATGAGAAGACAACAGAACAAGAATTCAAAAATATAATTTTGATTGGTTCTCCTCGATAGGTACGAATCACTCTATACAAACAATATGTTTATTTTCTGTTTCAGAATGCGTTGGGCTCATTAACCCTGGCAAAAACGGCGAGCGGCGCATTTAAAAACGGTTTATGCGAGCCATAAATTGGAAAAAACCGCAAAAAAGAAGGAAGAGAGCGAAAAACGAGAGGGAAACAGGCCGGCTCCGACCTCGACCTACACCAACACTGAAAAACTTATCGCAACACGTGATTGTGTAGTATTTTTGAATTAATTCTACGCTTAATTTATCGAAATATTATATTTTAATGGTGTTATTAGGTCGGTAAATTTGTCAGTCATATTCAAATAATTGCCCTTGTCAATTGATTTTGTTTGTTTTTGTTTTATTACATTTCACGAGGATGTAAACTGATTATATCGTTTGGTGGATCGCACTTTTTGATTTTGTAAAAAATGTTAAAACACTTTCGTTTGGTTAATAAATTAAAAGTGTGATAATTAATTTTGGTATGCCAGTTTGAAACCGTTATTTGCGGATCAAATTCCTTTTCTTGTTTTCACCATTCATCATTAAAACAGAACTGAAATCACTACGTGCATTATAACTATTTTTATGCAGGAATATGGAAAACAAGTAACGAAAAGTAATAGATTTCGCCACTGAACCAATTTGGTATAAATACAGCTGAATAAAAGAGACAGGTCAGGAGACTCCGTCTCGTGCCACAAAATGTAGTCGCCCCGAATCATCACAAATTCAGTTTTTATGTTAGAAGCTTCATTTTTTTTGCACAATACAGCCCAAAGTGTCTAGAATATCTCTCTCATTAATCTTGGAAGTTACAGAGCGTTAACCAAGTGACTGAAGGACAAAATACCAAAAGTCCTAAAAACAGTTTCTCAACTTTAAAAAGTAATGTAATTAAGATGGATATTGGCTTCAAATAATTCATTTCAGCATTTACCATTTAAAATTGGTTTTATCCCAAACACCATTTACATGAACTGTAAAACTGTAAAGTTTTTTCGTTTACAATGTTTTTTTACAGTTTTATTGTGAACTAAAAAAAAATCATTTCAACGTAAACGACTTTAAAGAATTAATACAATTAAAGTCAATTTTTCGGCTTTAAAGTTTTTTTATAGAAATATTATGAATGGCAAATTTTCAACAGGGAATATGTTTCATTCTTATGAATTTTACCGCCCGATATCTTGAGAAACGGGCAGTAAAAATGATATAAACTAATTTACAAACTGACAATTGTCAAAATAAGTGTCAAAAATTTCAGAATTATGACTTGTTTTGAAAACTGTGTTAAACTGTAATTCTCGCAAATTTTGTGCAGTTTGACAGACATCACGTGGTCTTTGGAAGATAATTTTGCTAAACAGTCACGTGATCACTGTCAAAATAACTGCCATAAATCTAGACACGTTTTGTATCGAATACTGCAAGAAAACTTTTCTAAATCCTAATTTTTTCAACTTTTGACAGTCAGACACAAAATTGCCTGTCAAACCTACTTGGAGTGAGAAAGCGACTGTTTTAAGCAGATTTTGAATTCTTCATTTAATTTCCTATCCAATAACCTGAAAAAACCTCACAAATTTGGTACAGTCAGGGAGAAAAGCGGCGTCAAGGCTTGAATTGCCAGAAACACAGTTTGAAAGGACAGTCAGGAACAAAATCGCCGGTAAAACACACTTGGAGTAAGAAAATGACTGTTTTAAGCACATTTTTGGAATTCTCATTAAATTTCCTATCTAATAACCTACAAAACCACTACAAGATTTGGTACAGTCAGGGAGAAATGCGGTGTCAAAGTTTGAACTGCCAGAAACACAGTTTGAAAGGACAGTCAGAAACAAAATCGACTATGAAACCCATTTGCAATAGGAAATTGACTATTTTAAGCACATTTTTGAAATCTTTATAAAATTTCTTATCCAATTACTTGAAAAATTCTTTAAAATTTGGTACAGTCAGGGAGAAAAGCGGTGTCAAAGTTTGAACTGCCAGAAACACAGTTTGAAAGGACAGTCAGAAACAAAATCGACTATGAAAACCAATTGCAATAGGAAATTAACTATTTTAAGCACATTTTTTAAACCCTTATTAAATTTCCTATCCAATTACCTGTAAAAATCTTTAAAATTTGTTACAGTCAGGGAGCAAAGCGGTGTCAAACTTGGAACTGCCAGAAACACAGTTTGAAAGGACAGTCAGGTGCAAAATCGCCTGTAAAACTCACTTGGAGTAAGAAAATGACTGTTTTCACCACACTTTTGAAATCCTCATTACATTTCCTATCTAATAATCTAAAAACCATTACAAAGTTTGGTACACTCAGGAAGAAAAGCGGTGTCAAAGTTTTAACTGACAGAAACACAGTTTGAAAGGACAGTCAAAAACCAAATCGCCTGTGAAACCCATTTGCAATAGGAAATTGACTGTTTTAAGTACATTTTTGGAATCCTCATTAAATTTCTTATCCAACAACCTGAAAAACCTTACAGATTTGGTACAGTCAAGGAGAAAAGCGATATCAAAATTTAAACTGCCAGAAACACAGTTTGAATGGACAGTCAGAAACCAAATCGCCTGTGAAACCCACTTGGAGTAAGAAAATGCAGTTTTCACCACACTTTTGAAATCCTCATTAAATTTCCTATCTAACAACCTACAAAACCACTACAAGATTTGGTACAGTCAAGGAAAAAAGTGGTGTCAAAGTTCAGACTGCCCAGAAACACAGTTAGAAAGGACAGTCAAAATCCAAATCGACTGTGAAACCCATTTGCAATAGGAAATTGACTGTTTTAAGTACATTTTTGGAATCCTCATTAAATTTCCTATCCAGTAACCTGAAAAAACTTTACAAGTTTGGTACAGTCAGGGAGAAAAGCGGTGTCAAGGCTTGAACTGCCAGAAACATAGTTTGAATGGATAGTTAGAGACCAAATCGCCTGTGAAACCCACTTGGAGTGAGAAAATGCCTATTTAAGCAAATTTTTGAAATCTTCATTAAATTTCCTATCCAATAACCTGAAAAAACCTTACAAATTTGGTACAGTCAGGGAGAAAAGCAGTGTCATTTTTTGAACTGCTAGAAACACAGTTTGAAAGGACAGTCAAAAACCAAATCGACTGTGAAACCCATTTGCAATAGGAAATTGACTGTTTTAAGCATATTTTTTGAATTCTCATTAAATTTCCTATCTAATAATCTAAAAACCACTACAAGATTTGTTACAGTCAGGAAGAAAAGTGGTGTCAAAGTTTTAACTGACAGAAACACAGTTTGAAAGGACAGTCAGAGACCAAATCGCCTGTGAAACCCTCTTGGAGTAAGAAAATGACTGTTTTAAGCACATTTTTTGAATCCTTATTAAATTTACTATCCAGTAACCTGAAAAAAACCTTAATAATTTGGTACAGTCAGGGAGAAAAGCGATGTCAAAGTTTTAACTGACAAAAACACAATTTGAATGGACAGTCAGGAACAAAATCGCCTGTGAAACCTACTTGGAGTGATGAAATTATTGTTTTTAGCACATTTTTGGAATCCTCATTAAATATCCTACCCAAAACCTCAAAAAAGTCTACCAGATTAGGTACAGTCAGGGAGAAAAGTGGTGTCAACTCCTAGAAACAGAGTTAGAAAGGACAGCCAGAAACCAAATCACCTGTGAAACCTACTTGGAGTGATAAAATTACTGTTTTAAACACAGTTTTGGAATCATCATTAAATTTTCTAGCCAATAACCTCAAAAAAACTCTACAAGATGTGGTACAGTCAGGCGAAAAAAGCTCTCAAAGTTTAAGTATAAAAAAAAGGTGAAACAGAAACGAACGAGGATGATAACCCGGCGACACGTGTTTTTGCTTACTGACGTCATTAGGCATTTTACTTGATCATCTCCAAAAACATAACATAATTTAAATGTAAACTTTAAAAAGAAAGATAGAAATCATCATTACATTGTTGCCGGAATAATGCGAAATTAATTTATATAATATTCTTCTGATGATTAAAAAATTTGTTGTATCAGAAAAAGTAGACCGAAAGTCTGAGTAACCAACTTTTTCCCTTCTTTTGAGGTGATTTTGTTGCTTTTCAAGACTTAACAGGCCACGTGCCAAATTTTTAGCGTATCATGACACGAAAAAAATGCACGAATCAAGGTCGTGAATTGATACGATTAAACCGGATATTTGGGGTAGCTACAAAGGGGAAATTGATCGAATATTGCCGAACGTAAACCTATATCAATTTAAGCAAACGACTATTATCTCTCGCTAAAATTGTTTGTTAATTTGCTGTTTAGGTATTTTGGTATTGTGCCGTTTGATTTATTGATACGAATTTGCTGCTAATTAACTTGTGTTTGTTTGAATAGACAGGGGAAAGTCCCTTGATTTTAATGCGTTTTTTCCCCTACAAATATCGGTACTAAATCCCTTTACGGTCATTTTTTTAAGATAAACATGGAGAGTTCAACCTGGGCTCAAAAAGCTTATTATAATTTCAATGCAAGTTTTAATAAAATGGAGTTGGGTAGTTTGCCATGTAGTTTTAAAGCTATAGTGGAGATTTATCTTTAATTATATTGGAGTTTCGAAACCGAAATTACCCAAAAACTAATAACTAGATAAAATTGCCCTAATACTCCGGCGGCGGCAGAGTGAACGTAGAATGTAATGGAAGAGGAAATTTAACTATTTATTTCAGTAATGCGGTGTGTGAAGCAAGTTCGGGCTAAAAGCAATTTATTGTTGAATGTACGGTTATTAAGTTATATTAAATTTTCACGTATAGCTGTTTTTATAATGAAGTTTAACATTCATTAGCGTTTAATTTGACTCAGAATCGATTCGAGACTGCATCAAGCTACTGCTTAATTTCTCACCCATTTTCAATTTTAGTTATGGTCCATTTATTTTCCCATGGCGGTTACGTCATCATTTGCCTTTCTTGTCTATTACACGCGTTCCGAGCGCGATAGAATTTTGACGTCAGTTGACAAAAAGTAAACAAAGAGACATTTTTTATTTTTGATGTAAATTTTACAATATTTTAAGGAGTACTTTGATTTAACAAAGGGGATCGGTAAAGACTTTATGTTTTTCGATCGCGATGCTTGGCCTACGTGTAGAAAAATATATAAAAAACAGTGTTCGTTCTTTGTTTCTGTCGATAAAACTACGGCAGTGTTAACGCAGACATTACTGTTTAAGCGACGAGGGTCCTAGAGTGATATGGAACAAAGATGCAAGATTTCCGCTCCTTAATTCGAACAATTTTTTAGTCCCATCTTTTAACCCAAATTACGACTTTAATTTTTAACTTACCTATATGCGTGATTTTTTTTTTTTATTAAATAGCTAAAGGTTTGGGGAATGTGCGAAAGTTATTTTTGTCACCAAAAAAGTTTTGCAGGTAGGAAAAATAGTGACTTGAAAATTATGGTAATTTTAGCATTTTGTTAAAATGCTTCTAGATATTTTGATTGACGTACTATTAAAATTATATTGACTTTCGCACATTCTAGCAAATGTCTTCTTTCATATGCCGTTTAAAAAACAGCAATACCTAGCCTAGTTTTTTTTTAATTTGTGTTAAAAGATTGTCATAAAATGCATTGAATCTCCCATAAGAGGTTTTGCTTTACCGATGCCCTTAAAAATTCCACCTTCTCTTAATACACTTTACAACTATCAAGGGGCCCAGTGAAACATTCTGAAGGAACTAGAGTTTGTGGAACAGAAAAGGATGCCTTTTCTAATAGAAAACACTGTCACAATGAAACAGCCCATATATTTACTTACTCCCAAGAAGAGTTTTTACAAGAACACTACAAAAACCAAGTTTATTCAAGCCAGTGGTTCTCGAAGAAACATGGATATAAGGTAAAGGTGTATTTAGCAAAAGCTGACAAGGTGATTTACCTAATATTATAAAAAGGACTATGGTAGAGGTATTAATGAGCTGCTAATACTAAATAGCTTATGTTTCAGGTACCTTTATTTGCCTAATTTGAAGTTTGCTTATCATGCTTTGAAAGGGTCCCGTTATCAATTGCTGTAAAAGACTCTCAACAAAAGGTGTTTGAAGCTATAGTTATAATGGTGTTGTCAAAATCCATATGCAGAGTGTTGAAAAAACAAATTTCTATTAAGTTTCAGGTAATATTAGAAAGATACAAGTAACTTAATACATAAATTTGATCAAATGCCATAATTTTGCAGAATTAGCCCTTATAAATTTTGCCGTATTTTCTCTGACTAAATTGTGAGCAAATAGGAGGAAATTAGCCAAAATCTGTATTTTATTTCACATCTTATTCGTCGGCAATGTTGCCATCTCAACTGTTACAACGGTATATCTACCGTTTTTGTGGTTCTTCTACCGTTTTCCAGTTTTTTTTTAAACATAGTCTACGGTTTTTAATAACACAATGCCATTAAGTGGGTTGTGAAACATTTTATATACTGCGAATTACATATACATCTCCACATATTTTATTTTGCACTGTTCAAGTTATTGGATAGGAAATTGAATGAGGATTCCGAAAATATGCTTGAAACAGTAATTTTCCTACTCCAAGTGGGTTTTACCAGCGATTTTGTCCTTTACTCTCCTTTTAAATTGTGTTTCCAGCAGTTCAAACTTTGATACCGCTTTTCTTCCTGACTGTACTAAATTTTGTACTGTTTTTTTTAAGCTGCAGAATAGGAAATTCAATGAGGATTCTGAAAATGTACTTAAAACATCCAATTTCTAAATTCAAGTGGGTTTTACAGGTGGTTCCTGACAATTCTTACAAATTGTGTTTCGGGTAGTTCATATTTAGTAGTGGTTTTTGTATGTTATTGGATAGGAAATTTAATAAGGATTCCAAAAATGTGCTTAAAATATTTATTTCCTTACTCCAAATGGGCTTTACAGGGAATTTTGTGCTTGACTGTTCTTTCAAACTGTGTTTCTGACAGTTCAAAATTTGACACCGCTTTTCTCCCTGACTGTACCAAATCTTGTAATGTTTTTCCTGTTATTGAATAGGAAATTTAATGAGGATTCCAAAAATCCGCTTAAAACTGTCATTTTCTCACTCCAAGTGGGTTTTACCAGCGAATTTGGCCTTGACTGTTCTTTCAAACTGTGTTTCTGACTGTTCAAGCTTTGACATTTATTTTCTTCTTGACTGTACCAACTTTTTTAGTTTTTTACCATATTCCTGGATAGGAAATTCAATGAGGATTCTAAAAATGTACTTAAAACAGTCCATTTCTAGATCCAAGTGGGTTTTACCGGTGATTTTGTTCATGACTATTCTTTCAAATTGTATTTCTAGTAGTTCAAACTTTGACACCACTTTTCTCCCTGACTGTACCAAATTTTGTAGTGTTTTTTCATGTAGTCATTTTCTTGCTCTAAGTTGGTTTTACAGGAAATTTTGTGTCTGACTGTCCTTTCAAACTGTGTTTCTAACAGTTCAAATTTTGACACCGCTTTTCTTCCTGACTGTACCAACTTTTTTAGTGTTTTTCCAGTATACTAGATAGGAAATTTAATTAGGATTTCAAAAAGGTGCTTAAAATTGTAATTTTCTCACTCCAAGTGGGTTTTACCAGCAATTTTGGCCTTGACTGTTCTTTCAAACAGTGGTTTTGGCAGTTCAAACATTGACACCGCTTTTCTCCCTGACTGTACCAACTTTTTTAGTGTTTTACCAGGTTCCTGTATAGAAAATCTAGTGAGGATTCCAAAAACGTGCTTAAAACAATAATTTTCTTGCTCTAAGTTGGTTTTACAGGAAATTTTGTGTCTGACTGTCCTTTCAAACTGTGTTTCTAACAGTTCAAATTTTGTCACCGCTTTTCTTCCTGACTGTAACAAACTTTTTTAGTGTTTTTCCAGTATACTAGATAGGAAATTTAATTAGGATTTCAAAAAGGTTCTTAAAATTGTAATTTTCTCACTCCAAGTGGGTTTTACCAGCAATTTTGGCCTTGACTGTTCTTTCAAACAGTGGTTTTGGCAGTTCAAACTTTGACACCGCTTTTCTCTCTGACTGTACCAACTTTTTTAGTGTTTTACCAGGTTCTTGTATAGAAAATCAAGTGAGGATTCCAAAAACGTGCTTAAAACAATAATTTTCTTGCTCTAAGTTGGTTTTACAGGAAATTTTGTGCCTGACTGTCCTTTCAAACTGTGTTTCTAACAGTTCAAATTTTGACACCGCTTTTCTTCCTGACTGTACCAACTTTTTTAGTGTTTTTCCAGTATACTAGATAGGAAATTTAATTAGGATTTCAAAAAGGTGCTTAAAATTGTGATATTCTCACTCCAAGTGGGTTTTACCAGCAATTTTGGCCTTGACTGTTCTTTCAAACAGTGGTTTTGGCAGTTCAAACATTGACACCGCTTTTCTCCCTGACTGTACCAACTTTTTTAGTGTTTTACCAGGTTCTTGTATAGAAAATCTAGTGAGGATTCCAAAAACGTGCTTAAAACAATAATTTTCTTGCTCTAAGTTGGTTTTACAGGAAATTTTGTGTCTGACTGTCCTTTCAAACTGTGTTTCTAACAGTTCAAATTTTGTCACCGCTTTTCTTCCTGACTGTACCAACTTTTTTAGTGTTTTTCCAGTATACTAGATAGGAAATTTAATTAGGATTTCAAAAAGGTTCTTAAAATTGTAATTTTCTCACTCCAAGTGGGTTTTACCAGCAATTTTGGCCTTGACTGTTCTTTCAAACAGTGGTTTTGGCAGTTCAAACTTTGACACCGCTTTTCTCTCTGACTGTACCAACTTTTTTAGTGTTTTACCAGGTTCTTGTATAGAAAATCAAGTGAGGATTCCAAAAACGTGCTTAAAACAATAATTTTCTTGCTCTAAGTTGGTTTTACAGGAAATTTTGTGTCTGACTGTCCTTTCAAACTGTGTTTCTAACAGTTCAAATTTTGTCACCGCTTTTCTTCCTGACTGTAACAAACTTTTTTAGTGTTTTTCCAGTATACTAGATAGGAAATTTAATTAGGATTTCAAAAAGGTTCTTAAAATTGTAATTTTCTCACTCCAAGTGGGTTTTACCAGCAATTTTGGCCTTGACTGTTCTTTCAAACAGTGGTTTTGGCAGTTCAAACTTTGACACCGCTTTTCTCTCTGACTGTACCAACTTTTTTAGTGTTTTACCAGGTTCTTGTATAGAAAATCAAGTGAGGATTCCAAAAACGTGCTTAAAACAATAATTTTCTTGCTCTAAGTTGGTTTTACAGGAAATTTTGTGCCTGACTGTCCTTTCAAACTGTGTTTCTAACAGTTCAAATTTTGACACCGCTTTTCTTCCTGACTGTACCAACTTTTTTAGTGTTTTTCCAGTATACTAGATAGGAAATTTAATTAGGATTTCAAAAAGGTGCTTAAAATTGTGATATTCTCACTCCAAGTGGGTTTTACCAGCAATTTTGGCCTTGACTGTTCTTTCAAACAGTGGTTTTGGCAGTTCAAACATTGACACCGCTTTTCTCCCTGACTGTACCAACTTTTTTAGTGTTTTACCAGGTTCTTGTATAGAAAATCTAGTGAGGATTCCAAAAACGTGCTTAAAACAATAATTTTCTTGCTCTAAGTTGGTTTTACAGGAAATTTTGTGTCTGACTGTCCTTTCAAACTGTGTTTCTAACAGTTCAAATTTTGTCACCGCTTTTCTTCCTGACTGTACCAACTTTTTTAGTGTTTTTCCAGTATACTAGATAGGAAATTTAATTAGGATTTCAAAAAGGTTCTTAAAATTGTAATTTTCTCACTCCAAGTGGGTTTTACCAGCAATTTTGGCCTTGACTGTTCTTTCAAACAGTGGTTTTGGCAGTTCAAACTTTGACACCGCTTTTCTCTCTGACTGTACCAACTTTTTTAGTGTTTTACCAGGTTCTTGTATAGAAAATCAAGTGAGGATTCCAAAAACGTGCTTAAAACAATAATTTTCTTGCTCTAAGTTGGTTTTACAGGAAATTTTGTGCCTGACTGTCCTTTCAAACTGTGTTTCTAACAGTTCAAATTTTGACACCGCTTTTCTTCCTGACTGTACCAACTTTTTTAGTGTTTTTCCAGTATACTAGATAGGAAATTTAATTAGGATTTCAAAAAGGTGCTTAAAATTGTAATTTTCTCACTCCAAGTGGGTTTTACCAGCAATTTTGGCCTTGACTGTTCTTTCAAACAGTGGTTTTGGCAGTTCAAACTTTGACACCGCTTTTCTCCCTGACTGTACCAACTTTTTTAGTGTTTTACCAGGTTCTTGTATAGAAAATCAAGTGAGGATTCCAAAAACGTGCTTAAAACAATAATTTTCTTGCTCTAAGTTGGTTTTACAGGAAATTTTGTGTCTGACTGTCCTTTCAAACTGTGTTTCTAACAGTTCAAATTTTGACACCGCTTTTCTTCCTGACTGTACCAACTTTTTTAGTGTTTTTCCAGTATACTAGATAGGAAATTTAATTAGGATTTCAAAAAGGTGCTTAAAATTGTGATATTCTCACTCCAAGTGGGTTTTACCAGCAATTTTGGCCTTGACCGTTCTTTCAAACAGTGGTTTTGGCAGTTCAAACTTTGACACCGCTTTTCTTCCTGACTGTACCAACTTTTTTAGTGTTTTACCAGGTTCTTGTATAGAAAATCTAGTGAGGATTCCAAAAACGTGCTTAAAACAATAATTTTCTTGCTCTAAGTTGGTTTTACAGGAAATTTTGTGTCTGACTGTCCTTTCAAACTGTGTTTCTAACAGTTCAAATTTTGACACCGCTTTTCTTCCTGACTGTACCAACTTTTTTAGTGTTTTTCCAGTATACTAGATAGGAAATTTAATTAGGATTTCAAAAAGGTGCTTAAAATTGTAATTTTCTCACTCCAAGTGGGTTTTACCAGCAATTTTGGCCTTGACTGTTCTTTCAAACAGTGGTTTTGGCAGTTCAAACTTTGACACCGCTTTTCTCCCTGACTGTACCAACTTTTTTAGTGTTTTACCAGGTTCTTCTATAGAAAATCTAGTGAGGATTCCAAAAACGTGCTTAAAACAATAATTTTCTTGCTCTAAGTTGGTTTTACAGGAAATGTTGTGCCTGATAAGGCTAGAAACAGATGATGCTACTGTTAAATACTTTTACATCAGATAGAAGGTTAAATTACTATTTTAATTGTATTATTTTCACATTATGAAATATACAAATAAAATCTCTAAAAAGTACACTAAAGTTTCTTTTTTATCTTAGAAGTTTAGTTCATCATAAAATTAGATAATTTCTTTAACTGAGGTACCTACCTGCTCTTACAATAAATTGAACTGAAATTGAAAAAACATGTTAAATAAATCACACAATAAAACCAAATTAATATATATTTAATGCTGGGTAAATTAATAAGACCAACAATTCTGTTATAAGTTAAAACACTGCTTTAGGACACATTGCCTTTCCTTTCTTGCAAATTTTATGGAATAATTCTTGAAACGTTGGTATTGGGCTGTTAATGACTCGTTTGAATGCACCTATCTGTGATGTTCTTTCCAGATAATTTAAATTGAATGTGGTTGTTGCTCTCAAGCCAAAGTTTCTTTCCGCCTTTGTTTACCACCAAATGTTGCAAGTTTTCCAGTTTGGTGTAGAAAAATCTTAAATTCTACGAAGGTCTCGCAATAACAACACTAATTAATAAACTTAAACAACCCTAAATTAAGTTTTTATTTCTTCTGCTTGCAGTTTTTGAACTTTTTAAAATTCCTAACATCAAAATGTTTAGCCGACTGTCAGTTGGGACTATGCTCCATGTTGCCACATCTTCCACGAGCAGATGTGAACCTGGTGTATTGTAGGTTGCAGTAATAAACGCACCGATGAATTATACAGATCTCGAAAAAAAAAGCATTTATTGCATGCAAAACATGTGAGATCCTTAGAATGTTTTTTCAAAACAATATAGTTTTCTCATTTTCTTATTTATAATTGCTTAATGAAAGATACATATTGTGAGGTTTAAAGGAGGAATTTGTCAATACAGCAACGTCCAAACAGGTGATTAAAAAGATGGATAGCCTAGCTTGTAATAAACGACGTGCGTAAATTTCAATATGGCGGAGCACTTGATAACCGTCACGGGAAAAAAAATGAACCATACTTTGTGTTGTCAGTAACAAATTCAGTAAACTACTTCGAGATGTTGGGTGGAAAATGTTTACTTTCTATCTGCTACTTCTTTTGGTGGATTCCTACTTGTTATTCTAAGGTTAACTTAGCACATTGTGCGAAGAACAACAAGGATTCAGATCAGGAAGATCTTGCACTGATGCGGTATTCATTCTGCGACAAATAACTGAAAAATCCATCGAGTATAACAAACGCCTTCATGTGTTTTATGGACCTGAACTAGGCGTTTGATCAAATACAACTGGAGGACGTGGTACACTCTTCTTCTTCTGCTGCGTGTCCATTAATGGATGTTTACGATCACATTTGTATTGCATTAGTTCTTGCATTGTCCTCAGTCCTGTCCACTGTCTAACGTTGCGGAGCCATGACATCTTTTTCCTGCCGATTCCTCTCTTTCCCTCAATTGGTACCTTTCGTTGCGTATTACGTGGCACAGGTATGCTGTTTTTTGACGTTTAATGGTGTCTAACAGACCTCATCGTTGGTTCTTCTTGCAGTCCATGTACACGCCTATAGACCCACATTTCGAATGCTTCCAGCTTGTTCATAGTGCTCACCTTCAGTGTCCATCCTTTCATGCCATAAAGCAACGCTGTCCAGACATAGCATTTAACAAATCTAATTCTCAAGGCAAGATTGAAATCCAGTATTGGTGAGACATTTTTAATCCGGCATCTGATTTCTGTGTCTGATTCCCAGCTTTCACACAACCACGTTCCTAGATATTTAAAGTTATTTACCCGCTCTATTGGTTGATTCTCATGAGTTTTGAAATTCTTGTGGCTTTCGAGTAATTATGTTCTTGCTGCATCCCCCGTCAGTCCCAAGCATATCCCGCAAATCCTCCATGTTATCTGCAATGAGAACTGTGTCGTCCGCATAACGAATATTGTTGACCCATACACCATTCACCTTAACGCCCACGTTGCCTTCTTCTAGGGCTTCCTGAAAGATGGTTTCACAATATAAATTGAAGACACTCCCTTTTCTGATCTCTCTACAATTTGGAATGCTTTTGTGAGATCCTTACCAAGTCTGACTTCAGCCATTTGGTTCTAGTATAGGCTTTGAATGAAACGGATGTCTTTTTGGTCCAATCTATTTAGGATTTGGATCAGTTTATGATGTTAGACTCTGTCGAACGCCTTTTCGTAATCGATGAAACACAGCATTATGTCCTTTCTCTGATCGTTTCAGTTCTGAGTCAGTACTTGAGTCGCAACTAATGCTTCTCTCGTGCCTAAACCTCGTCTGAATCCAAATTGTGTGGATCCGATGTTTCTTTCGCAATTTATTGATATTCTGTAGTGGATAATCTTAACGAATATCTCCAGTATGTGACATTTGGTTTCATTGTTCTTTTTCGGAAAGGGGATAAAATTCGATGTTAACCATTTGTCGTCCAACAATTTGATCTGGGCCAATCGCCTTTCTACCTTTGATCGTATAATTTCCTCTTTTGTGATGGGAGGTCCAGAGAGGTTCACACGTTATATACAACAGGCAAATCCCATACATCACAAAAATGATCGAAAATATTTACTAGAGAAACAAAATACAAGCCAAAATGAATTATACAACTACCGAAGAAAGGAGATTTCCTTTGCACCTTGTTATTCGTTATGGACGAAATAATAAAAAGCACTCGTAATCTGAAAGGGTTAATGAGGAACAAAGACGTCAAAATCCTATGCTACGCCGATGATGCTGTCCTGTTTGCAGAAAACGAAGATCGTCTACAGAGATCACTCAAATATCTGCAGCAAAGACGAAATGCATGACCACCTCAAAAACACAGAAACAAACTGGTTATGGATGATTCAATTATACAACAGGAAACCATGTTTGGTTGGCACGAACCTCAGCTTACCTGAACGACACAATCCTCCGAAACAAATATATAGGAGGCGAGGACATTAGAATAACATGTAAAATAGACAATATGTAACTGAATACAGGATACTGGGAAGAAAGAGAGAGTGGAACGACAGAAGGGTCAAAATAACTAGAGACAAGTCGTCCTTAGGAGGCCAAAGCGTAGGAAGACCCCACAAGAGATGGAACGACACTAACAATAGAACGGCAGAGGATACGAAGAAAAACAAGCAATTTGCTTACATTAAAGAAGAGGAAGAACTATAAATTTAAAGTTGTTTATTCAGGATTCAGTTATAATTAATGTTGTTAACCGCAAATAACACGAAACGCAATACTCGTCTACCAAGAAGACTCTGCATCCCAAAAAGGTCAGGCATTGATAATCATCATCCACTGTGGATTTCTTACAATACTTTATTTGCACTATATCTAGAAGCTCTTCCTTTCCACCCCTGTAAGGGACTCGCACAAACTTTGTGGCTCAAAGCCTCTAATCAATGTTGGAGAGCTAACTTTTCTGCCACTTAGACTTTCACCACAATTGTCAGTCTTAAGTCGGAGTCTTCTGCGGCCAAGTTTTTGTGTTCCCAGGTGGCGTCATTTATCAAAGCAGTTCTTCCACAAGGGTTTCTAAACTCAGCCACATCGAGCCATTTGCAGTGGTTACAAACCTCTGCGCAAGGTTGGCTTGATACCGCGTCTGCGTTTCCATATAAACGTCCCTTTCTGTACTGAAATATGAAAGTTGTCGGTTTTTGACGCCGCTTCAAAGAGATTCCAAGGGAAAGAATCGATGAATCTCCAACATTGCCCCAATTTGTGGACGTTATAGGAAACATTACCGCAAACATAAGCCAACGTTGGCCAGCCAATGTCTGGAGCAAGGTAGGTTTCCACTTCGGAATTAACAAGTTGGTCTCTTCCTTTCTGTTGATGATGTTCTCGTGCTTAATAATCTGAATGGCTTCTCTGGGTCTCTTCCTTTCTGTTGATGATGTTCTCGTGCTTAATAATCTGAATGGCTTCTCTGGGTCTCTTCCTTTCTGTTGATGATGTTCTCGTGCTTAACAATCTGAATGGCTTCTCTGGGTCTCTTCCTTTCTGTTGATGATGTTCTCGTGCTTAATAATCTGAATGGCTTCTCTGGGTCTGTTCCTTTCTGTTGATGATGTTCTCGTGCTTAACAATCTGAATGGCTTCTCTGGGTCTGTTCCTTTCTGTTGATGATGTTCTCGTGCTTAACAATCTGAATGGCTTCTCTGGGTCTCTTCCTTTCTGTTGATGATGTTCTCGTGCTTAATAATCTGAATGGCTTCTCTGGGTCTCTTCCTTTCTGTTGATGATGTTCTCGTGCTTAACAATCTGAATGGCTTCTCTGGGTCTCTTTCTTTCTGTTGATGATGTTCTCGTGCTTAAAAATCTGAATGGTTTCTCTGGGTCTCTTCCTTTCTGTTGATGATGTTCTCGTGCTTAACTATCTGAATGGCTTCTCTGGGTTCTTCCTTTCTGTTGATGATGTTCTCGTGCTTAACAATCTGAATGGCTTCTCTGGGTCTCTTCCTTTCTGTTGATGATGTTCTCGTGCTTAACAATCTGAATGGTTTCTCTGGGTCTCTTCCTTTCTGTTGATGATGTTCTCGTGCTTAACAATCTGAATGGCTTCTCTGGGTCTCTTCCTTTCTGTTGATGATGTTCTCGTGCTTAACAATCTGAATGGCTTCTCTGGGTCTCTTCCTTTCTGTTGATGATGTTCTCGTGCTTAATAATCTGAATGGCTTCTCTGGGTCTCTTCCTTTCTGTTGATGATGTTCTCGTGCTTAATAATCTGAATGGCTTCTCTGGGTCTCTTCCTTTCTGTTGATGATGTTCTCGTGCTTAATAATCTGAATGGCTTCTCTGGGTCTCTTCCTTTCTGTTGATGATGTTCTCGTGCTTAACAATCTGAATGGCTTCTCTGGGTCTCTTTCTTTCTGTTGATGATGTTCTCGTGCTTAACAATCTGAATGGTTTCTCTGGGTCTCTTCCTTTCTGTTGATGATGTTCTCGTGCTTAACTATCTGAATGGCTTCTCTGGGTCTCTTCCTTTCTGTTGATGATGTTCTCGTGCTTAATAATCTGAATGGCTTCTCTGGGTCTCTTCCTTTCTGTTGATGATGTTCTCGTGCTTAATAATCTGAATGGCTTCTCTGGGTCTCTTCCTTTCTGTTGATGATGTTCTCGTGCTTAACAATCTGAATGGCTTCTCTGGGTCTCTTTCTTTCTGTTGATGATGTTCTCGTGCTTAACAATCTGAATGGTTTCTCTGGGTCTCTTCCTTTCTGTTGATGATGTTCTCGTGCTTAACTATCTGAATGGCTTCTCTGGGTCTCTTCCTTTCTGTTGATGATGTTCTCGTGCTTAATAATCTGAATGGCTTCTCTGGGTCTCTTCCTTTCTGTTGATGATGTTCTCGTGCTTAATAATCTGAATGGCTTCCCTGGGTCTCTTCCTTTCTGTTGATGATGTTCTCGTGCTTAATAATCTGAATGGCTTCTCTGGGTCTCTTCCTTTATGTTGATGATGTTCTCGTGCTTAATAATCTGAATGGCTTCTCTGGGTCTCTTTCTTTCTGTTGATGATGTTCTCGTGCTTAACAATCTGAATGGTTTCTCTGGGTCTCTTCCTTTCTGTTGATGATGTTCTCGTGCTTAATAATCTGAATGGCTTCTCTGGGTCTCTTCCTTTATGTTGATGATGTTCTCGTGCTTAATAATCTGAATGGCTTCTCTGGGTCTCTTCCTTTCTGTTGATGATGTTCTCGTGCTTAACAATCTGAATGGCTTCTCTGGGTCTCTTTCTTTCTGTTGATGATGTTCTCGTGCTTAACAATCTGAATGGTTTCTCTGGGTCTCTTCCTTTCTGTTGATGATGTTCTCGTGCTTAACTATCTGAATGGCTTCTCTGGGTCTCTTCCTTTCTGTTGATGATGTTCTCGTGCTTAATAATCTGAATGGCTTCTCTGGGTCTCTTCCTTTCTGTTGATGATGTTCTCGTGCTTAATAATCTGAATGGCTTCTCTGGGTCTCTTCCTTTCTGTTGATGATGTTCTCGTGCTTAACAATCTGAATGGCTTCTCTGGGTCTCTTTCTTTCTGTTGATGATGTTCTCGTGCTTAACAATCTGAATGGTTTCTCTGGGTCTCTTCCTTTCTGTTGATGATGTTCTCGTGCTTAACTATCTGAATGGCTTCTCTGGGTCTCTTCCTTTCTGTTGATGATGTTCTCGTGCTTAATAATCTGAATGGCTTCTCTGGGTCTCTTCCTTTCTGTTGATGATGTTCTCGTGCTTAATAATCTGAATGGCTTCCCTGGGTCTCTTCCTTTCTGTTGATGATGTTCTCGTGCTTAATAATCTGAATGGCTTCTCTGGGTCTCTTCCTTTATGTTGATGATGTTCTCGTGCTTAATAATCTGAATGGCTTCTCTGGGTCTCTTTCTTTCTGTTGATGATGTTCTCGTGCTTAACAATCTGAATGGTTTCTCTGGGTCTCTTCCTTTCTGTTGATGATGTTCTCGTGCTTAATAATCTGAATGGCTTCTCTGGGTCTCTTCCTTTCTGTTGATGATGTTCTCGTGCTTAATAATCTGAATGGCTTCTCTGGGTCTCTTCCTTTCTGTTGATGATGTTCTCGTGCTTAATAATCTGAATGGCTTCTCTGGGTCTCTTCCTTTATGTTGATGATGTTCTCGTGCTTAATAATCTGAATGGCTTCTCTGGGTCTCTTCCTTTCTGTTGATGATGTTCTCGTGCTTAATAATCTGAATGGCTTCTCTGGGTCTCTTCCTTTCTGTTGATGATGTTCTCGTGCTTAATAATCTGAATGGTTTCTCTGGGTCTCTTCCTTTCTGTTGATGATGTTCTCGTGCTTAATAATCTGAATGGCTTCTCTGGGTCTCTTCCTTTCTGTTGATGATGTTCTCGTGCTTAACTATCTGAATGGTTTCTCTGGGTCTCTTCCTTTCTGTTGATGATGTTCTCGTGCTTAACTATCTGAATGGCTTCTCTGGGTCTCTTCCTTTCTGTTGATGATGTTCTCGTGCTTAATAATCTGAATGGTTTCTCTGGGTCTCTTCCTTTCTGTTGATGATGTTCTCGTGCTTAATAATCTGAATGGCTTCTCTGGGTCTCTTCCTTTCTGTTGATGATGTTCTCGTGCTTAATAATCTGAATGGTTTCTCTGGGTCTCTTCCTTTATGTTGATGATGTTCTCGTGCTTAATAATCTGAATGGCTTCCCTGGGTCTCTTCCTTTCTGTTGATGATGTTCTCGTGCTTAATAATCTGAATGGCTTCTCTGGGTCTCTTCCTTTATGTTGATGATGTTCTCGTGCTTAATAATCTGAATGGCTTCTCTGGGTCTCTTTCTTTCTGTTGATGATGTTCTCGTGCTTAACAATCTGAATGGTTTCTCTGGGTCTCTTCCTTTCTGTTGATGATGTTCTCGTGCTTAACTATCTGAATGGTTTCTCTGGGTCTCTTCCTTTCTGTTGATGATGTTCTCGTGCTTAACAATCTGAATGGCTTCTCTGGGTCTCTTTCTTTCTGTTGATGATGTTCTCGTGCTTAATAATCTGAATGGTTTCTCTGGGTCTCTTCCTTTCTGTTGATGATGTTCTCGTGCTTAATAATCTGAATGGCTTCTCTGGGTCTCTTCCTTTCTGTTGATGATGTTCTCGTGCTTAACAATCTGAATGGCTTCTCTGGGTCTCTTTCTTTCTGTTGATGATGTTCTCGTGCTTAACAATCTGAATGGTTTCTCTGGGTCTCTTCCTTTCTGTTGATGATGTTCTCGTGCTTAACTATCTGAATGGCTTCTCTGGGTCTCTTCCTTTCTGTTGATGATGTTCTCGTGCTTAATAATCTGAATGGCTTCTCTGGGTCTCTTCCTTTCTGTTGATGATGTTCTCGTGCTTAACAATCTGAATGGCTTCTCTGGGTCTCTTTCTTTCTGTTGATGATGTTCTCGTGCTTAACAATCTGAATGGTTTCTCTGGGTCTCTTCCTTTCTGTTGATGATGTTCTCGTGCTTAACTATCTGAATGGCTTCTCTGGGTCTCTTCCTTTCTGTTGATGATGTTCTCGTGCTTAATAATCTGAATGGCTTCTCTGGGTCTCTTCCTTTCTGTTGATGATGTTCTCGTGCTTAATAATCTGAATGGCTTCCCTGGGTCTCTTCCTTTCTGTTGATGATGTTCTCGTGCTTAATAATCTGAATGGCTTCTCTGGGTCTCTTCCTTTATGTTGATGATGTTCTCGTGCTTAATAATCTGAATGGCTTCTCTGGGTCTCTTTCTTTCTGTTGATGATGTTCTCGTGCTTAACAATCTGAATGGTTTCTCTGGGTCTCTTCCTTTCTGTTGATGATGTTCTCGTGCTTAATAATCTGAATGGCTTCTCTGGGTCTCTTCCTTTCTGTTGATGATGTTCTCGTGCTTAATAATCTGAATGGCTTCTCTGGGTCTCTTCCTTTCTGTTGATGATGTTCTCGTGCTTAATAATCTGAATGGCTTCTCTGGGTCTCTTCCTTTCTGTTGATGATGTTCTCGTGCTTAATAATCTGAATGGCTTCTCTGGGTCTCTTCCTTTCTGTTGATGATGTTCTCGTGCTTAATAATCTGAATGGCTTCTCTGGGTCTCTTCCTTTCTGTTGATGATGTTCTCGTGCTTAATAATCTGAATGGCTTCTCTGGGTCTCTTCCTTTCTGTTGATGATGTTCTCGTGCTTAATAATCTGAATGGCTTCTCTGGGTCTCTTCCTTTATGTTGATGATGTTCTCGTGCTTAATAATCTGAATGGCTTCTCTGGGTCTCTTCCTTTCTGTTGATGATGTTCTCGTGCTTAATAATCTGAATGGCTTCTCTGGGTCTCTTCCTTTCTGTTGATGATGTTCTCGTGCTTAATAATCTGAATGGCTTCTCTGGGTCTCTTCCTTTATGTTGATGATGTTCTCGTGCTTAATAATCTGAATGGCTTCCCTGGGTCTCTTCCTTTCTGTTGATGATGTTCTCGTGCTTAACTATCTGAATGGCTTCTCTGGGTCTCTTCCTTTCTGTTGATGATGTTCTCGTGCTTAATAATCTGAATGGCTTCTCTGGGTCTCTTCCTTTCTGTTGATGATGTTCTCGTGCTTAACAATCTGAATGGCTTCTCTGGGTCTCTTCCTTTCTGTTGATGATGTTCTCGTGCTTAACAATCTGAATGGTTTCTCTGGGTCTCTTCCTTTCTGTTGATGATGTTCTCGTGCTTAACAATCTGAATGGCTTCTCTGGGTCTCTTCCTTTCTGTTGATGATGTTCTCGTGCTTAACAATCTGAATGGCTTCTCTGGGTCTCTTCCTTTCTGTTGATGATGTTCTCGTGCTTAATAATCTGAATGGCTTCTCTGGGTCTCTTCCTTTCTGTTGATGATGTTCTCGTGCTTAATAATCTGAATGGCTTCTCTGGGTCTCTTCCTTTCTGTTGATGATGTTCTCGTGCTTAATAATCTGAATGGCTTCTCTGGGTCTCTTCCTTTCTGTTGATGATGTTCTCGTGCTTAATAATCTGAATGGCTTCTCTGGGTCTCTTCCTTTCTGTTGATGATGTTCTCGTGCTTAACAATCTGAATGGCTTCTCTGGGTCTCTTTCTTTCTGTTGATGATGTTCTCGTGCTTAACAATCTGAATGGTTTCTCTGGGTCTCTTCCTTTCTGTTGATGATGTTCTCGTGCTTAATAATCTGAATGGCTTCTCTGGGTCTCTTCCTTTCTGTTGATGATGTTCTCGTGCTTAACTATCTGAATGGCTTCTCTGGGTCTCTTCCTTTCTGTTGATGATGTTCTCGTGCTTAATAATCTGAATGGCTTCTCTGGGTCTCTTCCTTTCTGTTGATGATGTTCTCGTGCTTAATAATCTGAATGGCTTCCCTGGGTCTCTTCCTTTCTGTTGATGATGTTCTCGTGCTTAATAATCTGAATGGCTTCTCTGGGTCTCTTCCTTTATGTTGATGATGTTCTCGTGCTTAATAATCTGAATGGCTTCTCTGGGTCTCTTCCTTTATGTTGATGATGTTCTCGTGCTTAATAATCTGAATGGCTTCTCTGGGTCTCTTCCTTTCTGTTGATGATGTTCTCGTGCTTAATAATCTGAATGGCTTCTCTGGGTCTCTTCCTTTCTGTTGATGATGTTCTCGTGCTTAACAATCTGAATGGCTTCTCTGGGTCTCTTTCTTTCTGTTGATGATGTTCTCGTGCTTAACAATCTGAATGGTTTCTCTGGGTCTCTTCCTTTCTGTTGATGATGTTCTCGTGCTTAACAATCTGAATGGCTTCTCTGGGTCTCTTCCTTTCTGTTGATGATGTTCTCGTGCTTAATAATCTGAATGGCTTCTCTGGGTCTCTTCCTTTCTGTTGATGATGTTCTCGTGCTTAATAATCTGAATGGCTTCCCTGGGTCTCTTCCTTTCTGTTGATGATGTTCTCGTGCTTAATAATCTGAATGGCTTCTCTGGGTCTCTTCCTTTATGTTGATGATGTTCTCGTGCTTAATAATCTGAATGGCTTCTCTGGGTCTCTTCCTTTATGTTGATGATGTTCTCGTGCTTAATAATCTGAATGGCTTCTCTGGGTCTCTTCCTTTCTGTTGATGATGTTCTTGTGCTTAACTATCTGAATGGTTTCTCTAGTTAATATATGATAGTAACGTTGTGATCCATAACCTCCACCTCTTCAATATCGTGCCTTCTGGAAAGTGCATGTTCTGCCACCGCTGATTTCTCGGTCTGTCCTAGTCTGCAACTTCTCTTGTGCTCTGCTATTCTCGTGTTGACACTACGTTTAGTCGTTCCAATATATACTAATTTCGTCCAATGTTTGTCCTTGGCCGATCTGAGACTCTGTCGTATCGTGCGGGTTGGTTTAAAGACCATCTTGATCTTGCGCTTTTCTAAAATCCTTCCAATCCTATCCGTGATCTTGTGTATGGTAAGCAAGTCCAGACAACTTTCTCTTCAACATCTTCCCGTTTGTTGTCTACGTAGTTCGATGTTTCTTGGGCGGGTGGCTCTGTTGAATTGTTGTCTATCTGTATCCGTGCCATCCGAAAACCCTTTCCAGATGTTTAAGCTCCTTTTCTAACTCTGATGGTTCGCAAATTAGAGAAGAAAAGATTAGATCCATTACTACCGTGTGAGGCAGTGTTCCATTAGGTTTCCTTGTCACCATTACATCCAGGAAAGGTTTCCATAGTAAATTGAATTCTTGGATTTCTGGAGTTTAGATGTACCAAGAATTGCTGCAGTTCGTCTTCACCGTGGCTCCAAACTACAAAGGTATCGTCAACGTACCGAAACCAGCACTTTGGTTTCTTTGGAGCGGTGGCCAGAGCGTTTACTTCGAATGTTTCCATAAAATAGTTTGCTATTACCGGATTGAGAAGGCCCCTTGCAATACCATCATTCTGTTCGAAGAATTCACCCTGCCATTGGAAGTAAGTGGTGGTTAGACAGAGTCTGAACAATTTGGGCGATGTCCAGTGTAAATTCTCGTTCTATCTGCTCCATAGCCGTTTTCATGGGTAACATAGTGAATAAAGAAACAACATCAAAACTCACAAGGACGTCACCTGGAGATAAAGTTAAGGCATGGAGGAGTCTTTTATGAAGCTGTCCGTCTTTCGTATTTTTGGTTGAAGGAGTGTTGTAAGGTTAGGTTAGGCTATACTTTGCTATCTCACACGTGGGGTTTCCTATGGCACTAAGAATGGGTCTTAGAGGGAAGTCTGGGTGGAAGGATCTCCGACTTCTTGAGCTTCAAGATATCTTCAGCAGCGACAGTCGTGGAATCTGTAATCAGTTGATTTGTGGTCCTAAGTACTCGAGCTGTTGGGACACGTGGCAACTACTTCTTGTACGTTATGGGATGCAGAAGGGTTTCGATTTTCTGTTCGTATTCAGTTGTTGATATGATCACTGTTGCGTTTCCTTTATCAACAGGTAAAACGAGGATCTCTTTGTCTTGATTGAGTGCTTTAAGAGCTGTTCTTTCTCCAAAAGTGAGATTGATTTTTGGGGGCTTTGCTCGCTACAGAATGTTCAATCTGGAAGTCATATTCTTGTAGCCATTAGACTATTTGACCTTTCGGATTCTTGACTTCGAATAGCCATTTCAAGCATGCAATTAAATGACCAGACATAAGTCTGGTAGTAATTCGATAATCCAAATAAAACTATTGACTCAAGTTAAAATGATGGCGGCACTTAAAATATTACTTAACAACAATTATCGTCCAGTTTTAGCCCTTGCAAGAATAATGTTGATCTAAGGGTAATTAATAAAAATGCTAAAAACCCAGAGAAGGGCAAACACACACATTGATCGTTAAGGCACATTAGCGGCTTTATTTACAAAATATGAAATGTCGCTAATGAATTTGAGAAGCATCTTTACGGATGTCCAGTTCGTAGGGCTAGTTTTGGTAGGGCCGATAGCCAATTGTTCCGTTCATTAATCACGTCGATTCGCCGCACTCTTGTACGTCAAAAGCAATGCCATGAAGGGTCCGGTGCTGCTTCGAGGGTTTCATTCTAGCTAATTGACGACAAAGCAAACGATTTTTTGTTTTCGTATGAATTTTTTCCTATCAATTATTATGGAATAGGATGTCCCTCCAGCCTTTCAACCCTTTCAATGTTTTTATTTGAATTGAAAATTCTGAGAGAAGATTATAAGCAGAACTGAAACTCTTTGAATGATTTGAGAAGGAAAAGTCAGAGAACACTATTATTTTGGTTCAAAATCAATTATTTTGATATGACAAGACAAAAAAGTTTATAATTTAAATTAAAATTTTTTTTTTATGTTTCTGAAATAACGTTTATTTGAAATTATTCATTAATGTTTTGAAAAAATTTTTTTTTTCTAAACCAAATTAGCTCCTGTTTGCTGAATTTTACCACCTTATACAGGGTGTCCCACCGGAAACTACCGCGGTCGATATTTCGAAAACTACAAAATAAGATAACTTTTTCAAAATTTCAGTGATTAGTAGAGTCAGGATTTCTAGAAATTTTGCTTGTTGTAAATAATAAAAGCAACTAACCTTTGACATCTGTGAACGATTTACGCAAAAACACATTATTTGACAGATTTTTTTTGCTTTTTTCTTCATTTTTTTTTCCTTATTTGCTGCTATTTTTATGGTTTTATTTTGTTAATTTACAATTTAAATAGCTATATTGAGATATTGCTGGCGTTATATTGAGTAACTATCCATTTACAAATTTAAACTGACCAAATAATTTCCAAATGCTCCAAAGTAGTCTGAAAAAATGTAAAAACAAACAAAAACAGTCCACAACATTATAGAAGCTCTAAAATGCATTTCAAAAGCTTAAAAAACAACATTGAAAGCTTTTAGATTAATCTAAAAGCTTCGAAATGCTTTTAGAAAAGTCTAAAAGATTCCAAATGCTCTTCGACTAGTCTAGAAGCTGCCAAAATATATCAAAACAGTCTACAACCTTCCAAATAATTCTAGAATTGTTTAAGAATTTCCAAATGTCTCTAAAATATTCCAGAACCTACAATATGTTCTTTAAACTGTCCTAAAACCTTCCAAATGCTCCTAAAACAGTCTAAACCGGTTTTAAAACACTACACAAACTCTAAAATGCTTCTAAATCAGTTGGAAGCCTTTCAAAACCATTTAAAGGATTCCAAATGCTCTTCAAGTAGTCTAGAAGCTCTCAAAATATTTCAAAAGAGTCTAGAAGCTTTCAAAGACCTATAGAACTGTTTAAGGATTTCCAAATGCCTCTAAAGTATTCTAGAACCTACAATACGCTCTTTAAACTGTCCAAAAACCTTCCAAATGCTCTTTAAGTAGTTCAAAAAGGTTCTAAAACACTACAGGAACTCCAAAATGCTTCCCAAGCAGTCGAAAACTTTCCAAAACGGTCTAAAAGTTTCTAAATGCTCTTCAACTAATCTAGATGCTTCCAAAACAGTCTAAAAGCTTCTAAAAAATTCTAGAACCGTCTAAGAATTTCCAAGTGTCTTTAAAGCATTCCAGAACATTCAATATGCTCTTTAAACTGTCCAAAAACCTTCCAAATGCTCCTAAAACAGTCTAAATAGCTTTTAAAACCTTACACAAACTCCAAAATGCTGCCAAAATATATCAAAAGAGTCTACAAAGTTCCAAATAGTTCTAGAACTGTTTAAGGATTTCCAAATGTCTCTAAAGCATTCCAGAACATTCAATATGCTCTTTAAACTGTCCAAAAACTTTCCAAATAGTCCTCAAGTAGTTTAAAAAGGTTCTTCAACGCTATAGGAACTACAAAATGCTTCCCAAGCAGTCGAAAACCTTCCAAAACGGTCTAAAAGTTTCTAAATGCTCTTCAACTAGTCTGGATGCTCCAAAAAAATATCAAAATAGTGTAAAAGCTTCCAAAAAAATTCTAGAACCGTCTAAGAATTTCCAAATGCTTCTAAAGCAATCCAGAACCTACAATATGCTTTTTAAACCGTCAAAAAACCTTCCAAATGCTCCTAAAACAGTCTAAACCGGTTTTAAAACACTTCACAAACTCCAAAATGCTTCCAAAACAGTCGGAAGCCTTTGAAAACAATCTAGAAGCTTCCAAAAGCTTTTAGAACAGGCTAAACGATTCCAAATGCTCTTCAACTAGTCCAGAAGCTCCCAAAATATATCAAAAGAGTCTAGAAGCTTCCAAACAATTCTAGAACTGTTTAAGGATTTCAAAATGCTTCTAAAGTATTCCAGAATCTTCAATATGCTCTTTAAACTGCCCAAAAACCTTCCAAATGTTCCTAAAACAGTCTAAACATATTTTAAAACACTACACCAACTATAAAATGCTTCTAAAACAGTCGGGAGCCTTTCAAAACAATCTAGAAGCTTCCAAAAGCTTTTAGAACAGTCTAAAAGATTCCAATTGATCTTCAACTAGTCTAGAAGCTTTCAAAATATTTCAAAAGAGTCTAGAAGCTTCCAAATAATTCTAGAACTGTTTAAGAATTTCCAAATGTCTCTAAAGTATTCCAGATCCTACAATATGCTCTTTAAACTGTCCAAAAACGTTCCAAATAGTGCTCAAGTAGTTTAAAAAAGTTCGAAAACACTACGGGAACTCCAAAATGCTTTCCAAGCAGTCGAAAGCTTTCCAAAACGGTCTAAAAGATTCTAGATGCTCCCAAAACAATCTAAAAGCTTCCAAAAAATTCTAGAACCGTTTAAGAATTTCCAAGTGCCTCTAAAGCATTCCAGAACCCACAATATGCTCTTGAAACTGTCCAAATGCTTTGTAAGTAGTTCAAAAGAATTTTGAAATTCTTCAAAACTAAGTCTAAAATCTTCCGTATGTTTCTAAAGCAGTTTAAAAGCTTTCAAAAACTTTTAGAACACATAAAAAGTAAAAAAATTGCATCTCTGAAAGAATTTGATGCTTTTTTACAGATTTTTATGTTTTTTTTTTTGAAGAAAATAATCTTGGTTTTTTTTTTGACAATTTTAGTGCATTTTAATCCGGACTCTAGTGATTCGTAATTGCGTTGAGGCATCCACATCTAAAACATGTTCACTATCGTGAAAACTCAAAGTTGGTATCAACTTGACTATTTCAAATGGATCACTCGGTATATTGTCATATTATTTAATTCTTCTAAAGATTTAAAGCACGTTTCATGTATCATAACCTATATTTATATGCAAGTGTTTTCGAGATATTGACGTTTGAAAAATGACGTTTTCACACTTTGAACCGTCATAGCTCTTAATCAGATAAAGATAGAGCAAAACGGTTTGCTTTTTTGCTACTTTAACTTTTTGAGATCTATCACCAGGTAACATTTTTAAATTTTGACAGATGTCAGGTAAAATTAGATTAAAAAAATTGACACCTGTCAAACTTTGAAGTATGAAAACACCAGGAACAGTTAAAATAGGATTATGCAAGCCATTTTGCTCTAAATCCTTCTGCTTAAGAGCTCCAACACTCCAAAAATTGTGTGAATTGTATCTCTAATGACCATAATTTTGAAAATTTGCTGATTTTTGCATTATTTTGCTAACTCGTTTATTTTAAATTAAACACTATGTATTTTTTTTTAATCTACGACAAATATTAGACATGATTAATACAATGTCATATTCCGACCTATCTGTATAAGTTTCTGAGATGTTTACCATTTTATGTGAAATTTGACATTTGCCTGTAAAATAATCATACAGAGAGGTCAAAAATAGGTCTTATATATTGAATTAAAAAAAAAATGTTTTATTAAAAAATACAATTTTTTTTGGACATATACTAATAGCAAATGCAACTGACAAGACAAAAAAACACATACAGGTCACAGAACAAATTGCTCTTAGACTCATAACAAAAATTAGACACCCCCAAAACCCGCTTCACAACCCATCCAATGAACTTTTGTACGAACGAACTAAAATGACAAGAATTACTGAACGACTAACACAACTACAGACAAAATGGAATAACAACCCCCAGAACTGGACCATAATAAACCCTATTTCCCTTCAAAGACCAACTCGACAATCCCGCTTCACGTCTCCCCACTCCACTCTGTTGGAGCATTTCAATCAAATGTAAAAAACATCTGTATGTAAGTAAATAGTAGTGTATATAGTAATTATTTATTGTCAATATTAAGTGTATTAACTAGAATTTTTCATCATGTATCATGGGCAGAAAGGCCACGCGGCCGATAGCCCTTTTTACTGTAGGTACCTTGTACTGTAAAATAAATATTAAATATATATATATACAATTTTTTTAAAAAATTTCTAGCCCAATTAGAGCAAGTTTGTATTAGGTTACTTATTTGAAAATTTTATACTTTTTAAAATAGTTAAGAATATGCAGAAAGAGAGTGCAGAAGACATTCATGGTTTCCTTAAAAACTTCCGTAACTCTAACCGTTTCCGAGATATTCGACTGCTAATTAGACTTTATGAAGTAGAATTAAACTACTCTGATCAATTATTATTATTATTATTATTATATTTTCTAATTTGAAACCGGATAAAACACTTTTGAATGCAAACTGATTATTTCAGTTTGAGCTAATTAAAGTCGAATTTTCGTTATATTCGATCTAAAACGATATTTGTAATAATTTCCAATAAAATGAGCTTTTACTACCACCAAATAGAACTTCCATAAATTAAATCTCAGTCATCTGTTGGTGTATAGTTAGTCTTTCATTTAAAACAGCCTTAATTTAAATTAGTGGTCTAACCATAGCCATAATTTAATTATAACGTATGGTGCTAGTTGATTAAAGTAGGCCACAAAACACATTAAACAAAGATAGGCTCGACCAGTTTAAAAGGAAGAATCCGCAGAGAAGTTAAATGTTCTGGCAGCGGGCAGAAAATGCAATTTTGAAATCTGCCGGTCCGTTAATAATGAAAAATAATGGTGCATCACTCTCGTGCTACTATACGTCGTTAAATTTGATGAGGCCCAGTTAAATGTTGCACGAACTGGAAATGCAAAGATGACTCCCGAATAGAGCCTACGCTATTTCGCATTTATCAGTGTCTAGAAATTGTCTTATCTATCTTTCCACAAAGTTCATTTTTATAGTTTTTCTAATCTCAGAAACTATCATGTCTGAGTGGAATATCAAAAGTAACAATCAACAATGAATATTTCTTTACATTTGGAGGTTATAATCGTGAACGGACGTGCCAGACGAATCAACCAATCCAGCACGCAACGCCAGAGGAGCTAAAGGAAATCCTGAGGCACCTCAACATCAGAAAGGCACCAGGATGGGACGAGATAGGAAACATTGCGCTCAGAAAACTTCCGAGACGCGGAATAGCTGCCCTGTTGAATATTGTTAACTCAATCAATACTTAGACTGAGGCACTTTCCTGGTGACTGGAAGAGGGTTGATCTTATCCTGTTTCCGAAACCACGAAAGGACCCGCTGTTCCCCCAGAATTATCGGCCCATCATTCTCCTGTCATCCTTGGGAAAAGTGGCAGAAGTTATCATCTTCAGGAGGCTAAAGGAGCAAGAAGAGAACCAGCACGTCCGGAGAACACTATCAACGGAACTCCAAGTCCTGAGGATGACCGAGTCAGGCCGATTCGAGAACAGGAAAGAAGCTACAGGAGCCGTGCTGCTAGACGTCTCCAAGGCCTTCGACAGGGTTTGGCACAGAGGACTTCTAATCAAGATGTTGGATGTCGGCTTTTCAATTGGCCTGGTAAGTCAAAATCGACAGCGTCTACTAAAGAAATGGAAACAAGGTGCAGCTATAACATTTATGTTTCAGATCCGCGTAGAACTCAGCGAACCAGCTTAGCACTCTACGCGGATGACACTGCAATCATGGGCCGGAGCAGGAGCGGCCGACTCTTGACCTGATACCTTGAAGAGGTGATCACAGTATTGGAGAAATGGTGCAACAAATGGAAAATCGACCTAAACGCGGAGAAAACGCAGGCCATAGTCTTCTAAAGAAGAACAAAGATGAGGAAAGACATGGACATCGAGTGGCGCAACGAGGCGACGTACCTAGACAAGAAACTCACGTGGAGAAGCCAAATAAAAAACGCCAGACAGAAAGCCAGAGCGACCAGGGCAAAACTGTACCCCATGAGAAACAGGACATCAAAGCTGGCACTTCAGAACAAAGTGACGCTTATCAAGTCGGTTCTTCAACCGCGTGGGGGTTTGCGGTCAAATCGCACCTGAAGAAACTCCAAGTTGTGGAAAACAATGCGCTCAGGACAGCAGTGGAAGTTCACCACCGCAACGAAAAGGACCAAGCAGAACACAGTGAAGATATTCCAAAAAACCAGCGAAAATCAGTTACTGCGAGAAGCAGTGAACTACGACCTGGTGCTGGAAGCACTCCACAAACACCCCCGATACCAGTTACTGGATAACTGGTAATTATTAATAAGTTTTTTCTTTCTGTTTTAGATAGACGACAATTCAGGACCAACCAGTCAAGAAGAGGACCACAATTTCCCCCAGACCCGCCGGATGACCAGAATTGTATTCTCAAAATCTGTGTAGAACCTTTCCGCAGTTATCCCGGTGCTAACTGCATGGGCCTGACTGCACTTCTGGCACTTTCCCCCGCTTTGCCTGCGCAAAAGAGGGAAAACCATCCCCCACTCACCAAACCCTAACTCCCCAAAACTTCTCCCTGGACAGAAAATGGCGATGCAACTCTGGGAACTTCCCGAAAGGGAAAATTCCTGGACTTGAAGCGACTTCCTCTTACAGACCTATCCTTTTGGTTTACAGCGATGGGAGGGTAAAAAACAGTAGTCTTCCTTGACCCATCTATCTAAGGCCGCATTTCCACCCAAAGAATATTGGCTCGTCTTACTTTTACTTTTTGGTGACAGAAAAATGGAAATTATAATGGATTTGATGGGAACTGTATTATTTTAGTTATTTGCTGACTGGAAATGTATCTAATATCAAGATGAAATTTTAAGGCAGAGTTTGCAGACAGAAACCTCTGTTCCGAAATCCGATTTGACACCTCAAGATGAGAAGCTCATTAGCATTATTGAGAAGAGTGTCACAGAAGCAGATGGGATTGTGGCAGAAATAAATGTATAGAGCCACTTTTCCTTTAATACATTGAAGGTGTGTTACGATTGAAGGCTTTAGTCCGGATTTTGACTTGTTTTCAATAATAGAACCGGAATTAGTGATGATGATGATGACATTGAAGAGGAACTAGAGAAGACTGTGCGACAATCATGTAAATTATTTTAATGTCTTGGTCATTTCTCGGAGACAATCAAAGTGATTATCTAATTTTGGGTACTTAATTTTGATATTCCTATGACATGTTAGGAATATTAAACTATTTTCCTCAAAAAAACATAAAAATCTGTAAAAAAGCTTTAAAAAAAGCACAAAACTCTTTCAGAGATGCAACATTTTTATTTTTTTTTTAGGTTAAAGTTCTAGAAATTTTGTGAAGCTTTTGCTCGCGTTGCTTTGGGAAGTGTTCATGACTCCATCCCATAGAAAAAAAATCGAGAAATTATAGCATCGCAGGAGTCTGAGGAGTTCTGGAGGGTTTGGCACTCGCGATTATTATAATTTAGAAATAGTTTATTGTATCATTCATTTACGAATTTGGTGCGGGTTGCTGCATTCGGGACGACTACATACTGTGGCACGAGACGGAGTCTCCGACCGTCTGCCTTACTAACGGATACCAGATCGGTTCAGTGTCGAAATCTATTATTGTTCTTCACTCTGTCATATTTCTGCATAGCAGTAGCGGTGATTTGTCATAAAATAGGTATAGGATAACATTTGGTTGAAGGCAGCTCCTGCTTTCTCTGTTCTACACCTGATCTTTCAATTATCATTGACCGTAGTTCTTAGATAGATGAATCATCATCATGTTGTTATTCCAGGAAGGTATTTTGTAACGACATTTTAAAGGCATTTGTTAGGTACTTGAATAGTTGGGATGGCAGTGTCTCAAACTAAACGCCAATGCCAGTGAACGATACCTTAGTCACGCAGGCAGGCACAAGCTAAAAGCCCTTTTAAGCCCCCATCTTCCTCTATTTTAAACCCTCCCGTTTTGTCCCTTTTAGACAGTGGCGTACTTATTATAACATACACTCACAGACAAAAATTTTCATTTCAATTGTATTGCTTTCCTTTGAATTTAATTTAATTTTGAAGAAAATTATGTTTATTAATAATCTTTATATAAGGTAAGAAATAATGTTACAAAGTATATTGGTGAGTATAGTTCACATACATAAATGTGCAGTACCTAATATAAGTTAAATCTTCAAAAATAACTTCAAAATAAATCTCTAAAGAGTATTTTTGCTAAAAATTCTTGAAATTCCTTTAAAGATTGATTAGACAATCATCAAATCGACCGCCACTGGTCAGTCCCTCTTTTTATACCCCCGGGGCGAATAAACTGGGCGATTACTGTTAGTTCGTAAAAGTTCCGGTCGTGTAGTTGGCGCTGCTTGTCGGATAACATAACCGGCTCTTCAGGCCGGACGATTGTTTTCCTACTAAACTATAGAGGGCGCCGTAGTGCTGTAATTGAGTAGCCCTTGTCCACCTTGTACAAGGCTTTACGTATTATCGACGAAAAAGGATAGAACTTAATCTCAATGAAATTGTGACGGTCACGTGACTGTTTTGAATGCCAAAATGAAAGGTCATGTGACGACTTTTGAATTCGAAATTGGACGCCTAAAAGTCACGTGACCGTTTTGTAGGTTAAATAAACATTTGTAAAAATTTCTGTAGCCATTTTGAAAAATTAAATTAATAATTTTTTTTTTCTTCAAACTTTATATTTCTCCATAACAAAACTCCATTTGGATCATGGTTTATATAGCTAACTAGGATTATTTTTGATATTTAATCAAATCTTGAAACATCCTGTATTGGGTATTCCATTTAAAAAAAATATGTTTATACAGGGTGTCCCTGAAAGGTGCGGAAAAAATGCTACCACAAATTTTTAAGGTTTAAATATGACGATATAACCTAACTTACTTCAATCCAAAAATCGATAATTTCGGAGATACAGAGTGTCAACATTTTTTTAAATAATTTATGAATTGTCACAAAATTCGGCTAAGAGAGATTTTCAAATCTGCACTCTTTCCTTTTGTAAAATGTAGAGGGCGCCACCTACGACAGTTTGTAAACATTTAAAACCAAATAACTTTTTTTTTGAACTTTTTCAATCAATATTTTTATGTTCCAGCCGTTTTTGGGATATCTGGATTTAAAAAATGTGTTATTAATGGAAAATATTAACACAATTTAAAGCGTAGGTGTTAAATTAAAATAATTCATTAAACAGTAAAATTTGTAACTAAAAAGTAAAAAAAATACATGAAATGTGTTGTTAATTTTATTATCTAGTAAAAATGATACCTAATAAGAGATTTATCAACAACAAAAATTTTATAACAATCTAATTAGAAAAAGCTTTCAAAAAATGTTGAAAATTACTTCCATTTTTGTGTTTACAAAGATTAATACATTTTAAAAAATTAAAAAATTAATAACAAACTAAACTTATAATTTTTTATTAAATTTTTGGGATCTACATCAAATTCTAGACCAAATTGATGTAAAATGTTTGTATCGATATTCAATTACTTTTCTCTCCTCTCTCCTCGAAAACAGAAATTCCCAATTTGAGCGAAATTTTGGTGCACTTTTACAGAAAATCGTCCATAACTCGCTTATTTGAAACACTCTGTATAAAACCACCGTAAACAGAAAGATAATGAGCGGGGTTATCACGTGACGTTGAGCCGGCATGGCTAAGTTGACCCGTTTAACCGCTAGAGGGCGTCAAACTTAACTCTCGTTTTTTGCAGTTTTTGCTCAATATCTCAGGAACGTTTCAGGTTAGAGGTCTGAAATTTTTACCACAAATGCACCTCGATGGGATGCTATACTATCTTTTATACACTTTTTTGGTACCATGTACCGTTTGAGCTTGAAAAATTAAAAACTGGAACTGTCAAGAATTTTCAAGGGTGACCTTTTGATAATTGTCAGAAATTTTTTTGTTTTCAAAATTAACCTCAACTGCTTAAATACCTTCAGGTTAATAGTACAAAAATGGCGTAAAGTGTTATTTGTCAAAATGTCACTTTGCAAGGGTGCTACGCCCTAAAGTGTCAAAATTTACATAATTTTAAGGTCATCTCCGAAACGGTGCCAGTTAGAGCAAAATGGACGTCAAATTTGTGTTCCCCAGGTTCGAAATAGTTAAAACCATTATTTTGATTAAGGAAAATCCAAAATAGTCGCCGTTAGTATAGTAGGCCCAAAACTCCATAATTTAGATTAAAATTTCGTGCACTTTTTAAGAAAAACGTCCATAACTCGCTTATTTGAAACACACTGTATAAACACATTGTATAGCAAAAGAAAGCTAATGAACGGGGCTATCACGTGACATTGAGAGGGTACGGCTAAGTTGTCCCGTTTAGCCGCTAGAGGGCGTCAAAGTTGATTCTCTTTTTTTGCAGATTTTGCTCAATATCTCAGGAACGTTTCAGGTTAGAGGTCTGAAATTTTTAACTCAAATGCCCCTCGATGGGATGCTATACTATCCTCTATACACTTTTTTGGTACCATGCACCGTTTGACCTTGAAAAATTAAAAACTAAAATTGTCAAGAATTTTCAAGGGACCTGATTATCTTTAAAAAAAAAATTATTTTCAAAATTAACCTCAATTGCTTAAATACCTTCAGGTTAATAGTACAAAAATGACGTAAAGTGTCATTTGTCAAAAACTCACTTTGCAAGGGTGCCACGCCCTAAAGTGTCAAAATTGACATAATTTCAAGGTCATCTCCGAAACGGTGCCAGTTAGAGCAAAATGGACGTCAGATTTGTGTTCACCAGGTTCAAATTAGTTAAAAAAATCACTTTGATTAAGGAAAATCCAAAATAGTCGCCGTTACCATAGTAGGCCCAAAAACTCCCTGATTTAGATTAAAATTTCGTGCACTTTTCCAGAAAATCGTCCATAACTCGCTTATTTGAAACACCCTGTATAAAACCACCGTATAACAAAAGAAAGCTAATAAACGGGGCTATCACGTGACGTTGAGCGGGCATTGCTAAGTTGCCCCGTTTAATCGCTAGAGAGCGTCAAACTTGACTCTCGTTTTTAGCAGTTTTTGCTCAATATCTCAGGAACGTTTCAGGTTAACGGTCTGAAATTTGTACCACAAATGCACCTCGATGGGATGCTATACTACCCTCTATACACTTTTTTGGTACCAAGCACCGTTTGACCTTGAAAAATTAAAAACTAAAATTGTCAAGAATTTGCAAAGGTGATTTTTTTCAGATTTTTTTTTTTTTTTTCAAAATTATTCCCAACTGCCTAAATACCATCAGGTTAATAGTACAAAAATGTAAAAAACGAATTATTTTTGAATTTTCGGAGTTTATAATTTTTCTGGAAAATTACCGAAAATTTTATGGAAACTTTTCTCAAGGTGTCGTAGGTGGCGTCCTCTACATTTTACAAGGGAAATGAGAGCAGCTTTGAATTTTTTACCCCACAAAACCCCTCTTAGCCGAATTTTGTAACAATACACCAATGATTATTAAAAAAAATATTTCGGAAAAACTAAGACGAAATTGGGACACTCTGTATCTCCGAAATTATCGACTTTTGGATTGAAGTTGGGTTATATCGTCTTATTTAAGCTTGAAGGTTTCCTTTCAGAGACACCCTGTATATTAATTATGCCATATCTTAAAAACGAAGTTGGAAACTGATTAGATATTTGAATTCTACGTTACCTTTTCTGCATCGCTGATAATAAAGAAATATTTTCAAAACCACCCTGTAGCTCAGAGACGAACTCTTTTTGGGGTTTACGCCCTCTTCCTCCTTGGGAAGGAGAGTCTCCATGACTCATTTATTCTTCTTCTTCTTATTCACATTTAAGATCTCGCGATCTGTTTCGCAGGTTCCTCTGGATCAGTTTCTGCGAGGTGGACTGCCAGCTGTCCTTCCACTTCTTAGGTGGTCTTTCGGGTGCTCTTTTCCCTATTGGTATCCAATATCTTTTCTTTGTCTTCCCCATCTTACGATGTCTTGCACCCCACATTCTTCCTTAATGTCAGTGTTGCTTCTTCTTCTTCTTTAAGTGCCATCTCCTCTCAGAAGGTTGGCAATCATCATGGCTATCCTCACTTTCCATGCTGCAGCTCTAAACAACTCAGTGGAACTACAGTTATACCATCCTCTCAGGTTATTCAACCAAGAGATACGTCTTCTTCCTCTGCTTCTTTTCCCCTGTATCTTTCCCTGCATAATGTTCTGCAACAATACATATTTATCTCCCCTCATCACACGGCCCAGATATTGCAGCTTCCTTATTTTAATTGTGTTTAATATTTCCTTTTCTTTTCTCATTCTTCCCAGTACCTCCTCGTTTGTTACCATGTCCCCAACTTATTCTCAAGATCCTTCTATATGACCACATCTCGAATGCTTCCAGTCGGTCGCTTATCACTTTCTTTAACGTCCAGGATTCCATCCCGTACAGCAACACCGAGAAAACATAGCATCTCAATATTCTGACTCTAAGGTGTAGATTAAGATCTCTACTGCATAACACATTCCTCATTTTGTTGAATATGGTTCTGGCCTGTCCAATTCTTGCTTTAATTTCTTCGGTGTACTCATTATCTTCATTAACCGTTGTTCCTAAGTATTTGTATTTGCTAACTTTCTCTATTGGTTCTCCGTTGATGCATAGGTTTTCCTGATGTTGAGCTGACTTTGTAATGATCATGAATTTGGTCTTTTTGATATTTAAAGTCAGTGTTGCTAATTCGGTCTATTCTTGTTCTTCCCATTACAGTCCTGAGCGTTTTCTATTACGTTGGTGTTCTTGTTGGTTTCTATTCCGTATGTCATGATTGGCCTGATACAAGTCTTATAGATCCTGATCATCTTGCTATCCCTTCGCCCATATTATCTTATCTTATATTTCTATAGATATGATCTTGGCTGCCCTGGCAGAATTTGTGTAGTTGTCTCTGTAGATCGTCCTACGTTTCCGCGAAAATAGCTGCATCATCGGCGTAGCATACCATGTTGATTCTTTAATTCTGTATTCCATATTTAGTGATGATATCTATAATTCTGTCCATTAAGAGATTGGACAGAAAAGTGTCTTCTGCCTTTACTTTAGTCATGTTGTTCCTATTGACACTGGCCTGTGTCTGGCTGACGATGTTTCTTTCGCTATGCCTTGGTCAAATCGATAAAACAGACATATGCTGCTGTATTAAATTTGATTGATTTTTCTCACTCTCACTCACTCATTTATTAAGGATAGTAATTATGTTCGAAAGCTAGAGATTGACCCTGATATAAACCTATAAGGCTTTATAGGTTAGTAAATCAAAACAGTGTTCCACTTAGAAAGTTAATTTTAGTAATAACTGAGAGCATTTTCTTGTTTGGCACCACCCCACTGCGAATCTTACTGTTTAACACCCCCCCCTCAACCTTGGAGTTTTCCGTCCATAACCTCACTTTATTTATACGGAAACTCGTTTAGGGTTATTGATATTTTATGGGCCATGAAAATATAAACATTACGACGTCCCTGTTGACCCCGTCTAAGATGTTTTCTCCTGCTTGTAATAGCAAGAAAACTTTAGCCGATCAACCAGTTTAGGTACGATTCGCCTTAAGGCTTTTAATAGTTTCCGTTTTCGTAAACTGGACCCTGCAGCAAAAGGAAGTTGTTTTCCTGCTACCCCTCCTCTAATCGTGGACTATTCACGGATATTTCCATCCGTTGTTCGGTCAGAATGTGCCTCAGGTCTTGGTCACTCGGTCGATTTTCTTAACTTTGTACTGATCAATTGGGAATTAGAAACTCTCTAGTCTTAGTTAATGAGTTTTAAATGGATAGCCGAGGTATAATTATGTTTAGTGATACGTAGACACGTCAGCAAATTTACCTTATAAATCATTCAGTTGAACCTCAAGGTGGTTTATGGATGATAGTATCAGGAAACACGTATTCACGCGAACGTCTGTTTTTCCTGCCGTTTGGACGTTATCATTTTTTAAAATCTCACATGTTAAATTGCAGCCTAAATTTTGACACGAACACCACTGATTGCTCCTTTAAACGTTGAGAATCTTTATTCTATGAAATAGCGCCACAATTTCAATGGAATCTGTAAGAAAAAATTGTATCTAACATAAGTAACTTTCAGATTTTTCAAGACATTTCCTTCTTTGAGATATTTAGCTGAAACAGTTTCAGTGACCTACTATTTAGGAAATTCATATTTGTTCTGACCTTTAATCCACCAATATTATATAATGGTATTATCTACATAGTTTTGGCAAATTATGGCTCGATATTGTCACGTTTAAATTATAAAGTCCTTTTGGCTCAGCAAGTTAGGTTAGGTATAATCAAACCGCTTGATAGAAAAATGTAATTTAATAACTTAATTTCAGGTGAAACTAATTGACAAAATGGTTGGTTTATCAAAGTAGTGAGTAAAACCATTAAACATAACTCACAAAAGTAACACAACAGTACACAGTACAGTACAATAATAAAACAGATTTTACTTATATTTGTTAGACCATGAGGGCAGCTTTTATTATAATTTAGAAATGATTTGCTATTTCATTAATTTACGAAACCGGGTTGCAGAATTCGGAACGACCACCTCATGGTGTGGCACGAGACGGAGTCTTTCTCCATTTCTTTTTTCTTCGTCAGGTCGTCTATCTCTGGTGGAGGATGTCTAAACAGTCGGCTTAGTTAGCACCGAGATAACTGCGAAAAGGTTCTACCCAGATTTTGAGAATAAAATTCTTGCCATCCGGGGGGAAGGTCTGGGGGAAATTGTGATCCTCTTCTTGGCTGGTTGGTCCTGAATTGTCGTCTATCTGAAACAGAAAGAAAAACTGATTAATAATTACCCGTTATCCAATAACTGGTATCGGGGGCGTTTGTGGGGTGCTTCCAGCTCCAGGTCGTAGTTCACTGCTTCTCGCAGTAACTGATTTTCGCTGCTCTCCGCTTTTTGGAATATCCTCACTGCGCTCTGCTTGATCCTTTCCGTTGCGGTGGTGAACTTTAAATCTCGCTGGATGTCCACGTTTCTGAGGTACCATGGGGCGTCCACTGCTGTCCTGAGCGCAATGTTTTTCACAACTTGAAGTTTCTTCAGATGCGATTTGGCCGCGTACTCCCATGCTGTTGAAGAACTGACTTGATGAGCGTTGCTTTGTTCCGAAGTGCCAGCTTTGATGTCCTACTTGTCATGGGGTACTGTTTTGCTAACGAGATCCTAACCTTTCTGTCTGGCGTATTCTATGTGGCTTCCCCACGTGAGTTTCTTGCCCATCTTGACCCAAGGTACGTCGTCTCGTTGCGCCACTCGATGACCTTCCTCATCTTTGGTCTTCTTTTGAAGACTATGGCCTGCGTTTTCTCCGCGTTTAGGTCGATCTTCCATTTGTTACACCATTTCTTCAATGCTGTGCTCACCTCTTGAAGGTATCGGGTCAGAGGTTGGCCGCTCCTGCTCCGGGCCATGACCGCAGTGTCATCCGCGTAGAGCGCTAAGCTGGTCCGCTGCGTTCTAGGTGGGTCTGAAACATAAATGTTATAGAGAAATGGCGACAGTACTGCACCTTGTGGTACTCCTGCTTCCATTTCCCTATAACTTGAGTAGACGCTGTCGAATTTGACTCGAAAGAGACGAGCTGAAAGAAAACATCTAATTAGTAAACCAGGCCGACTGAAAACCGGCATTCAGCATCTTGATGACCAAACCCTGTCGAAGGCCTTGGAGATGTCTAGCAGAATGGCTCCTGTCGCTTCTTTCATGTTGAACCCTGGCGTCATGTACTCGATCATCCTCAGGACTTGGAGTTTCCTTGATAGTGTCCTCGGGAATTCAAATTGCTCGTCGGGGATGACGTACAGGTCCACTTCTTGCTCCTTTAGCCACCTGAGGATGATAACTTCTGCCACTTTTCCCAAGAATGGCTCTCTAATGTGTCTGCAAAGGCTTCTCCTTTGTCCCTCTTCTCGTAGACAATCCCGTTGTTGCCGTGAATGGCTAGATTCAGCATCTTCTTTGCCGCAGCGCTCTGCATGTTTTCAACATGCTTCTGTCCTCGGGATTTAGACTTTCTAGGTGTTCCTGCCCTTGGTTTCCTCTATGGTCGTCCATTGCAGCCTTAACTCGCCGGTTAAGCTGGTTGAGCCTGTTCTTGTCTCCTCTCCTCATGACGCTTCTTTTGGCGCGTCTTCTGTCTCTGATTAAATGCTTGGTTTCCTCCGGAATACCTAAAACATAATAAGAGACATAAGGTTGGACTACTCGATCGCCTGTCTGATGTCCTGAACTAGAGTTCGGACTGCATCGTCGATTTCTGCTGCTGTTTCCAGTCTGGGAAAGGGTGTTGCGTCGCGCTGCAGGAGCATTCTGTACTGTTCCCAGTGCTTCTGCAGGTGATTGTCTCCGGTATCCTGGCTCCTGTCCCCAGTGTTAGCAGGATCAGGTTGTGGTCGGATGATTCTTCGTTCAGGACCACCATCTCCTGCTCCATGGCGAGATTCCTGATTAGTGTCCATTTGTCCTGCACTGATTTGTTCCATGTTTAGTTCTACAGAACTGAACTTCTGACTTCATCTTTGGCAAACGGAACACCTGAGCTGGATTATTCTTGCGAAACTTTGGTACAGTTTAAGAGACAGATCAGGAGTTTACAGATAACTATTCAAATGTTAGATTAATAGCTTTCTGTAGTTGTTACTCACAGTGTTGTAGAGTTAATTCCTCTTACTAGAATCAGCTTTCTTTAAAAAGAGTCTTGTTTCCCTTCTTGTTTTGCTTTGTCTTGGACATGTCCCGTAAACTCTTCATTCACTTATCCCACTTTTGACACCAAATGTTTTTTTCATAAGTAAGATTTAACAAACTTTATACAGTGTGGAATTTTTGTATATAAAATTCGAACACAAAGTCATGACATGAGATCCCCCACTGGGTCGTATCCATATGGATATTATTCAATGTTAAGCATGATTTATTGATGCCAATTTCAGTTTTCGTTCCTCCGCGTTCTCTGGCTAGACGGGCCCGCCGCAACATTTTAAAACGAGCCCGATTATTTCACGCACAACGGGAAATTCTATTTTACCATTTATCCAGGACGCATTTGTTATTGTTTTTTTTGTTCTACGCGACCATAAACCTGTTTCCTTTTGTTACATTTTTGTACAATGAACTGTTTTGATTGCCAATCCGCTCTGCGAACTAAAATTGGTTTTGCATTTCTTCCAGGAAATGGTGGAGTCTAAAAGAGCATTAATCTTTCCTAAAGTAGAAGTGACCGTTTCTTTGAAATAGTCCTGAATGGAAATGACATTAATTTTTAAAGCTCTGAACATTTTAATGTGACAATAGGACTGCGAACGTCGACGTGCAGTAGGAAACGCGTTTTAAGAGCCTTTTAAAGTTCTTTTATTCGTTATTCGTCCCTTGCTAATGGTCAACTTTATTATCTTTTTATGATGATTTGCTATACGGGCCAAGGCAATTTTCTCCACGATGAATTTACGAAAAACGCTAATTAATCGTGAATTTTCTGTTTTTACAAATTTTCTCAGAATTTTTTTTGTTCGTTAAATTCTCACTAATACCAAGAATTTGGGTTATCCTCAAATTTAATTTCTGGTAATGATGGGGGTAAATTTAGCGGTAAGGTAAAGTAAAATTCAGCGTGAAGGGAAGGTTTACCAGTAAATTCCAATTTTACTAGTAAATTTATGGGTCTGATTGAAAATTGGCTTGAAAGATATCATTTACATGCTCCCCCTGTAAAACAGCGGCACTGAGGGACTATGGAACTACCATCAATGAGTTTAGCAGTTCTTTACTAATATTTTTGCTTTCTTCCAAATTTTTCGTAACTTACACTGTTTCTGAGATACTGATGCAACCAATTTTCAAATTAGTTGAAATTTGAACACCCTATAGCTCGGTTATTTCTGGGAGTTCAGGGAGGTTGAACCACTTAAATTAACAGTCTTGAGCTCCTTTTTCCGGTGGTGTGGAGCAAAAAATTATATCTGAGAAATTGCGTACAAGGCGACCAAAAACAGTCAATCATCATAATTTGCATGCACACCCTGTATACTGAAAGCAAAAATAGTTCTGAAAACTGGCAGTGCTGCGTTAAGGAGTTGATTAGGAGCATTTTTGGTCTCTTTCAATTTGGTCGTAACTTTCACCGTTTTTGAGTTATTTAGGAAAAACTGGTTTGGTGCAACAAATTTTCAAATCGGTTGAATTGTGGTTTAAAATTTGAACACTCTGTAACTCAGTTATTTTTTGGAGTTCAAGGTGGTTCAACCACTTAAAATAACCGTTTTGAGCTCCTCTTTCCAGAAGTGTAGAGTAAAAAATTCTATCTTAAAAATTGCGTTCAGGGTGATAATAATAGTGAAACACCATAATTTTCTTGCACACCCTGTATACAGGAAGCAAAAGCGGTCCTGCCAGCTTACGCTGTTATGTTAAGGTGTTGATTAGGAACATTTTTGGTTTCTTGCAATTTTTTTGTAACTTTCACCCTTTTCGAGTTATTTAACAAAAACTGGTTTGGTGCAACAGATTCTCAAATCAGTTGAAATGGTGTTTAAAATTTGAACACTCTGTAACTCAGTTATTTTTTGGAGTTCAGGGTGGTTCAACCACTTAAAATAACCGTTTTGAACTCCTCTTTCCGGTAGTGTAGAGTAAAAAATTATATCTTAAAAATTGCGTTCAGGGTGACTATAAAAGTGAACCACTATAATTTTCTTGCACACCCTGTATACTGAAAGCAAAAACAGTTCTGCAATCTGACAGTACTGAGTTAAAAAGTTGATTAGGAACATTTTTGGTTTCTTGCAATTTTTTTGTAACTTTTACCCTTTTCGAGTTATTTAGCAAAAACTGGTTTGGTGCAACAAATTTTCAAATCAGTTGAATTGTGGTTTAAAATTTGAACACTCTATAACTCAGTTATTTTTGGGATTTCAAGGTAGTTCAACCACTTAAAATAACCGTTTTGAGCTCCTCTTTCCAGAAGTGTAGAGTAAAAAAATCTATTTTAAAAATTGCGTTCAGGGTGAGAATAATAGTGAAACACCATAATTTTCTTGCACACCCTGTATACAGGAAGCAAAAGCGATCCTGCAAGCTTACGCTGTTATGTTAAGGTGTTGATTAGGAACATTTTTGGTCTCTTGCAATTTTTTTGTAACTTTCACCCTTTTCGAGTTATTTAGAAAAAACATGTTTGGTGCAACAAATTTTCAAATCAGTTCAATTGTGCTTTAAAATTTGAACACTCTGTAACTCAGTTATTTTTTAGAGTTCAGGGTAGTTCAACCACTTGAAATAACCGTTTTGAGCTCCTCTTTCCAGTAATGAAGAATAAAAAATTCTATCTTAAAAATTGCGTTCAGGGTGACAATAGTAGTGAACCACCATAATTTTCTTGCACACCCTGTATACTGAAAGCAAAAACAGTTCTGCAAACTGACAGTACTGAGTTAAGAAGTTGATTAGAAGCATTTTTGGTTTCTTGCAAATTTTGCGTAACTTTCACCTTTTTCGAGTTATTTAACAAAAACTGGTTTGGTGCAACAAATTTTCAAATCAGTTGGATTGTGATTTAAAATTTGAACACTCTGTAACTCAATTATTTTTTGGAGTTCAGAGTGGTTCAACCACTTAAAATAACCGTAATGAGGTCCTCTTTCCAGTAGTAAAGAGTAAAAAATTCTATCTTAAAAATTGCGTTCAGGGTGACAATAATAGTGAATCATCATAATTTTCTTGCACACCCTGTATACAGGAAACAAAAACGGTCTTAAAAACTTCCGCTATTGGGTTAAGGAGTTGATTAGGAACATTTTTGGTCTCTTTCAATTTTTTTGTAACTTTCACCCTTTTTGAGTTATTTAGCAAAAACTGGTTAGGTGCAACAAATTTTCAAACCAGTTGAAACGGTGGTTTAAAATTTGAACACTCTGTAACTCAGTTATTTTTTGTAGTTCAGGGTGGTTTAATCACTTAAAATAACCATGTTGAGCTCCTCTTTCCAGTAGTGTAGAGTAAAAAATAACTATAATAATACCTAAACTATTTATACCTCCAGATAAATTTATTCTTAGAATAATTTGTATACAAATGTCAGAATTGACCAATAGTACAGGTCCTATAAAAATACTTTTTAAAAATTTTCTAAAGTAACTGGCTCTCTAACCCATATTTGCCTTCTACAAGCAACTTATTGGCAAAATAAAAATTCATTCGTGACATCATAAACTCTCCATTTACTTACAAAGGATTAAACGTTTCTCGTAAGTATCCAAACGGAATTGCCTGCCGGTTTTAAACTGGGGAAAAAATTTCCCATATTTTTCTCAACATACAAAGTCTTTTTCCTACACCGGACTACACTTAAATACTTTTTAATTAAAGCTACTTTAGGCAGCGCATCGAGTCTTAAACCCTTTCATGACTCACTTGTACTTTTAATCCTTTCGTATTTCTTCGACAGAAACGGCACTAAAGATGCTTAGTAGGGGGAATTAAAGACGACGTTAATGAAAAGAGAAAAAAGTGCTTATTTGTTCTTTCCAGGGTAATTATGACTGTTATTAACTCTTTTTTTCTGCTTGGTTTGGTCGTTTTAAATTGCTTTTTTATGCCCGAAGTTTTTGGTAAATCAACAGTGTAAAGAGTCAACTCTAATTCAGAAAATGTCAAGGGTAATTCAGATATTCTTAATTGCAATTCAGAAATTATATCAAGTGTAATTTAGTTTAATTTTTAACCTAAATTGTGTTATTTTTTTCGTAACATTCATTGTATTATAAAGTATATTAATTTGTTAAAGTGCCTTGGAGTTTCAGCCGTGGCAATTTTATCCACATAAAATGTATTTCATGGAATTACCTTTGAATGTTATGAATTTTATTTGATGGTTTATGAATTTAAATTTATTTTTTCCCAATTCCACTTGTTAGTCTCTGAATTGCAATTCCTTATTCTGAATTATGCTTGATGATTTCAGAATTGCAATTCCTTAATCTGAATTACACTCGATGATTTCTGAATTGCAATTCCTTATTCTGAATTATGCATGATGGTTTCTGAATTGTAATTCCTTAGTCTCAATTACACTTGATGGTTTCTGAATTGAAATTCCTTATTCTGAATTACACTCGATGATTTCTGAATTGCAATTCCTTATTCTGAAATATGCTTGATGATTTCAGAATTGCAATTCCTTAGTCTGAATTACACTCCATGGTTTCTGAATTGCAATTCCTTATTCTGAATTATGCTTGATGGGTTCTGAATTGCAATTCCTTATTCTGAATTACACTCGATGGTTTCTGAATTGCAAATCCTTATTCTGAATTGCAATTCCTTATTCTGAATTATGCTTGATGGTTTCTGAATTGCAATTCCTTATTCTGAATTACACTCGATGGTTTCTGAATTGCAATTCCTTATTCTGAATGGCAATTCCTTATTCTGAATTATGCTTGATGGTTTCTGAATTGTAATTCCTTAGTCTCAATTACACTTGATGGTTTCTGAATTGAAATTCCTTATTCTGAATTACACTCGATGATTTCTGAATTGCAATTCCTTATTCTGAAATATGCTTGATGATTTCAGAATTGCAATTCCTTAGTCTGAATTACACTCGATGGTTTCTGAATTGCAATTCCTTAATCTGAATTACACTCGATGGGTTCTGAATTGCAATTCCTTATTCTGAATTACACTCGATGATTTCTGAATTGTGCAATTCCTTAGTCTGAATTACACTTGATGGTTTCTGAATTGCAATTCCTTAGTCTAAATTACACTCGATGGTTTCTGAATTACAATTCCTTATTCTGAATTACACTCGATGGTTTCTGAATTGCAATTCCTTAGACTGAAGTACACTCGATGGTTTCTGAATTGCAATTCCTTAATCTGAATTACGCTTGCCCTTTTCTGAATCTCACTTGGCTTTTTCTGACCTACATTTGGAAATGGTGTAGTTGACGATATAATTGAATTCAGGAATGGGTAAATATACAGCGTGTCTATAAAGTATGGAATAAATTGGATTAAAATTCAAGGAATTATTATTCAGAAAAATGTAATAGTATGTAAATTGTTATTTTTAAACGCGCATTTTTTAATAAAAAAATTAGATATACAGGGTGTACCAAAATTAAATTTTCCAGTTGACATTTTCAAATGAGAACCTTTAGTTTTTGTTGCATTTATAAATTCTACGTAAATTTCTGTATATTTTTCATGTATGTCGATATTCAGCTGTTTTTGAAAAAACCAAAGGTTGTTTGTTTCCTAGATAATCCATTAATATACAGTATACAGTGTGTCAAATTTGAGCAACAAACCAGACTTATAATTTCTTAAATGGAATGACCCATTTTTTATTTGATTTTTGAAATCTACGTCAAATTCTAGTCCTATTCGATGTAAAATGTCTGTATCTATACTCAACTTTTTTTACTCTAGCAGTCTTGATTGGTCGCCCCTCAAATCGAGCAGAAATTCCTAATTTTCGTGCACTAATCCAGAAAATCGTGAATAACTCGCTTATTTGAACCATCCTATAGATACGAGCCGTATAGCAAAAGAAAGCTAATGAATGGTGCTCTCACGTGACGTTGAGCGAACACTGCTAAGTTTTCCGGTTCGGCCGCTAGAGGGCGTCAAAGTTAACCTTGCTTGTTTGTAGTTTTTGCTAAATATCTCAGAAAGGCTTCAAGTTAGAGGTTTGAAATTATTACCACAAACGTACCTTGAAGGAGTGCAACTTTTACCTTCAATGCTCTTTTTTGGTACCAGGCACCGTTAGTCCTTGAAAAATTAAAAACAAAAATTGTTCAAAAATTTAAAGGGTGGTACCTTTGAATTTATTTAGAGAAAATTTTCAATTTTTAAAATAAACTTCCACTGCCTAAATTCCTTCAGGTTAATGATACAAAAATGACGTAAAGTGTCATTTGTAATAAAGTCATTTTTTAAGGGTGCCACGCACTGACAAACGTCAAAATTGACATAATTTCCAGGTCATCCCCAAAACTGTGACAGTTAGGGCAAAATAGAACTCATAGTGATACAGGGTGTCTCAGATTAGCGGCTGAGTAGAGAGTGTCCCAAAAAAGTGATTAGTTTCCGGGAAATATCTCAAAAACTGTGTAAAAAGCAAAAATGGTCAAAATTGTGGAAAAGCTTAACTTTGACGCCCTCTAGCGGACAAACTAGCACACCAATGACCTTTTTTGAATACACCGTTGAAAAGCCTATAGTCTGGACTATATTTTACCCTCAGTGACCTTTTGTCGTAACTGTTTAAATAACTGAATTATTTTAGAGCAAAAGTGGTTAAATCACTTTGAAGGTTTGTGAAGCTTGACTTTGACGCCCTCTGGCGGCCAAACGGTGCAACCGATTAACTTAAATGAGCATATTTTCGGAAAGCTTACGATCTGAGCTATCTTTTCCTTTCAATCACTTTTGGTCGTCAACTGTCAAATCTCAAAGTTATTTTCCATAACTTAACTTTAGACACTAAAGAATGTCTAAAAATATTACAAAAGGTTGAAGAAGGACTGGAAATGTAGCAGAATGTCTAAAATTAATCTAAAAATTCTTAAAACCCTCTGTTAGTCTTAGAAATGTTGCAAAAGGTGGTAGTAAATGTTGAAAAAGTCTTAGCAATCGCAAAAAGGCCTAAAAATTTTCAAAAAAGTCTATAAATTTGGCAAAATGTTTAGAAATCAGTAAGACTTAGAAATGTAGCAAAAGGCCAGCAATGTTTAATAGAGCCTACAAATTTTGCAGAAAATGCTAGAAATGTTTCAATTGCTCTAAACACATTCAAACAGCACTGGAAACATTGCAGAATGACTCAAATTACTGCAGAATCTTCAATAAGTCTTAAAAATATTTAAAAAAGTTGAGAAGATTTGCAGAAGATCTAAAAATGTTGCGCAGGGTGAAGAAACTTTGCAAAAGGTTTGAAAGTAATGCAAAAAGTCTAGAAACTCTACAAAATGTCTAAAAATATTACAAAAGGCAGCATTGTTGAAGAAGGACTGGAAATGTTGCAGAATGTCTAAAAGTTATGTAAAAAGTTTTAAAACCATCTGTAAGTTATAGAAATGTTGCAAAAGGGAGTAGCAAAGTTTGAAAAAGTTTGAGCAATCGCAAAAAAGCCTAAAAATGTTCAAAAAAGTCTATAAATTTCGCAAAATGTTTAGAAATCTTCAGTAAGACTTAGAAATGTAGCAAAAGGTCAGCAATGTTTAATAGAGCCTACAAATTTTGCAGAAAATGCTAGAAATGTTTCAATTGCTCTAAACACATTCAAAAGGCCTTGGATACGTTGCAGAATGACTCAAAATACTGCAAAATCTTCAATAAGTCTTAAAAATGTTTAAAAAACCTGAGAAGATTTGCAAAAGATCTAAAAATGTTCCATAAGGTCAAGAAATTTGGATTAGATATTGCAAAAAGTCTAGAAACTTTACAAAATGTCTAAAAAAAATTGAAAAAGCATGCAGTTGCAATAAAAAGAGTTAAAAATGTTGCAAAAGGTCTAAAAACCGTAAAAAGCCCCCGGAAATGTTGCAGATTGTTTAAATATACTGTAAAAAGTTTTAAAAGCTTTTGTAAGTCTTAGAAATGTTGCAAAAGGAGGTAGCAAATGTTGAAAAAGTTTTAGCAATCGCAAAAAAGCCTAAAATGTTCAAAAAAGTCTATAAATTTTGCAAAATGTTTCGAAATCTTCAGTAAGACTTAGAAATGTAGCAAAAGGTCCAGCAATGTTTAATAAGGCCTAGAAATTTTCCAGAAGGTGTTAAAATGTTTCAATTGCTCTAAACACATTCAAACAGCTCTGGAAACATTGCAGAATGATTCAAAATACTGCAAAATCTTCAATAAGTCTTAAAAATGTTTAAAAAAGTTGAGAAGATTTGCAGAAGATTTAAAAATGTTTCAGAAGGTCAAGAAATTTTGATTAGACATTGCAAAAAGAATAGAAACTTTACAAAATGTCTAAAAATGTTGTGTCTTTTTATTTCAACTGCAAAACCATGCAGTTGAAATAAAAAGACATAAAAATGTTGCAAAAGGTCTAAAAACCGTAAAAAAAACCGGAATTATTGCAGATTGTTTCAAAATACTGCAAAAAGTTTTAAAATCCTCTGTAAGTCTTAGAAATATTTCAAAAAGTCTAGAAAAATATTGAAAAAGATTTTGCAATGGCAAAAAAGCCTCAAAATGTGGGAAAGGTCTACAAACCTTCAAAAAAGCTTATAAATTTGAAAAAATGTTCCAAAACCTTTAGTAAATTCTAGAAATGTTGCAATGTTCCATTAGATTTAACAGGTTTGCAAAAGGTCCAAAAGCCTTAAAAAAAACCTGGAAATGATGCAGAATGTTTAAAAATACTAAACAATGTTTCGAAACCTTCGGTGAGTTCTAGAAATGTTGCCAAAGCACTAGCAAATGTTGAAAAAGGTCTAGACAATGTTGAAAAAGGATTTGAAACTTTCCAGAATGTCAAAAAATGTGGCTAAAAATTTAGTAATATTTAAAAAGTGTTGCAGGAGATCTAAAAATATTTCAAAAAGTCTAAAAAGCCTGGAAGAATGTCTAAAAATACTGTAAAATTTCAAAACTTTTAATGACCTAGAAATGTTGAAAAAGTATTAGAAACTTGTCCAAAAATTTTGCAAATCATCTAAAAACCTGCAATAAGTATTGTGAATGCTGCAAAAGGACTAAAAACAGTCAAAAAGATCTAAACATGTTGCAGAATGTCTGAAAAATCAAAAAACCTTTAAAAAGTCAAGAAAAAATGCAAAATATTTAAAAATAAGAAAAGTTGTAGAAAGCTTCATCCTCTACAAGATTGTATTAAAGTGTTTTAGGGCCTCCTTAAGGAACCCAAGGCAAAAAGTGACAAGATGCACTCTTGTGTGATGTAAGTCCGTTATTTGGAAAGCCACAAAAAAATGTAAATAAGGAAAGTTGTAGGAAATTTTATCCTCTACAGGATTGTATTAAGATGTTTTTGCCTTTAGCGGCCTAGTTAAGGAGTTACAGGGCAAAAAGTGTTTAGGGTGCTTATTATGGTGGTAAGTTAGAATACGTAATTTTTAAATAAATTTAAACTATCAGACATTTCAGACATTTTTCATGTATAATACATGATTTTATACGTGTAGTACCAATCCTTGATAATAATTATTATTCAACAAATTAGAGCATTATAAAGTTTGTCTCACAAAATATTAAAATTTCAAGTTATCGATTCGATTTATCGTTAATGTAGCGCATATGAAACGAAACCCAATATTAACTTAAACATAAGTATTTTCCATTCTGTAAATAATAAATCACATCGTGTGTGTCTGTCTTGCGTGGTAATGGTTTTTCATACAGATAATATTAGCTGATAACTAATGACTGTCTTATGTGCGGTGCGTTTTTTCTATCTGCCAGTTAAGTGGGACCTAATGAATTTTTAAAGCCGCGTTTCGCTTTTCCTGGCTAACTCATTACCATTATCTGATCGGGTTTATGTAGAAATCGAGTTGACGGTTTACGTAGCAAAGATTAACAACAAAAGTGTTAATATTGTCATAGAAATAGTTTAAATATTGTCACGTTTAAGATAAAGATTTCAGAGCTAGAATCAAACCACATGATAGAAAAATAGACTAAATAACAGTTAAAACTAAATGACAATATGGTTGGTTTATCAACTAATCATTTACTATTTCATTAATTTACAAATTGGGTGCGGGTTTCAAAATTCGGGATGACTATATTTTGTGGCACGAGACGGAGTCTTCTGACCGTCTCCGACCGTCTGCCTTACGGATGTCGAACCTTATTTATACCAAATTCGTTCAGTGACGAAATCTTTTTGATTTCATATTCCTCCTTTTTGATCTTAGGCAAAAACATTAACATACATACAGGCTTGGCCAGCACTAAACAATATAAACAATATTCGAGTAATCAGAGCGAAGCGATTAATTTGTTTTTATTAGCCACATGTTGATATTCAGAATTTTTGCGTATAATGAGTGGCAATGGCACATTAGTTTTCATTAGAGTCGTCCCTTGGACAGGCCAGAGTAATTAAGTGTAAAGCAAGGAAGGCAGGTGGGTGGACATCGGTCGGTCGACGGGAAATTGCAGGAGTGTGTTTCCATTTACCAGTGTCGTAACACAACTTATTATGTAAGATTAAAACACTTTATTTTACAAAGTTTTTATTATCTTCAAGAAAATTTAAATATGACTGGTAACAGGATACAGCCCTGCTTCTAAGAAACAGAGACTAATTGTTCTGTAGTTTTGTTGATAAGCCTTTCTTTTGATATGTTTCCAATATCGTACATGTTTTTAAAAACGCCAGTAAGGAATGTGGTATCATCAAGAAAACTGAGGAACTCCGAATGTACTCCATCCGTCCTTGGAACCTTTTTTGCCCTTAGAGTATTAATGGCAGATTTAACTTTCTCTTTCATGATATCGGCCTGAATAGTGTGTGGGTCTTCTCTCTCATCAAAGTTTCTCTAATATCCTTCTGCATCATTGACAAGTTTTTCCACACTTTCCTTTTTGAAGTTTCCTCACTAACCTACGTACATTGAACTCATCGAATCTGCATTGCAAAACGCCTAATTCCTGGCAATTCTCATCCAATTGAGGAACTTTTGTTTTCACCGTTCTTCCATGAGTAACAACATAATATCATTCTTCAGGTTTGGCATCTAATTGTTTCACCAAGTATCACTATTTGTTCTTTTGTGTTTCAGTTTCCTTCGCAATCAATCTGCATTGGTGTCATAGCAGTATTTAATGAACAAATTGAGTTTAACAGTCAGGTGGAGCAAAAGGATTGATTCTTCTTCTTCTGCTGCAAAGGAAGCCATGACATCCTCTTCCTGCCGACTCCTCTCTTTCCCTATCTATTAATTCTCGGTCTTCATTGATCATTCTCAAGATCTCATTATTTGTCCTTCTTGCAGTCCATGGAATCTTTAGTAGACGACCCACATCTCGAACGCCTCAATCATAGTGTACGCCTTTAGTGTTCATCAGAAATACCGGCCAGACATATGAGACATAGCATTTTACAAATCTAACCCTCCAAGGATCGAAATCAGAACTGGTGAACACTCTTCTGGACTTTATGAAAGCACACATTTTCTCTTCAACATCTAATTTCTGTGTCGGATTACCAGTTTATTTAAATTTGTTTACTAGTTCTATTGGTTGGTTATCATGTGTTAGGCTTGCGTTTGGAAATCCTTGTGGCTTGCGAGTAATTATCATGAATTTAGTCTTCTTGGTGTTAATATTAATTCCCATGTACTTACTGCATTCAACGATAAATCCCGAGAATTTTCTGCAAATCGTCCACTTTTTCTACTGTGTCGTCCGCATAACGATTGTTGCTGACCCACACACCATTTACCTTAGTTAGTATTAGTAGTAATAATGCAAGGGGACCCTAAAAGGTCCGGCGAGTAAGACTTGAGGCACTTTTGGCCGTTTCCCCTTAAACCCTCCCCACACAACCACCCCTGACCTCCTCCACCCAGACGCCCCGCTTCCCTGATGAAGGCAAGGATCTGTTCTCACTCCAAGGAAGAGAGTGTGGAGGTCCCAAGAAAGCGCCTCCTGATAGACGACCATCGATGGCAGACTCCTAATAGGTGATATGATGTTACCTCCGCCGTTCCACATTGTAAACAAACAGGACTATCACCAATTGCTACTAGATGCAAATGTCTGTTTAGGCCACAGTGATCTGTCAGAACCGCAACCAGGGTTTTTAAGACTCCTTGACATCAACCATTTGGATTTTGCCTTGGCGTAGCTTGGGATTCCAATCAATTCCTTGGCTTATCTGCACCCTTCCTCCGCCTTTCTCCACGTCTCTGTGATATCTTCCAGGGCCCAGTCACTTAGTGCGCTTGCTACCAGTCTGTTGCTTAATCCTATGTGATGTTCGGCAGTTATTGGACTCTCAGAAGACCCCCTCAGTTTCCCGCAAACCTCATATGTGCCAACCTCCACACTAGGTTTACCTGCTTCTACTCTGCCACTTTGTTCAGGGCATCCTAGCATTCCTGAGTCTGTTGCCCATCCTGGCACTACAAAGTGCCTTTAGGACAGCCTGAGTGTCGGAGTAGATCTCAATCACTCCCTCTCGGTGGAGATCTCGAGGATTGCAAAGATGGTCGTTCACCCCCCCCAGTAAAAAATATGCCCCCTTTTTGGTGTCTTGTCAGTACACTCCCTCACCGTAGCACCATTTCTCAAGAAGTCACTGACCTACTATCCCAACTTTCCCTGGTTGGGATTTCTACCTTAAACTTCTTTTCGAACCTAAGTCTTACGTCAGGTGCGACCACCTTTGAACCCAGAATTGAACCCCTAGGACGTCCTTGATGCAGGTGGTTGTTACGTTTCGTAGAGCCGCATTCCATCCTCTGCAGCGCCGCAGTGGTCTCCCTGCGTAACCACAGAGGTAACTCAGGAAGGCCCAGAAGAACGTTTAATGCAAGACTCGGTGTCGCCAGTTTCCGGCATACGAAGACCTTCTCCACCGCCGGCCACCAGAGAAAGTATGACTTTGTCTACATGAGGTTTCCACGTGAGTTTACTGTCTCAAGTTACGCCCAAGTCCCACAAGTGTAAGAGTTTTTCCGTACAAAAAACTGGCGGCCTATAGTCTTTAATTTGCCTTCTCTTTGTAAAGAGCATGATCTCCGTTTTGCTAGGGTTAACTGATAATCCGGCATCAATGCATCATCTCTCTATTATCTTAGAAGCCATCTGCATTCTCTCGCAGACAATGCCCAGGAATTTCCCTTTGACAAAAACTAGGCCCTCGTCCGCGTAGAAGCCCTCTTGGTCTAGCCGCCTCAGGAGTTCGTCCATAACCACACAGGCGGGGGGAAAGGCAACTGTCCTGTGGACAGCCTCCCCGTACCTCGATCTCTAGCCGTTCTCCCCCCAGGCAAGGTGGCTGTTCGATTTGAGAGCGTTGCAGATATTGCTTGTTCCGGCCTTATCAAATACCCTCTCCACATCAAAGAAGAGCACCAATGTGACCTCTTTGTCTTGTAATCCCTGTTCAGCTTTTGGAGAGCCGTATCTGTCGACCTTCCTTATGCATGCTGGTTACTATGCAGCGGAGTCCTGATGAGGACTTCCTCTGTTAGGTGCTTTTCTATCATCCTTTTCAGGGTCACCATTTACCTCCCATGTTGCATACATGAAAGATGTTTTTGTAATACAAATTGAAGAGAAGCGGGGAGAGAACACACCCTGGCCTGACCCCTCTACGGATGGATTTTGCTTCTCTGATGTCGAGTCTATTTAGAATTTGGATGAGTTAATAGTGTTGGACTCTGCAATTCTGGATTAGTCCTTGAGTCGCAACTAGTGCTCCTCACGTGCCCATCCCTTCATCCAAATCCAAATTGTGTGGATTCGATGTTCCTTTTCTCATTTTACTGATATTCTCTAGCGGACAATCTTAAGAAATAACTTCAGTGTGATGATTAGTCTATGGTTCTTGCACTCTGGCAGGAATTGATCATCAAAGCAAATAAATGGTGAAAGGATGAAAAGGCTTGTTTTTTTTTGTAGATTAAACCATAAAAAATCGAAAACTTAACGTCACCTTCAGTAAAAGGTAGGTACACACAAATTAAGTTTATTAATACTAACCATATACAGGGACTTAAGTAAATTAAGAGCGTGCCAAGGTGCGGTTCCCGAGAGATGTCTTTAGGAGCGGACCGACAAGCAGGTGTGGACTCCCTTAGCGTGATGCCAAAGTAAACTTTGACTTGTAAATGAATTCCGCCTGTTTTATATTAGTTCAGGGTGATGTCTACAGGGTGGTCATCGTTAACGTGCGCCTTATTAGTTTCTCGGTATTCAACTTAACACAACTGACCCGAAAAACTGTGTTGAAATATCAGAAAGTTTGAAAATGCAACACTGAAGGAATCACCTTGTATGAAAACGTATTATTACCATAAACTACACCTGCAATTTTTTGTGTTTGCTCTTCCCACTTTTTCCCAGTAGAGAATTTATTATTAATCACCAAGAAATTCCCACACACGTAGAGGCCAAAGTAACACTTTGCATGACGAAGATTCCTTAGAGACTCACTTTTTCTATTCTATATGGCGTTGCCCTAGTTGTGGATAATTAAGGGCGATGTTTAATGAGGAAAATATCACTTTTTATGTAAATTGCCGCTATTGAAAGAATTTATATATAATTTCGTAAATGCCTGTATAGGAAGAGCCAGTTTAATTAATTGCCCTTTACCCTCGTATGCACATACACTGCATAAATACGTCAGAATGTGCAGAATTTGCTTACATCTCAGCAACATTCGTAGTTGGGAAGAAAAAGCAACAAGCTGAAAGCTGCTTTTTGGACCACACTAGTGGGGTAAAGTTACTTTTCCACACTCATTTTTATTTTCAAAAAAATATCTAAATCTCTTTAATTTCTTTAACTGCTTGCCCAGGCACGCAAAATTGGCAACATCGCTATGGACTATGGGCCTTCCTTTTAATAAGTGCCATTTTCTGATTTTTTCTCAGGTTATTCCAATTTTCCGAGAGGTCTCAATGGCCGCTTCCCACTATTTGGGACCCAAGGAATCAAAAAAAACACTTTTAGTCGATGGGTAGTGAATTGACAGAATTGTCCGATTTACGTAGAAATTATCATTCATACTGGCTCTTAATAAAACTGAATTTTTAGGTATATAAATCCAACCCTAATGGGTCGCACTTAAATTGCACCTTAGAGCGTGACAAGGGCAGGGAAGACTCGTAACCCCTAATCTGGTCTAGACTATATTGCCCAGTGGCGTATCATACAATGTAATCAAATAAATGGAAATTGATTCTCCTTGTGTTCTCTTAAGGAAAAATGAGAGAAAAACTATTTGAAGCAGCCGTGAACAAAGTCATCACATCCAGGATGATCGTCATTATTCGGAACGAATAAGCACTTGAAGAAAAAGATGACATCAAATTATTTCTTAAGTCATTCTTCTGTGGTTCCACTGAGTCAAAGAAATCCCAGCAAATCTGGTTGTTTTTGTAACATCCGTCTGTCAGGAATCTTTTTTTTTAAATCGTGCTCTTTTGCGAGATCTACCTCTGAGTATACCTATGTCCTCTGTTTCTGTAGGCTTCCCACTCTTGGTCTGTTTTACTTTGACAAAATAATCGGTTTATCAGTTTACTAAATCAAAGTAAATCGTTCAAACAGATTCCCCAAAAGTAACACTTTAAACAATACTTGTAACCCGGTGCGGGTTGCAAAACGACTACATTTTGGGGCACGAGACGGAGGTGTCTGGCTGTCTTCTACCGTTAGTCAAGCTCCGCTGTAACTAATGCATATTTTTTTCCTAAATTTGCAATAAACAAATATTGGCATTTATACTTTTAATAACGATGTTTTCGAGGTTTATGAGAATCATTTGGCAACATTGAACCGACACATCGCCGAACAGCTGATTTCCTGTCTTGTAAAGTGTGGTTTTTTCACCAAATTATTTTGTTTTTGTCTTTTTTTTGTCAAAATTTTTGGATGCTTAATCTTTACAAGACTCCCCCTTTCCTCTACCTTTTCTACTTTTAAAGATACCCCGTGAAACCATCGAAGTTGAGACACCTTGTACCTTTTTTGTCGGTTTTAATAATTTTACTGAAGTATATCCAAATGTCGTACACACTGGTAGTAAGCAGTCTTGCCAAGTTAAAACATGTATTGACGGTAGAATACTCGGTCAAAAAACGGTAGATAAAAAAATAATGCTACTTTGCTATATAAACCATACTTCAAAAATACAGATTTTCTTGTTTCAACACGTCTCGTTTCGAAAACTGTGATTTTTACAGATTCTAGGCCAATTTTAATATTAGTGACAGATATCACGTGGTTTCAGACGATAATTCAGCTAAGCATGACCCACTTGAAGTAAGGACATGTTTTAAGCACATTTTTAGAAAAAAATAGTACAAAATTTAGTACAGTCAGGGAGAAAAGTGGTGTCAAAGTTTGAACTGCCAAAACACAGTTTGAAAGAACAATCAGGGGCAAAATTGCTGGTAAAACCATTTTGAAGTAAGAAACTGACTATTTTAGGCACATTTTTGAAATTTTCATTAAATTTCTTATTCTGTAGCCTGAAAAAACACTACAAAATTTGGTACATTCAGGGAAAAAAGCGGTGTCAAAATTTGAACTGCCAAAAACACAGTTTGAAAGGGTAGTCAGGGACAAAATTGACTGTAAAATCCACTTGGAGTGGGAAAATGACTATTTTAAGTACATTTTTGGAATCGTCATTAAATTTCCTATTCAATAACCTAAAAAAACATTAAAAAATTTGGTACCGTCAGGGCGAAAAGTGGTGTCAAAATCTGAACTGCCAAAACACAGTTTGGAAGAATAGTCAGGGACAAAATCGCCTGTAAAACCCACTTGGAGTGAGAAAATGACTGTTTTAAGTATATTTTTGGAATCTTAAATACATTTCCTATGCAATAACCTAAAAAAACATTACAAAATTTTTTACAGTCAGGGAAAAAAGCGGTATTAAGTTTGTACTGCCAAAAACAAAGTTTGAAAGGATAGTCAGGGACAAAATTGCTTGTAAAACCCACTTGGAGTGGGAAAATAATTGTTTTAAGCACATTTTTGGAATATTCATTAAATTTCCTATTCAATAACCGAAAAAAAGCACTAAAAAATTTGGTACAGTCAGGGCGAAAAGTGGTGTCAATATTTGAACTGCCAAAACACAGTTTTGAAGGATAGTCAGGGACAAAATTGCCTGTAAAACTCACTTGGAGTGGGAAAATTATTGTTTTAAGCACATTTTTGAAATCCTCATTAAATTTCCTATCCGATAACCTGAAAAATTACTACAAAATTTGGTACAGTCCGGTCGAAAAGTGGTGTCAAAATTTGAACTGCCAAAAACACAGTTTGAAAGGATAGTCAGGGACAAAATCGCCTGTAAAACCCACTTGGAGTGGGAAAATGATTGTTTTAAGCACATTTTTGAAATCCTCATTAAATTTTCTATCCGATAACCTAAAAAATTACTACATAATTTGGTACAGTCAGGGCGAAAAGTGGAGTCAAAATTTGAACCGCCATAAACACAGTTTGAAAGGGTAGTCAGGGACAAAATCGCCTGTAAAACCCACTTGGAGTGAGAAAGCTCATGATTTAAGTACATTTTTGGAATCGTCATTAAATTTCCAATTCAATAACCTTAAAAAACATTACAAAATTTGGTACAGTCAGGGCGAAAAATGGTGTCAAAATTTGAAGTGTCAAAAACAAAGTTTGAAAGGATTATCAGGGACAAAATTGCCTGTAAAACCCACTTGGAGTGGGAAAATGATTGTTTTAAGCAAATTTTTGAAATTCTCATTAAATTTCCTATTCAATAACCTAAAAAAACATTACAAAAATTGGTACAATCAGGGCGAAAAGTTGTGTCAAAATCTGAACTGCCAAAACACAGTTTGGAAGAATAGTCAGGGACAAAATCGCCTGTAAAACCCACTTGGGGTGAGAAAATTACTCTTTTAAGCACATTTTTAGAATCTTTATTAAATTTCCTATTCGATAGTTTTAAAAAACATTACAACATTTTGGTACAGTCTGGGAGAAAACTGTGAACAGCCAAAACACAGTCAGAAACAAAATAGCTGGCGAAACTCTTTTGGAGTAAGAAAATTACTGTTTTAAGCACATTTTTAGAATCCTCAGTAAATTTCCTATTCAATAGCCTAAAAAAACATTAAAAATTGGGTACAGTCAGGGAGAAAAGTGATGTCAAAATCTGAACTGCCAAAACACAGTTTGAAAGAATAGTCAGGGACAAAATCGCATGTAAAACCCACTTGGAGTGGGAAAATGACTGTTTTAAGTACATTTTTGGAATATTCATTAAATTTCCTATTCAATAACCTAAAAAAACACTAAAAAATTTGGTACAGTCGGGGCGAAAAGTGGTGTCAATATTTGAACTGCCAATACACAGTTTGAAAGGATAGTCAGGGACAAAATTGCCTGTAAAACTCACTTGGAGTGGGAAAATGATGGTTTTAAGCACATTTTTGAAATCCTCATTAAATTTCCTATCCGATAACCTAAAAAATTACTTCAAAATTTGGTACAGTCAGGGAGAAAATCGGTGTTAAAATTTGTACCGACAGACACACAGTTTGGAAGTATAGTCAGGGACAAAATTGCCTGTAAAACCCACTTAGAGTGAGAAAATGATTGCTTTAAGCACATTTTTGAAATCCTCATTAAATTTCCTATCCGATAACCTAAAAAATTACTTCAAAATTTGGTACAGTCAGGGAGAAAATCGGTGTTAAAATTTGTACCGACAGACACACAGTTTGGAAGTATAGTCAGGGACAAAATTGCCTGTAAAACCCACTTAGAGTGAGAAAATGATTGCTTTAAGCACATTTTTGAAATCCTCATTAAATTTCCTATCCGAGAACCTAAAAAATTACTACAAAATTTGGTACAGTCAGGGCGAAAAGTTGTGTCAAAGTCTGAACTGCCAAAACACAGTTTGGAAGGATAGTCAGGGACAAAATTGCCTGTAAAACCGACTTAGAGTGAGAAAATGATTGCTTTAAGCACATTTTTGAAATCCTCATTAAATTTCCTATCCGATAACCTAAAAAATTACTTCAAAATTTGGTACAGTCAGGGAGAAAATCGGTGTTAAAATTTGTACCGACAGACACACAGTTTGGAAGTATAGTCAGGGACAAAATTGCCTGTAAAACCCACTTAGAGTGAGAAAATGATTGCTTTAAGCACATTTTTGAAATCCTCATTAAATTTCCTATCCGAGAACCTAAAAAATTACTACAAAATTTGGTACAGTCAGGGCGAAAAGTTGTGTCAAAGTCTGAACTGCCAAAACACAGTTTGGAAGGATAGTCAGGGACAAAACTGCCTGTAAAACTCACTTGGAGTGGGAAAATGATTGTTTTAAGCACATTTTTGAAATCCTCATTAAATTTCCTATCCGATAACCTAAAAAATTACTACAACATTTGGTACAGTCAGGGAGGAAATCGGTGTTCAAATTTGTACCGACAGAAACACAGTTTGGAAGTATAGTCAGGGACAAAAATGCCTGTAAAATCCACTTGGAGTGAGAAAATGATTGTTTTAAGCACATTTTTGAAATCCTCATTAAATTTCCTATCCAATAACCTAAAAAATGACTACAAAATGTGGTACAGTCAAGGCGAAAAGTGGTGTCAAAATTTGAACTGCCAAAATCACAGTTTGAAAGGATAGTCAGGGACAAAATCGCCTGTAAAACCCACTTGGAGTGAGAAAGCTACTGATTTAAGTACATTTTTGGAATCTTTATTAAGTTTCCTATTCAAGAACCTAAAAAATCATTACAAAATTTGGTACAATCTGGGAGAAAACTGTGGACAGCCAAAACACAGTCAGAAACAAAATCGCTGGCGAAACTCTCTTGGAGTGAGAAAATAACTGTTTTAAGCACATTTTTAGAATCCTCTCTAATTTTCCTATTCTGTTGCTTGAAAAAAACAGTACAGTTAGGTAGAAAAGCGGTGTCAAACATGAAATAACACTGCAAAATAAAACATGTGGATGTTTTACAACCCACAATATGGCAATGCTGTTAAAAACTGTAGATTATTAAAAAAAACAGGAGAACGGTAGAATAACCACAAAAACGGTAGATATACAGTTTTAACGGTAAACCTGGCAACATTGGTAGGAAGGTCATAATAACCACGTGCACCCAACCATAAGGGCACAAGTCAAAGTCACTGAAGAAGAACATCTTCAACGGTCGCGTGCCCTTATCTTCAGGTTAAGAAAGTGCGTCCCCCTTCGTACTAGATTCGCACCGTTGATTTTTATATTGTCTTCTTGGTACTACCAGGACCTGTTTGTTAGTACCAGTAAAACTGTCCTAATTAAACTAGTTTATCAAACAAACTAAAATTATTATAACACTGGTGTATTTTTAGAATATAAAGTCAAAACTTAATTTTTAAAAATTTTAATAAAATCAGGCGAAAAAATAAACTTGTGGGTGCTGAATTACTGATTAATTTGAATAACCCTCGTATCTAGAGAAAACCCTTTATTTGTACCTAAATTGTCCCTTAAAAGTGGCATATGGCTTTTAAAGTTCGTTATAGTAGCAACTGGTGGGGGTAGTTTAACATTCCGGAAACCCTCGTTAAACACTTTTTCTTTAAGATGTGTTCAGTTCCTTAAAGTGTTTGTTCCATACACATTTCAACTTAATTTAATAAAATCAAATCAAATTCAACTTAAATTAACCTTAAATAAGTGGCAATATTTTCTTAATTAATTAACGTAATTGTGATAGTTGTGTTGCAATACAAATAGTGATACTTAGTATATTATTACAAATTTTAGTTCAGTAATTTTTTTTTTATTTTTTTCTGGTGAATTATTAAATAAGGTAAGTCCTAGTTTAGATTACTTTTTAATCTTAAATAATTTTCTTTTAAATTCATAGTTGATCCTCTTCTTTAGAGCACTTTCAATTTTGTTTGTGTGATTAGTGCAATTATTGTATCAAAGCAATATTCGCGCTGATAAAAATCATTTAGAACAGGATGTATATTACCTCAAATTGGGCTTTTATTGAATTTTGCATTTATTTACATTATTTGCTTTAAAATTGGGCCGATATAATTTGATTTTAAAGGGGACCTCGATGATTTAAAGCGTAATGTTGTGTTCTCTGGATCGGTTTTTCCATTCATTAAAATAAACACTGAATTAATATTATTAATTAAAAAAAAACGCAAATTTCTACAGGATTTGTTACCAAAATGTATACAGGGTGTTTTAGGACGAATCTATTAAAAATTTGGTAAAATATTATCAATGTTGTTATGTATTGCGACCTGATTAGGAACTAGATTCTTGAAACGAAAGAAGGGAATTATCAATAGAAGGAAAAACATTTTGACCCTAAATTACTCCCTTACTTGACAAGTTACGTCAAAATGTCATAGAAAACTAAAGATAGAGCAGGTTTCAAGCTTTCCAAAAATGGCCCAACATTAGTTGATTGATCATACCGTTTGGCCGCTAGAGGGCGTCAAAATTCCTTCACCATAAATCACATATTTTTTGACACACGTTGCTTTGTTCCCTAAATTAGTCTTTTATTTGACAAGTTACGTCAAAATGTCATTGGAAAACAAAAGATAGAGCAGATTTCGAGCTTTCCAAAAATATCCCCCCTTGAGTTGATTGATCACACCGTTTGGCCGCTAGAGGGCGTCAAATTTCCTTCACCATAAAATCACATAGTTTTTGACACTCGTTGCTTTGTCCCTAAATTACTCCCTTATTTGACAAGTTACGCCAAAATGTCATGGAAAACAAAAGATAGAGCAGATTTCAAGCTTTCCAAAAATGACTCCCCTTGAGCTGATTGATCACACCGTTTGGCCGCTAGAGGGCGTCAAATTTCCTTCACCATAAAATCACAGAGTTTTTGACACTCGTTGCTTTGTCCCTAAATGACTCCCTTATTTGACAAGTTTCGTCAAAATGTCACAGAAATCAAAAGATAGAGCAGATTTCAAGCTTTCCAAAAATATCCCCCAATGAGTTGATTGATCATACCGTTTGGCCGCTAGAGGGCGTCAAATTTCCTACACCATAAAATCACAGAGTTTTTGACACTCGTTGCTTTGTCCCTAAATGACTCCCTTATTTGACAAGTTTCGTCAAAATGTCACAGAAATCAAAAGATAGAGCAGATTTCAAGCTTTCCAAAAATATCCCCCAATGAGTTGATTGATCATACCGTTTGGCTTCTAGAGGACGTCAAATTTTCTTCACCATAAAATCACATAGTTTTTGACACTCGTTGCCTTGACCCTAAATTACTCCCTTATTTGACAAGTTATGTCAAAATGTCATGGAAAACAAAATATAGAGCAGATTTCGAGCTTTCCAAAAATATCCCCCCATGAGTTGATTGATGACACCGTTTGGCCGCTAGAGGGCGTCAAATTTCCTTCACCATAAAATCACATAGTTTTTGACACTCGTTGCTTTGTCCCTAAATTACTCCCTTATTTGACAAGTTACGCCAAAACGTCATGGAAAACAAAAGATAGAGCAGATTTCAAGCTTTCCAAAAATGACTCCCCTTGAGCTGATTGATCACACCGTTTGGCCGCTAGAGGGCGTCAAATTTCCTTCACCATAAAATCACAGAGTTTTTGACACTCGTTGCTTTGTCCCTAAATGACTCCCTTATTTGACAAGTCTCGTCAAAATGTCACAGAAATCAAAAGATAGAGCAGATTTCAAGCTTTCCAAAAATATCCCCACATGAGTTGATTGATCATACCGTTTGGCTTCTAGAGGACGTCAAATTTTCTTCACCATAAAATCACATAGTTTTTGACACTCGTTGCCTTGACCCTAAATTACTCCCTTATTTGACAAGTTACGTCAAAATGTCATTGGAAAACAAAAGATAGAGCAGATTTCAAGCTTTCCAAAAATATCCCCCCATGAGTTGATTGATCATACCGTTTGGCCGCTAGAGGGCGTCAAATTTCCTTCATCATAAAATCACATAATTTTTGACACTCGTTGCTTTGAGCCTAAATTACTCCCTTATTTGACAAGTCATGTCAAAATGTCATAGAAAACAAAAGATAGAGCAGATTTCAGGCTTTCCACAAATATCCCAACATGAGTTGATTGATCATACCGTTTGGCCGCTAGAGGGCGTCAAATTTCCTTCACCACAAAATCACATAGTTTTTGACACTCGTTGCTTTGACCCTAAATTACTCCCTTATTTGACAAGTTACGTCAAAATGTCATAGAAAACAAAAGATAGAGAAGATTTCAAGCTTTCCAAAAATGACTCCCCTTGAGCTGATTGATCACACCGTTTGGTCGCTAGAGGGCGTCCACATTCCTAATTGAGTACCACATGTTTGCCAGAGCATTTTCCTAACTTGACCAAATGTTTGCAATGTTGCAAAACTCAATTTTATCTAAAAGTGCTGAGTAAACAAACAATCAATATTCGCACTTTAGCAACGTTGCCAAAACCACTTTCGTCCAAATTTAATATTAAATTTTGATAATTTTATGATGTTTTCTAAAACCTTTCATAAATAATTAATATTCAGTTTAGGTAAAAGGCAATTAAAATGTTTAATATTGACAAAGTTGACAACAACATGTTGTGTCATGCTCCTGTCAAAATCACGTTTTGACATGTTAAAAAACTTGTCAAAGTTATCACCACCAATCCAAAATAACCTATATTTTGGTTACACCCTGTATGTATTACCTGCCCATAGATCAAAACCTACATAACCTTTCTCTGTACGAGCGAATATACATTCCATTTTTGCGTGGCAAATGACAGCATTATCCCTCCGACAAAAAAAAGCCATTCGCTTATCAGACGTTTGAATACGGGCCCCCCTCACCCCCGGAAAACCCTTGGCCCTGTATTGATTTCTACCGAAACAGCGGAGCGCCAGCAACAAGTGGTCGTCAAAATAGAAAAAAGTAGATTTTTTTGTACGTTTTCGGTCCCACTTTTTTTTCGTTCGCGATCAACAATGACACCTATTAATACTTTTTCAGCGTTTCGGGATTGCGGTTGTTCATTGAGAGGACACCGGTATAAATGGACTTTTTTTTTTATTAATTATGTACCAAATATTATTATGGTTTATTGGCCATCGATTTGGTTGTCGCTTCCGGCCCGCTATTTGGTTTTTCTACTTTTGTAATGCGTTTTTTATGCGCGATTGATATATTATTAAGTTCTGTGTGTTTGGAATGTTTTTCGACCGCATTCTCCTATGTTATTATTTTTTCCTCATAATCAATGTTGTCTACAGTTAAAACGGTATATCTACCGTTTTTGCGGTTCTTTTACTATTCTCCAGTTTTTTTTTTGTATATAATCTACCGTTTTTAATTACAATGTTGTTTGTGATTTTTTTTTTAATGAGGAATCCAAAAATGCGCTTGAAACAGTCATTTCCTTACTACAAATTATCCTCTAAAAGGAAGAAAAAATTGAAATTTAATATCTTGGTAACATGAAGAGCTAGAGAGGCAAAGGCAGCAGTTTTGGCTCATTTTGTAGTATTTTTTATCCTCGTTTCAATGTTACAATCATTAAAAAATTGAAAAAATGACATTTTTTGGCAATTTTTTATTTCAGTCCAGGAGGTTTCCAATATACATCAAAGGGCATATTTATACCAATGAACTTTAAAGAAGGTGAAATAAGTACAAAAAAAAACACCTTATAATTTTTAATTTTTCAAAAAAATTGAAAGAATTAGGGGGGGGGTATTAGGGGTCTTTTTTTACTACTTTATGAAATTAAATATCTCGATAACATAAAGAGCTAGAGACGGCCAGTTTTGGCTCATTTTGTAGTATTTTTTATCCTCTTTCTAATAACGTTTTAGTGAAATCTATAAGAGATCAAATAAAAAACTTACAATCATTCAAAAATTAAAAAAATGCCATTTTTGCGAAAAGTGCAATTTTGGCAATTTTTTTTTACTCCAGGAGGGTTCCAATTCGCAGCAAAGGGCATATTTATATCAAAGGACCTTAAATTAGGTAAAATAAGTACAAAAAAAGCACTTTAAAATTTTTCATTTGTCAAAAATATTGAAAGAATGGGGGGGTATTAGAGGTCTTTTTTTAACACTTTTTGAAATTTAATATCTCGGTAATATAAAGAGCTAGAGAGGTCAGTTTTGGCTCATTTTGTAGTATTTTTTATCCTCGTTCTAATGGCGTTTTAGTAAAATCTATAAGAGTTCGAATAAAAAAGTTACAATCATTAAAAAATTGAAAAAATGCCATGTTTGCAAAAAGTGCAATTTTGGCAATTTTTTATTTTATTCCAGGAAGGTTTCAATGCGGAGCAAAGGTATATTTATATCAAGGGACCATAAATTAGGTGAAATAAGTGCAAAAAAAGCACATTAAAATTTTTAATTTTTCAAAAAAATTTAAAGAATGGGGGGGTTTTAGGGGTCTTTTTTGACTACTTTTTGAATTTCAATATCTTGGTAACATGAAGAGCTAGAGAGGCCAGTTTAGGCTCATTTTGTAGTATTTTTTATCCTCGTTCTAATGACGTTTTAATGAAATCTATAAGAGATCAAATAAAAAAGTTACAATCATTCAAAAATTGAAAAAATGCTATTTTTGCAAAAAGTGCAATTTTGGAAATTTTTTATTTTACTCCAGGAGGGTTTCAATGCACAGCAAAGGGCATATTTATATCAAAGGACCTTAAATTAGGTGAAATAAGTACAAAAAAAGCACTTTAAAATTTTGAATTTTTCAAAAAAACTGAAAGAATGGGGGTATTAGGGATCTTTTTTTACTACTTTTTGAAATTTAATATCTCGGTAACGTAAAGAGCTAGAGAGGTCAGGTTTAGCTCATTTTGTAGTATTTTTTATCCTCTTTCTAATGACGTTGTAGCGAAATCTATAAGAGTTCAAATAAAAATGTTACAATTATTCAAAAATTGAAAAAATGCCATTTTTGCAAACAGTGCAATTTTTTATTTTATTCCAGGAAGGTTTCAATGCGGAGCAAAGGTATATTTATATCAAAGGACCATAAATTAGGTGAAATAAGTGCAAAAAAAGCACATTAAAATTTTTAATTTTTCAAAAAAATTTAAAGAATGGGGGGGTATTAGGGGTCTTTTTTGACTACTTTTTGAAATTAAATATCTCGGTAACACAAAGAACTAGAGATGGCAGTTTTGGCTCATTTTGTAGTATTTTTTATCCGCTTTCTAATGGCGTTTTAGTGAACTCGATAGGAGTTCGAATAAAATAGTTACAATCATTCAAAAATTGAAAAAATGCCATTTTTGCAAAAAGTGCAATTTTGGCAATTTTTTATTTTACTCCAGGAGGGTTTCAATGCGCAGCAAAGTGCATATTTATACCAAAGAACTTTAAATTAGATAAAATAAGTACAAAAAAAGCACTTTAAAAATGTGAATATCTCGGTAACATGAAGAGCTATTGAGGCCAGTTTTGTAGTATTTTAAAAAAATATTTTTTTTCGAAAATATATCACGCGTCACTGGTAAGCGCAAGAATATTGCTGTTTCTTAGAAAATATCTTTTCCACGTAGTTACTGACTTTTTAGAAGCCCTATTCGCAGGCGAAAGAAAAGCCCCAACTTTGGCATCACCCTGTATAGTTAAGATGAATTAAATTTTGTCAAACAAATTTTTAATCAACATTCCTATACATTATCCAAAATGAATATTAAACCGCAACATTAAAGCTGAGGGTAAAACTCTGAAAAAAACGGGAAAAGCAACATAATCCAATGTACCCTAAGGATTAAAACCCCTGGCCTGGGATGGGAAAAAAAAACTAGCCGAATTTTTGTTTAATATTTGCCGATACACAAAACACAAACTGCAACAAGGGTCCATGCAGATGAGGGATATGCATCCATCATTTTGCAATGCGCCCGGTCGATACAGGACCACGCCGAACGAATGTATAAAATTTACAAATCAAAATACATTCTTCCGCATTTACGAAAAAATTTACCGTTCAGTTTGGAAATACTGTCAAATTTTAGTTTAAAAAACTCAATTTTTGACGCACTAGTGCGGTAATAGTTATTTACGTTACTTGAGTGGTATGAGCATTTTTATAGTCGCGAGTGGGAAGTTTGCTACATTAATTTGCCCTACCACACGAGTATTGTACCATATTTTATCTATACGACTAACACATAAATTACTCTAACTTTCAGTTACGTAATGAGGAATTTTACAGTCACCAGTGCGATAAAATCAATGATTATCGCACTAGTAAATTACGTAACTCAAAAGAAACTATGTAATGGATCATTACCGTGCTAGTTGTAGATAAATTCGTTTATTACGAAACTTAAACCAAATCAACCAAAATCAAAGTGATTTCGTTTGCTTTTCAAGTATGTTTCGTACCTCAATGGGAATGAATTTGACAGATTCCAGGTGTAGGCCCGAAAAGTAACTGACGGCCAGATGTCATACCTGTCAAAATTCCACTCATAAAGCTATAAAATACGTTTGTACTGATGTTACTGGATTTTGTGGTTTTACAGCTTTATGGAGAAGATTTTGATGAGTGTCATATATGAAAATTGACTAAAATTAAGTTAGAAACAGACAGTTGACAGTTTCCAGGTTTAGGACAAAAGTGTAACTGACGGTCAAATGTCATAACTGTCAAAATTCCACTCATAAAACTATAAAATATCTTTGATACTGATTTTACTGGTTTTTAAGAATGTTTTGTGGCTTTACAGCTTTATGGAGAGATTTTTGACGGTTGTCATAATAAAAGTTAACTAAAATTAAGTCAGAAATCGACAACCAAATGTTACAAATGTCAAAAATGCAGTGATAAAGGTATAAAATTCGTTAATCGAAAGTCAAACTAATTTCGTTGCTTTTCAAGTATGTTTCGTTGTTTTGTACCTCTATGGTAATGAATTTGACAGTTTCCAGATTACAACGTTACAGGTTACGACGTCCAAATGTCATAACTGTCAAAATTCCATTTATAAAACTCTAAACTACTTTTGGTACTGTTTATATTGACTTTACTGCATTTTAAGACCTTTCTGTGGTTTTTTTTACAGCTTGATGGAGAAGATTTTGATGGGTGTAACATATGAAAATAGACTCAAATTAAGTCAGAAACAGACATTTGACAGTTTCCAGGTGTAGAACAGAAGTGTAACTGACGGCCAAATGTCATAACTGTCAAAATTCCACTCATAAAACTATAAAATACCTTTGGTACTGTTTGTACAGGTTTTTAAGAACGTTTTGTGGTTTTACAGCTTTATGGAGAGGATTTTGACGGTTGTCATAATAAAAATTAACTAAAATTAAATCAGAAACAGACAACCAAATGGTACAAATGTCAAAAATGCACTGATAAAGGTATAAAATGCATTAATCCAAAGTCAAACTGATTTCGTTGCTTTTCAAGTAGATTTCGTTGTTTTGTACCTCCATGGGAATGAATTTGACAGTTTTCAGGTTTAAGACAGAATTATAATTGACGGTCAAATGTCATAACTGTCAAAATTCCACTCATAAAGTTATAAAATACGTTTGGTAGTGTTTGTACTTATTTTACTGGATTTTAAGAACGTTTTGTGGTTTTACACCTTTATGGAGAGATTTTTTACGGTTGTCATATTTTAAATCAGACTAAAATTAAGTCAGAAACCGACAAACAAATGTTACAAATGTCAAAAATGCACCATTAATCCAAAGTCAAACTGATTTTTTTAATTTTTCAAGTATCTTTTGTTGCTTTGTACCTCCATGGGCTTGAATTTGACAGTTTCCATGATGAAAAATATTTTAAATTAAACAAATAAAAAAGCAAACTCACACACGTTACATTCAAAACATTGTGTGTGTTGTGTGTTTCTATTAACTGTTACGTCATTGCGTTTTACTTTGATTTTTCCTTATATATTGGTGGTGTCCGCTAGTGGACTGAACTACTGGGTAATGATCCATTACTCACGGGTAGGTAATGGTTGTTGTTATATATTCAAAACTAGTGAGTATTACTTACATATTATTAAGCAGTCGTAGAAAAATAAAAATAACTTTAGTTGATGATGAGTTTGTTAATTTTGTAACTAATTTTACTTTTTTCTTTTGAAATCTTTCTCCTCTAACATGGAGTGATCGGATTTTAATTTCAACGTTTTGAATTTTTTTGAACCATTATCAAGCATTTAATATTTATTAAAGTAATGTAAATTAACATTTTTAATGAAAAAATACAAATGTACAAGTTTTATCAAAAGGCCAAAAAATTGGGATTTGAAATAAAGCTTCTAACATTACAACTGAATTTGTGGTAAATTTTCAAAATTTCAGTTCAAAATGTGCTCTTTACTGTGCATTGAAACACTGTTTTGGAGCAAAAAAATTTAAAATTTTGACAAAAAATGCTACTTTTTCAATTTTCGAAAGGTTTAAAGCGGTTGTTTTATCTAATTTAACCCTTTGGAACCCTTAGGCAGCAAAATAAAAATTTGCCAAAATTGCACTTTTTGTAAAAATGGCATATTTGAATGATTGTAACTTTTTTGTTTGAAGTCCTATAAATTTCACTAAAACGCCATTAGAAAAAGGATAAAAAAAACTACAATATGAGCAAAAACTGGCCTTTCTAGCTCTTCCTGTTACCGACATAATGAATTCCAAAAAGTGATAAATTTTTTTGAAAAATTAAAAATTTTATAATGTATTTTTTTGTTCTTACTTCACCTAATTTAAGGTTGTTTGGTATAAAAATGCCCTTTGCTGTGCATTGGAACCCTCCTGGCCCAAAATAAAAAATTGACAAAATTTCACTGTTTGCAAAAATAGAATTTTTTCATTTTTTGAATAATTATAACTTTTTTATTTGAACTCTTATAGATTCTACTAAAACGCCAATAGAAAGAGGATAAAAAATACTACAAAATGAGCCAAAACTGGCCTCTCTAGCTCTTCATATTACCGAGATATTGAATTTCAAAAACTGGTAAAAAAAGACCTCTAATACCCCCCCTACTTTAAATTTTTTTGAAAAATGGATAATTTTAAGGTGTTTTTTTTTTGTACTTATTTCACCTAATTTAAGGTCCTTTGGTATAAATATGCCCTTTGCTCTGCGTTGGAACCCTCCTGGCCCAAAATAAAAAATTGACAAAATTTCACTGCTTGCAAAAATGGATTTTTTTCATTTTTTGAATAATTATAACTTCTTTATTTAAACTCTTATAGATTCTACTAAAACGCCATTAGAAAGAGGAGAAAAAACACTACAAAATGAGCCAAAACTGGCCTCTCCAGCTCTTCCTGTTACCGAGATATTGAATTCCAAAAAGTGGTGAAAAAGACCCCTCATACCCCCCCCCCATTTTTTAGATTTTTTTGAAAAATGACAAATTTTCAAGTTTATTTTTTTGTACTTATTTTACCTCCTTTTTGATATAAATATGCCCTTTGTTGTGCATTGGAACCCTCCTGGAGCAAAATAAAAAATTGCCAAAATTTCACTGTTTGCAAAAATGGATTTTTTTCATTTTTTGAATAATTATAACTTTTTTATTTGAAGTCTTATAAATTTCACTAAAACGCCATTAGAAAAAGGATAAAAAAAACTACAGTATGAGCAAAAACTGGCCTTTCTAGCTCTTCCTGTTACCGACATAATGAATTCCAAAAAGTGATAAATTTTTTTGAAAAATTAGAAATTTTATAGTGTATTTTTTTGTTCTTACTTCACCTAATTTAAGGTTGTTTGGTATAAAAATGCCCTTTGCTGTGCATTGGAACCCTCCTGGCCCAAAATAAAAAATTGACAAAATTTCACTGTTTGCAAAAATAGAATTTTTTCATTTTTTGAATAATTATAACTTTTTTATTTGAACTCTTATAGATTCTAAAACGCCAATAGAAAGAGGATAAAAAATACTACAAAATGAGCCAAAACTGGCCTCTCTAGCTCTTCATATTACCGAGATATTGAATTTCAAAAACTGGTAAAAAAAGACCTCTAATACCCCCCCTACTTTAAATTTTTTTGAAAAATGGATAATTTTAAGGTGTTTTTTTTTTGTACTTATTTCAATAAAAAATTGCCAAAATTTCACTGTTTGCAAAAATGGATTTTTTTCATTTTTTGAATAATTATAACTTCTTTATTTAAACTCTTATAGATTCTACTAAAACGCCATTAGAAAGAGGAGAAAAAACACTACAAAATGAGCCAAAACTGGCCTCTCCAGCTCTTCCTGTTACCGAGATATTGAATTCCAAAAAGTGGTACAAAATGTAGCGAAATTTCAAAATGTTTCTTTAAATAAAGCGAGAAACAATCGAAAACGATTTTGGTAAATTGCGTTTTCCAACTAAATACCTTGTATATAAATACACATAATAATAAGAAAAAAATATTTATTGTTATGTATTCAGTTGTCATTAGAATTAATTTAAATATTGGTCAAATAAATTGAGCTAAAAATGTATCTAATTTACAAACGCTGATAATAATGCAATATATCGGTCAAAAGACCTATCGTTTAATTATTTGGCAATTGCACCACAATTAAATAACAATAAATTGATTTTGCAGCAGTAGTATTCTTATATTTATCGACAAAGTTAAAATTAATGTTGGCCAGGCAGTGTGAGAGACACGGAATGAGAAAATAATGACTATATATGGAGAATTCATTCCTTTAATTGGTAGTAGGTAATAAACAAGCGGATTTATCGCAAGTGCGGTAAACCGAAATTCATGGATACCGCCTCTGGAAATGGTCATTTATAGGGAAATTGTCTGGTCAAGTGGACAAGTAACAAACAAACTAATTTTCCAAGATTTCTTAAAAATTCATTAATAAAAAGTAATTTATATTTGTTTTTTTAGGTTGATTTGCTTGAAAAGTGTAACATACTATAACTTATTGTTAGGTCTTAATTTGAATTATTGTTTTATAATAAAAATTTAATTTTACATTCTAGAAATCTCTTATTCCCTTTGTTTCTTCGATAACCTCCATTTTTCTTCAAGATTCAAGATGGCGTCTAAGTCTATCTTGAATAGCCAGAAGTAGTAGGAATTTCAACTTTCTTGGAGAAACTTATGAATGTTGTAGCTAAAGAACTGGAAAAAAAACAATATAATTATTTTATAAAAATACATTCTCTAATAATTCAGTAAGAAGTAAAATTTTACAAAAGTGAGTTATACTTAATTTAATATACAATCCAAAATCATTTAATTAATAAGCAAATTGTTCATACTAATAAAAATAATTTTTTAAAGATTTTTATTTTTATTTTGGTTCTTACTCTAATTTTACCTATTTTCTAATTTATATTTTTTATCACACTTTATCATCATTTTGAAACAAAAAAAAAACGATAATTCTAATACTGTTTGCACTGTTACAATGCTTCATTTATTGTTGCTAAGTTGAAGAATTTTGAATTTAAAATTGTCCTCCAATTTTTTATTAAAAAATTAAAGAGAGAAACTATGTTTAATTTGTAAATAAATTACTTTTCATAATTTAACTGTACCTGACACACTTTGAAATAAAATGTCTATCAGTCATAAGTTATAATAAAATAATTCTAGGCAAATTTTGACATTATTTGACAGATATCACGTGGATTTTGGATGACAATTTAGCTAGGCAGTCACATGACAAAATAACGCAACTTTTAAGCACTGTTCGACAGTCAAGTGAACAAAATTGCTTATTAAACCCATTTAGAATTAGAAAATTACAGTTTTAAGCACATTTTGGGAATCCTCATTAAATTTCCTACCCAATGACATGAAAAACAATACAAAATTTGGTACAGTCAGTGAGAAAAGTGATGTCAAAGTTTGAACTGCCAAAAAGACAGTTTGAAAGGACAGCCAGGGACATAATAGTCTTGGAGTAAGGCTCTTCCTTCCTTCGTTCTTTAGGTTTTCCTATAATGACTTCTTTTATAATTTTGTCTATCTTTACCTATTTGGCATTTATGTTTGTCTTGTATTTACACTTTTCACTTTTTTTTTCATGTTTGTGCGTTCTTCTGCACATTTTTTTTGGCACTACATTCATTAATTTCTGTTTTTACATCTACCATGTTTTTTCTATGTATCCCTTCTCATACTGTTCCTCTCGTTTTTTTAGAATATTTTTGACACACTGCATTGTTTAAATTATTTTCATCACATTCTCTCTCTAATTCTTCCTATTTATTTTTTTTCTTTCAATCGTCTGCCTTTCTAATTTGGTTTTTAATTTTTTTTTTGTTATTTGTTTTTTTTTTTTTTTATTATGTTTTGCGATTTTATTTTTTTTTTACTTTATTTGTTTGGACATTAATATTTTTATTGAATGACCCTTTTAAGCACAATTTTTTGAAATCAGTTTCAATTGTGACTTATTTTTGGGAGTTCAGGAACGTTGAACCACTCAGAAGAACTGTTTTGAGCACCTCTTTCCAGTGGTGTTGAGCAAAAAATTCTATCTGAAAAATTGCCTACAGAGTGACCAAGAACAGTCAATCACCATATTTTCATGCACACCCTGTATGCTGGAAACAAAAACGGTCCTTCGAACTTACGGTACTGAGTTAAGGAGTTAATTAGAAACATTTTTGACGTTATGCAAATTTTTTGTAACATTTACCGTTTCTGAGTTATTTAGGAAAAACTGGTGTAGTGCAACAAATATTTGAATGTGTTAAAATTGTAGTCTGAAATTTGAACACGGTTTAAAGGACAGTCACAGACAAAATCGACTTTAAAACCCACTTGGAGTGAGAAAATTACTATTTTAAGCACATTTTTGGAATCCTCATTAAATTTCCTATCCAATAACCTAAAAAATTACTACAAAATTTGGTACAGTCAGGGAGAAAATCGGTGTTAAAGTTTGTACTTACAGAAACACAGTTTGAAAGGACAGTTAAAGATAAAATTACTTGTAAAACCCACTTGGAGTGAAAAAATTACTGTTTTAAGCACATTTTTGAAATTCTCATTAAATTTCCTATCTAACAACAAGAAAAAACACTTTAAAATGTGGTTCAGTCAGGGAGAAAAGCGATGTTAAAATTTGAACTGTCAGAAATTTGTAAGGACAGTTAGAGATAAAATTTCCCGTAAAACCAATTTGGAGTGAGAAAATTACTGTTTTAAGTACATTTTTGGAATCCCGATTAAATTTCCTATCTAACAACCTGAAAAAACACTTTAAAATATGATGCAGTCAGGGAAAAAAGCGTTGTCAAAGTAAGAACTGGTACAAATTTGTAAGGACAGTTAGAGACAAAATCACCTGTAAAACCCACTTGTAGTGAGAAAATGACTGTTTTAAGTACATTTTTGGAATCCTCATTAAATTTCCTATCCAATAACCTAAAAAAGCACTACAAAATTTGGTACAGTCAGAGAGAAAATCGGTGTTAAAGTTTGTAGTGATAGAAACACAGTTTGAAAGGACAGTCAGAGATAAAATTACTCGTAAAACCCACTTGAAGTGAAAAAATTACTGTTTTAAGCACATTTTTGGAATCCTCAGTAAATTTCCTAACCAATAACCTAAGAAATTACTGCAAAATTTGGTACAGACAGGAATAAAAGCGATGTCAAAATTTGAACTAGTACAAATTTGTAAGGACAGTTAGAGACAAAATCATCTGTAAAACCCACTTGGAGTGAGAAAATGACTGTTTTAAGCACATTTTTGGAATCCTCATTAAATTTCCTATCTAACAACATGAAAAAACACTTTAAAATGTGGTACAGTCAGGGAGAAAAGCGATGTTAAAATTTGAACTGTCAGAAATTTGTAAGGACAGTTTGAGACAAAATTGCCCTTAAAATCCACTTGGAGTGAGAAAATTACTGTTTCAAGCACATTTTTGAAATCCTCATTAAATTTCCTATCCAATAACCTAAAAAAATTACTACAAAATTTGGTACAGTCAGGGAGAAAATCGGTGTTAAAGTGTGTAGTGATAGAAACACAATTTGAAAGGACAGTCAGAGATAAAATTACTCGTAAAACCCACTTGAAGTGAGAAAATTACTGTTTTAAGCACATTTTTGGAATCGTCATTAAATTTCCTATCCAATAACCTAAAAAAGCACTACAAGGTTCGGTACAGTCAGACGGAAAGCGGTGTCAAAGTTTGAACTGCCATAAGTACAGTTTGAAAGGACAGTCAAGACTAAAATCACCTGTAAAACACCTTTGGAGTAAAAAAATTACTGAAATCTGAGAAAACACTACAAAATTGGGTACAGTCAGTTAGTATTTGTAATTTACTGGTAATTTACCGGTTAAATTTTATTAGATTGCCAACAGCAATTTAGAGCTAAATTAGCATTGTTAACTGAGGATCAAAGTTCAGATTAACAGTTTAACCCTAACCTATACAATTCAACGTAAACCTTGCAGAGTATCAGTGGATTTCGTTAAGGATCATTCAAGCTTTCTGTTAAGCTAGTAATGTATTTGAAGCCAATTTGAACAATTTTACAAAATTCCTAATTTCCTTTTAACTAAATTTTGAAAATTGTCTCCAAGCAACACTTAAAAGTAAAAAACATAACCAAAAACTGGGTTTGTTGAATAACACAAAGTCGTCTCCAGAGTAAATTTATTTGCTCTTTTAAACCATAAAATGTGTGAAATACATGTTTCGAACGCAGAAGCAGCTCATCTTCAGGAGCTTGTTAAGTGGATTTACCAGCAATTAGCTGTCATTCTACACAAAGGGACAGCAATTCAAAAACGTTCAGTTTGTCAGAATAAAACATTTAAAAAATCCTTTGTGATGGTTTTTTTGAACTTAACAAGCCCTTGAAGATGAGCTGCTTCTTTACTGTCTAGACGACTTGGTTTACCCCACTTTGTGCAAATGGACCAACTACTTCGCTTTATAACGAAAAACGATTTTTTCCGCACACCCCCCAACCTGAAACCAAACAGGCCAGCAAGATCTTCCCCAAAAGAGGGTAAACCCACCCGAAATTAAACATATCCACAAAATTAAAGCAGCAGATAACGCAGGAACGTTTCCCCCGCTCAAACTCGTTCGACAGCCCACACTCAAACCACCATTCCTCCTGCTGCGTGCAAAAAAATTGCGTTCAACGTTTTCGTCGTCTGCCGAAGGACGTCGCGAGGGCGCCACCGTACGGCATCCTTGGCGTCGCGACGCTGCTCATGCGTCTCCCCACTCCTTGATAATGCCTGATAGTATCCCACAAGACGGACATTCATTGCCATGTATCCCAAGTGTTATCATTCCTATGTAGTAAGTGTGCGCGTCTTTTTTTATTAGTTTTTCTTTTTTGTAAGACGGGGGAAAAAAAAATTGGAAAAAACAAGGTAAGAGTTTTGAAAAAAAAGTAATTTTTTTGCTTTTTCTCAGTTTTTTTTGCATTTTTTATTTTTTTTTTAAGTGAGGTGACTTAAAGTGGAAGTGAAGTGACCAGTGAACTGTGGGACGAAAGTCCGAAGTGGAATTATAGGCCAAAACTGTTAGGGTAGACGTAGTTTAGATGCATGCCACTGTATTTCTTTGAAAAATCATCTTGTCCACCCTAAATACATCCCCTTTAAAACCCCCGTGCATGCGAAAGGGGTTAGGTCGATTTTATACGAAGGGTCCACACACATACAACTGGTCAGTCTCCTCTTTTTTTCCATATTGATTTTGTATTTTGATTCAGAATTAAAGGAAATAGTCAGCCAACTCGTTACCATTTTTCCATTGTTTTGCACTGTCTGACCTTTCGATAAAAAAAAACTGATTATCACAATAGCACGCTTCAATTCGTGCGAGATACTGAATTCATTCAAGGAATAAATGAGATTTTGATTTGTTTTTTTTGCAGTCCGAATGTACAAATCAATCAAAAATAACTAAAAAGTGTGTGTCATATGTTTGTAAATTATGAACGAATTATCCAAAAGAAATTTTTAAGTAGTTTTCGACTTAATTTTAAACAGAAAAATAACTTTTTAAGACCAAAGAACAACACATTTTAGCTACTAACTTTAACTTTGAATTTAGTATTGCTAGAGGTTTATTCCTTTTGTACGACTGTTCAAAATTACTTATTTAGACCTAAACTAACCATTAAGTACATATCCAGTCGTAAAAACACAATTTCCTTGCTAACAAAAAAAAAACGAAAAATTATGAAATAAATTTTGTTAGAAAACTCGCTTCCCTTATCGGTTTAATAGTTGCTACACAATTGCTGTTTTGTGTGTTTTAAGTGATTTACTGTATTTAAATCAGTAAAATTACAGTTTTGCGGATATTTACAGTGAAAAATGTTTTTGCTTGGATAAAAGATAACTTAAATGGAGCTTTAAAAGCAGTTTTGAAGAAATAATGTTAAATTATTGAAATTTCCAGTTCAACTACTATTTATTCGGTTAAATTAGAGTAAAATCATCAAACTTGATGGCAAATTAAGATTTCGTGACACTGTTGTCAAGTTTCGTTTATTTCAAATTCATATTTAAAGTGCTAATCATGTATCCCACGTGTTATAGAAATAAATTATCATCAGGCTTGATTATTTTTAATTTAATTAAAAATTTATTTTCCTTAACTAACCTAACCTAACCTAATTTATTGGGTTGGGTTAGGTTAGGTTAATTAGGTAATTTATTTTGTTTTTTTCTAAGAGAGAATTTGTAAGAAATTATTTACACGCAACCTTGATGATACATTTTGTTAGCAAAACGTCGCCTATTCTACACATTAGTATGCGAGTGAAATTGGGTTTAAATACGCATTTTATATAGCAAGAAAATAATACAGGTTTATATCAAAAATAATTAAGTAAACTGTTAATATCTTAGAAACTCAGAAAACATTAAATTTCAACACTTTTGGCTAATTTCAGCAAACTTTTACATTTTAGAGAGTATGGACAATTGAATAACCTTCAATAGTGACATATGAAAAAAAATAGTTAAACAACAATCAACCTAGTTAGACAAGAAAATTTACACTAAAAATATTGAAATTTTTTCCTAAAAACATTAGTTTACTGTTAATAATAAAATTACTTTACTAAGTGCAATTTGCTATTAGAAATCTTCTAAAGATGTTGATTGTAAATATTTGACTATTTTGTTAGTTTGTGTACTATGGCATTTTTTAAGGTTAGGTTAGCTAGGAAACAAGTACTTGTACCACTAATTGTGGTTTACTTAATTAACGTGTAATTTGGAATTAACTTAAAATTGAAGAAAAAAAGCATTATAATTAGAAGACTCCTTTCTTTTGTCACTGTATTTTTAGTGAAATATCTAAAAATTGACACGCAACTTACTAGTACGCACTTTACTAGTTAGTAAACCATAGCCAATCACAAAACGATAGAACATGCTTGAAAAACCTTAATTAAACCAATTTTTTAATTAGAAACAATTTTACATTTAGTTTGAAAACTCCTAACCCTCATCGGTCTAATACATTTAAATACAAAGTGTTCCACAAAGATTATTGACGTTTATACGACTTTTTACAGCAAATTGGCTGTGCCAATTAAAAAAACTGGATACATTATTAAAACCAGTCGAATTTACTCTCGCCATCAAACTCTAAAAAATCTTAGCACTTACTTAAAAAATATCACTTAATTATTGCGATTCGAGGGGTTTGTGGGGTGGGAGGGGGTAGCGAAAACCCCTTACGGGGGCGTGTCGACGAAATTGGTGGGGAGAGACGGTGGCGTCGGCGCGCGCGGCGCCCCCTGCAACGTCTTGTGTCAGTCGTCGGCGGGCGTCCTCCTGCAGCGGCGCCTTCTTAGCGCCTTAAACCGACGTCTTAGCTCGGCGCCTTCACTTCATCGACATCCTTCGTGCCGTAAAGACACATGCAGTGGTCTTGTTCGGAACGGTCTGCGCAATTTACCCCTGTCCGTCTGTCGGACCAGTGCGATATCCGCCGGATGTTTTTCTGATACAAGTTTTCAAATTTAGTGTTTTTTATTTATTTTCTTTCAAAGTGAATGCGTTTTTGAAATTTATTGTGATTTTTATTTTTAAGAAGAAACTTGTTTGAGTGGTTTTTTTTTTGGGAAATTTTTCAGTTATGGTGTAGTTATGGCAGTGTAGTTCACTCAAAGGTAAATCAATTTTTTTGCCTTAGTGGAAAAAGAAACTTGGTTATCATACACCAACAAGTTATGACGACAATAATTTTAAAAAAAATTTGCTTATTTTTGACTTTTTCTTAAATTAATTTTTTTAAAAATCATACACAATTACACTGCTTTGCAGTTTGTCGTTTTTTGCAACATTATTATGTATTTAATAATAATCGTATTAACAAAATGGTCATCATATGTTAATCAATTATGATCACTTTTTTTTAAATTATTTTTGATTCCAGACTTAAAATAACAGATCCAGACAATAAATAATAATATGTAAATATATAATATTATTATTACAATAACACAATAATAATATTGTTTATATGAGACACAAACAAGTGTTTTATTACATTTGTGCTATTGAATCAAAATTGCACTCTGTAAAACCGATTGTCTATTGGGTTTGTTTAAAAAATAAATAATTTAAAAGAAATTTTTTTAAAAAAATGAACACAATAAGTTTATTTGAAGTCAAAAGTTTTGCCACTTTTTTATGTATTTCAACTCTGATGTAAAAAAGCAGGTGCTGTCACTTTTTGCCTTGTAACTCTTAACACGACCCTTAAATGCAAAAACACTTTTACACAATCTTCTAAAGGAAAAAATTTCCTACAACTTTCATTATTTAACACTTTTTTGCAACTTTTCAAATAACAGAGCTACGCTCGGTCAAATTGGAATTAGTTTAAAAAATGCAGTTTGCTGCACTTTATCACTTTTTACCTGATAACTCCTGAAAAAGGCCCTTAAATCCAAAAACACTCTAAAATAATCTTGTAGAGGAGGAAATCCCCTACAACTTTCATTATTTACCCTGCTTTTTAACTCCTCAAATAACGCAGACAACTCAAAACTGGGTAAAATAAATAAATAGTTGATTTGCAACTCGTTTTTATGCTGTATAATTGTCTCTTAAGATTTTTTATTATTAGTATTTTTTGTCTATCAACGTTTTTTTATTTATTTAAAACTGATTTTAACTTATACCAAACTTTTAAATTTAATGATGATATTTTTAAAACCACACTTAATTACTCATCAAATAATAATATTTACTTAGTAAAAATGTGTTAAAAACAGCTAAACATACAATAAAATACATTTTTTTGTTTATTTGGTTTTACTAACTAAGTTTAACTATTTTGATTGTTACATCATAACCTTCTATTTTGATTTTTTCCATACTTTATGTAAAAAAAAAACAGGTTTATAACGCCAAACATGAGTTATTTTACAGAGTGTCTCATACAGATAAAATAAGACTATTCCTTTATTAAATTCTACAAAAAATGTAAATTAGGATCAAAATCGTCTGGCATAAATTTCATATACATAACGGCAATTCCCTTTAAGATACTAAGAAGTTCTATGCAAATTTCGGCTTTATGTACATCACGTTTTGTAACAAAAAAGGTTAATTTGTAAACACAAGAAGATGTGTTATTCAAAATAAGCAATTATTGTTTACTACTAGATTTGCTAGTTTTCGTAGAAATTAAACCAAACAAATGAATGTAAATAATGGCGAAAATTGCCTGCAATCTATTTTAAATGTAACGAAAACTCCATTAAGACAATATAACGTTTTATGCCATTTTCGAACAACAAGTTTTACTTTACCAGGAAAATTTTACTGGTAAATTGCAAATACTGTATTTCTGACAGTTTAAAGTTTGACACCGCTTTTCTCCCTGACTGTACCAAATTTTGTAGTATTTTTTTAGGTTATTGGTTAGGAAATTTAGTGAGGATTCCAAAAATGTGCTTAAAACTGTAATTTTCTCGCTCCAAGTGGGTTTTACAAGAGATTTTGTCTCTGGGTGTCCTTTCAAACTGTGTTTGTCAGTTCAAATTTTACCTTCGATTTTCTTCCTGACTGTATAAAATTTTGTAGTGTTTTTTTAGGTTATTAGATAGGAAATTTTATGAGGATTCCAAAAATGTGCTTAAAACTGTCATTTTCTCGCTCCAAGTGGGTTTTAAAGGAGATTTTGTCCCTGGCTGTCCTTTCAAACTGTGTTTGTGTCAGTTCAAATTTAGACACTGATTTTCTCCCTGACTGTACCAAATTTTGTAGTGTTTTTTTTAGGTTATTTGATAGGAAATTAAACGAGGATTCCAAAAATGTACTTGAAACTGTATTTTTTTCCCTCCAAGTGGCTTTTACAGGAGATTTTGTCCCTAGCTGTCTTTTTAAAGTATTTTTGTGTCAGTTCAAATTTAGACACCGATTTTCTCCCTGACTGTACCAAATTTTGTAGTTTTTTATGTCATTAGATAGGAAATTTAATGAGAATTTCGAAAATGGGTTTAAAACAGTCATTTTCTCACTCCAAGTGGGTTTTACAGGAGATTTTGTCTTTGGCTGTCCTTTCAAACTGTGTTTGCGTCAGTTCAAATTTAGACACCGATTTTCTCCTTGACTGTACCAAATTTTGTAGTGTCTTTTAAGGTTATTTGATGGAAAATTAAATGGAGATTCTAAAAATGTGCTCAAAACAATAAATTTCTCACTACAAGTGGGTTTTACAGAAGATTTTGTCCCTGACTATCCTTTCAAACTGTGTTTCTGTTAGTTAAAACTTTGACACCTCTTTTCTCCCTGACTGTACCAAATTTTGTAGTGTTTTTTATGTCGTTAGATAGGAAATTTAATGAGGATTCCAAAAATGGGCTTAAAACAGTCATTTTCTCACTCCAAGGGGGTTTTACAGGCGATTCGGTCTCTGACTGTCCTTTCAAACTGTGTTTCTGTCAGTTATAACTTTGACACCGCTTTTCTCTTTGACTGTACCAAATATTGTAGTGGTTTTTTAGATTACTGGATAGGAAATTTAATGGGGATTCCAAAAATCGGCTTCAAACAATCAATTTCTTACTACAAGTCGGTTTTACAGACGATTTTCAATCTTTCAAACTGTGTTTCTGGCAGTTCAAACTTTGACCCCGCTTTTCTCATTGACTGTACCAAATTTTGTAGTGTTCTTTCAGGCTATTAGATAGAAAATTTAATGAGGATTCTAGAAATGTGCTTAAAACAGTAATTTTCTCACTCCAAGTGGGTTTAACAAGCAATTTTGTCTCTGACTATCAAACTGTCTTTAGAAAAGTTTTCTTACAGTATTCGATACAAAACGTGTTTTTGAGATTTATGACAGTTCTTTTCACAGTGGTCACGTGACTGTCCAGCTAAATGATACTCCAAGAACCACGTGATATCTGTCCCTAATGTCAAAATTTCCTTAGAATTTGCAAGAATTACAGTTTAAAAGTTATTTTGACAATTGTCAGTAAATTATTGGTATATTACAAATTGTTTAAATAATGATATCTTCAGATTCAGCATAAATAAAAGTTACAAAAAGCTGTCAGCTCATTTTTTTTAGAAAAAAAGTCACACTGAATGTTACTTTTCTAATTTTACTTTACTTACCCTGTATATGCAAGAAAAAACAAATTTTATTAAAAAATATTAACTCTTCTAGGCAGTTTCTATAAGAAATGCACTTTGAACAATTTTTTTCTTCATTAAATTTGTCTAAAGCTATAGTTTCAGAGATACAGAGTGTTGCTATTTTAGTAGTAAGGAAAATATTTAATTTTACCTTAGAATCTGCATTATACGACAAAATTGTTAGTCCCACAGTATTTTTGCATGTTAATTACATTAAAAGCTAACTTTTCTAGGTATTTTGTATGTTTGGTACACAAGGCATCCAAATTGTTGTTCTTATACTGATTTAGTTGAAATTTGTCACAAATCCTTGAAGAAAACCATAAATAGAATACAATTATTTGGTCTTTTATATTTTAGACAAATTTTGATTAGTTTTTAGGAAATAAAAACGTAAAACTAACTTTTTTCAACAATTCTTTAATCTGTGTATCTCAAAAACGAAGAAACTCAGAATATACGTTTATAACAACTTTTTTACTTATAATGACCTAAAGTTTTAATTAATTTTAATTAAATATCTTTAAATCTTCTTTAAAATTTAAGATTTTTGTTACTGAAATATGAATTTTACATACCTTTTAAATAGCATTAAAGTTCCAAAAATAACCCACTACAAACTTAAAAATTGTGCCTAAACCTGAATCGGTGAGCATGTTAATACGTTTACACCTCGAAACTTAGTGACCCTTCGTCCAAACCTAAAAGGGGTGGAATTCGTCGGCCAGCTTCAAAAGAATTGTCCTTTGGGAACAATAAAACTGGAAATATTGAAGGAACTGGTTTGGTAAAGCCATTTGCGTAACAGGACCGTCTCGTAAAAATCGGTTAAACGGAAAATCAAACTAAATTGAGATGACGTCACAGATTTTAACAGTTTTTTCCACATAAACGACATATGTCAAATGACTTATATTAATTAACAATATTAATAATTACAATATTCTTGAGCAGTACTTGTAATATTAGAAAATGACGTAATTATGAGATTTGGCAGTTGTCAACAATTTTGTCATTTCTGTATGTGATTTTTAAGTTACGACTGTCAATACATACACAGAATGCCTGTCAAATGTAAAACAAACCTTAAAATTATCATTGAATGATACTTTTTCTTTTTCTTTTACTGTCTTTGAGCAAACCGGAAATATAATAAAAATCAAACAAACTGTCTTGACGTCACAGCCACAAAAAAAAACAAAATGTTTGCCAAATTATATAGAAAAATTTCCTATTTTCAGGGAAAAACACGTTTAAAGCAAAATTTGACAGAAATTGGTGTCTAAAAACTTCAATAAATCTGACCTGTAAACTTGTTTATGTTGAAATTTATGACGTAACATTAATTTGCTTTGTATTATAGTATAACGTTTTTCACCCAAAAATTACATATTGTTCGCATACTGTGTGGTTCAATAATTAGACAAACGTTGCCAAACTCAGATTTCGTAACGCTGTTGCCAAGTTGTGGTCAATTGCGGAAATATCTGGAAAAAACTAAGAAAAAAACAACGTTTTTTGTTGTCTAACAATGTCACTCAACTCATTTTGGATCAAAAAAACTCAACATTGCCTTGCAAAAAAAAGTTTGGCAACGTCGCCTTACTTTTAAATACAGTTTTACCATTTAGAACCTCCGTACATTCGCAAAATAAACATTTTTTACCTTAAAGTGCCTAATTTGTTTGAATAAATGTTATTTTCAAAGAAAATTCCAAAAATATATGAAAATTGCTTTAAATGACTTTAATGTAACCAAACAAGTGAATAGACACTAGGAAAAGCCTTCTAAACTTGGAAAATCAGTGATTGAAACTCAAAATATCAAAAATTACATTTTGGTAAACTCACACGTTTTTACAATAATTAATTTTTTCCAAAATTGTCAAAAATTACCAATATTGGCTGGAAAAAGAAAGTTTGGCAACGTCGCCCAACAATCCGACTTTACCACCCATAATTTGACTGTTATTCAACGTTTTGACCTGGAAAACTGACTAGAATGACTGAAGATGGTCCAGTAAGTCAATTTCTATGAAGTTTGACTGTTTTTCAAAGTTTTGGACTTGAAAATTCGCTAAAATGACTGCAAATGGTCCAGCAAGTCGATTTTATATGAAATTTTACTGATTTTTAACGTATCATACTTGAAAAGTGACTAAAATGTGTTCAAGTAGTCCAGTAAGTCAAGTTTCATAAAGTTTTACAGTTTTTCCACGTTTTGGACTTGAAAATTGGCTAGAATGACTGCAAATGGTCGAGTAAGTCAATTCCTATGAAATTTTACTGGTTTTCAACGTTTTGGACTTGAAAATTGGCTAAAGTGACAGCAACTAAACCAGTAAGTAAATTTTTATAAAGTGGTACTGTTTTTCAACGTTTTGTACTTGAAAATTGACTAAAATGACTGTAAATGGCCCAGTAAGTCAATTTCCATGAAATTTTACTGTTTTTCCAGGTTTTGGACTTGAAAATTAGCTAAATTGACTGCAAATAGTTCAGTAAGTCAATTCTCATAAATTTTTTATGTTTTTCTACGTTTTGGTGGTAAAAAAATGACTAAAATGACTGAAAATAGTCCAGTAAGTAAATTTTTATGAAACTTGACTGTTTCTCCACATTTTTGCCTTGAAAATTGACTAGAATGAATGCAGATGGTTCAGTAAGTCAACTTTCTTGAAATTTTACTGTTTTTCTAAATTTTGGACTTAAAAATTGACTAAACAGAGTTCAAATGGGCCCGTAAGTCAATTTGTATGAAATTTGACTGTTTTCCACCTGAAATGTGGCTAAAATTACTGTAAATTGCCTAGTAAGTCAATTTCCATAAAATTTTACTGTTTTTCCACGTTTTGGTCTTAAAAATTGGCTAGAATAAATGCAGATGAACCAGTAAGTCAACTTTTATGAAATTTTACTGTTTTCCCCCTGAAAAGTGGCTAAAATGACTGTAAATGGCCCAGTAACTAAATTTTCTTGAAATTTCACTGCTTTTCCTTGTTTTGGCCTTAAAAATTGGCTAGAATAACTGCAGATGATCCAGTAAGTTAATTTCCATGAAATTTTACTATTTTTCAACGTTTTGAACTTGAAAATTGACTAGAATGACTGCAAATGGTCGAGTAAGTCAATTTCTATAAAATTTCACTGTTTTTCAACGTTTTGGACTTGAAAATTAGCTAAATTGACAGCAAATAGTCCAGTAAGTCAATTTCCATAAAATTTTTATGTTTTACTACGTTTTGGTCATAAAAATTGACTAGAATGACTGCAAATAGTTCAGTAAGTAAATTTTTATGAAACTTGACTGTTTCTCCACATTTTTGCCTTGAAAATTGACTAGAGTGAATGCAAATGTCCAGTAAGTCAATTTCCTTGAAATTTTTATGTTTTTCTACGTTTTGGTCATCAAAATTGACTAGAATGACTGCAAATAGTTCAATAAGTAAATTTTTATGAAACTTGACTGTTTCTCCACATTTTTGCCTTGAAAATTGACTAGAATGAATGCAAATGGTCCAGTAAGTCAATTTCCTTGAAATTTTACTATTTTTCAACGTTTTCCACTTGAAAATTGGCTAAAATGACTGTAAATGACTCAGTAAGTCAATCTTTATCAAAATTTTACTTTTTTTCTACTTTTTGGACTTAAAAATTGACTAGACTGAATGCAAATGGGCCAGTAAGTCAATTTGTATGAAATTTGACTGTTTTCCACCTGAAAATTGGCTAAAATTACTGTAAATAGTAGTTTAATGCCAAAGAAGCCACATTGTACACATTTCACGTTATTTTTTTTATTATAAAAAATTAATTAAACAACCTTTGATTAGATTCTAAATATCTCACTTATTTGACGAGTTACGTCCAAAAAGCATTGAGGTTGATAGATAGTTCAGATTCTGAGCTATTCAAAAATTTCCCTTCTTAAGGTGGTAACTTTCAGCGTTTGGCCGCTAGAGGGTGCTAAATTCGCAGATAGTTTTTCCGGGAAAGTGCAAATTTTTTGGATAGAACTTGAAACCAATCAATGACTGACAATTTGGCAAACAGTGTCTTGAAATTTGATCTAACAGTAACTGGAAATTAGTCAAATAAACCCTTTTTCATACATATAAAGTAATATCTTTGGTTTAAACTAGTGACGTCATCTTAATTTAGTTTTTTTTTCCTATCCGCATGCAACCATGTTTGTTTTCTGGCTGCGACGTCATTCTACACTACTTTGATTTTCCCTCTATTACACAATTATCCTATTAAAAGTAATTAATTCACGTTTTGGGGTTTGGTGGATGATCGACCCCCAAAAACAGTCAACGATTATTATCAATCGGCGGTATTTAGTCATTGATGATGTGTGTTTAATATTGGCAATTTAATATAATATCGACTCTCTGTTTGCCGTTTATTATGTGTTGTTGTACTACACGGATCGTTATAGGTCAGTGCCAAATATGTGTGAATTTTAATGCAATTGAAGCTGATATGGTAGTTAATAATTAACCAGGGACGCGGTTTCCGATTTAATTTTTACTGAATTTTAGGGGTCGGTTTTGTATTGAAATGGGGATGCAAAATGTGCCTATTGTGCTTTCGTTTACGCTCACCAAACGGGGTAGTTACGGGGTTGGGATTATTTATGATTTTTTTTTGTTTTGTCTACAACTGATTTATGCTTTTTTAGATCCACCCTTGTGGTTTTTACATTTGCCGCCCATAATAATTTTGTTTTTCATTAAAACATTTTGAAAGTCTCACTTTCCGGTTATTTGTAAAAAGCCCAATTCCAAAAATAAGTCAAAAGTAAAAAAGTTTGATTTAGAAGACTCTCGAAAGTTCTAGAACGTTTCAAATGACTCTACAAAGTTGGCAGAAGACTTTAAAACCTTTTGGCAAGTTCTACAAGCTTCCTCAAAAGTCTAGAATGTTTGGGAACGTTTCCAAAAGCTTTATAACATTTTGACTTGTTCTGTAAGGTTTATCAAAGATCTGGAAGGTTTTGAAATGTTCCAAAAGGCTCTAGAACGTTCCAGCAAGTTTAAGAAGCTTCTATAAAGATCTGGAAAATTTTTAAACGTTGCGAAAAGATCTAGATTGTTCTGGCAAACTATAGAAACTTCTTCAAAGATCTGAAAGATTTTGGAACGTTGTCGAAGACTCTAAAACCTTTTGGCAAATTCTACAAGCTTCCTCAAAGGTCTAGAAAGTTTGGTAACGTTGCCAAAGGCTCTAGAACGTTCTGACTAGTTTTAGAAACTTCATCAAAGATCTGAAATGTTTTGGGTCGTTGCCAAAGGCTCTATAACATTTTTACAAGTTCTATAAGCTTCTAAGATTTGTGAACGTTGCTGAAGGCTTTATAACACTTTGACTAGTTCTGGAAGCTTTATCAAAGATCTGGAAGGTTTTGAAATATTGCAGAAGATTCTAGAAAGTTCTGGCAAATTTTGGAAGCTTTTTCAAAGATCTGGAAGGTTTTGGAACGTTGCCAAAGGCTCTAGAACGTTATCGTAAGTTTTAGAAGCTTTCTCAAAAGTCTGGACAAAATCCAGAAGCTTCTGCAAATATCTGGAAGGTTTGCGAATGTTTCCGAAGGCTTTATAACATTTTTACTAGTTCTGGAAGCTTTATCAAACATCTGGAAGGTTTTGAAATGTTGAAAAAGGTTCTAGAATAAGTTTAAGAAGCTTCTAGAAAGATCTGGAAACTTTTGAAGCGTTGTAAAAGGATCTATCATCTTCTTCAAAGATGTGGTAGATTTCGGAACTTTGCCAAAAGTTCTAGAAAGTTCTGACTAGTTCTAGAAGCTTTATCAAAGATCTGGAAGGTTTTGAAATATGGCAGAAGATTCTATAAAGTTCTGGCAAATTTTAGAAGCTTTTTCAAAGATCTGGAAGGTTTTGGAATGTTGCCAAAGGCTCTAGAACGTTATTGTAAGTTTTAGAAGCTTCCTCAAAAGTCTGGACAAAATCCAGAAGCTTCTGCAAATATCTGGAGGGTTTGCGAACGTTTCCGAAGGCTTTATAACATTTTTACTAGTTCTGGAAGCTTTATCAAAGATCTGGAAGGTTTTGAAATATTGCAGAAGATTCTAGAAAGTTCTGGCAAATTTTAGAAGTTTTTTCAAAGATCTGGAAGGTTTTGGAACGTTGCCAAAGGCTCTAGATGGTTATTGTAGGTTCTAGAAGCTTCTGCAAAAGTCTGGAAGGTTTGGGAACGTTGTCAAAGGCTGTAGATGGTTATTACAAGTTCTAGGAAGCTCTATAACATTCTGACAAGATCTAGAAGTTTCTGCAAAAGTCTGGAAGGTTTGGGAACGTTGTCAAAGGCTTAAGTACCTTTAGATAGGCTAGGTACCTACTAACAATAAAAAATATTTGAAATATCTGAAAACCGTTAAAATTAGAAAGGCAAAACTAAAATACATTAAAAAACACTCATATTTAGAAACATCCTGTATATTAACTGTTTAGTTAAACATTATTTGTTTTCTAGTATTAAAACTAACTTTTGTTGTATGTAAGATCAAAATTGGCATGAAACCTATAAACATTGTAATGGGTTTTACCGTTATAAATCAAATTAGTAATACGCAATTTTGGTCCTTATTTACATAAGTAAATATTTGCTTCAAGTTAACTTTTTAAGGTGTTTGTTTTTTGTGGTTTTTGCGATATCAGATAAAACCATCCAAATTTGACACACCCTGTATTTTAATAATTTAATTAAAATTATGGGTACTAAGAAATATTATTTCTGGACGCCATGGTGAAATGAATCAGTTTTAGTACTCTAGTACTATGCTAGTATTATTTATTTATATTAATAATTTTCTTGGTTTTATATTTATTTTATTAGTGAGTAAATAAACAGTTTAATATTATCAATAAACAACTAAAACACAAATAAAATAACAGACCAATAAAAAAGTAAAAAAATTAATATAAACAGTTAAACAAGGAATATTCTTCAATAAAACCAACTTTCTGACGTAATTGTTGTATTTTTTGTGTTGTTGCTTTATTTAAAAAAATAAACAAAATAATTTCATAAAGAAAAAAATGCAAAAGTTACCAACTTCTCGATATTTTGGCGAATGCGTATTGTCGTACCGTAAAAGTATGGTCAAATGAATGATTTGATTATATAGTTTTGCCGCTAGATGGCGCTAGCTAACTTTAAAATAAATCCTGCATAACATCAGCATACAGGGTGTCCCAAATTTGAGCAACAAATCAAACTTATATTTTTTATTCGATTTTTGGAATTTACGGCAAATTCTAGGCCTACTTGATGTAAAACAGTTTGTATCGATATTCAATTGTTTTTGTTCTAACAATCTTACTTTAACCACCCTCTTCGAAAGCAGAAATTCGCAATTTGAGCGAAATTTTGGTGTACTTTTCCAGAAAATCGTTCCTAACTCGCTTATTTGAAACATCCTGTATAAACACACCGTGCAACAAAAGAAAGCTAATGAATGGGGCTATTGCGTGACGTTGAGTGGGCACGGCTAAGTTGCCCCGTTTAGCCGCTAGAGGACCTCAAAGTTGACTCTCGTTTTTTGCAGTTTTTACTCAATATCTCAGGAACGTTTCAGGTTAGAGGCCTGAAATTTTTACCACCAATGCACCTCGAAGGGATACAACTTTTAGTGTCTATACATTTTTTTGGTACCATGCACCCTTTGACCTTGAAAAATTAAAAACTAGAATTGTCAAGAATTTTCAAGGGGGATACCTTCTGATTTTTTTCAGAAAATTTTTTATTTTCAAAATTAACCTTAACTGCTTAAATGCCTTCAGGTTAATAGTACAAAAATGACGTAAAGTGTCATTTGTCAAAATGTCATTTTGCAAGGGTGCCACACCATAAAATGTGTCAAAATTGACATAATTCCAAGGTCATCTCCGAAACGGTGCCAGTTAGAGCAAAATGGACGTCAGATTTGTATTCTCCAGGTTCAAATTAGTTAAAAAAATCACTTTGATTGAGAAAAATCCAAAATGGTCACAATGGTATATAGTAGTGTCAAAAAAACTACTCCTAATTTAGATTAAATTTTCGTGCACTTTTCCAGAAAATCGTCCATGACTCGCTTATTTGAAACACCCTGTATAAAATCACCGTATAACAAAAGAAAGCTAAGGAATGGGACTATCACGTGATGTTGATCGGGCACTGCTAAGTTGCCCCGTTTAGCCGCTAGAGGATGTCAAAGTTGACTCTCGTTTTTTTCAGTTTTTACTCAATATCTCAGGAACGTTTCAGGTTAGAGGTCTGAAATTTTTATCACAAATGCAACCTCGGTGGGACACAACTTTTACCTTCTATACACTTTTTTGGTACCACGTACCGTTTGACCGTGAAAAATGTAAAACTTGAATTGTCAAGAACTAATTTTTTCCAGAAACTTTTTTATTTTCAAAATTAACCTCAACTTTCAAGTTAAGGATACAAAAATGTAAAAAACTAATTATTTTTGAATTTTTATATTTTTCAATTTTTCCGGAATCACGTGACGTGTTGACCGTGTCAGGTTAAGTGGCACGGTTTGGCCGTCAGAGGGCGTCAAAGTTGATCAATTGGTTTCGCACTTTTTGGTGAATATCTCGAAAACCGTTACACTTACGGGTCTTAAATTTTTATTGTATACGCACCTTAAAAAGGCTGAACTTTTAGCATTTAAGCACTTTTCCTGTAAGATTCACCGTTTGGCCTTCAAAAATCAAAATTTGACCTCCAATTTACACAGAAAAAAAAAAAATTTAAAAAATATATTTTAGATTTTTAGTTTAGCAAATTTGTCGTAAGGTGTTTTTTGAAAAAAAAAATCTTTTAAAACACTTCTTGAACTGTAAAAAAATTACAAAAAACTAGACTAGAAATATATCGTTGTCTTATGACACATTTTGTATGATTTTCAAATGTTACTTTAGAAAAATCACGTTTTTTTTCAAAAAATTACTTAAATTTTTTTTTATTTTTAAACTATAAAAACATACAGTAAAATAGATATAAAATTGTGACAAAACTTTCACAGAATTACAAGTATTTGGCATATTAATTGCTTTTTGACAACCAAAAAAAAAAGAATTACTCAAATTTTTGTTGATCGTGAATACCCACTTGGATGAGTAAAAATACTGTCAAAACACCGGAAAACAGTTATTTTTGTTATCTTTGCAAACAAATTAAACATGTTAAAAATTCGATAGGGGGGCGTCAAAAAGTAATCTCAAAAGAAAGATCAAGTTTAGTGGTTGTAAACAACTTATCTAGTAATAATAAGCACGCCCTTGTATCGAATTACAGACAGGGCGTTAGTAAGAATTCCAAAGAGAACGCTAATTACAACTTTAAATGGAAACGATCCTGTATTATCTTAATTGCGGTTATGTTATACCAGTCGAACTTTTCGAGTGCCTAAAGTACGAATCAAAGTAGATGGCAGTGACGGTATTAGATTTCAAACGTCATATTTCAGAGATATCTATAAAAAATAGTGATGGGTAAATTACCAGTAAATTACTAGTGGGTAAATTACAAATACTGTGTTTCTGGCAGTTCAAATTTTGACACAGCTTTTCTCCCTGACTGTACCAAATTTTGTAGTATTTTTTCGGGTTATTGAATAGGAAATTTAGTGAGGATTCCAAAAATGTGCTTAAAATAGTCCTTTTCTTATTCCAAGTGGGTTTTGCAAGCGATTCTGTCCTTTCAAACTATATTTCTGGCCGCTCAAAGTTTGACACCACTTTTATCCCTGACTGTACTAAATTTTGTAGTATTTTTTCATGTTATTGGATAGGAAATTTAATGAGAATTCCAAAAATGTGCTTAAAATAGTCATTTTCTCATTCTAAGTAGGTTTTGCAAGCGATTCTGTCCGTGACTGTCCTTTCAAACTATGTTTCTAGCCGCTCAAATTTTGACACCGCTTTTCTCCCTGATTGTACCAAATTTTGTAGTGTTTTTTCATGTTATTGGATAGGAAATTTAATAAGGATTCCAAAAATGTGCCTAAAGTAGTAATTTTCTCATTCTAAGTAGGTTTTGCAAGCGATTCTGTCCGTGACTGTCCTTTCAAACTATGTTTCTGGCCGCTCAAAGTTTGACACCACTTTTATCCCTGACTATACTAAATTTTGCAGTGTTTTTTCATGTTATTGGATAGAAAATTTAATGAGAATTTTAAAAATGTGCTTAAAATAGTCCTTTTATCATTCCAAGTGGGTTTTGCAAGCGATTCTATCCGTGACTGTCCTTTCAAACTATGTTTCTGGCCGCTCAAAGTTTGACACCACTTTTATCCCTGACTATACTAAATTTTGCAGTGTTTTTTCATGTTATTGGATAGAAAATTTAATGAGAATTTTAAAAATGTGCTTAAAATAGTCCTTTTATCATTCCAAGTGGGTTTTGCAAGCGATTCTATCCGTGACTGTCCTTTCAAACTATGTTTCCGGCCGCTCAAGTTTTGACACCGCTTTTCTTCCTGACTTTAAATATTTTTTCGTGTTTTTTCATGTTATTGGATAGGAAATTTAATGACGATTCCAAAAATGTGCTTAAAATAGTCATTTTCTCATTCTAAGTAGATTTTGCAAGCGATTCTATCCGTGACTGTCCTTTCAAACTATGTTTCTGGCCGCTCAAAGTTTGACACCACTTTTCTCCCTGACTGTACTAAATTTTGTAGTGTTTTTTCATGTTATTGGATAGGAAATTTAATGAGGATTGAAAAAATGCGCTTAAAAACATGATTCGTTCACTACAAGTAGGTTTTATAGGCGATTTTGTCGCTGACTGTTCTTTAAACCGTGTTTTACAAATTTCAGTTCACACAATTTTACTGATTTGTACATTTGTTGCACCAAACCAGTTTTTCCTAAATAACTCAAAAACGGTGAAAGATACAAAAAAACTGCAGGAGACCAAGAATGTTTCTAATATACTTCTTAATCGTAAGTTTGCAGGACAGTTTTTGCTTCGAGTATACAGGGTATGCTGTATGACTGTTTTTGGTCACCATTTGGCAATTTATAATCAAACCAGTTTTTGCTAAATAACTCAGTTATTTAATTAACAATTATCTAAGTTACGAAAAATTTTAAAGAGAGCTTAAATGTTTGTAAAGAACTGCCAGACTCATCCCTGGAAGTTACACAGTCCGCCACTATACAGGAGGTGCATGAAAAGTGTAGCGATTCAGGTTTATGACTTTTCAAATTTATTGACAGCCATGACAGGAAAATAATATCTTTCAAGCAATTATCAATTAGATCCAATAATTTCACTGATCAAACTGGAATATACTGGTAAAATTCATTAGATTTTTCTCATATAAACCGCAAAATGTTAATTTTGTAATCATATATCTAAAAACTTACTTTTTTCTGGATGTGGCTCAGAAACTGACAAAATTTGAAGAGTACAACAGTTTGGTGCTTTTTTTACACACAACATTCTTTTTGGTGCAAGGTTCCAGTTCAGCATTCATCTTCAGGAAGCCAAATTGTCTTTCCCATTATACCTTTAAGGGCCAAATGTTTACAGGATCTTTCTGTTTAACTAGAACCTACACTTAAACCGTATATGACATACTAATTTCGAGGACACTCTGTACACGTTGGACAGGTGGTTGCGAATCGCAAATCAACAAATGAATAAATTGGTGAATGCCTTGGAAAAAAATTCAAGCAGGGGTGGATTTAATGATGATTGCAAAGGGGTGCGTGGCAGGGTGCATTTCCTGTCCGGATATGTACGCCGGTAATTGCCATTACCATGGAATTAAACAAGATTATTGCAAAAAATCTATTGTTTTTCCTATTCTGCTTAAAAGCAAATAAAATACAATTTGCAACAAATCCTATGAATGTGATGTTTGTCCTTTTTAATTGTTAATTTCATAATGCATTTGAAGAACAAGGATTATATAAAGATTTAGGATTAGATTTAGAAAAATCTGAAATTCTGTACTATCAATAAGTTAATATGACATTTTAACGTATCTTTCAAAGTAATGAAGTTAGGCAAGTTTAAACAAAAGATGCACCCAAAACTAAACACAACTTATTTTCTCTACCAGTTTTTAAGATTTATTGCAAACTCATGACGTGAGAGGAAAAAAATGACTTGTAGAATATATCATTATAATACTTAATATTCGGACACCTTGTAATACCAAACAAATGCTCTACATTATTCAACATTCTGCGAAAATAAGCAGGAATTTCGCGTATAATGTGACGTGTGGCGTTTAATGCTATATACGGCCCTTGTTGGTATTTATTCAATTATGGATCATTGTCGACGTTACACACAAATATAACATACATTAACACGTTAAAATGTATTTTCGACCGGCTGTATCAATCAGGGCTCGGATGCCATTCCCACCCCTCCCGCACACCCCCCTCAAACGTAATTTGGTCAATGGATTACACATTATGGTTAATTGCGGTGTACCACAACGTTGTTCATTAATTGTTACGCTCCCGATTATAGTCACGTGAGCAACACGTGGTCAAATGGTAAACAATAATATGTTTGGTCAAAATATACTCGGTTCCAAAAAAAGTCAATTTTTTTGCTTTTAACCGGGTTAAATTGATTAGAAATTGCATATTCCTTTTCCTAAAGACTGTACAAAGTTACAGGGTGATCAAAATTAATTATGAAAATTATTATTTGTTTCTGCTTTTGAATTTTTGTTTCGACGCCATTTTGAATTTTTTTTGTGAAAGACGATGTTGATCTAAATTATAATATTAATAAATAAATATTATTTTCCTGTCATAAATTTGAATCACTACACTTTTCATGGACCCCCTGTATAGTAGCGACACTGACAGACTGTCAAACTTCCATGAATGAGTTTAGCAGTTTTGCTCTCTTTGAAATTTTTTTGTAACTTTTACCGTTTTTGAGTTATTTAGTAATACCTGGTTTGATGCAAAAATTTTTGAAATTAGTTGAAATTGTGGTTTGAAATTTAAACACCCTGTAGATCGGTTATGTTTGAGAGTTCAGGGTGGTTAAACCACTTAAAAGAACCGTTTTGGGCTCCTCTTTCTAGTGGTGTAAAGTAAAAAATTTTACTTAAAAAATTGCGTACAGGGTGACAAAAATAGTGAACTACTATATTTCTCTTGCACACCCTGTATACTGAAAGAAAAAACGGTTTTGCAAACTTACGGTGTTGGGTTAAGGAGTTGATTAGAAACATTCTTGGTCTCTTGCAATTTTTTTGTAACTTTCACCGTTTTCGAGTTATTTAGCAAAAACTGGTTTGATGCAACAAATTTTCAAATCAGTTGAAATTGTGACTTGAAATTTGAACACTCTGTAACTCGGTTATTTTTGAGAGTTCAGGGTGGTTAAACCACTTAAAAGAACCTTGTTGAGCTCCTCTTTCTAGTGGTGTAGAATAAAAAAATCTATCTTAAAAATTGCGTACAGGGTGACAAAAATAATGAATCACTATATTTCTTTTGCACACCCTGTATACAGGAAGAAAAAACGGCCTTGCAAACTTACGGTGTTGGGTTAAGGAGTTGATTAGAAACATGCTTGGTCTCTTGCAATTTTTTTGTAACTTTCACCGTTTTCGAGTTATTTAGCAAAAACTGGTTTGGTGCAACAATTTTTCAAATCAGTTGAAATTGTGGTTTGAAATTTGAACACCCGGTAACTCGGTTATTTTTGGGAGTTCAGGGTGGTTCAACCACTTAAAAGAACCGTTTTGAGCTCCTCTTTCTAGTGGTGTAAAGTAAAAAATTTTACTTAAAAAATTGCGTACAGGGTGACAAAAATAGTGAATCACTATATTTCTCTCGCACACCCTGTATACTGAAAGAAAAAACGGTCTTGCAAACTTACGGTGTTGGGTTAAGGAGTTGATTAGAAACATTCTTGGTCTCTTGCAATTTTTTTGTAACTTTCACCGTTTTCGAGTTATTTAGCAAAAACTGGTTTGATGCAACAAATTTTCAAATCAGTTGAAATTGTGACTTGAAATTTGAACACCCGGTAACTCGGTTATTTTTGAGAGTTCAGGGTGGTTAAACCACTTAAAAGAACCTTGTTGAGCTCCTCTTTCTAGTGGTGTAGAATAAAAAAATCTATCTTAAAAATTGCGTACAGGGTGACAAAAATAATGAATCACTATATTTCTTTTGCACACCCTGTATACAGGAAGAAAAAACGGCCTTGCAAACTTACGGTGTTGGGTTAAGGAGTTGATTAGAAACATGCTTGGTCTCTTGCAATTTTTTTGTAACTTTCACCGTTTTCGAGTTATTTAGCAAAAACTGGTTTGGTGCAACAATTTTTCAAATCAGTTGAAATTGTGGTTTGAAATTTGAACACCCGGTAACTCGGTTATTTTTGGGAGTTCAGGGTGGTTCAACCACTTAAAAGAATTGTTATGAGCTGCTCTTTCTAGTGGTGAAGAGTCAAAAATTCTATCTTAAAAGTTGCGTACAGGGTGACAAAAATAGTAAATCACTGTATTTCTTTTGCACACCCTGTATACTGAAAGAAAAAACGATGTTGCAAACTTACGGTGTTTGGTTAAGGAGTTGATTAGAAATACTCTTGGTCTCTTGCATTTTTTTGTAACTTTCACCATTTTCGAATTATTTACCAAAAACTGGTTTCAAGCAACAATTTTTCAAATCGGTTGAAATTGTGACTTAAAATTTGAACACCTGGTAACTCGCTTATTTTTGGGAGTTCAGGGTGGTTTAACCACTTAAAAGAACCGTATTGAGCTCCTCTTTCTAGTAGTGTACAGTGAAAAATTCTATCTTAAAAATTGCGTACAGGGTGACAAAAATACTGAATCACTATATTTCTCTTGTACACCCTGTATACTGAAAGAAAAAACGGTCTTGTAAACTTACGGTGTTGGGTTAAGGAGTTGATTAGAAACATTTTTGGTCTCTTGCAATTTTTTTGTAACTTTCACCGTTTTCGAGATATTTAGCAAAAACTGGTTTAACGAACAAATTTTCAAATCAGTTGAAATTGTTGGTTTGAAATTTGAACACCCGGTAACTCGGTTATTTTTGAGAGTTCAGGGTGGTTCAACCACTTAAAAGAACCGTATTGAGCTCCTCTTTCTAGTAGTGTAAAGTGAAAAATTCTATCTTAAAAATTGCGTACAGGGTGACCAAAAATAGTAACTTTCAAACTGTGTTTCAGGCAGATCACCGCTTTTCTCCTTGACTTTCCCTGATTTTTTAGTGCTTTTTATGCCATTAGATAGAAAATTTAATTCCATACACGTAAATCAGTTTGACACAACTTGTTGTTGAATAGTTTTACAAAAAGTATGCCCATAAGGACGAATTTACGTCAAAATGAATCACAGTCTTAATGAGATTTTTTTATTGTAACAAACAGTGATAACAAGCAAAATTGAACCTTATTGAGAATCATTTAAACCACATATTTAACAGACCCTAACTTACTAAAATTATATTTAACCAATCAAAATGTTGTTAAGGCTCTAATGTGCTTGAAACCAAACCAGTAATAAGATTTACCACAATAACCAACAGTGGTGATAAGCTAAATTAAGTTTTACTTACAAAGTAATTGCACTGTAAGTTAGTAAACGAATTTAGTATAATTTAAAAGTCAGTTTTCCACAATTTAGTTAAACTTAACCTGCGGTTAATTAAACCTGATTATCTTGGCAGATACAGAAAAATTCTTTTGATGTATAAGAAGATAATAGATAAATAATTTAATATAAAGCTAAGAATTCTTTATTAAGACAAATTAATCTGTTTAGGAACACAATTTAAGTAAAGCTGTTTAAACTGATGAAAACTTGCTTTCTTATACAATTTTTCTACTTTTTGAGCATTTTTTACAAAATTCTAATCTTGTCTGTTTCTATTCCAGCCAACGTATACATGGACTTACAAAAATGACCTCTCCCCCCTAAGGTAAGTGTTGTTTTTAAGTAATTTCCGTCACGTCAGGGGTCGACATTCTACGCGTATACGATAACAAAACAAAAATCACAATAAAACGCAATTTAAACGAGAATTATTGAGTCACATTGAAATTTCTCAGTGGGTCGACGTGATAACGTCCAATCTACAAGAAAAGACGCCTTTCGTAGATAACAAAATATCACCAGAAGGAAACGGATGAGCGATATCACTTCCATGTGTAAATAATAAAACTTCTTACTATTTTTTTGTTTATAATTTCTGTTATTATACAGGAAATTCGTGTTTGTTAATAAGTTTTTTTAGGACACACTATTATTAATACAGTCTGGATTAAAAAGCACTCAAATCGTGTAAAAAAGCACAAAACTTTTACAGAAATGCAAATTTCTTTATTTTTTTTTGAGGTTAAGTTCTAGAAGCTTTTAAACTGCTTTAGAAGCATACAGAAGATTTCAGACTATTTTGAAAACTTTCAAAATTTTTTGAACTACTAAGGAGCATTTGGAAGGTTTTTGGACACTTTAAACAGCATATTGAAGGTTCTGCAATGTTTTAGAGGCACTTGGAAATTCTTAGAGGGTTCTAGAATTCTTTGAAATCATCTAGACTAGTTGAGGAGCATTTGGAATTTTTTAGACTGTTCCAAAAGCTTTTGGTAGCTTCTAGATTGCTTTGAAAGACTTCCGACTGTTTTAGAAGCATTTTGGAGCTCCCGTAGTGTTTGAAAATGTTTTTAAACTAATTGAGGAGTATTTGGAAGGTTTTTGGGAAGTTTAAAGAGAATATTGAAATTTCTGGAATGCTTTAGAGACATTTGGAAATTCTTAGACTGTTCTAAAATTTGTTGGGAGCTTCTAGACTATGGACGGTTCTACAAACTTATGTAAACTGAGCTTCTAGACTGCTCTAAAAGCATTTAGAAGGCTTTCGACTGGTTTAGAAGCATTTTGGAGTTTCCGTATCACTTTGATATCTTTTCAGACTACTTTAGGAGCATTTGGAATGTTTCTGGAGAGTTTAAAAAGCATTGAAAGTTTTGAACTCTTTTTATAGCATTTGAAAATTTATGGAAGCTTTTACAATGCTTTGAATTTTTTTTTCTAGGCTAGCTGAGGATCATTTGGAAGCCTTAATAGTGTTTTAAAAGCTTTTGGAAGCTTCTAGACTATTTTGAAAGGCTTCCGCTTGTTTGAGAATCATTTTGGAGTTTCTGCAGTGTTTTAAAACTTTTTTAGACTACTTTAAGAGCATTTGGAAAGTGTTTTGAACAGTTTCAAGAATATTGAGGGTTCTGAACTGCATTTAAGGCATTTGAAACCTAGTAGACAGTTCTAGAAACTTTTGGAAGCTTTTTGGACAATTTAAACAGCATATTGAAAGTTCTGGAATGTTTTAGAGGCATTTGGAAATTTTTAAACGGTTCTAGATTTTTTTGGAAGCTCTTAGACTGTTTTGATACTTTTTGGAAGCTTTTAGACTGTTTTGATATTTTTTGGGAGCATTTGGAAACTTTTAGACCGTTTTGGAAAGCATTGGACTGCTTGGGAAGCATTTTGGAGTTCCTGTAGTGTTTTCGAACCTTTTTATACTACTTGAGGAGTATTTGGAGCAAGTTTCTAGACTGTTTTGGTATTATTTTGGAACTTCTAGACTTGTTTAAGAGCATTTGGAATCTTTTAGACTGTTCCAAAAGCTTTTCGAAAGCTTCTAGATTGTTTTGAAAGACTTCTGACTGTTTTAGAAGCATTTTGGAGTTTCTGTAGTGTTTTGAAATCTTTTTAGACTTCAGGAACATTGAAGATTTTACGGAAAACTCTAGACTGTCTTGAAAAGTTTTGAGAGCAGCTAGACAGTTCTAAAAGATTTTGGAAGGCTTTTGACTGCTTTAGAAGCATTTTGGTGTTTTCGTATCCCTTTGAAATCTTTTTAGGCTACTTTAGCAGTATTTGGAATGTTTCTGGAAAGTTTAAAAAGCATTGAAGGTTTTAAACTCTTTTTAAAGCATTTGAAAACTTATAGAAGCTTTTAAACTGCTTTAGAAGCATATGGAAGCTTTTAGACTGCCTTGATATTTTTTTTTTAAAGCTTCTAGGCTACTAGAAGAGTATTTGAAAGACTTTTTAGTGTTTTAAAAGCTTTTGGAAGCTTTCTAGAGCATTTTTGAGTTTCTGCAATGTTTTAAAACCTTTTTAGACTACTTTAGAAACATTTGGAAAGCATTTGAAACCTAGTAGACAGTTCTAGAAACTATTGAAAGCCTTTTGGACAGTTTAAACAGCATATTGAAGGTTCTGGAATACTTTAGAGGCATTTGTAAATTCCTAATGGGTTCTACAATTTTTTGGAAGCTTCTAGACTGTTTTGATACTTTTTGTGAGCTTCCAGACTAGTTGAAGATCATTTAAACTGTTCTAAAAGCTTTTCGGAAGCTTCTAGATTGTTTTGAAATGCTTCTGACTGTTTTAGAAGCATTTTGGAGTTTCTGTAGTGTCTTGAAATCTTTTTAGACTATTTTAAGAACATTGAATAAGGTTCTATGGAAACCTTTAGGCTGTCTTGAAATGTTTTGAGAGCTTCTAGACAGTTCTAAAAGCTTTTGGAAGCTTCTAGATTGTTTTGAAAGACTTCTGACTGTTTTAGAAGCATTTTGGAGTTCCCGTAGTGTTTTGAAACCTTTTTAAACTAATTGAGGAGTATTTGGAAGGTTTTTGGACAGTTTAAACAGCATATTGGAGGTTCTGGAATGCTTTAGAGGCATTTGGAAATTCTTAGACGGTTCTAAAAATTTTTGGAAGTTTTTAAACTGTTTTGGTATTATTTTGACTGTTCCAAAAGCTTTTGAAAGACTTCCGACTGTTTGGAGTTTCTGTAGTGTTTTCAAATATTTTTAGACTACTTTAGGAACATTGAAGATTCTACGGAAAGCTCTAGACTGTTTTGAAATGTTTTGAAAGCTTCTAGACTGCTCTAAAAGCTTTTGGAAGCTGATAAACTGCTCTAGAAGCATACGAAAGCTTTTAGACTGTCTTAAAATCTTTTAGCAGCTTCTATAGAGAAGTTGGAAAGCATTTGGAAGCTTTTAGGCTGTTTTGTAAGCCTTTCCAAGGCATTTTGAAGCTTCTATACATTTTGGAATAATTGGTATGTTTTTGTCTCTCAGAAGCCTTCAATATCTCAATATAGCTATTGTAATTGTAAATTAACTAGTACAAAATAAAACATTTTTTTAAATACAAAATTTCGTGTTTTTGCGTAAAAACAATTGAACACAATTTGATGGAAATTTGGGTAAAAACAATTTTGGTCATAATTCCTAGAAATAGGGACGCCTATGTAAAGCCTGATTTACATTAAAATGAATAGATATTCCAAACAAGATATAAGCAGTAATGTAGATTTAATGATTTGAAAAAAAAAAAAATAGTTCGTCTTTTGTTATTATTTGTTTCGTTCTAATAACAGGACATGAACGGGAAGATTTGATTTGCGGATGTAAGCCTTGCCTCAACCAATAACAAAGCGACCGGAAGTAAGGTGCGTTCTGCTTCTTACCTCATTGTTGTTTTGGTACTTGCCCGGTGGTACCGCCTATTTTCCGAATTACACCGTGAAAACGGATGTGGTGTTCTCAAAAATTATTGCTGCTGCTTTTAGCCAAAAAAAAGAATCATCATAATATAGTAAAGTTCAAACAACATTCTGTTCAACAAGGTTTTGTTAAATTTGTTTTAATCACTGATATTTCGATTTCTGTGACTATGATTCTGACAAAAATTCAGTTTAAAGAAATTTTTTGAGATTACAAAGACGAAACTACTGACTGAATGAAAGAATTGCTCAAAAGAGAGAATTAGAAGAGCAAAACATACTCTAACCTAACCTAACATACCATGAAAATGTTTTCGATATTTTAATGAAATTGAAAAAAGTGTATTTGACATTGTCAACTGTCTTTTACAGTGTTGCAAGTTCAAAAATTGAATTAAAAAAGTCACGTGACTTGTATTTTGCAATTTAAGTTATTACAACTCTTTAAATTTACATTGTCAATTTACTAGAGTTTAAATTGCGTTTTGAAGATCACGTGACTGTTTTTGACACTGTCAACTGTCTTTTACAGTGTTGCAAGCTCAAAAATTGAATTATCAAAGTCACGTGACGTGTATTTTGCAATTTAAGTTTTTGCAACTGTCTAAATTTAAATTATCAATTTACTAGAGTTTAAATTGCGTTTTGAAGGTCACGTGACTGTTTTTGACAATGTCAACTGTCTTTTACAGTGTTGCAAGCTCAAAAATTGTCTAAATTTAAAATATCAATTTTCAATTGTTTTTTTAAATGACAGATGTCTCATTTATGACACGTGCTAACTTTGACACTATGACAGTTAGAAGATTCGTTCAAACGTCAAAATATAACCGGTAATTTCAGGTAACTGTACAAAAAATTTATTTTTTGTCAAAATTTGGAAAAACAGTTACCTTACCTTAGAAAATCAATTTTAAGCTTTCGGCACAAAGTCAAATCAAGAGTCAAAAATTTAGAAAAACCTTTACACTCTAACCTAACCTAAAAACTGTCACGTGACCAAAAAAAATCAAGGGTTATGATTATCTCAATACCAGGGGCCCTATAACTGAATTTTTTTTTGAGTTTGACACTGACACTGAGTTTACACATTTGTGGCATTCTGAGGCATTTTAAGTAATTTAAAGGCATTTCGAGGTATTTGAAGGTAATATGAGGCATTTTAAGCAGTTTTAAGGTATTATCACTATAAAACTTTTTGAGAAAAAGTAGTAGAAGACATTTTGTATGCAAAAAAGCATTTTTGTGTACAAAAACTAATCGGCGGTCTTTGGTGGGCGATCTTGACAGTTATTTTTAATTTTGTCTATTATTTACTGCACTGTGCGCCACTGGTTTAAATCCTCAATTTACCACCGAATAATATATTATATATAAAGTGGAGAAAGTGTGAAAAGACGATAAGAACTGAGGCAAAGAGGCCACCTGTTGAGCTGTCTTAAAGGGGCACTTTCAGTCCGGAAGCGTGTAATCTAAGAAGGAGCAACAAGTCAATTTAGTTTCCGATAAATTACTTTTTATACCCCCAGATACTGAACTTTTACATGGTTTTTGGGTAGAAAATCCCTGATAAGTTAAGCCAATAAAATCGCCAAATGGCCAGATTAATTTTAACTAAACGTGTGGATAATGAGATGATTTACACGTATTAAGTGGGTAATAGTGTGAACTGTAATGCTAATTAACCGAAGAATATGCAACACCAGGGTGAATTTACATATGTTGGGTGTAATCATTTCAGTCATTAAATAATAGCTGTTTATGTACCAAGGGCGTTAGAGAGAACATAATGTCCTGAAGGCCAAAACAGCCCGAGGGTCCATTTTTTACAAAAAGTGCGATTTTTGGCAATTTTTTATTTTGCTCCAGGAGGGTTCCAATGTACAGCAAAAACCATATTTATACCAAAGGACCTTAAATTAGGTGAAATCAGTACAAAAAAAGCACTTTAAGTTTTTTCATTTTTAAAAAAAATTTAAAGAATGGGGGTATTAGGGTTTTTTTTACTACTTTTTGAAATTCAATATCTCGGTAACACGAAGAGCTAGAGGGAGCATTTTTGGCTCATTTTGTAGTATTTTTTATCCTCTTTCTAGTGGTATTTTAGCGAAATCTATAAGAGTTCAAATAAAAAAGTTACAATCATTCAAAAATTGAAAAAATGCCATTTTTGCAAAAAGTGCAATTTTGGCAATTCCTTATTTTGCTCTAGAAGGGCTCCAATGCACAGCAAAGGGCATATTTGTACCAAAAAACCTTAAATTAGGTCAAATAAGTGCAAAAAAAAACAATTTAAAATTTTTCATTTTTCAAAAAAATTTAAAGAATGGGGGGTCTTTTTTTACTACTTTTTGAAATTGAATATCTCGGTAACATGAACAGCTGAAGAGGCCAGTTTAGGCTCATTTTGTAGTGTTTTTTATCCTTTTTCTAATGGCGTTTTAGTGAAATCTATAAAAATTCAAATAAAAAAGTTACAATCATTCAAAAATTGAAAAAATGCAATTTTTGCAAAAAGTGCAATTTTGGCAATTTTTTATTTTGCTCTAGGAAGGTTTCATTGCACAGCAAAGACCATATTTATACCAAAGGACCTTAAATTAGGTGAAATAAGTACAAAAAAAGCACTTTAAAATTTTTCATTTTTCAAAAAATTTTAAAGAATGGGGTTATTAGTGGTATTTTTTTACTACTTTTTGAATTTCAATGTCTCGGTAACACGAAGAGCTAGAGGGACCAGTTTTGGCTCATTTTGTAGTGTTTTTTATCCTTTTTCTAATGGCGTTTTAGTGAAATCTATAAAAATTCAAATAAAAAAGTTACAATCATTCAAAAATTGAAAAAATGCAATTTTTGCAAAAAGTGCAATTTTGGCAATTTTTTATTTTGCTCTAGGAAGGTTTCATTGCACAGCAAAGACCATACTTATACCAAAGGACCTTAAATTAGGTGAAATAAGTACAAAAAAAGCACTTTAAAATTTTTCATTTTTCAAAAAATTTTAAAGAATGGGGTATATTAGTGGTATTTTTTTACTACTTTTTGAATTTCAATGTCTCGGTAACACGAAGAGCTAGAGGGACCAGTTTTGGCTCATTTTGTAGTGTTTTTTATCCTTTTTCTAATGGCGTTTTAGTGAAATCTATAAAAATTCAAATAAAAAAGTTACAATCATTCAAAAATTGAAAAAATGCAATTTTTACAAAAAGTGCGATTTTGGCAACTTTTTATTTTTATTTTACTCCAGGAGGGTTTCAATGCACAGCAAAGGGCATATTTATATCAAAGGACCATAAATTAGGTGAAATAAGTACAGAAAAATCACTTTAAAATTTTTCATTTTTCAAAAAAATTTAAAGAATGGGGGGTATTAGGGGTCTTTTTTTACTACTTTTTGAAATTCAATATCTCAGTAACCTGAAGAGCTAGAGGGGTCAGTTTTGGCTCATTTTGTAGTGTTTTCCATCCTCTTTCTAATGGCGTTTTAGTGAAATCTATAAGAGTTCAAATAAAAATGCCGTTTTTACAAAAAGTGCAATTTTGTCAATTTTGCTCTGGAAGGGTTACAATGCACAGCAAAAATTGGGTATTAAGGGTCTTTTTTACTATTTTTTGAAATTCAATATCTCGGTATCATAAAGAGCTTTAGGGGCCAGTTGTGGCTCATTTCCAAGGTATTATGTTTTCATAATGTATTACTAAAATTACTTTCAAGCAATAAAGTGGTTCATTCAGAAAACAGTTTTGATTACTCACAAAAATGAAGTTTGAAGATTGAAGATGAAATCACGCTGTAGATAATGGTTGTTAATATCACATTCAAAACTATTGAGTAATAAGCATATTATTACTCATAACAGTGGTAGAAAAAGTGTTTTTCCGCACAAACTTGTTAGGTAAGTTGCTTTGATTGTATTACGAAATGAGTATAGGCAAAGTTTAATCAGTTCCAGTTGGATTTGCTTCATCAAAGTATACAAAGTCATCATTATCGTACAAAATGGAGTCAGTAATGACCGCGGAAACGGCGAATTGACCATAAATTTCTTTTATTAGTTGGCGGCATTATTTTGAAATCCTACTTGCAAAACAATACCGTCTCCATTGTACCGTGTTTCCGGTCCAGCTTCACAGGAAATTTGCATCTCCTGCCTGAGAATGTTTACGCTATTATAATCATATAATAATGCATCATACTAACCTCTTTCAAGTATAATTTACGTGTTGTAATGTATGACCTTACATGGACAGAGTTATTCACTGATGATCATCATGATTTACGTGTAAACCAGAAGATGTTCCAACAATGAGATTTTTAAACTACTAGACGCTCTTTGATGATGCCACAGGTCTTTAGAATCATTTTGCAAACGCCAATTGCTTCTAAATCTACTCAAAACTTCTCCTAAACCTTCCAAATACTTTTTGAAACCGCCAGAGGTTTCTAGAATTTTTTAGAAAGTGTTAGATGTGTCTAAATGCTACTGAAAACCTTCAAAAAGTTGCCAGAAGTTTATAGAACAACATGCTGTAGGAAACCTTCGAATAGTTGCACCAACAACCTCTATAAAGTCCTAAACCTTTTAAAGTTGTCAGAGGATTTTAGAATAATCTTGAATATGCTACAAGATTCAAAATCCTACTAGAAACAGCCAAAAAATTGACAGAAACATCCACAAGTGTTCTAAAACCTTCCAAAAGTGTTACTTGCCTCCAAATGCTACTAAAAACATTCGAAAAAATGCAGCAAGCCTTTACAAGTGTTCTAAAACCTTTCAAGGATTTCTGAAACTTCCAGAAGTTTCTAGAATAATTTTGAAAGTCTTCGATGCTTCTAAATGTTTCTGAAAACTTCCAGAAAATTTCCAGAAGCTTTTGCAACTCTCCTAAAATTTTCTAAAGATTTCTAAAACTTTCAGAGATATCTAATTTCAATTTGAATGAGTTAGGAGCATCTAAATGCTACAGAAAACCTTTGAAAAGTTGCAACAAGCCTCTACAAGTGTTCTAAAACGTTTTAAGGATTTCTAAAGCTTCCAGAAGTCTCTAGAATCATTTTGAAAGTCTTCGATGCTTCTAAATGTTTCTGAAAACTTCCAGAAGCTTTTACAATTGTCTTAAAATTTCTAAAACTTTCACAGACATCTAGATTCAGTTTGAATGTGTTAGGAGCCTCTAAATGCTACAGAAAACCTTTGAAAAGTTGCAACAAGCCTCTACAAGTGTTCTAAAACCTTTCAAGGATTTCTAAAACTTCCAGAAGTCTCTAGAATCATTTTGAAAGTGTTCGATGCTTCTAAATGTTTCTGAAAACTTCCAGAAACTTTTAAAACTGTCCTAAAATTTTCCTAAGATTTCTAAAACTTTCAGAGACATCTAGATTCAATTTGAATGTGTTAGGAACATCTAAATGCTACAGAAAACCTTTGAAAAGTTGCAACAAGCCTCTACAAGTGTTCTAAAACCTTTCAAGGATTTCTAAAACTTCCAGAAGTCTCTAGAATCATTTTTAAAGTGTTCGATGCTTCTAAATGTTTCTGAAAACTTCCAGAAAATTTCCAGAAGCTTTTGCAACTCTCCTAAAATTTTCTAAAGATTTCTAAAACTTTCAGAGACATCTAATTTCAATTTGAATGAGTTAGGAGCATCTAAATGCTACAGAAAACCTTTGAAAAGTTGCAACAAGCCTCTACAAGTGTTCTAAAACGTTTTAAGGATTTCTAAAGCTTCCAGAAGTCTCTAGAATCATTTTGAAAGTCTTCGATGCTTCTAAATGTTTCTGAAAACTTCCAGAAGCTTTTACAATTGTCTTAAAATTTCTAAAACTTTCACAGACATCTAGATTCAGTTTGAATGTGTTAGGAGCCTCTAAATGCTACAGAAAACCTTTGAAAAGTTGCAACAAGCCTCTACAAGTGTTCTAAAACCTTTCAAGGATTTCTAAAACTTCCAGAAGTCTCTAGAATCATTTTGAAAGTGTTCGATGCTTCTAAATGTTTCTGAAAACTTCCAGAAGCTTTTACAACTGTCCTAAAATTTCTAAAACTTTCACAGACATCTAGATTCAGTTTGAATGTGTTAGGAGCCTCTAAATGCTACAGAAAACCTTTGAAAAGTTGCAACAAGGTTCTACAAGTGTTCTAAAACCTTCCAAGGATATCTAAAACTTCCAGAAGTTTCTAGAATAATTTTGAAAGTGTTCGTTGCTTCTAAGTGGTTCTGAAAACTTCCAGAAACTTTTACAACTGTCCTAAAATGTTCCTAAAATTTCTAAAACTTTCAGAGACATCTAGATTCAATTTGAATGTGTTAGGAGCCTCTAAATGCTACAGAAAACCTTTGAAAAGTTGCAACAAGCCTCTACAAGTGTTCTGAAACCTTTCAAGGATTTCTAAAACTTCCAGAAGTCTCTGGAATAATTTTGAAAGTGTTCGTTGCTTGTAAATGGTTCTGAAAACTTCCAGAAGCTTTTACTACTGTCGTAAAATTTCTAAAATTTTAAGAGACATCTAGAATCAATTTGAATGTATTAGGTTCTTCTAAATGCTACTGAAAACCTTTGAAAAGTTGCAGCAAGCCTTTACAAGTGTTCTGAAACCTTTCAAGGATTTCTAAAGCTTCCAGAAGTCTCTAGAATCATTTTGAAAGTCTTCGATGCTTCTAAATGTTTCTGAAAACTTCCAGAAAATTTCCAAAAACTTTTGCAACTCTCCTAAAATTTTCTAAAGATTTCTAAAACTTTCAGAGACATCTAATTTCAATTTGAATGAGTTAGGAGCATCTAAATGCTACAGAAAACCTTTGAAAAGTTGCAACAAGCCTCTACAAGTGTTCTAAAACGTTTTAAGGATTTCTAAAGCTTCCAGAAGTCTCTAGAATCATTTTGAAAGTCTTCGATGCTTCTAAATGTTTCTGAAAACTTACAGAAAATTTCCAGAAGCTTTTGCAACTTTCCTAAAATATTCAGAGACATATAGAATCAATTTGAATGTGTTAGAAGCTTCTAAATGTTACTGAAAACCTTTGAAAAGTTGCAACAAGGTTCTACAAGTGTTCTAAAACCTTCCAAGGATATCTAAAACTTCCAGAAGTCTCTAGAATCATTTTGAAAGTCTTCGATGCCTCTAAATGGTTCTGAAAACTTCCAGAAAATTTCCAGAAGCTTTTGCAACTCTCCTAAAATTTTCTAAAGATTTCTAAAACTTTCAGAGACATCTAGAATCAATTTGAATGTGTTAGAAGCTTCTAAATGCTACTGAAAACCTTGGAAAAGTTGCAAAAAGCCTCTACAAGTGTTCTAAAACCTTTCAAGGATTTCTAAAACTTCCAGAAGTCTCTAGAATCATTTTGAAAGTCTTCGATGCTTCTAAATGTTTCTGAAAACTTACAGAAAATTTCCAGAAGCTTTTGCAACTTTCCTAAAATATTCAGAGACATCTAGAATCAATTTGAATGTGTTAGAAGCTTCTAAATGTTACTGAAAACCTTTGAAAAGTTGCAACAAGGTTCTACAAGTGTTCTAAAACCTTCCAAGGATATCTAAAACTTCCAGAAGTCTCTAGAATCATTTTGAAAGTCTTCGATGCCTCTAAATGTTTCTGAAAACTTACAGAAAATTTCCAGAAGCTTTTGCAACTTTCCTAAAATATTCAGAGACATCTAGAATCAATTTGAATGTGTTAGAAGCTTCTAAATGTTACTGAAAACCTTTGAAAAGTTGCAACAAGGTTCTACAAGTGTTCTAAAACCTTCCAAGGATATCTAAAACTTCCAGAAGTCTCTAGAATCGTTTTGAAAGTCTTCGATGCTTCTAAATGTTTCTGAAAACTTCCAGAAAATTTCCAGAAACTTTTGCAACTTTCCTAAAATTTTCTAAAGATTTCTAAAACTTTCAGAGACATCTAATTTCAATTTGAATGAGTTAGGAGCTTCTAAATGTTACTGAAAACCTTTGAAAAGTTGCAGCAAGCCTCTACAAGTGTTCTGAAACCTTCCAAGGATATCTAAAACTTCCAGAAGTCTCTAGAATCATTTTGAAAGTTTTCGATGCTTCTAAATGTTTCTGAAAACTTCCAGAAAATTTCCAGAAACTTTTGCAACTTTCCTAAAATTTTCTAAAGATTTCTAAAACTTTCAGAGACATCTAGAATCAATTTGAATGTGTTAGGAGCATCTAAATGCTACAGAAAACCTTTGAAAAGTTGCAACAAGCCTCTACAAGTGTTCTAAAACGTTTTAAGGATTTCTAAAGCTTCCAGAAGTCTCTAGAATCATTTTGAAAGTCTTCGATGCTTCTAAATGTTTCTGAAAACTTCCAGAAGCTTTTACAACTGTCCTAAAATTTCTAAAACTTTCACAGACATCTAGAATCAGTTAGAAGCTTCTAAATGCTACAGAAAACCTTTGAAAAGTTGCAGCAAGCCTCTACAAGTGTTCTGAAACCTTTCAAGGATTTCTGAAACTTCCAGAAGTCTCTAGAATCATTTTGAAAGTGTTCGAGGCTTCTAAATGTTTCTGAAAACTTCCAGAAAATTTCCAGAAACTTTTGCAACTCTCCTAAAATTTTCTAAAGATTTCTAAAACTTTCACATCTCAGACCACATCAAATATTTGTTTTAAAGTTAACAAGAATTGATATCTTCCAATGATGAAGAGGCAAACTCAAAAGAAGTAAACCATGATTATATGAAATTACATTATATATTTGACTTTTATTTCAAAATGAAGAGATAACCGGCAACAGGTTTCCTACCAAAGGCAAACGTTTTGTTAAATAGCTATTATTTGATTAGAGGCAAAGTAAATAATTTTTTTTTTGTTACGACACTGAATCGAATATTACAAAAAGTATAAGAGAAAATCGCCAAAGGTTATAGACCCGTTGTCCATGAGCTATAAATCCTGTGCTATTAAAATCTATTATGAATCCTCTCATGCTATAATGGTCTCGAGATAACAATTCGTGTTTCCGTAGGAACTTTTTTTCTGTGGCCGTGTCGTTTGAGCAATCAATTTTAATTACACTTTGTTTGCCGATATTCAAAGCGCTTTGTAACGCAAATATGTGTATACGCTTACTTTATTAGTCTCGGCTTGACTTTTTCCTATTTAAAAACCTTCTGGACATTTCAATTTAATCATACAGGGTTGTCACCTTGTATTTCAAAAAAAAATGACAACGAAAATCCAATTCTTCCTGGCTTTGTAATGTAACAATGTGTGTTGATCTTATTAATAAATAATAATATTTTTGGTTTGATATAATAATTATTTATAAAAATTTGATCTCAAAATCATAAAAACTAGAAAAAAAAGTTGTTATTTTTTTTTACGATTAATTGACTAATCTTATTGTGATTTTACTGATATGGTTATGTAAATAATTTTAAAAGTGAAATGCCCTTAGATGATTTAATTATTTGAAGCCAACATTGGAGTTAATTACATTAACTTTTAAACTTATGAAAGTGTAGTGTATTGTTTTTTTTTAAACTTAGGAAAAAAAGGAAAAAACATTTTAAACATCTTTTAGTTCTGAACACTTTAAAAACAATAATTTGTAATATTATAATTAATGTTAATACAGCTCAATTTGGCTTGAAAAAAAAAACATTCACATATTATGTATTTAGCAAAATTTTGAATTTTCACGCTTAAATTGGTTTTTTGTGACTTTTTAAAAAAAAATTAAATAAATATTACAAAATTATTGTATTTCCCCTTCAACTATTTTTGGCCCAAAATTGTTTGTTACTTTCTTGAAAAATTAAAATTTTGACAATCTTGCTCTATTTTTCATAAAACGTGTAACTGTAACTGAAATCTTCGAGTCAAATATCACTGATTTATTATACAAATTTGATATTTTTATTGTGCCAAATTTCAAAGCTAAAATGTAAAAAACAGAAAATTGCAAAGAACACACAATTGACATGAAATTCAATTTGCCACATAATTTGGGTAATTGGGCAATTACGGTTCTGTCACTTTCACTAAAGACACTGAAGTTGCATCTAAAAACCAGGACCGTACTGCAATTTTTTTTTTTAAAGTTCCGGTATTTACTTAAGTGGAATAATCAATCAGGAAATGGCAAAAAACACATTCATTCGATATGAAACGCAATTTGACACATAATTTGGGTAATTGGGCAGCTACGGACCAGACTATTGAAGGTAATACTGAAAAATGTTGAGTTTAAGTTAGGCACCAATAACCTCGAAAAAGTACAGGAAACACATTCAACTGGCTTTAAACACAATTTACTTGCTAATTTGGGTATTTGAGAATGCTAAAGGTCACGTGATTGTTTTTAAGGATAAAATGATAGTCCTAAGATCACATGACTGTTTTTAATATACAAATGGAATTCTGAATGTCACGTTACTCTTTTAAAGGTTAAAATTAAAACTACATTTCAAGTGATTTTTTTTGTCAAAATGGTATTTAAAGTAATATTCTGAACGTCACGTGACTGTATTCAATTATAAAATGTAATGTTAAAAGTCACGTGGCCATTTTTAAAATTAAAAGTTATCGTGCATGTAAAGTGACTATTTTCAAACGTTATATACAAATTTCAAAGATTACTTGGCCATTTTTAAGGTCACAATGGAATTCTAAAAATCACGTGACTGTTTTTAAAGATAAAATGATATTTCTAAGGTCACATGACTGTTTTTAATATACAAATGGAATCCTGAATGTCACGTGACTCTTTCAAAGGTAAAAATTACATTTTAAGTGATTTTTTTTGTCAAAATGGTATTTAAAAGATTCCGTGACCGTTTTTTTGTTTAAACTGCTATTCTGAAGGTCACGTGACTGTATTCAATTAAAACATTTCATTTTAAAAGTCACGTGGACATTTTTAAAATTAAAAGTTATCGTGCATGTAAAGTGACTATTTTCAAACGTTATATACAAATTTCAAAGATTACTTGGCCATTTTTAAGGTCACAATGGAATTCTAAAAGTCACGTGACTGTTTTTAAAGATAAAATGATATTTCTAAGATCACATGACTGTTTTTAATATACAAATGGAATCCTGAATGTCACGTGACTCTTTCAAAGGTAAAAATTACATTTTAAGTGATTTTTTTTGTCAAAATGGTATTTATAGGATTCCGTGACCGTTTTTTTTTGTTTAAACTGCTATTCTGAAGGTCACGTGACTGTATTCAATTAAAACATTTCATTTTAAAAGTCACGTGGTCATTTTTAAAATTTAAAGTTATCGTGCATGTAAAGTGACTATTTTCAAGCGTCATACAAATTTTAAAGATTATTTCTAAGGTTACAATGGAATGCTAAAAGTCACGTGACTGTTTTTAAGGATAAAATTATATTCCTAAGGTCACATGACTGTTTTTAATATACAAATGGTATCCTGAATGTCACGTGACTCTTTTAAAGGTAAAAACTACATTTCAAGTGATTTTTTTTTGTCAAAATAGTATTTAAAGTATTCCGTGGCCGTTTTTATGTTTAAACTGCTATTCTGAACGTCACGTGACTGTATTCAATTTTAAAATGTAATATTAATAGTCACGTGGCCATTTTTAAAATTAAAAGTTATCGTGCATGTAAAGTGACTATTTTCAAGCGTCATATACAAATTTCAAAGATTACGTGGCCATTTTTAAGGTCACAATGGAATTATAAAAGTCACATGACTGTTTTTAATATACAAATGCAGCCTTGAATGTTACGTGACCCTTTTTAAGGTTAAAACTACATTTCAAGTGATTTTTTTTGTCAAAATGGTATTTAAAGGATTCCGTGACCGTTTTTTTGTTTAAACTGCTATTCTGAAGGTCACGTGACTGTATTCAATTAAAACATTTCATTTTAAAAGTCATGTGGTCATTTTTAAAATTAAAAGTTATCGTGCAAGTAAAGTGACTATTTTCAAGCGTCATACAAATTTTAAAGATTATTTCTAAGGTTACAATGGAATGCTAAAAGTCACGTGACTGTTTTTAATATACGAATGGAATACTGAATGTCACGTGACTCTTTTAAAGGTAAAAACTACATTTCAAGTGATTTTTTTTTGTCAAAATAGTATTTAAAGTATTCCGTGACCGTTTTTATGTTTAAACTGCTATTCTGAACGTCACGTGACTGTATTCAATTATAAAATTTAATGTTAATAGTCACGTGGCCATTTTTAAAATTAAAAGTTATCGTGCATGTAAAGTAACTATTTTCAAGCATATACAAATTTCAAAGATCACATGGCTATTTCTAAGATTACAATGAAATGCTGAAAGTCACGTGACTGTTTTTAAGGATAAAATTATATTCCTAAGGTCACATGACTGTTTTTAATGTACAAATTGAACCTTGAATGTCACGTGACCCTTTTTAAGGTTAAAACTACATTTCAAGTGATTTTTTTTGTCAAAATGTTATTTAAAGTGATATTCTGAACGTCACGTGACTGTATTCAATTATAAAATGTAATTTCAAAAGTGCCGTGGCCATTTTTTCAATTAAAAGTTATCGTGCAAGTAAAGTGACTATTTTCAAGCGTCATTTACAAATTTCAAAGATTACGTGGCCATTTTTAAGGTCACAATGGAATGCTAAAAGTCACGTGACTGTTTTTAATATACAAATGGAACCTTAAATGTCACGTGACCCTTTTTAAAGTTAAAACTACATTTCAAGTGATTTTTTTTGTCAAAATGGTATTTATATATAAAATGGACGCCTGAAGATCACGTGACCGTTTTTCAGGATAAAATAATATTTGACGTGACTCTTTTTAAGGTAAAAATTACATTTTTCAAGTTTAAATTGATATTTTAAAGATCATCGTGACAATTCTCAAGATCCAATATCCGGAACAAAACAACTGTGGACCATTTTAGTTTATATAGCAAACTTGGGTTATTTTCTGATGCACTATCAAATTCTGAAATATGACGCATTTACCGTGAAACACCCTGTATATTTTGGTATTTCTGCCCATGATGCAAAGAAAAATAATAATGTATATAGAAGTTTCAATAGAAATATCTCGAAAACGCAACTAAGTTCAATTATTATTTTACCACGTACAATACAAACTATTAGAGAGGTTGACTATTAAAATTATTTATTTTTTTAATATTCGAATATTGTTGTTCTGGCAACATTCAAATATATTTTAGAAAATTTGAGCAATCACTCTGTATTTGAAATTCTGTGGACATTTCACATTTATCATATCTATACATCTATCTATCTTTTCAGTCCATATTTCTTATTGACGATATTTACCAAGGACAAATAAACGCATGGAAAATTAATGTCTAATCGCCATATAGAGAAGATATTAAGCTACGATAACGGTTATTATTTGGTGGAAGTATACAAAAGAAGCAACTTAGAAATATTAACCTGTTATCTACGTCTTGATCTGGCTCCGCCTTTCGTCACGCAAAGTCGCCGACCAATCGTCGGCCAAGATAGCAGGAATAAAAGTTTCAGGCTTAAAATGAATGCCTGACTATTTTCAGCAAGGTAATTCCGAAAGCTTTCATCAACTTTAATTAGTTTTCAAACTGTTTGGCTTTAAAAAATCCTGTTTTGCCATATATACTCGTTTGGAGAGGCTTTCAATCAATATCCGTAAATTTGAATTTCAGATTTGCTATACTAGAAAATTGCTATACCAGATTTACGCCTTGAAATCCTACAAAGAAACAGATGCCAACACTTTCCTGACAGGCAGATGTGTTAGCAAAAATAACCCTTCACATTTTACCCCAAAATCTGCATTCTCATGTTTAACCAAAATCTTACCTGCATCTTGAATTCCTATACAAGACCACGTCTTGGGTGCAAGCAAAATGCCCTTAGAAGACGCTGTCTTTGAACCCTTTTCAACTTTTCAATGAAGAAAACAGATCACTGTTTGCGGTCAAGTAACGACAGCTGTTGCTTTTTGTCCTAAATGACTAATTCGAGATCCCCGAGATGATTAATAGACCAAGTTCTGTTTAAGTGATAATCTATGCCCAAACCACAATTATGTATTATCAATTGAATACATTTACTGGCTTAATTCATTCGATGATTCCTCTAATTACATTAAAATGTTGCTTTTGGATTTATCCTATTTATGGAATTTTGCTTCTTGGATATTTTTCTCAATTTTCCTTTCAATTCCTTAGCCACGTTGTGACTAGTAGTAAAAAAGGAGCTTTCAAAAATACATTATCATACAAATCAGCTGCTAAGAGTCTCTTAGTTACCCTCTTAATGAAGAACAACAAAGCTTTCGCAAAAATAGATCCACAATAGATGCGATTTTTACCATCAGACACATCCCTGGAATACAACTCACCTGCATTCCTCTGCTTCGTGGATCTAACCAAGGCGTTTGATAGATTAAGATTGGAGGATGATACAACATATTGAAGCAGACAAATGTATGCGATATGCTGATGATGGTGTTCTAATAGCCGAAACCGAAGGCAATCTGCAAAAACTACTATAGTCTTCAACAAGGAAGCCAGGACGTGGAACAGGAAAATATCGAAATCAAAAACAAAATCGATGACCATCACAAAAGATATATAATATAGCCGAAGAAATTTGGAGAAGAGGAAACAAACAGAGTAAGCACACAGACCGACGGAGCAGAGATAATAATGCCTAACACCCTTCTAGGATACCCTAGTATACCCTTCTAGGATAATACTGTGCTCCATTATGGCCAAATAGCTGCCACACAAATTTGATCGACGTCCAGTTGAACCATACAATGGAGCAATCCGACCAACTGGCTTCCCTTGCTGAGCAACATCTACCCTTCTGCAATTCGTAGAACCCAGGCCTGGTTCACAAGCTGAACAACTAGCTGTTAATAATGTGGAAATAAGAAATCTATGGGCCCAGCACTAGTAAGTCCCGAAGAACGAAAATGGTTTGACGAGATACAGCTTCGACACTGCAGCCACAGAGTTAGATAGGAAACTATGGGTCCAACTAAACCACTCACTTTGCAGATGGGGTGCTGTAGAGTCTCCAGGATGTGACTGCGGAGCTCCAAACCAGACAATCAGACACATTAGAGAAGATTGCTCAAGAAGGCAAGCTCAAGATCTCATGAAGTTGGATTGGAAACTTAGATATTAATATTTAGTTGGTCTTATATGTAGTTTGTCTTAGCATATATAAAACCCTTCTGGATAAAAAAGGAACGAAGTCCTAAGAAGACAAACTGACACCAGGACCCTTGAACTCAAGGAGTAGAATTACCGATTGAAGTGTTGATGGAATGTGACAAAACTGGTTGACAAAAGCAAGTTTCTGTCAAATTATGTGTTCTTTTCTATTGAGAACTCTCTTCTCTCGATTCAAGAAACTAGGGCCAGTGATATCGTAAGATGGTGCAGAGCCCGTCGAAGATACTGGAACGCACACGTCAGCAGGATGAATCGTCAGGGCCAATATACCAAGAGGAAGAAGACTTCTGGGCAGACCATCAAAAAGATAGAGAAACAGCTGGCAGTCCACCTCGCAGGGGAAAAATTAGTAAACTAGAAGCGGTACGCCTTCTACGAGGAAGAAGGATAAGTCCGATATCAGTAGATTGTCTCTTAACTCTCTTTTCAACTGTTTCTTCTTGTTAAATAGCTATTCTTTGGTATTAACAAGACTGAAGCTTACAAGATTACAAGAAGAAACAGTTTATCAGAAAAAGGATGTCTGGTGATATCGTAAGATGGTGTAGAGCCCGACGAAGATACTGGAACGCACACGTCAGCAGGATGAACGAAGATAGATTACCACGAATCGTCAGGGATAATATACTAAAAGGAAGAAGACCTCTGGGCAGACAATCAAAAAGATAGAGAAACAGCTGGCAGTCCACCTCGCAGGGGAAAAATCAGTAAACTACAGGCGGTACGCCTTCTACAAGTGGAAGAAGAATAAGAAAGCTTTGTCTCTTAAATCTCTTTTCAACTGTCTCTTCTTGTTTAATAGCTATTCTTTGGTATTAACAAGGCTGAAACTCACTAGATTACAAGAAGAAACACTTTATCAGAAAAATGGGTGGGTAGTTTGAGTTGTCTATGTCACAGTCTGGTATCCAACGTTTTTCGCTTTTTTGGTATTCTCTGACGCCTGATGTACCCATAAATCTCATTTAACTGAAATAACAGCAATTAACCAACATTTAATCTGCAAAATTAGCAATCAATTAACACGACATTGATACTAAAACTTCTCAGTCAATATCAAACAGAATGTAGATCTATGGAGACGCGAATACTTGGAAGTTTCTAAGTTTACGACCTTTGTCATCGACGTACAATAGGTCGTATTGTTGGATCTTGCTTGTAATGATCCTTCTCAGCAGGTTTAGAGCCGGATAATTCGGTAGTTTTCTTTGAAAATTAATCGCCTGCAGGACTGCTCAAAGATAGTTTTGCAAGTTGTTACCGAGATTTGAAAGGGGATGATTGTTTTGATAGTGGCAACTAAGTTAATTTCAGATTTCTCGACTTTGTTTAAAAGTATTTCAGTCGTAATTGTCCTATAAAGCCATTTTGAAATGATTGAAAAAAAAAACCTAAACTTATCGTGTGAGAATCAATAGAAACCGCAAAGAGGTGCTCAATTACAGACCGCAACAAAACCTATTATTACACGGACAAGAGGAATCATCGTCATAATTACGAATCGGGACTTGTTTACGCCGGTGTGAACGTAGTAAATCAAAGTATATCATGTCCGGTCTGCGCGGAGGGATATGGGTAGTGTGGACGTAAGGATATCCGTTCACCGCACGGTCCAAGGAACATTAGATATTCAGGATTTACGGTGCTAAAGTCATTTGAAGAACTATTTTGCCATTGTTTTGCAATGTCAGTTGATAAAAGTTTAAAGATTGTGCAACGTCGCACCACAGATAAGTCCCTGACCTAATCTAACCTAACAGTTTGTTTAAAACGTTTGTCACATATTCTTCTATTTAACTTCACTCGGGTTTTTGGTTTAGGGTTACTGATTCGAAGAGTTAGTTAATTTCTTCTTTTTGTAAAACTTTTTTTACTGTAACTTAACAACTTTTTGGATGTAAAGTTACAATGTCATCATCTTCTTCATACTCTAATAATCGTGCACAAGCGTCAAGACTCAAGATGGGTCTTGTCTTGCTTCATTGTGATCTTCTTTGCAAATTGAAGGCAGAAAGGTGGTGTTGCCTCTTTAGTAGTTTGAAGAAAGGTTCTGATACTACCAATTCATTGGTTTCTCTCTCTATAGAGAATAATCTGAAGAAGAACCCAGTATGGGAATATGATGTGTGAATAGCTTCTTCATCTTCTCCTCTTTGATTTTGTTTACTTCAACGTCAAACTTATATTTTGAAAGCAAGTCACTCTCCTTCTGTTTACAATTAGCTTTTTCCATCATTTACATTTATCCGAATTGTGTATTTAACACTTTTCATCGAAAATCTATCCAGATAAGAGAAATACTTACGTAAGACACCCTGTCAAGGTCTTGACAAGTCTACCATCTGCTTAATCTGCACATTCTTCAAACAGCTCCTTGCTTGTGTTATTCAAAATTCTTAAAGAAATTTAAAGCGTTAATTTCTTCTTTTTGTAAAACCTTCTTTACTGTAACTTAACAACTTGTTGGATGTAAAGTTACAATGTCATTATCTTCTTCATACTCTAATAATCGTGTACAAGCGTCAATACTCAAGATGGGATTTGTCCTGCTTCAATTGTTGTCATTGTGATCTTCTTTGCAAATTGAAAGCAGAAAAGTGGTGTTCCTCTTTGGTAGTTTGAAGAAAGGTTCTGATACTACCAATTCATTGGTTTCTCTCTCTCTATAGAGAATAATCTGAAGAAGAACCCAGTATGGGAATATGATGTGTGAACAGCTTCTTCATCTTCTCCTCTTTGATTTTGTTTACTGCAACGTCAAACTTATATTTTAAAAGCAAGTCACTCTCTTTCTGTTTACAATTAGCTTTCTCCATCATTTACATTTATCCGAATTTTGTATTTAACACTTTTTATCGAAAATCTATCCAGATAAGAGAGATACTTACGTAAGACACCCTGGAAAGGTCAAGATTCCAGATGGGTCTTGTCCTGTTTCAATGGTTGTCATTGTGATCTTCTTTGCAAATTGAAGGCAGAAAGGTGGTGTTGCCTTTTTGGTATTTTGAAGAAAGGTTCTGATACTACCAATTCATTGGTTCCTCTCTCTCTATAGAGAATAATCTGAAGAAGAACCCAGTATGGGAATATGATGTGTGAACAGCTTCTTCATCTTCTCCTCTTTGATTTTGTTTACTTCAACGTCAAACTTATATTTTGAAAGCAAGTCTTGTTTACAATTAGCAACATCATATTTATCCGAATTTTCTAAACTTTCTCTCTTCTTCTATTATTTATGATGATTTTCTTTAAAATTTCTGTTATGTTGTTATTGGGATTGGAAGCTTTTCCGTCTGTGTTTTATTTGCTAGAACTGACTGATATAATCAAACCGGTAGCGTGAAGTAAAAACGACAATTGACTGATAATCCAGTTTTAATGTTTTTATAATCGGTTAAAATGCATATTTCAGAAAGCGACAAGAAAAAGTTCCCGTTGCAGTGTTTTCCTTTTAACGGTAATCGTTTTGCGTGCCGCTGAAAATGGGCTTTAACTTGTTTTCTTTACAAATTAGTTCCCAAACCAAATTGCACCCGCAATATGGCCGCAACACTAAAATTGTGAACACACACATCGGTATACGGTGCATATTTTGTTTTTTCGGTGAAATTAACGGAAGGGCCCACGGAATAATAGAATGATATACAAAATAAACAAAACGCGCGAGGACTTTGAACAGTGCGGCCAATAAAATTGGACAGAAAACGTTTCCGGGCACAAAATATCTATTATTCCGGTGTTAATTTTCCGAAATTCTTTCCAAATTGAAAAACGAATTACACAGAAGATCCACAATTTTTAACTGAAAATTGTTTTTATCTCTCTGTCGAAAAACGTTTCATCTTCCGTGTTTGAAGTATTATCAAATTTGGTTTCGGTTTGTGTTTCGGTCATTGAAATAATACTACAAACAAAATTGCGCGAACGCTGTTATTTAATGGGGTGTCAGTAACAATAATTAACTGAAAAGTTGTTAAAGTGGTTTTTACTGGGTTTGTAATGCGATTTTTGTCTTAAAGTCAGTTTTACACAGTTCAGTTTAACTTGCAGTTTAACGACAATTACCAAAAGGCCAAAAAACAAAATTAAAGATAAAAATAACACGTAGAAAAGAGAAAACTCGACATGACAAAGTTTCAGAAGTAAACTGAACTTTTCGTGACAATTTTTTAGTTTTCACTACTATTTTGGGTATTTTTAAATCACGTGACACATTTTTAAAAATAACAGGTGCATACACATACAATTTTACCATTTTTAAGTCAGTTTCTCAAATTTTAACTATCATTTTGGATTTTTTTTGGCAGTTCAAATTTCAATAGCGGTTTTAGAAATTTGAATGATTAATTTTCAAACTGGCAGGTGTCATTTTTGACATATTTTAGTCACGTGACAATTTTTCAAATTGCAACTGTCTTTTTGGCGTTATTTAGATCACGTGACTTTTTGAGCAGTATTGGCGTGTGTTTAGTTTTAGTCACGTGGTAACAGAATTTTCAAAGGTCATTTTAAAACTTTAGCTGTCATTTTAGATTAATTAGATCACGTGACAGGTTTTTATAACTTCAGTTGCTAGGTACTTTTCTAATTCACGCGTCATCTTTTCGGTCACGTGACACTTATTGAAATTGGAACTGCCATTTTACATTTCAGGTCACGTGAAAGTTATTGAATGTTTTATTTTTGCTGATGGGTAAATTACCGGTAAGTAAATATTTTACTTTAATTTACTGGTAAATTACAAATACTATGTTTCTGGCAGTTCAAATTTTTACACCGCTTTTCTCCCTGACTGTACCAAATCTTGTAGTAGTTTTTGAGGTATTGGATAGGAAATTTAATGAGGATTCTAAAAATGTGCTTAAAACAGTCATTTTCTCACTCCAAGTGGGTTTTAGAGGTGATTTTGTCCCTGACTGTCTCTACAAACTGTGTTTTTGGCAGTTCAAATTTTGACACCATTTTTCTTCCTGACTGTACTAAATTTTTGTAGCATTTTTTATGTCATTTGATAGGAAATTTAATGAGGATTCTAAAATATGCTTAAAACAGTTATTTTCTCACTCCAAGTGGGTTTTAGAGGTGATTTTGTCCCTGACTGTCTTTACAAACTGTGTTTTTTGCAGTTCAAATTTTGACACCATTTTTCTTCCTGACTGTACTAAATTTTGTAGCATTTTTTATGTCATTTGATAGGAAATTTAATGAGGATTTTAAAAATATGCTTAAAACAGTTATTTTCTCACTCCAAGTGGGATTTAGAGGTGATTTTGTCCCTGACTGTCTTTACAAACTGTGTTTTTTTGCAGTTCAAATTTTGACACCATTTTCTTCCTGACTGTACTAAATTTTGTAGCATTTTTTATGTCATTTGATAGGAAATTTAATGAGGATTCTAAAAATATGCTTAAAACAGTCATTTTCCTCACTCCAAGTGGGATTTAGAGGTGATTTTGTCCCTGACTGTCTTTACAAACTGTGTTTTTTGCAGTTCAAATTTGACAACCATTTTTCTTCCTGACTGTACTAAATTTTGTAGCATTTTTTATGTCATTTGATAGGAAATTTAATGAGGATTCTAAAAATATGCTTAAAACAGTTATTTTCTCACTCCAAGTGGGATTTAGAGGTGATTTTGTCCCTGACTGTCTTTACAACTGTGTTTTTGCAGTTCAAATTTTGACACCATTTTTCTTCCTGACTGTACTAAATTTTGTAGTATTTTTATTCCATTTGATAGGAAATTTAATGAAGATTCTAAAAATATGCTTAAAACAGTCATTTTCTCACTCCAAGTGGGTTTAGAGGTGATTTTGTCCCTGACTGTCTCTACAAACTGTGTTTTTGGCAGTTCAAATTTTGACACCATTTTTCTTCTTGACTGTACTAAATTTTGTAGTATTTTTTATTCCATTTGATAGGAAATTTAATGAAGATTCTAATAATATGCTTAAAACAGTCATTTTCTCACTCCAAGTGAGTTTTACAGGCGATTTGATCCCTGACTGTCATTACAAATTGTTTTTTCTGTCAGTTAAAACTTTGACACCGCTTTTCTCTCTGACGGTACCAAATGTTGTAGTGTTATTTTGAGGTTATTGGATAGGAAATTTAATGACGATTCCAAAAATATACTTAAAACAGTCATTTTCCCACTCCAAGTAGGATTTACAGACGATTTGGTCTCTGACTGTTCTTTCAAACTGTGTTCCTGGCAGTTAAAACTTTGACACCACTTTTCTTTCTGACTGTACCAAATCTTGTAGTGCTTTTTTCAGGTCACTGGATAAAAAATTTAATGAGGATTCCAAAAATATGCTTAAAACTGACTTTTTCTCACTCCAAGAAGGTTTTACAGACGATTTGGTCTCTGACTGTTCTTTCAAACAGTGTTCCTGTTAGTTCAAATTTTGACACCGTTTTCTCCCTGTCTGTACTAAATTTTGTAGTGGTTTTTCAGGTTATTGTATAGAAAATTTAATGAGGATTCCAAAAATATGCTTAAAACAGTCATTTTCTCACTCCAAGTGGGTTTTACAGGCAATTTGGTCCCTGACTGTCCTTACAAACTGTGTTTCTGTCAGTTAAAACTTTGACACCGCTTTTCTCTCTGACTGTACCAAATTTTGTAGTGTTTTTTTGAGGTTATTGGATACAAATTTAATAAGGATTCCAAAAATTTGCTTAAAACAAACTTTTCCCACTCCAAGTGGGTTTTACAGGTGATTTGATCCCTGTAACTGTCCTTACTAACTGTGTTTCTGTCAGTTAAAACTTTGAAACCGCTTTTCTCCCTGACTGTATCAAATCTTGTAGTGTTTTTTCAAGTGATTGGATAGGAAATTTAATGAGGATTCCAAAAATATGCTTTAAACCCTCAATTTCTCACTCCACGTGGGTTTGTCAACCCACGTGGAGTGAGCAATTTTTGTCTTTGACTGTCAAACAGTGTTCAAAAGTTGCAAAAATTGGAGATTAAAAAAGTTTTCTTGCAGTTTTCAATACCATAAAACCAGTCTCTGAGATTTATGACAGTTATTTTGACAGTGGTCACGTGTCTGCCTAGCAAAATTATTCTCCAAAAAACCACGTGATATCTGTCACTTATGTCAAAAACTTGCATTAATCTCAGTTTAAACACAGTTTTCGAACAAGACGTGATGCTGACATATATGACAGTTATTTGACAATTGTCAGTTTGTAAATGTAAATTATATTTAAATTAATTCAATTATCGATCTTCAGATACACGTGATTTTTACCATTTCAAAGACATATAATTTGTCATAATTTTCAAGGTAATGAAGAAATGTGAAAAAAAGTTGAAAATGCTATTTGTTTAGAAAGGCTACTTGTTCATAAAAATGTTATAGATTTGTTAATAAAAAGTACTTTATTATTTTATTATTGATAAACCAAAATCTCTAAAACAATAAATACAAATCAAATCAGCAGCATTGTATTCAGTTTTATTTTGACAATATTGACAGAAAATAACTTTAATGAAGTGAAATCTTTGAAGCAATAATCAATTAATCTCTTTTTAGAGTCCGTATAATTAAAACTTTTAGAATAAGTTGCAGAGACTTCTGAGAATCTGACCACTTTGCTTGATTCACTACCATCTGGGCTTCATTATAAGGAAATCAATCTTAATTTTAGGTAATATAGTTGACATTTTATCTGCATACGCCTCACCTAAAGCCCACTCCTAACATAATAACCTCAAAGAAACCCTATTCGAGTGAAAAGAACTATTTCTTTAGCGGTTTTGCCAATAGAAGATCGATGTCCGATTGAGTTGATCGATCGGCATGTTTTCTGCAATCCGATATTTTCCTCTTCCAAAGAGATAAACACCTTTCCGCAAGCAGATGATAACCAAAAATGGTCTGCACAAATATAAGATTACCGTTCTTTTGTTTGCTAATTTATTTTTTATGGTCAAAGGAATCTTCGAGTAGGCCGCCGGACGAATTTTTTTCTAAAGAACTAGTTAATTGATCGAGTAGAAAGGAAATACCTTCGGGAAGTTCTTAATTGTATCTACGCGATTAATTTGGCTGAATAGCCACTGCATAGCGAACAATTTGCCAAGTTATAAAAGTAATTTATCGTCTTTGGACACGGTTTAATTACGAGTGGATCAACTTTAAGATTTGTTATTCACGCTCCAGCATTTGCTGGGCTAAGGATCAGGCCGAGACGGTTATCGGTAGTTAATTAATGCTTCCGGGGGCTTTTCTTTACTAGAACTTTGATTTTGGGGTTGTTTTGGTAGTTCTCGATACCCTGAATTGTAAATTAGTACAAAAGTCAATGAAGCGATTTATAGGCCTACTATTCAGAAAATAAATTGTCACTGGACCAAAACTTTTCACAAGTCACGTGACCTGACCCTAAAAAGACATTTGACAACTTTGAAAGTTGCTGTATGAGACTTTTGATTCAAATACCTACTAAATTTAAAAAAATAACTGCTCAAAAGTAGCTAAATTTAACCGTTTATGAGATACCTACTGCGGTAAAAAACTGCTCTTTTAGCCATAAGATGCTTGTATAAGCTTTTTAGATGAAAATTGATAGAACTGAGCAAAAAGTATTAAAAGCCTTTAACAGCTTAATTTAACCGTAAAATAACTAGATGAACAAAAAATCTTAATGACTTTAGCCACAAAATTTTACTGTTTTTGAGATATTGGGACTTAAAGTTTGATTATTTCCCTCATTGTACTAGCAGCCAATAAAATTCAATGAACCTTTCTAGTTCGACCAATGATAGCCGTTATATCTGAATAAATCCCTAGTTGCTAAAATTTTACACTGATTATTTCCTTCCTATCAATTTTGACCAATCGCTATCAAGAATTAGTATAACAAATGTAAATTTTAAGTGGAAAAATCACTTGACAACTGTCAACTTAGCTGTCAGCAGTTTTTCCGGAAAAAAAAATCGAAAAAATTTCACACTCCTCACAGCAACATAAAGAGTAGTGTTACCCTTTCTAGCTTGAAAGTTATTGTTCTTATTAATTATTGTTCTTATTGTTTTAATTAAACTAAAATATTTATTTAACTCAGGAAATAATCTTACCAAATATCCCTTGTGCATCTAATTTTTCCTGTGGAAAAATTGGAATACTCGTTTCTAAGTAGTTTGTTTTGACAAATAGCATGAGCGAGAGTGGTTTTAAAAATACTTAGAAACTCGTTTTTCCGAATTTTTCCGGAAAAATTAAATGCACTAGGGATATTACCCCCGAATAAACACCTCCTACCTTTTTCGAATACGTTTTTTTGAAGAACATTTGATATTAAACGAAACGGGATTTAACCACATATAAAATTTAAGCTATTTTCTTCAATATTAACAATTAATAATCACTATAACGTAGTTTCCATTAAAAAATTACATAAATTAAAATATTATGACGTCTGATTGTCAATCTGAAATGTAAACAAAAATATACATGGCTGAACGAAAATCTGTCGTCTGCTGGGGTGAGTTCAATATTATCATTAATTTCATCACGTTTAGTTTAGTATTTGTGTTCTAACTAAGGTGTTTTCTTGTTAATAAACTAAAATGTGAGTTTTCAGGAAATAATCTTGACATATACCCCTCGGCGTTCACGTTTTATCACGTAAAATGTGCATTGGTAGGTTTTTTGCAAAATTTTTCTTTTAGGCAAATGGTTTCGACTAAATAATTCTTTGGAAAAAATCGTCGAATTATTTAGTCTCAATCATTTTCCAAGCAAAATTTTGCAAAAAATCACTTATGCACAGTTTACCCGATACAACTTGAACGTCTCGGGATATAACCTATGATTAATTCAAACAGTCACTTTCTACCTTTGTACTTAGAAGAGAGTATAATGTTTTTTAGTTTAAAATTGACAGCTAAACTAAAAATAGTTTATGTACCAAGGGCGTTAGAGGGAACATAATGTCCTGAAGGACTAGGTTTCGGCCTGATGGACATTATACTCTCTCTACGCCTTCAAAAGTCAAGAGCATCCTAAGATAGGAAATACGTAGTTTTTATAGCATGAAAGAATAAAAAACAATTGTTAATATAATAAAAAAGATTTCAGTGCGTTATAAGCGGGCGTTATGATACCGCACAACTGCGATTCTGGTCTTTTGTTTAGCTCACGTGACCATTACTAAAATTTCAACTGGCATTTTGGAGATTTTAAGTCACGTGACAATTTTTATGTTTAAACTGTCATTTTAGTCACTTAAGAGCATCCTAACCTAGGTTTTGATTTTTGCACATGGTCAGTCACAGTCAAATCATAACTCGGCCTAGGTGGACCTTAGGGTGCCCCCTTAATTACGTCAATGCAATCCGCCATAAGTCACTTAACAGTTTTAAAGGTTTAACTGTCATTTTTCGGAATTTTTAAGTCACGTGGCAATTTATAAGTTTATAAATCATTTCTGACATTTTTCAGTCACATATGTAACAATTTTCCAAACTGTAACAGCCATTTTCGGCATTTTTAGCTCACGTGACAATTCTTCAAATTTCAACTGCCATTTTGGAGATTTTAAGTCACGTGACAATTTTTAAGTTTTAACTGTCATTTTAGTCACTTAAGAGCATCCTAACCTAGGTTTTGACTATGACATTTTGCACATGGTCTGTCACAGTCAAATCACAACTCGGCCTAGGTGAACCTTAGGGTGTCCTTAATTACGTCAATGCAATCCGCCATAAGTCACTTAACAGTTTTAAAGGTTTAACTGTCATTTTTCGGAATTTTTAAGTCACGTGGCAATTTATAAGTTTATAAATCATTTCTGACATTTTTCAGTCACATATGTAACAATTTTCCAAACTGTAACAGCCATTTTCGGCATTTTTAGCTCACGTGACAGTTTTTAAGTTTTAACTGTCATTTTAGTCACTTAAGAGCATCCTAACCTAGGTTTTGACTATGACATTTTGCACATGGTCAGTCACAGTCAAATCATAACTCGGCCTAGGTGGACCTTAGGGTGCCCCCTTAATTACGTCAATGCAATCCGCCATAAGTCACTTAACAGTTTTAAAGGTTTAACTGTCATTTTTCTGAATTTTTAAGTCACGTGGCAATTTATAAGTTTATAAATCATTTCTGACATTTTTCAGTCACATATGTAACAATTTTCCAAACTGTAACAGCCATTTTCGGCATTTTTAGCTCACGTGACAGTTTTTAAGTTTTAACTGTCATTTTAGTATTATAAAGGCCGATTACACCGACATATTTAAGATCATCCTAACCTAGGTTTTAATTTGACTATATGACATTTTGCACATGGTCTGTCGCAGTCAAATCACAACTCAGCCTAGGTGAACCTTAAGGTGTCCTTAATTACATCAGTGCAATCCGCCATAAGTCAATTTTCGAAGGTTTAACTGTCATTTTAGGCATTTTTAAGTCACATGTAACAATTTTCCAAATTGTAACAGCCATTTTCGGCATTTTTAGGCAATTTTTCCCATTTTTTCTGTCTTCGAGATTATGTGACTGGTTTTCAGCCTCATTTTTGTGTTGAGCACGTGACAGTTTATCAATTTTCAAAAATCACTTTAAATATATTGTAAGTATTGCTTAACCAGATTTCCGCTTGTAATTGCAGAAAAAAAGTGGTTATTAAATGAAACGCTACTATAAAGACGAAAAAACTAAAAAAATCTAATAAAAGCCAATAATAGGCTTTATACTATGGACACATTATAATTGAGCATTGGCCTTGTTTCAGTTCCACTCTGCTTATCTTTTAATGCTTAGGCATCGTGTGATATAACCAAAAATTACTTATAAAAAAGTAAACTAGAAACGTATCCTACTTTGTAGCTCTATGGAGATTAAGTTTGAATAGTACTGTAAAACACGATGACATAATTAGAAAATAGCTACAGCCATTTTACCAACTAACACCCTGTAAAATTGCGTGCTTTATTGTAACTGTAGACGATTTTACGTCACGTGACTGTCAATCAAAGATAAATTACAAAAAAAAAAATAAGAAGCTGCAGTGAAACGCCGACGTAAACCTACCCAAACTAAAGGCACATACGTACATGTACTGTTGGTTGCATAACTTTGTTTGTCAATACAACACAACAAATGAGTAGGGTTACACCAGCTGTAAGTTGATACAGTAGTAGACATGCTAAATGTGTATTTAACAAACATTAATAAAAAAAGCATAATTAATGTAACTAGAGGGTTAAATAGAGAATATTGCCGATTGTATTACCTTAAAAAATAGCTATTTATGTAACGTTACGAAAAGTGTCACTTAAAATTAGAAAAAATCTGTTTTGTTGAGTAAAAAACACTTAAAAATAATCATGTAACAGCGGCAAAAGTACTTTCGGCTCGAAATATAGACGATATTTTTTCGACGACTGCTGTGGGGTGGAGCAGAAGGACAATTCACATCATTTTCATAGCTCGAACTCATCGTCACCGATAAATCACTTTGACTAAATGTGTTTATTTCAAACAGGTATGTCAAGCGTTGTTATGGAAATGCCAAAAAAGTTGGTGAGTTAGTAGAAAGCGAAAACGCTCTAGAGCAGAAAATGATTTACTTTCTGCTCTCACGCGGCGAATAACCACTTTCTGCTTTTAAATGGAAGCGTACATGAGGCACTTTCAAAGTCAGTCGTCGAAAAAGTATTTTAAAATCAACATGATCGTTTTTTTTAGATCACGTGCCTGTTACCATATTAACAGACAATTCTTATTGTTGAAAGTATTAATTTCAAATAACAGAAGCTTTGAATACACTTTTCAGGATCACGTGATCATAAATTTTCTCAAGGTTTTTCAGTCACGTGACCGATTTTTAACTATTTTGAATATTATTGGCAACAATTCAAATTTTTTGCTGTGACGTCGTTTTAATTTTCTTTGAAATACGTCAATGCAAGTTGTTTAGGTTATGTTATGTTAGGTTTTATAGAAAACTGAATTACGTTTTAATTTACTGCATCGTTTGTTTTTCAGAATGGCGACCGAAATTTGTTAAAAACCACCCAAAATTTAAAAGAAATCGTTATTTTGACTTTTAGAAATAAAATAAAAATAGCTATTTATGTAACCAGTTATGAAAAGTTCGATTTTGTGTAACGAATGAATGTTTGTAGGGCGAGCGCAGCGAGGTCCTACAATTTGAATGAGTTACACAATAAGACATTTTCGAAACGTGTTGCATACATAATTTTTTCTAATTTTGACCAAAAAGCTGTGAAAACCATCTTTTAAAGTGATTTAACACAAATATTCACTTTCATAGCACCTTGTATAAACTGTGACAATGACATGTTATGATGGATGTCGCCCATATGTTTCTACGGAAATGCATAAAAACAGGGAGTGATGAAATGAACTTTTCATAACTAGTTACATAAAGTAAAACGTTTTGTCACTCTAATCAGTTTTGAAAAGTGTCACTTTATATGCCAAAATGAGAAAAACATTTTATTTCAATTAAAACAATAAGAACAATAATTAATAAGAACAATAACTTTCAAGCTAGAAAGGGTAACACTATTCTTTATGTTGCTGTAAAGTGTGTGAAATTTTTTCGAATTTTTTTCCGGAAAAACTGCTGACAGCTAAGTTGACAGTTGTTAAGTGATTTTTCCACTTAAAATTTACATTTGTTATACTAATTCTTGATAGCGATTGGTCAAAATTGATAGGAAAGAAATAATCACTCTAATCAGTTTTGAAAAGTGTCACTTTATATGCCAAAATTGAAAAAGATAATTTTTCTGTTATTTTGTTTTTTTTAGATCACGTGCCTGTTAGTATTTTAACAGAAAATTCTTACTATTGAAAGTATTAATTTCAAATAACAGAAGCTTTGAATACACTTTTCAGGATCACGTGATCATAAAATTTCTCAAGGTTTTTCAGTCACGTAACCGATTTTAAACTATTTTGAATATTATTGGCAACAATTCAAATTTTTTGCTGTGACGTCGTTTTAATTTTCTTTGAAGTACGTCAATGCAAGTTGTTTAGGTTATGTTATGTTAGGTTTTATAGAAAACTGAATTACGTTTTAATTTACTGCATCGTTTTGTTTTTCAGAATGGCGACCGAAATTTGTTAAAAACCACCCAAAATTTAAAAGAAATCGTTATTTTGACTTTTAGAAAAAAATAAAAAAGATAATTTTTCTACTGTTATTGAACACTATAACCTACACCGTTTCAAAACGTTTTTGTATGTACACGTGAAACATACAAAAATTTTACACACTGTTGTTAAAATATTTTTATTCATTAACTTCTTACAATAATCTACATATGCCTCCATCCATCCACTAATCCAAAAAAAAGCATTCATTCTTGTAGCTTTGTTTTGAAATAAGCCTTTTAAATATTTTGTTTAAAATGCCATTTTTTCCACGACGGCCCTATTGTTCTTATTATGTACTCACATATCCATAATGCCCTTTTCTCTCGCGCGACAGAAGCGCCCTCAGAGAATACGCCGGTAAAGTTCATAACTAGTGAAGTGCTCGTCAGCTATAATAGCCACAAGTAGCTCCACACACACGCTTTTATGTCCTTTTTGATGTGAAAACGTGTGGTTTTCTACAAAATTTGTCTTGTTTACCAAACAATTAAAAGCACGAGCACCGGAATTTTTACTTATTAAAAACGGCAGAGGAACAGGTTAGGAAAAAATATGGTATTGTTGGGACGAAAATAAGTTCCACCTACACGAATATAATGGAATTCTTTAGAAAAGGAGCAGGTCAATCTTAATAATAAGGTGGGACCAAGGTGCATCATGCACCAAAAAAAATCTACCTTCCGACCATTGTGTGGGGCTTTTTGAATAAAACTTGCCAATTGTGAATGTCGTGAAGATTTCCAGGGTAGGACCCTAGTAAAATTTCCCTTTATTTTAAACATTTAAAGACAACCAGAAAAAAAATTGTCTCAATTTAATCCGAAAATATTATTGTGGTTATCTTTTAAGGAAAAAGTATGTTGTTGCCTAATTGTGCATTGTTGCCATGTATTGAATAATAATATGGTAAAACTGGTATGCCAAAAAGCAAAATACGAGATGGAGACTATCCCAATCAATAGAAATACTTAAAGTAAGCTAGTAATAGCTAAATAAGCCGAAACAACAAATTAAGCACACACATTAAGTGATTTTAATTTTTGGTTGAAATTTAACAAATATTATAGCATATTATCCCAATTTTAAACCATAATAAGGATTTTTTAAGTATAATTCATAACTTACGGCATCTTCGCTTTTCGCGTGCCTTGTTTAAGGTTTAAAAGATTTGATCGGTTTATTTGTCGATAATACAGGAACCTTTAGTCGACCTGCACCCAGATCAGAAAACTTTCTGAAAGTCAAAATAACGATTTCTTTTAAATTTTGGGTGTTTTTTAACAAATTTTGGTCGACATTCTGAAAAACAAAATATATACATGGCTAAATGCAGTAAATTAAAACGTATGTAATTGAGTTTTCTATAAAACCTAACATAACCTAAACAACCTGCATGGACGTATGAATAAAAATTTGAATTGTTACCAATAATATTGAAAATAGTTTAAAATCGGTCACGTGACTGAAAAAATAACAGCAGAGAGAGATATACTATATACAGTCTGTCCAGTCAATAAACAGTTTGCAAAATAATGGCCATGTAAGAAATCATCACTGTTCAGTTTTTTAGAAATATCTTGAAAACAAATACCAATAGAATATTTTTCAAAAAAGATTTGAATTAGCCATACAATTCTTTAAAACTTTTCTAATTTAAACTTTTTTGTTACTTCAACAATAACTGAGATCCCAATTGTGAGCATCTAATTTAGGACAGACTGTATACTTTACGTAACCAAAATAATGTAAAATGACCGAATAAATTCACATTATATTTAAAGTGATCTTTGAAAATTGATAAGTTGTCACGTGCCAAATAACGCTGAAAACCAGTCACATGATTTAAAAGAGTAAAAATGGGAAAAATTGCCACGTGACCTAAATAACTGTTACAATTTGGAAAATTTTTACATTTGACTTAAAAATGCCTAAAATGACAGTTAAACCTTTAAAACTGAGTTGTGATTTGACTGTGACAGACCATGTGCAAAATGTCATATAGTCAAATTAAAACCTAGGTTAGGGTGCTCTTAAATATTAAAGTTAAAACCCTACAATGACAGTTAAAAACTTAAAAATTGTCACGTGACTTAAAATCTCTAAAATGGCAGTTGAAATTTTCAGAATTGTCACGTGAGCTAAACGAAAGACCAGAATCGGAGTTGAATAGCCCAAAATGACATTTTTAAAAACTGCACGTGACTTAAAACTTAAAAATTAAAAATTATCTACTGACTTATAAAAGAGCAATTGAAATTTGTCACGTAATCTTCCAAAATCGAAAATAGTTTAGAGCTCTCAACGGATTAGTAGAAAATTCCAGCTGATTGAACGGATATGTAATCTAAGATCAATCACAGCTAATCATAGCCGTGAGATATACTATAGATAGACCAATTACAAGAAATTTAAAGTGTGAGATATGAAATAGGCCAATAACGCTGTGTCATTTACTTTGACAGATACAGACATTATATTCAGGCATTTGTAATCGAAAAACAATGCTAGGTAATAAAAGCACAAAAACGATACAACTTTCGTCGGTTTGAATGATTCGCTTTCAAGATACAGAGTGTCCATGTTATAATAAAAAGTAATTTGAGATTAAAAATATTTTGTTATAGAATTTGGCAAAAAACTAAACAATTTTTTTTTTCTGGTATAATCTTCCGATTAAAATGTTAAACACCCTGTATAAAAGCGATACCTTTAACATATGAGTAAAAAAAGGATAGACACTAGGTTATGGTTAGCTCAAGCAGTGAAGCCAAAGTACTAAGCCGTGTTTGTGTGCCATTTTGACATCATATCCACACTTGTTGTATAATACAGAATAATTGCAAATTTGTGGGATGAATACGGTCCTGGGGTAAAAGTCGATGCACCCCCGATAAGACTTAAATGCATTTTGACGAAATAGTCGTAAGGTAAGGGTAAGCCACGTTAAAGGGTAACGTCTGTACATCTGCCCTGGGCTCACCCTCCCTTGAAAGAAGTAACCACCTGGTGATTGCCACGGTCGGCAAACAAGGGCCCTATTAGAGACCTATATATCGCGACTTGGCCAGATGGTTCTTATATTTGAATTGCAAGAGGCATATGCCACCAAAGTAATTTAGGGAGATATCGCCCTAAATATAATAAAAAAAAATTGTTACTAAAACTACTGTTACACCTGGACGTGTGGTGTGCACTTGTAGAGGAAATAGTGCGGAAGACATTGTTTTGAATTTGAAGAGTCACGTGACCGTTTTTCAGTGTAAACTGATATTTTATACTGAACTACTCTCTTTACAGCACCAATGGTCACGTGACGATTTTCAATAATCCAATTTATTTTTAAAGGTCTACACCATTTATACATGTAGTTTAGAAAGCGTCAGTTGAATTTTCAGAAACCACAAGATGGATTTAAAATATATCACTTGTATTTCAGAAAAGGTGCTTTCAATTTTAGAATAATAACTTTGATTTTCGAAATTGCAATTTGTATTTCAGATTAGTCACTTGTATTATAGAAAAAAGCAGTTGGATTTTAGACATGGTCATTTGTAATTTGGAAAATTAAAGTTGAGCAAAAAAAAGTAAATAAAAGGAAATAAGTAAAAAAAGTAAATAGTTTAACGATTATTTTTAATAACATTGTGGTTTAAGCAGTTCAATAAAAAATCGATTTGCCGCGAAAACCGTATCTCGTTTATTTTATCGAAATAAAGGAAGAGTACAATTTTTCGATAAAAATGTCAAGAGTTTCCATTAATGGCGTTTGCAGCTAAAAATAATGACAGCTGTCAAAGTATAAGCAAATTGTGTCTTAGGTCCAGTTAGTTCCTGCCTTTCAAAGACGAGATACCTGGTTTTCATGTCAAATAGGTCTCTTTCGATAAAATATTAAACCCAATAATCATTACAATATACAAAATGTTTCAAAAGTTACGGCCAAAAACGTTAATTGGAAGGCAGTTCTTTGGGAATCGATATTTTCCTTAGGAGTGACTTTAAAAAAAAAATTATATGAACAAATCGTATTATTTTTACCTCACCTGTATGCCCCCGTCATATAGTTATGGGACACCCTGTATATTTTATATAAATTAATACTCCCGATGGGCGAGTTTTTTTGCTTAAAGCGATTAAAAAAAAAAACAATGAACTAATAAATATTAGAAACACAAAAAATCTGAAGTTGAAATAACGCGTTCTGAAATACAAGTGAATCTGAAAGACAACTTACGTTTTCTAAAACCAAATTTACGATAATGAAATACAAGTTATAGATTCTGAAATCCAACTTATATTTTTAAAATCCAAGTGATATTTTCTAAACTACATGTGTAAATGGTGTAGTGACTCTTTTTTAACGTCAAAACGGGATTCTCAACGTCATGTGACTGTTTTAAATGACAAAATCGTATTTAAGAGGTCACGTAACCGTCATTTAGTTTTTAACCCTTTTTAAGGTGGAAATGTTCACGTGACTCTTTTAAGACTAAAAATAAAATTCATAATGGATTAAGTAGAAAATTTAGCAGCCGGCGGTGATTGAGTTATATGCGATATTGTATACAGAGTGGTCCCGTTTTCAGTGTCAATAGTTCATTACTCAATAACTCATCAAAAAAACAAAAGCTGTGCATCCTGTAATTCTCCTGAAAAACGACGATTCTAAGGAAGATACAGCCCACTAAAGTTCAGTTTGAAAATTACTTTATTTGAGATAAAATGCATAAATAATCCAATTTCACTGTCAGTGGTATTAGTGTATTTCGTGGGTAGTACAATAATTAATTAAAACATTTAGTAAAATTGTACATTAGGGCATAATGAAATATTAATAAACCACTACTAAATAATTAGTACTTTGAGAGCTGCAAGTTTATTTAAGGGTCCTAATTATTCGTGTCATTGTTGGAAACCTCTACAAGCAACCACTGGTGTTTACCACATCATGATTCAAGTAAAAGAAGTGTTCTATTAAAATTTCTGGAAGCTATAATCGGTAGTACGTACAACAAGTAACTGCTTCCTTCTTAATTATTATCATTTTACTGTTCTTCATAGCCACAAATCTAGGAGAGTAAAATCTGGTAAGCCAGGTGGCCAATCAGTCAGTTAAATGTTAGTATTGTTCTGCAATAAACTATTCAATTGAATGATTAAAAAATGCAATCACATTAATGTGGTAAAGAGTAAGTATCGTCGCTTTGCATGATTAGAATCACCCTTTCTAGGTGTTTAGGGCAATTTAGTGGGCTTTCCCATGTCTAGCAGCAAACGCAATCGTGATCACGCTACCGGAATGGCTCATTGTGTTCTCTACTTAGGAACTTCCGGAAACCGCCGCGTATTTCCGCAGGAACGCTTCCGTTGCTTTCTTAAAGCCGACGATCTAGACACTCCTGCTACAGTTCACACCCTCATTTCATGTGTGTTGTTATTCCTATAAAAACAATTAAAAAAACCACCAAAGTGTTAAAGCTAAAAGTCTTTAGATAGTCTATTCATTCCTGAAGAAGGCAAGCAATTTATCAAAACGTTATCCGCGAAATCCATTAAGCCTTAACATTTTGTGTAAAAGACAAATCAGTTGACGTCAATTGCCAGTTTTCATGTCAATTATCAAGTTTCAAACACTGAAGTATGTTTGTAAAATTTTGAGAACGAAATTGATTAGCAAAATTTCAAATATAATCAGTTGGATTTCATAAATCTGACGCCAGTACCAAGTTATCAGGCCAATCTTCATTATTTTGATGTCAATTATCAAGTTTCAATCAGTGAAATTTGTTTAAAAAATGTTGACATTCAACTTAACTAACAAAATTTCAATTATCAAGTGAGCGCTTATGAACTTTCATTTTGATCAAGTCAATTTTCATCATTTTGATGTCAGTTTCCAGTTTTCAAGTATGTCAGATTATTTGATCAATTTCCATGAATTTGATGAAAATGGCCACTTTACTAGTCAATTTTACTGACGAAATTTGAATTATCAAATTAGTTTTTCATGAATTTGACGTCAATTTACAGTTTTCATAATTTTGATGCCAATTGCCAGTTTTCAAATCAATTTTCAACAAAGCTTCAAACACTAACTACGTTTTTTAAGTTCTGAGAATTGATTTAACGCAAAATTTCTATTATCACGTAAGCTTCAATGAATTTGATGTACATTTTTAATTTTTAAGTCAATTTGCATTATTTTGATGTGAGTTTCCAGTTTTCAAGTCAATTATCATGTTTCAAGCATTAAAATTTCTTTACAAATTTTGAAAATTAACTTGACGGGCAATATTTTAATTTTCATAAATTATTTATTACAGCATTCTTGAATTTGATGTGAATTTTCAGTTTTATCAAGTTTCAAACAATGAATCCGTTTAAAAATTGTCAAACATAACTTTCCATTACCATTTATGAATTTAACGCCAATTTGCAGCTTTTAAGTGAATTTTCATAATTATAATCTCAATTGTCAATTTTGAATAATCAAAATCAAACACTGAAATTTGTTTGAAAATCAACGTAAGGCAAAATTTCAATTATGAAATCAGTTAGTTTTTTATGAATTTTACGTCAATTTACACTTTTCATAATTTTGATGCCAAATGCCAGTTTTCTAATCAATTTTCAACAAAGCTTCAAACACTAACTACATTTTTTATATTCTGAGAATTGATTTGACGCAAAATTTCTATTATCACGTTAGCTTCAATGAATTTGATGTACATTTTCAATTTTTAAGTCAATTTGCATCATTTTGAGGTCAGTTTCCAGTTTTCAAGGCAATTATCCATGTTTCAAGTATTAAAATTTCTTTACAAATTTTGAAAATTAACTTGACGGGCAAACTTTTAATTGTCATATATTATTTATTACAGCATTCTTAAATTTGTTATGAATTTTTAGTTTAATCAAGTTTCAAACACTGAATCCGTTTAAAAATTGTCAAACATAACTTTCCATTACCATTTATGAATTTAACGCCAATTTGCAGCTTTTAAGTGAATTTTCATAATTATAATCTCAATTGTCAATTTTGAATAATCAAAATCAAACACTGAAATTTGTTTGAAATTTTTGAAAATCAACGTAAGTGGCAAAATTTCAATTATGAAATCAGTTAGTTTTTTATGAATTTGACGTCAATTTACAGTTTTCATAATTTTGATGCCAAATGCCAGTTTGCTAACCAATTTTCAACAAAGCTTCAAACACTAATTACATTTTTTAAGTTCTGAGAATTGATTTAACGCAAAATTTCTATTATCACTTTAGCTTCAATGAATTTGATGTACATTTTCAGCTTTTAAGTGAATTTTCATAATTATAATCTCAATTGTCAATTTTGAATAATCAAAATCAAACACTGAAATTTGTTTGAAATTTATGAAAATCAACGTAAGGCAAAATTTCAATTATGAAATCAGTTAATTTTTATGAATTTGACGTCAATTTACAGTTTTCATAATTTTGATGCCAAATGCCAGTTTGCTAACCAATTTTCAACAAAGCTTCAAACACTAATTACATTTTTTAAGTTCTGAGAATTGATTTAACGCAAAATTTCTATTATCACGTTAGCTTCAATGAATTTGATGTACATTTTCAGCTTTTAAGTGAATTTTCATAATTATAATCTAAATTGTCAATTTTCAATAATCAAAATCAAACACTGAAATTTGTTTTCAACGTAACGTAAGTGGCAAAATCTCTATTATGAAATCAGTTAATTTTTATGAATTTTACGTCAATTTACCGTTTTTAAAGAAATTTTCATAATTTTCAATTATTAAGTTAAACTTTGTTAAAAATTTGTTTCATAAAATTTGAAAATTGACATGACAATAAAGAGTTAAAGAGTATCAAAGAAATTCCACAAGTGAATAACAAGCGGCAAGATAACACGTTCCCCTTAAACGAACCTTGAACAACAAAACCTGTCAGCGGGAAGGTCCTTAGCCCGTGACGTCACCGGACGCAACACAACCTTGAGACCGTTTTCTTACATAGTTGATGACGTCACGGAGTGGCTTGAGACGATCGGGGACGACGTCACGTGACGTCAACGGGGCAGATGTTCCGTTTTTGAACCGAACCAGGGTGATTAGCATGACAAAGGGGCATTAAGATTACGCGATCCCGGTGCGTAGTTTTGTAGTATACCGGGAGGACTCGATATAAAGAGGACTTTGTGCGAGGTCGGTGCAATAAGGGGGCCACTGTATTTCTTTTGTTTGAGATTGAGGGTCAAAAAACGGGGACCCGTGCTCGACACGCGCCCTTACCAGTTTGTAGTTTGAGACGATACGATTCGAAATGTAAACGATCAACAGTGCCGTGGCTGTAGTTCGGTAGTATAGTTAACGGCACGTAAATTTGCCTTGACGTCATAGTTAGGCTATTTCGAGAATTCGCTCTAGTTAACCCCATCACTTTCATTTTTTGGTTGTTTTTTTTTTTTGGAATACATTACTGTAGTAAAAAGACCCTAAAATGACAGTTGCAATTTGAAAAATTGTCACGTGACTTGAAAATGCCAAAAATAACAGTTAAAACTTAAAAATTGCCATGTGACCTAAAAATTGTACTTTGAATTTGAAAATTAGCCAAGTGTTATAGAAATATAGCAACAATAATGTTAAAAACCTGTCACATGTCTATATGATAATCGAAAATGGCAGCCAAAAATTGAAATGATTTTTGAAAAATTTTATATTACCACGTGACCAAAAATAACCACACACAGCTGAAAACCAGTCATGTGACCTCAAAAATTGTAACGTGTGGTCTAAAAAAGGCTAAAACGGCAGTTAAAATTTGAAAATAAAAACGGTCTCGTGACTTGTAACCCCAAAATGACAATAACAAATTGAAAAATTATCACGTGACTTAAAAATGACAAGAATTCCAAAAATAGCAGTTGAAAATTGAACAATTTATTGTTATGTGACCTGAAAAAGCCCAAACTGACAGTTGTAATTGATACCAGAGTCACGTGACCTAAAAATGCTCAATATGCCAGTTAAATCTTAATAACTGTCACGTAACTTAAAAATGCCAGTTTTGAAATATAGTCACGTGACTTGAAAATGGAATTTTCAAATTTTGTCAAGGATCAAATTTGACAAAAAATTGTTAAGTTTCACAAAAGTTCAAATTTTTGTGTTTAAAGTGAAAAATGTTATTTTTATGTCTAAAAAGTCTAAATTTTGAAAAGAAGACTGTCAAATATAAAAAAAGCTATTTGACACTTAAAATTGTACAAATTTAAAATATGAAAAGATACAAAGAATAGAGTACAAATTTTGGTATAAAAAGTGTGAAATGTAAAAATTTTTGTCAAAATTTACTAATCTACAAGATTTTAATGCTTTTGTACAGGATGAGCCAAATTGAAATTTATTTTTAACTAAAAACAACCACAAAATTTGTCGTTAAACGATCAAAATTTGCTTGAAACAAATTTACAATACAAGGTGAGCCAATAAGGTTGACGTATTACGAGCAAAAGGACACCAGAGTCTAAGTTGTCGTTTTAACGTTAATACAGTAAAAAAACATCTTTAGTTTCCTAAAAACTAATTAAATATTATATTTTTTATTTAGTTACAACTTTGAATATTATGATAATTCCAATATTCTGATTTATTTATACGCTCTTTTTGATGTTAAGATCCAAATTTGCTTGAAACAAATCAAGTTTATTATCTGTTTTTACTTAGTAATTGCCAATCATTGTACGCAAAAATTGATTTGCAACAAATTAAGTGTCTTATGAACTGACTATTCCATAAAAATTGCTAATAGTCGCAACCAAAAATTGACATTTGTTTTAACCTGTAAAATGTTAGTATACAGGATGAGCAACAAGTTTGTTTTTGAGGCGACTGTAATGTCAAATTTAAACCACTGTTACATAGCTTACTCTATATTATAGGAAAAAGATTTTGACAGTTGCTGCCTATAAATTGACTTAGTGTGTAATTTGACAACTGTCAAACTCCGCTCTAAAAAACTATAAAACATATACTTGAATTCAAACAAAATTGTAGCCTGTAGTAACTTGATAAAATGAATTTTGACAGTCGTGACATATGTCAAAATTTGTTTCAATAACCTAAAAAACATACTTGTCACCATTACACAAAAAAAGCGTTTTTGGTGACTTTAAGACCTTCATGGAACGGACTTTTGACAGTTGCAATGTATGACAATTTATGTGGCACATGTGGTGAGTCCATTTGCGCAAATCAATCACAAACAACCCACTGTGCAGATATTTACGCAAATTCTGCCATCATCATCAATGACGTGAGCGCAAAGCCACTTGATGTTAACTATAGCAAACATTTTATACCTTTAAACAGGAAAAAATTGATACGCCACTGTGAAATAAAGTGCAAGTCGACAAGGCAGCTGGTCCACCTATGAAGCACGCTTTTTGGCCAGCTGACTTATTCTCCGTCTGGAGAACAAAGAAGTTCCCCTCCTTTACTGACTCGTATACCCTTCCTTCCCCTACAGCTCGTGCTGCAACGTTTCGATTTTTTTCTTCTCTTTTGTGGCAGCTTTATTATGATTATTTGTCAAGTTTAGAGGGTAAACCGTTACGTTTGTTAACACTGGAAGCTTTAAAACAGTCGTGCTTTACTAAAAAAAAAATTGTTTTAGACAAGTGATTTGATTACTGTCATGTTTAGTAAATATCTTCTTCTTTTACTTACTTATTATTTGCGTCTATTTCTAACGAATTTTTTTCTTTTGCTTTTTTCTTATTCTTACTTGTCAATTAGTTGGTTACCTTATAAACTGCCCTTAATTTATCATTATCTAAAGTTTTTGTGAGCAGTTTAGTTAATTAACTTTTTTTGGTTGTAAAGTTACTTAAAATTTTTAAAATTTGCAATCTGTAATTTTCTGAAATGAAAACAAAAAATTTAATTGTAATTCCACGTACAGAATGATTACATTCGTTGTAAGACAAAAATTATTCTTAAATAAATTGTTTTAGACAAATAATTTGATTACTGTCATGTTTAGTAAATATCTTTTTCCTTTACTTACTTATTATTTGCGTCTATTTCTAACAAATTTTTTTAATTTTTTTTTTTTTCTTATTCTTACTTGTCAATTAGTGGGTTACCTTAAAAACTGCCCTTAATTTATCATTATCTAAAGTTTTTGTGAGCAGTTTAGTTAATTAACTTTTTTTGGTTGTAAAGTTACTTAAAATTTTTAAAATTTGCAATCTGTAATTTTCTGAAATGAAAACAAAAAATTTAATTGTAATTCCACGTACAGAATGATCACATTCGTTGTAAGACAAAAATTATTCTTAAATAAATTGTTTTAGACAAATAATTTGATTACTGTCATGTTTAGTAAATATCTTCTTCTTTTACTTACTTATTATTTGCGTCTATTTCTAACAAAGTTTTTTAATTTTTTTCTTTTGCTTTTTTCTTATTCTTACTTGTCAATTAGTTGGTTACCTTATAAACTGCCCTTAATTTATCATTATCTAAAGTTTTTGTGAGCAGTTTAGTTAATTAACTTTTTTTGGTTGTAAAGTTACTTAAAATTTTTAAAATTTGCAATCTGTAATTTTCTGAAATGAAAACAAAAAATTTAATTGTAATTCCACGTACAGAATGATTACATTCGTTGTAAGACAAAAATTATTCTTAAATAAATTGTTTTAGACAAATAATTTGATTACTGTCATGTTTAGTAAATATCTTTTTCCTTTACTTACTTATTATTTGCGTCTATTTTTAACAAATTTTTTTAATTTTTTTTTTATTCTTACTTGTCAATTAGTTGGTTACCTTAAAAACTGCCCTTAATTTATCATTATCTAAAGTTTTTGTGAGCAGTTTAGTTAATTAATTTTTTTTGGTTGTAAAGTTACTTAAAATTTTTAAAATTTGCAATCTGTAGTTTTCTGAAATGAAAACAAAAAATTTAATTGTAATTCCACGTACAGAATGATCACATTCGTTGTAAGACAAAAATTATTCTTAAATAAATTGTTTTAGACAAATAATTTGATTACTGTCATGTTTAGTAAATATCTTTTTCCTTTACTTATTATTTGCGTCTATTTTTAACAAATTTTTTTAATTTTTTTTTTATTCTTACTTGTCAATTAGTTGGTTACCTTAAAACTGCCCTTAATTTATCATTATCTAAAGTTTTGTGAGCAGTTTAGTTAATTAATTTTTTTTGGTTGTAAAGTTACTTAAAATTTTTAAAATTTGCAATCTGTAATTTTCTGAAATGAAAACAAAAATTTAATTGTAATTCCACGTACAGAATGATCACATTCGTTGTAAGACAAAAATTATTCTTAAATAAATTGTTTTAGACAAATAATTTGATTACTGTCATGTTTAGTAAATATCTTTTTCCTTTACTTACTTATTATTTGCGTCTATTTCTAACAAATTTTTTTAACTTTTCTTTTTTTTTTTTTCTTATTCTTACTTGTCAATTAGTTGGTTACCTTATAAACTGCCCTTAATTTATCATTATCTAAAGTTTTTGTGAGCAGTTTAGTTAATTAATTTTTTTTGGTTGTAAAGTTACTTAAAATTTTTAAAATTTGCAATCTGTAATTTTCTGAAATGAAAACAAAAAATTTAATTGTAATTCCACGTACAGAATGATCACATTCGTTGTAAGACAAAAATTATTCTTAAATAAATTGTTTTAGACAAATAATTTGATTACTGTCATGTTTAGTAAATATCTTTTTCCTTTACTTACTTATTATTTGCGTCTATTTCTAACAAATTTTTTTAATTTTTTTTTTTTTTCTTATTCTTACTTGTCAATTAGTGGGTTACCTTAAAAACTGCCCTTAATTTATCATTATCTAAAGTTTTTGTGAGCAGTTTAGTTAATTAACTTTTTTTGGTTGTAAAGTTACTTAAAATTTTTAAAATTTGCAATCTGTAATTTTCTGAAATGAAAACAAAAAATTTAATTGTAATTCCACGTACAGAATGATTACATTCGTTGTAAGACAAAAATTATTCTTAAAAAAATTGTTTTAGACAAATAATTTCATTACTGTCATGTTTAGTAAATATCTTGTTCCTTTACTTACTTATTATTTGCGTCTATTTTTAACAATTTTTTTTATTTTTTTTTTACTTTTTTCTTATTCTTACTTGTCAATTAGTTGGTTACCTTAAAAACTGCCCTTAATTTATCATTATCTAAAGTTTTTGTGAGCAGTTTAGTTAATTAACTTTTTTTGGTAGTAAAATTACTTAAAATTTGCAATCTGTAATTTTCTAAAATAAAAACAAAAAATTTGTGTGTGATCACATTCGTTGTAAGACAAAAATGATTCTTCCAATATCCTTTTTAGCATCATGGATGTCAATAAACCTCTATTTCCTTATGGGGGTGAATAAATCAAGGCTTTATACGTTGGGGTGAACATAAATACACTGGGTCACTAGTTCATCCCACTTATTTTAATGAAAATCTGTATTTTTTTATTGTTTATTAAATAATTAACCAAATTCAAAAAAAATAACCGTAAAAAACGAAAGTTCTAACAATTTAAATCAAAATTTTAGTAGTAAAAATTCATTCACAAAATCCACTCTCACTTATTTTAATAAACACAACAATTTTAATTTTTATCGAATATTATTTAAATAATGAATACTACTACTAATTGTTGAATTCGGGCTGGATAAATATCGACAAATTAAATTAAAATAAATTTGTAAATCGGGAGGGCCCTCCTGATACAATAACCGATTAAATTAAATGGTACGAATAAAAAACAAAACTTTCGCTTTTCATTTTATAAAATTTATATAAAATAACCGAATTTATATGTTTTAAATTGTTTAAATGGCCCGATTACTCATTGATATGGATATAACATAAATTAAACGATTAAAAAAATATAAACCGTGTCATACGGACCTGTTGATTGTTTGATTGAGTAATTTAATAAATATTTTAACAATGGAAAATTGATACCTATTTTTATTTTTGTTGTTTGTTTTTTTTTTATTTTAATTATTATTATTATCATTATTATTATAGGTTAACTTTAGGAATGTTTTAGAGCAGTAAAGTAAGTAAAGTTCGTACTTAAATTATAATTTATTTTAACATTTTACTTTTACTTTAGTGGAATTTTATAAATTTACTGTCCCTGTTTGGCAAATTTAGTAATAATTTGACCAGTAAATTACTGGTAAAACACTGTTATATGCCCAAAAATGGTCAAGTTTATTTTAAATCAGGAAATTAAGACTTTGGCAATGGAAAAAAGACTCAAAATCAAAGCTTATGGTACAAAAATCAAGGATTACGTGAAACCTGTCGATAAATTTGAATAGTTTAATTATTTCAGTTGCTCTCCCCTGAAAATTTGAAGTGCACAATCGGCGCAGGTTATAAAATATTCCGGCTGCAATTTCAGAGGGATATATGTGCATCTCCCTGCACATATTGTTTGCAGTTTTGACAGGGCTGAAGTGATGAATGTCGCTCGTATAACACCCCCGGTCCAGGCCTTACATTAGCCCGTTTTTCCGAATGCAAATTCCGAGTTTTCGGCCAAAAAAAATAAAAATGGAAAATAATTTTTTTAAATATTACTCTCTCTTCCTGCTTCCATCAGCCATTTTGGCTGGCCAGGTGTTGGAATTTTTTAACATTATCTCGTTATGAATATGAATACAGGCGCATTTTTTGTGCACTATGTTAAGGTATGAGATATACAATGACATAAATTTAAGGATAAAAACAGAAGTCCCGTACAAACAAATTTAAAAAAAAATATATTAATTAAGACAAAAGATGTAACTAAAAGAACTTAAATTATTTGGAAACTATTTTTACAGACATCCCAAAGATGATTCTTGAGGCTTTGGACATTTTATACAAGAAGGGCCACTATGAGAATCTTGCAAACGGTTAAAAATGCAAATTAAATGTTAATTTTTCTCTGGTTATTGGTAACTTTGATGCAACATCAAATTTTGAAATTTGAACACACTGTAACTCAGTTAGTTTTGGGAGTTCAGGGTGATTCAACCACTTAAAAAAACCGTTTTCATCTCCTCTTTTCAATGGTGTAGAGTAAAAATTTTTATCTGAAAAATTGCGTACAGGGTGACAAAAACCGTAAAACAGTATAATTTTCTTGCACACCCTGTATACTGGAAGCAAAAACGGTATTGCAAAGTTATAGTGTTGCGTTAAGAAGCTAAATAGAAACGTTTTTGTTCTCTTTAAATTTGTTTGTAACTTTCACCGTTTTGGAGTTTTTTAGCAAAACTGGTTTGATGCAACAAATTAGTTGAAATTTGGGTTCAAAATTTGAACACTCTGTAACTCAGTTAGTTTTGGGAGTTCAGGGTGATTCAACCTTTTAAAAAAACCGTTTTAATCTCCTCTTTTCAGTGGTGTAGAGCAAACAATTTTATCTGAGAAATTGCGTACAGTGTGACAAAAATAGTGAACCACCATAATTTTCTTGCACACCCTGTATACTGGAAGCAAAAACCGTCCTGCAAAGTTACAGTGTTGGGTTAAGGAGTTGATTAGAAACATTTTTGGTCTCCTTAAATTTGTTTGTAACTTTCACTGTTTTGGAGTTATTTAGCAAAAATTGGTTTGATGCAACAAATTTTCAAATTAGTTGAAATTGGGGTTCAAAATTTGAACACTCTGTAACTCAGTTATTTTTGGGAGCTCAGGGTAGTTCAACCACTTAAAAAAACCGCTTTAATATCCTCTTTTCAGTGGTATAGATTAAAAAGCTCTATCTGAGAAATTGCGTACAGGGTGACAAAAATAGTGAATCACCATAATTTTCTTGCACACCCTGTATACTGGATGCAAAAACCGTCCTGAAAAGTTACAGTGTTGGGGTAAGGAGTTGATTAGGAACATTTATAGTGTCTTGAATTTTTTTTCTTACTTTTACCGTTTTTGAGGTATTTAGCAAAAACTAGTTTGATGCAACAAATTTTCAAATTAGTTGAAATTGTGGTTCAAAACTTGAACACCCTGTAACCTGTAACTCAGTTATTTTTGGGAGTTCACGATAGTTCAGCCACTTAAAAAAACCGCTTTGATCTCCTCTTTTCAGTGGTATAGAGCAAAAAACTCTATCTGTAAAATTGCGTACAGGGTGACAAAAATAGTGAACCACCATAATTTGCTCGCACACCCTGTATACTGGAAGCAAAAACCGTCCTGAAAAGTTACAGCGTTGGATTAAGGAAATGATTAGGAACATTTTTGGTCTCTTAAAATTTTTTTGTAACTTTCACCGTTTTGAAGTTATTTAGCAAAAACTGGTTTAATGCAACAAATTTTCAAATTAGTTGAAATTTTGGTTCAAAATTTGAAAACTCTGTAGCTCAGTTATTTTTGGGAGCTCAGGGTGATACTACCACTTAAACAAACCGTTTTGATCTCCTCTTTCCAAAGGTATAGAGTAAAAAACTATATCTGTAAAATTGCGTACAGGGTAACAAAAATAGTGAACCACCATAATTTTCTTGCACACCCTGTATACTGGAAACAAAAACCATCCTGTAAAGTTACGGTGCTGAGTTAAGGAGATGATTAAAAACATTTTTGGTCTCTTGAATTTTTTCTGTAACTTTCACCGTTTTCGAGTTATTTACCAAAACTGGTTTAATGCAACAAATTTTCAAATTAGTTGAAATTTTGGTTCAAAATTTCAACAGCCTGTAACTCAGTTAGTTTTGGGAGTTCAGGGTGATTCAACCTCTTAAAAAAACCGTTTTGATCTCCTCTTTTCAGTGGTATAGAGTAAAAAACTCTATCTTAGAAATTGCGTACAGGGTAACAAAAATTGTGAACCACTATACTTTTCTTGCACACCCTGTATACTGGAAGCAAAAACCGTCCTGAAAAGTTATAGCGTTGGGTTAAGGAGTTGATTAGGAACATTTTTGGTCTCTTTAAATTTGTTTGTAACTTTCACCGTTTTGGAGTTATTTAGCAAAAACTGGTTTAATGCAACAAATTTTCAAATCAGTTAAAATTGTGGTTCGAAATTTGAACACTCTGTAACTCAGTTAGTTTTGGGAGTTCAGGGTGATTCAACCTGTTAAAAAAACCGTTTTGATCTCCTCTTTCCAGTGGTATAGAGTAAAAAACTCTATCTGTAAAATTACGTACAGAGTGACAAAAATAGTGAACCACCATAATTTTCTTGCACACCCTGTATAGTGGAAACAAAAACCGTCCTGAAAAGTTACAGCGTTGGGTTAAAGAGATGATTGAAAACATTAGGAACATTTTTGGTCTCTTGATATTTTTTTTGTAACTTTCACCGTTTTTGAGTTATTTAGCAAAAAAATTGGTAGAGCCAGCGAATAAAGAAAGCGGTGACAAAATTTGAATGGTCAGAAACGCAGTATTTGTAATTTACTGGTAATGAAAGTAAGAAAAACGTATTTTGGATATGTTATTCAGCATTTAATTCCTTCTAATTCACACAAAAAATGGCGTTGATAACTCTAGTGGTTCCTGAAATATCCTAATTCAAGTAAAATGTCGAGCTTTTAACGGACTTTCAGTTAAATATTCTATAGGTCTATAGGAGTACTATAGTAAGCTTTTTTACCGAATTTGAACGTAGAATGGTTAAAATTAATGTGTTCCGTCAGCTGCCATTTAAAACTAACTCAAAAGAAGAATTCCCCATCTATTATACTATTAACTAAGAAAAGATCACCGCTTCCGGTACTCGTTTAACATTGTGGTTCATGTTGAGCCATCTTTCGTTAACCATGGTCATCACTGAATGACCCGTGTCCGACAAAGTGTTAAACATCTCCGGTCATAAATTAACTGTTTGCCTTCAATTTGTCTCATTTAGGTTTAAGTGAGACCTTTGCTTCTTCTTTTCTGTCACCTTGAAATCTCTTCCATTCACCATTTTCGATGGTGTCTTTATAATCCAGCAGACTGAAGAAGAAGTTGATCATCGTTTTATTATTTTTCTGTAATTTTGATATCGATAAGTTGTTTGGATTTTGTAATAGTAGCAGATGAGTTTTCTTCTGATTCTGAAGAATCTGAGAAGGAAACCTTTCCTCTAAACCTTCCAGAGTCCTAATTCTTGAAACCAGGGAGAGAGACCAGAGAAGAAGCTGACAATGGCTTATTTCTGTCACATTATGCATACTTCTTTCCTTCGTTTTAAGAATACCCAGGTATCACTTCTATTAGAATGCCGTAAAGACCTTAAAGGATGAACAAAAATCGCGTAATTTTTAGGAAGTAAAACCTGTCCCAGCATTGTACAAGTCCATCGCAGACATGATTCAATTAGTCCTGGGTGTGGCCACAGGCTCGCTTTATAAAACATCGATCGAACTAGCGGTCATCGTTTCAAAAGTACGCTCTTTGATTCCCTCATTGCCGCTTTAATTCTAGCAGCGGCTTGTGCATGCGCTTGCCGCCCCCTTCAAACCGCCCCCCGCCGCAAAAATGTTGATGCAACTTCTCTCTTGACGCGCTCTTTTTCTCATCACGCAACGCTGGACGCCAATTTGCAACGAAAATGCATCCGGATCCGCTGGACCGACGCATTTTTCCATTTTGATCGGGTTCAGATTGTTTTCTGAACCGCATTGTTTCACTAATGTCCGTTTTCCCTCACCGTTTTCCTAAGTTTAGTTTACAGGGTGGTTCAGTGAAAAGCGTAGGTATGCTACGTGCAAAAATGTTGCAAAAAGCTAAATTTTTGCACGTACCATACGCTTTTCACTGAACCACCCTGTAAAGTAAATTTAACTAAGCTATCCTTAAACTAAACTTAGCCAAGGTTAGGAAAACGGACATTAGTGAAACAATGCGGTACAAAAATGCTTCTATCCAGGGGATCCGGATGCATTTTCGTTACAGGGTGGTTTAGTGAAAAGCGTATGCTACGTGCAAAAATGTTGCAAAAAGCTCAATTTTTGCACGTAGCATACCCTTTTCACTGAACCACCTTGTAAACAAAATTTAACTAAGCTGTCCTTAACACGTTGGCGACATTGTGACCCACCCGTGGGACACAAAGAGTTTTCTTACATTCTTTCTGTGGGACGTTAGTGACATTTCGGTCAAAATTGTACTTTTCATATTTTAAACCGGGTAAATGTGTCATCATGTAAAACTGCTGACATTATTTTGTAGTAATTGCTAGTTTTAACTGTGACCCACCGGTGGAGCATGACGGCTGTTGGAGAAAAATTTATTCTGCAGCCATCGTGACCCACCGGTGGGTCAAACCGTATCAGCAAAATGTTGAAAAAAAAATTGTTTTTGTCTTGTCAAAAGCAAGAGTGAAAGCAAAAAAAGTGTCAACGTTTGCGAAGACTGTGAAGGGCAAAACACCATATGTATTCTTTGCTTCAAAAAAATTCACCATAAATTTTTTCCCGATTTTTTAATTTTGTTTCCTTTTCCTCATTTGTTAAGTTGTTAAAATAAAAGAGTTCATTGATGTAGTAATAAAAAATGTAGTTACTTATATTCATAAATAAAGAATAACACTATTCTTTTAGCATTATATGTTGTTTTAGTTCGTTCTAATCTCAAAATTCCGAATTCTACGAAACCACGCTGCACATACAAAGATAAATCCGTGGTACAGCCGTAGCTCCAAATTCAAAGATGTTCTATATAAACGTAGCTTTCTATAAGCAATATAACACCCAATAGTCCGTGCCCCACCGGTGGGCACATATGTCCAGTAAGAAAACGCCGCGTGACCCACAAGTGGGTCATGACGTCGCCAACGTGTTAAACTAAACTAAAGGTAAGGATAACGGACATTAGTGAAACAATGCGGTTCAGAAAATGCTTCAATCCAGGGGAGCCGGATGCATTTTTGTTACAGGGTGGTTCAGTGAAAAGCCGTATGCTACGTGCAAAAATTTTGCAAAAAGCCACATTTTTGCAGCTTTTTACTGAACCACCCTGTGTTCTTCACCGTGCACACTTGGTATTACCCGCTAAATTTAGTTTAGACTGTGTTATTTTGCACCTAATCTGTCACATTCCAACCTCAACTTCACTTTTTAAGTTATACTTGATACACCGCTAAAGGATTTGCATTACTATACTCAGAACCAAATTGAATTGGGGTGACGTGGAGCAAGTTTGCTCCGTTTTAGTTTGCACTCTATCTGTTATATTTTCTACAGGGTGGACCAGATATTTTAGATAATTTTTTAAGGGAATATATGTAGCACTGGGCCTGACGGCAATGTTACCAGGTCAGTATACCGTTTTTGTAGTTTTTCTACCGTGATCCTGTTTTTTGTTGTTTAATCTACCGTTTTTAATTACCTTATTGTCATTTTGTTGATTGTGAAACTTTGTATATACTTTTTTAGTTCATTGAATAGGAAATTTAATAAGAATTCTAAAAATGCGTTTAAAACAGTCATTTTCTTACTCCAAATTATTCTCTAAAACCACGTGATGTCTGTCACTATTGTCAAAATTTTACTAGAATTTGCAAGAATTACATTTTAACACAGTTTGCGAAACACGACAATTTTCTGAGATTTAACAGTTATTTTGACAATTATCACTTCATAGTCTAGCTAAACGATCTTTTGAAATCACGTGACAACTGTCAATAACGTTAAAACTGTCAAAGCATGCTCTAAAGTTGCAAAAATCAGAATTTAGAAACGTTTCTTTGCAGTATTCGATATAAAACGTGTTTCTGAGAATTATGACAGTTATTTTAATAATTTTCACTTCACGGTATGGTTAAATAGTCTTCTGAAATCACGTGACAACTGTCACAAACGTCAAACCATGTTCTCAAGTTGCAAAAATCAGGATATAGAAAAGTTTTCTCACAGTATTTGATATAAAACGTGTTTCTGAGAATTAAGACTGTTTTGATGTTTGTAATTCGGTTATTTTGACAGTTAGCGAGTTGATTTTTTTACCATCCTGTAGGTCGTGAAATTCTCTATAAATCACTTTCTATAATTCGAGTAACAAAGTTGCCAAATAAGCGTATTATTTTGACTTCAAATATCAAGAGTAAAAAATTCAATCAAACATGTACAACCTAAGGTTTGACAGCATGTAACTCGGTTATTTTGACAGTTAGCGAGTTTATTTTTTTACCATCCTGTAGGTCGTGAAATTCTCTACAAATCACGTGACAACTGTCAATAACGTTAAAACTGTCAAAGCATGCTCTAAAGTTGCAAAAATCAGAATTTAGAAACGTTTCTTTGCAGTATTCGATTAAGAAAACTGCGATTAAGACAGTTATTTTGACAATTATCACGTGACCGTCTAACTAAATAGTATTCTGCAATCACGTGACAACTGTCACTAATGTCAAAACTGTCAAACCATGCTCTAAAGTTGCAAAAATCGGGGTTTAGAAACGTTTTCCTTGCAGTATTTGATATAAAACGTGTTTCTCAGAATTATGACACTTATTTTGATAATTATCACGTAACCGTCTAGCAAAATAGTATTCTTCAATCCCGTGACAACTGTCACCAGCGGCAAAACTGTCAAACCATGCTCAAAAGTTGCAAAAATCGGGGTTTAGAAACGTATTCTAGCAGTATTTGATATAAGACGTGTTTCTGAGAATTATGACTGTTATTTTGACAATTATCACGTGACCGTCTTACTAAATAGTACTCTACAATCACGTGACAACTATCACTAATGTCAAAACTGTCAAACCATGCTCTCAGTTGCAAAGAGGAGGGTTTAGAAACGTTTTCCTCACAGTATTTAATATAAAACGTGTTTCTGAGAATTAAGACAGTTATTTTGACAATTATCACGTGACCGTCTAACTAAATAGTATTCTGCAATCACGTGACAACTATCACTAATGTCAAAACTGTCAAACCATGCTCTCAGTTGCAAAGAGGAGGGTTTAGAAACGTTTTCTAGCAGTATTTGATATAAAACGTGTTTCTCAGAATTATGACACTTATTTTGACAATTATCACGTGACCGTCTAGCTAAATAGTATTCTTCAATCACGTGACAACTGTCGCCAGCGGCAAAACTGTCAAACGATGCTCAAAAGTTGCAAAAATCGGGGTTTAGAAACGTGTTCTTGCAGTATTTGATATAAGACGTGTTTTTGAGAATTATGACAGTTATTTTGACAATTATCACGTGACTGTCTAGCTAAATAGTGTTTTACAATCACGTGACAATTGTCACTAACGTCAAAACTGTCAAACTATGCTCTAAAGTTGCAAAAATCTGAATTTAGAAATATTTTCTTGCAGTATTTGGTATAAAACCTGTTTCTGACAATTATGACAGTTATTTTGACAATTATCACGTGACCGGCTAGCTAAATAGTGTTCTGCAATCACGTGACAACTGCCACTAACGTCAAAACTGTCAAACTATGCTCTAAAGTTCCAAAAAATCAGAATTTAGAAACGTTTTCTTGCAATATTCGATATAAAGAGTGTTTTTGAGATTTATGATTTTTGACAATGGTCACGTGACTACCTAGCTAAACTATCCTTTAAACCACGTGATATCTGTCATTAATGTCAAAACTTAAAAAACAATTAAAAATGAAAAATCTGTAAGTATGTTTTTTATAGTAAGTATTAATCAATGATTAAAATTGTTGACACCCTGTATAATAATGTAAAATGAATGAATTTGTTTTGATCTACCGTTATCTACCGTTTTTTGACTGATTATTCTACCGCCATTAAATATTTTGACTTGGCAACACTGCCTGATTGTCTCGTGGTATAAAGCTTTCTCGAGTGACTTATTTTCAACATAACACATTAGTACCATAAATAACGAGTTTTCTATGATACTTTTTTTCTTCTAGTTGTGCCATTTCTTTTTCTTAATTCATTATTTTTTTATTTTTTTAAATCAGTGTTGTTCCTTGAATTTTTTGTAATTTCAAACAGCAACTTCCACTCGAATGGCAGCCTTTCTACCTTCTTCCTCCACGGTAACAATTTCGGTTTTCTCTTCTTTGTCCCCATTCTTCTTTTTTTAGGTACTTTCTTCTTAGGAACGCATTTTTCAGCAACAATAGTTTCTTGAATTTGTTCAGGGACCTTTTCAATTTCTTTAAACTCTTCAGGGACTTCTTGTTTTCCTTCTTCTTCAACAGTGACGATTTTCGTTCTTTCCTGTTTGTCTTCTTTCTTCTTTTCAATAACACACTTTTTGATGGTTTTCGTTTTTGAAATTCCACCTTCTATAGTGGTTATATACCATCTTAAACTGTCCCTAATATTATGGGTTCAAACCAATTATTGTCTAGCATATGTTTGAAATATCTTATTGGTTCCTGTCCACTTAAGTGTTTTAACCGGCGATCATCAGGTGGAACAAATTATTCTTCTTCATTTTTCCGTATAATTGCTTTTCACAAAAAATCCTTCAGATAATTGTCGGGGCATTAAAACGTCTAGGAGCTTCTTCCTTCTCCACCAATTTCCAATTAGGGCAAACGGAGCATGCAATTTAGACGTTTTGGCGTTAAGTCGAGATAGGAAAGTTTCATTACCTAAATGTTCGACTTCCGTGTGGCCACGAAAGTGCAAAACCAACCCTGTCTGACATTTTGTACCAGTCAGACCAAAGGGGAATTTATTTGCGCCAGTACAAAACACTTAAAGAAACGCTTTTACTATTACCCGCCCGAAAATCGTAGTAAACTTATTGTACCCCGATTTCACAATACTAAAGCAATAAATCTACGAAACCCTCACGTTTAGCTGGTTACTACTAGTTAACTACCAATTGCCGAAACTTTACAATGCAATTTTATGTTTGGTTCCAACATCACGCCTACCACCTGGTTTTAAGGGATTTTTAGATACATTTTCTTAAGATGCCACCTGTCTTTTGAGGGGGTGGCATTCGCACTTAAAACGAAACTATTCCCTCGAAAGCGCCTTGTTTCCTTATACTTCCGGTCTATTGTTGGCGGTAGTAAATTGCCTTAATTCCCTACTTAAAGGTAACTCAGACCGCAACCGAGGATTGCGGAAGTGTTTTTAGTCCGGGAGCTTAAGTTCATCATTGCATTCAACAAATTATTGCAAATACAACCTAACCTAACCTAAAGTTTGACAGCTTCTAACTCGGTTATTTTCACAGTTAGCGAGTTGACATTTTTACCATCGTGTAGGCCGTGAAATTCTCTATAAATCACTTTCTATAACACGAGTAGCAAAGTTGTCAAATAAGCGAGTCATTTTGACTTCAAATGTCAAGAGTAAAAAATTCAGTCAAACATGTACAACCTAAGGTTTGACTGTTTGTAATTCGGTTATTTTGACAGTTAGCGAGTTGATTTTTTTACCATCCTGTAGGTCGTGAAATTCTCTATAAATCACTTCCTATAATTCGAGTAGCAAAGCTGCCAAATAAGCGAATTATTCTGACTTCAAATGTCAAGAGTAAACAATTCAGTCAAACATGTATAATCTAAAGTTTGACAGCTTGTAACTCGGTTATTTTGACAGTAAGCGAGTTGATTTTTTTACCATAATGTAGACCGTAAAATTCTCTATAAATTACTTTCTATAGTTCGAGTAGCAAAGTTGTCAAATAAGCAAGTCATTTTGACTTCAAATGTCAAGAGTAAAAAATTCAGTCAGACTTGTACAACCTAAAGTTTGACAGCTTGTAACTCGGTTATTTTGACAGCTAACGAGCTTATTTTTTTTACCATAGTGTAGACCGTGAAATTCTCTATAAATCACTTTTTATAATTCGAGTAGCAAAGTTGCCAAATAAGCGAGTTATTTTGACTTCAAAAGTCAAGAGTAAAAAATTCAGTCAAACATGTACAACCTAAAGTTTGACTGCTTGTAACTCGGTTATTTTGACAGTTAGCAAGTTGATTTTTTACCATCCTGTAGGTCGTGAAATTCTCTATAAATCACTTTCTATAATTCGAGTAGCAAAGTTGCCAAATAAGCGAATTATTTTGACTTCAAATGTCAAGAGTAAAAAATTCAGTCACACATGTACAACCTAAAGTTTGACAGCTTGTAACTCGGTTATTTTGACAGCTAGCGAGTTGATTTTTTTACTGTCCTATAGGCCCTGAAATTCTCTATAAATAACTTTCTATAATTCGAGTAGCAAAGTTGTCAAATAAGCGAATTATTATGACTTAAAATGTCAAGAGTAAAAAATTCAGTCAAACATGTATAATCTAAAGTTTGACAACTTGTAACTCGGTTATTTTGACAGTTAGCAAGTTGATTTTTTTACCATAGTGTAGGCCGTGAAATTCTCTATAAATCACTTCTTATAATTCGAATAGCAAAGTTGTCAAATAAGCAAGTCATTTTGACTTCAAATGTCAAGAGTAAAAAATTCAGTCAAACATGTATAATCTAAAGTTTGACAGCTTGTAACTCGGTTATTTTGACAGTTAGCAAGTTGTTTTTTTTACCATAGTGTAGGCCGTGAAATTCTCTATAAATCAATTTTTATAATTCGAGTAGCAAAGTTGTCAAATAAGCAAGTCATTTTGACTTCAAATGTCAAGAGTAAAAAATTCAAACATGTACAACCTAAGGTTTGACTGCTTGTAACTCGGTTATTTTGACAGCTAGCCAGTTGATCCTTTTTACCGTAGTGTAGGCCGTGAAATTCTTTTTAAATCACTTTCTATAGTTCGAGTAGCAAAGTATCAAATAAGCAAGTCATTTTGACTACAAATGTTAAGAGTAAAAAATTCAGTCAAACATGTACAACCTAAAGTTTGACTGCTTGTAACTCGGTTATTTTGACAGCTAGCGAGTTGATTTTTTTACTGTCCTATAGGCCCTGAAATTCTCTATAAATAACTTTCTATAATTCGAGTAGCACAGTTGTCAAATAAGCGAATTATTTTGACTTCAAATGTCAAGAGTAAAAAATTCAGTCAAACAGTCACAACCTAAGGTTTGACTGCTTGTAACTCGGTTATTTTGACAGTTAACGAGTTGATTTTTTTACCATCCTGTAGGTCGTGAAATTCTCTATAAATCACTTTTTATAATTCGAGTAGCAAAGTTGCCAAATAAGCGAATTATTTTGACTTCAACTGTCAAGAGTAAAAAATTTAGTCAAACCTGTACAACCTAAAGTTTGACAGCTTGTAACTCGGTTATTTTGACAGTTAGCAAGTTGATTTTTTTACCATAGTGTAGGCCGTGAAATTCTCTATAAATCACTTTTTATAATTCGAGTAGCAAGGTTGTCAAAAAGCGAATTATTTTGACTTCAAATGTCAAGAGTAAAAAATTCAGTCAAACATGTATAATCTAAAGTTTGAATGCTTGTAACTCGGTTATTTTGACAGTTAGCAAGTTGATTTTTTGACTATCGTGTAGGCCGTAAAATTCTCTAGAAATCACTTTCTTTGGTTCGAGAAATTCAACGATAACTTGTTGATTTCTAAATTGCTTTTCTAGTTAATAGCCAGTGGCGTTCCAATCGATATCATCCGTAAGGAAAAAATACAGCCCAGTATGAATTAATTAGAAGTAGGAAGTGTATGTTGTAGAATCAAAAGGCCGGCAGCCAACTGCACATTTCCATAGGAAAAAAGAGCATTCAGTTTTTCTCTCGAATAGAAAATACGGTAAGGGTCAGCCCATTCACTTTTTTAAAAAGTTGCCCTTTTACGTTTGATGTGTTACATAAACCCCTTCTCGATTCCATTTCAAGATGATAAATACCATCAGTAGGATTTTTTTTTAATTAGGGGCTACATTTGCTTTAAAAAAACTTGTCAAAAATTCATTTTAACTGTTTAAACAGCATAAATTGATATCTCTAAGCGTTTTTGAGATATCGAGAAAAAACTGAACCAAAATGTTTTTCCAAGTTTATGGTTCTCTAGCGCAGCGACATTGTTTCTGACAGCTCAAAGACTATAAACTAGACTATGTGTCATTTTGACGTATCTGTCACATTTGGGTCCGGAAAATTCTATTTAATAAACTATATTACTATTTCTACATTTAAAATCATTAAAATGCCAATAAACAAATCTTTTAGCCTTTAGGAGTATTTGGACAGTTTAAAGAGCATGTTGAAATGTTTTCACAGCTTCTAAACTGTTTTAAAAGCTTTTGAAAGGCTTCCGACTGCTTTGGAAGCATTTTGGAATTTCTGTAGTAGTTTTAAATCTTTTTTGACTTTAGGAGCATTTGGAAGATTTCTGGAGAGTTTTAAAAACATTGAAACTTTTGGACGGTTTTACAAACTTATGGAAGCTTTGAAACTGCTTAGAAGCATACAGAAGCTTTTAGACTGCCTAGAAATTTTTTGAGAGCTTCTAGACTAGCTGAAGATCATTTGTATGTCTTTAGAGTGTCCTAAAAGCTTTTTAAAGCTTCTACACTGTTTTGGAAGTCTTTTGACTGCTTGAGAAGCATTTTGGAGTTTCTGTAGTGTTTTAAAACCTTTTTTAGACTATTTTAGGAGCATTTGGAAAGTGTTTGAACAGTTTAGAAATCATTGAAGGTTCTGGACTGCTTTTAAGGCAATTCGAAACCTTGTAGACTAGAAGCTTTTGGAAGTTGTTAAACTACTCTAAAAGCATGCAGAAACTTTAAGACTGTCTTGAAATGTTTTCAAAGCTTCTAAACTGTTTTAAAAGCTTTTGAAAGGCTTCCGACTGCTTTGGAAGCATTTTGGAATTTTTGTAGTATTTTGAAATCTTTTTTGACTTTAGGAGTATTTGGAACATTTCTGGAGAGTTTAAAAACACTGAAGGTTTTGGACTGCTTTTAAATCATTTGAAAACTTTTGGACGGTTCTACAAACTTATGAAAGCTTTAAAACTGCTTAGAAGCATACAGAAGCTTTTAGACTGCCTAGAAATTTTTTGAGAGCTTCTAGACTAGCTGAAGATTATTTGGATGCCTCTAGAGTGTCCTAAAAGCTTGTGAAAGCTTCTAGACTGTTTTGGAAGTCTTTTGACTGCTTGAGAAGCATTTTGTAGTTTCTGTAGTGTTTGAAAACCTTTTTAGACTACTTTAGGAGCATTTGGAAAGTGTTTGAACAGTTTAAAAATCATTGAAGGTTCTGGACTGCTTTTAAGGCAGTTCGAAACCTTGTAGACGATTCTAGAATCTTTTGGAAGTTGTTAAACTGCTCTAGAAGCATACGGAAGCTTTCAGACTGTTTTGAAATCTTTTGAGAGCTTCTAGATAAATTGAAAGGCATTTGGAAGCTTTTAGACTGTTCTAAAGCTTCCAAGGCTGTTTTGTAAGCTTGTAAAGTAAGCTCATAGGCTGCTTTATCAGCAGTTGCAATGTATTTTAGAGCATCTATAGTGTTTTGAAATGTTTTCACATTTTTTTAGACTACTTTAGGGGAATTTGGTCAGTTTAAAGTTGTAAATTGATCCATTTTGCAACAGATAATTGGTATGTCTTCATCTCTCAGAAGCCTTTAATATCTCAATGTAGCTTTTGCAATTGTAGTAAATCACCTATAGAAAATAAAACCACACAAAAATTAGCAGCAAATAAGTACAAAAAGAAGAAAAAAATCTGTCAAATGACGTGTTTTTGCATAAATCGTTCACATTGTATTATTTTATTAGAAATGAACAAAACCAAAAATAAAAAATATTGTCACTTTTTTATTTGAGCCTGGATTTGTTGCTTATTTGGCAAACGTTGAATAGATTGTTATTCATCTGTTGATAGCCAATGAAATGTACTGTCTAACAGTATACAGGCTTTGATTGGTTGGTCATATAGTTTGGCATCATATAATAATGTCCTGTAAATGTTTATGGTAATGTTTGTAAGTAACAAATTAAGAGTTCTATAAGATTTTTTCTACTCTTACAGGGATATTGGTTCATTCCTTAACAGTTTGGAGAACGGATAAGTAGGCAATTGCCAACGGTTGAACGAATACAAAATCCTAGACTTTCCGCAACTGTGCGATATGAAATAAACCAATCACAGGCAATCTTCAGCGTGCGATATGAAATAGATCAATTACAACTAATCTTGAACGTAAACTCGTCCAATTTTCGTCCTCGTGCGATATGAACATCTTATTCACCCTTGTTGTGTATACTATGGGCCTGTCCCACAATTTTTTTTTATTTCATAACTACAAAGACGGATTGAAAATATTATACCCGTATTTTTTTGTTTTCAAAAATACTAAGTCTAAATAGAAAAAAAATGATGATAAAAACTACATTAATCTCATGTTTAAAACGCCCGCCGCCGGTGACGTACTACACTATCAACCAATCAGCGACAAGAAGTGAAACAGTTGGCGTGCAACAGCCAATAAAATCGCCCAGAATTACGTACGTCACATGCGCGCCAAAACGGATCTTTTAAATTTAATGGACAAATTCAAACTAATGTAGGAACATTTACGACCATAATTTTTTCTTCAAGAATATGAAAAATTAGTTTTTTGATCCTATTCTTTCGATTCCAGTCATTAAAACAAAAATTTATGATATGTGGGATAGGCCCATTGTAACTTTGTAAACTTATAAACTTTTGTCATTATGCAGTTAATAACAAACGTTATTCCATTGCAACTGTTGCTATTCAAAAAATGGTAAATTTGTAGGTTTGTTCATCATTAAATAACTTTCCAGGTTCGTTAAATAAAAACCAAACTCTTTTACGATCTATGTAAAGCATCAAAATGAATATTCCTTATTTGAGGCTGAAAGCATTGCACCATCTTCGCAACGAGTAGTTAAGACTGAAAGGGTTGTAAGTGGTTTTAGGGGGGGAGACGAATGCTATGCACATTCCGAGTGGAAAATGTGATTTCTTCATCTCGTGAATACGCCGAAAAAAAATTACGTTGTCGCACAAGTATATTGTTAAGATTGCATTGAAATGTACACTAAGAAAAACTGCTAAAACAACTGTTTTGGTAAACTGGCAGCCAGGAAGTAAGTACACCGCTTGGTAGTTTAGCTTCCTGAAATCCGGTCGTTCCACGAATAATAATTTATTTCTTATTAAACTTTGGTAAAAAAATTGGTAATTTTTTCTCAGTGTAGCTGAAAACTTGCAGCAACTAACGATCTGATCGACTGCAGTTCCGCTGATGTATTTAGCGTCTTGTGAGGCTTTTAATCATATCTCCTCGAACAATCCCAGGGTATCTCAAATGAATGGCGACAAGGTTTTTCCTGGGGAAACCGTATTTCTAACAAGATGCAGAGAGAAGGACGCTGAAAATTGATTTTTCCCGTTTTTCAGGTTTGATTCTTAAGGAAAAATAGGACCACAAATTGTATATTTGCTTCTCGTAGAAACCTCGTATTGAATACAGAGATTTAGGAATTACTGTCTAACAGTGATGGATTTAACTTTTTTATACTTAATACATTCTGAATTCCATTTTTGATTTTAAAAAAGTCACGTGACTTTAAAAATATCAGTCTGAATGTAAAAACTATCACGTGACGTTAATGATGACATTTTAACCTTTAAAAATAGTCACGTGATTTTGTGTATAAATTTAAAACTAAAAGCCGATCACGTGACTTAACTTAATTGAAAAAACCAAATAACATTTTGGCTTTTTAAAATTGTCACGTGACATTATAAATTTCATTTTTAATCAAAAAGAGCCACGTGACCATTTCTACCTTAAAAATAGTCACGTGACTTTAAAAAAACATTAGTTTAATCTTAGAAACGGTCACGTGACCATTCGAATAATATATTGACATTTAAAACGGTCACGTGATTTTTCGGATCCCTCTTAACGTAAAAAAAATAGTCACGTGACAGTTTTCATCTTAAAAGGAGTCAGGTGACCTTTAAAAATAAATTTGATCATTGAAAATCGTCACGTGACGGTTTCTACTTTAAAATCAGTCACGTGACTTTAAAAAACATTACCTTAAACCTAGAAACGCTCACGTGATTTTTAAGATCCGTCTTAACGTTAAAAAATAGTCACGTGACAGTTTTCATCTCAAAAGGAGTCAGGTGACCTTTAAAAAACATCAATTTAAACTTAGAAACGGTCACGTGATTTTCAGGATCCGTTTTAACTTTAAAAACTTGTCACGTGACAGTTTTCACCTTAAAAGGAGTCAGGTGACCTTTAAAAAACATCAGTTTAAACTTAGAAACGGTCACGTGATCTTCAAAATCCGTTTTGACGTTGAAAAAGTAGTCAGGTGACCTTTAAAATAAAATGTTAACATTTAAAATTGTCACGTGACTGTTTTTACCTTAAAAGCAGTCACATGACTTAAAAAAAAACATTAGTTTAATCTTAGAACCGCTCACGTGACCATTCGAATATTATATTGACAATTAAAACGGTCACGTGATCTTCAGGATCCATTTTTAACTTTAAAAACTAGTCACGTGACAATTTTCACCTTAAAAGGAGTCAGGTGACCTTTAAAAAACATCAGTTTAAACTTAGAAACGGTCACGTGATCTTCAAAATCCGTTTTGACGTTGAAAAAGTAGTCAGGTGACCTTTAAAATAAAATGTTAACAGTTAAAATTGTCACGTGACTGTTTTTACCTTAAAAGCAGTCACATGACTTAAAAAAAAACATTAGTTTAATCTTAGAACCGCTCACGTGACCATTCGAATATTATATTGACAATTAAAACGGTCACGTGATCTTCAGGATCCGTTTTTAACTTCAAAAACTAGTCACGTGACAATTTTCACCTTAAAAGGAGTCAGGTGACCTTTAAAAAACATCAGTTTAAACTTAGAAACGGTCACGTGATCTTCAGAATTCGTTTTGACGTTGAAAAAGTTGTCAGGTGACCTTTAAAATAAAATTTGTTCATTGAACATCGTCACGTGACCGTTTCTCCTTTAAAATCAGTCACGTGACTTTAAAAAACATTACTTTAAACTTAGAAACCCCCACGTGACTATTCGAATAATATGTTGACATTTAAAACGGTCACGTGATCTTCAGGATCCGTTTTGACGTAAAAAAATAGTCACGTCACAGTTTCTACCTTAAAAGAAATCAGGTGGCCCTAAAAACATCAGTTTAAACTTAGAAACGACCACGTGATCTTCAGAATCCGTTTTGACGTTGACAGAAAATGGTCAGGTGACCTTTAAAGTAAAGTTTGATAATTGAAAATCGTGACTGATTTTAAAGTAAAAACAGTCACGTGACTTTAAAAAAACATTAATTGAAACTTAGAAACGCTCACGTGTCCAGTCGAATAATATATTGACATTTAAAACGGTCATGTGATCTTCAGGATCCGTCTTAACGTTAAAAAATAGTCACGTGACAGTTTTCATCTTAAAAGGAGTCAGGTGACGTTTAAAAATAAATTCGTTTATTGAAAATCGTCACGTGACGACTTCTACTTTAAAATCAGTCTCGTGACTTTAAAAAACATTACTTTAAACTTAGAAACCCCCACGTGACTATTCGAATAATATGTTGACATTTAAAACGGTCACGTGATCTTCAGGATCCGTTTTGACGTAAAAAAATAGTCACGTCACAGTTTCTACCTTAAAAGAAATCAGGTGGCCCTAAAAACATCAGTTTAAACTTAGAAACGACCACGTGATCTTCAGAATCCGTTTTGACGTTGACAGAAAATGGGCAGGTGACCTTTAAAGTAAAGTTTGATAATTGAAAATCGCCACGTGACTGATTTTAAAGTAAAAACAGTCACGTGACTTTAAAAAAACATTTATTGAAATTTAGAAACGCTCACGTGTCCAATCGAATAATATATTGACATTTAAAACGGTCATGTGATCTTCAGGATCCGTCTTAACGTTAAAAAATAGTCACGTGACTGTTTTAGCTTAAAAGGAGTCACGTGACCTTAAAAAACATCAGTTTAAACTTAGAATCGGCCACGTGATCTTCAGAATCCGTTTTGACGCTTTAAAACAAAATTGGTTCATTGAAAATCGTCACGTGACTGTTTTTACCTTAAAAGCAGTCACGTGACTTTAAAAAAGCATTTGATCATTGACAATTGTCACGTGGTCTCAGGATCAGAAGATACTCTAAAACGAGTCAGGTGACTATAAAAAATATTAGTTTAAACTTGGAAACGGTCACGTGACTATTCTATAACATTTTGACATTTCATACCGTATATTATTGTCACGTGATCTTCAGGATTCCGTTTTGATGTTAAAAGTGAGTCGCGTTTTTCTTTTTAATAATAAATGAGCATTTTGACAGTAAAAACAATCACGTGAGCTAGACAATATTAACTTGAACTGAAAAACGGTCACCATTGAAATAATATTTTACAGTCACGTGACCTTCAAATTCTGTTGACGTGAAAAGTCTCACGTGACCTTTAAAATTAAATTAACCGACACTGCTGTCTAAATGAACGGATTTAACGCAGATCGACAATTCTCCAATGAATTTGCCATAACTGGCAGTTTAATAGAGAGAGTGATTATTACAGTGTAAATAGAGATTCACCTAGTAAACCGGCCTTAACAAACAATTAGCCATACATGCCCCTCTCTGTCTAGCAGTTAAATCTTGCCGGTAGACCGATTAGTCTGTCGTCTTTGTCACGCACATATCCACATCGATATTGTTTCCTTTTCCTCCCTTGTTTCCTCATTATGCACTTCCTTTGCACTGATTTTCTCAGCAAGGGCTTTCTCATAACTCCACTTCCATCCATCAGGATGTCCGTACACTTTTTTTAATTCAATTTATATGCTCACTACCACTAAACATCTGGCTGTTAAATCCTATAAACTCCGGAATTATATTTAGTTAGGTGTGTGAAATTTTTTAGTAGAAATTATGTTAAGCAAATTTGGAATAGTCTTAAAACGCAGGTTTTTGGACAGTTAAAAGAGCATTTTGAAAGCTCTGGACTGCTTAAATGGCATTTGGAAGTCTTACACGGTTCTAGAAATTATTGGAAGAACCATTCGGAAGCTTTTTTACTGCTTTGAAAACAAAGCAAGCTTTTAGACTGTTCTAGAAGCCTTTGGAAACTTTCAGGCTGCTTCAGGAGCATTTGGAAGCTTTTGAAATCTTTTTAGACCATTTCAGAAGCATTTGGAAGGTTTTTGGATTGTTCAAAGAGCATATTGAAAGTTCTAGACTGCCTTAATGGCATTTGGAAGTCTTAGACGGTTCTAGAAATTATTGGAAGCTTTTAAACTGCTCTAGAACCATAGGGAAGCTCTTTAAATGCTTTGAAAACTTGTAGGTTAGCTGAAGAGCATTTGGAAGCTTTTAAACTGTTCTAGAAGCCTTTGGAAACTTTTAGGCTGCTTCAGAAGCATTTGGAAGGTTTTTGAATTGTTCAAAGAGCATATTGAAAGTTCTAGACTGCTTTAATGGCATTTGGAAGTCTTAGACGGTTCTAGAAATTATTGGAAGCTTTTAAACTGCTCTAGAACCATACGGAAGCTTTTTAACTGCTTTGAAAACTTGTATGTTAGCTGAAGAGCATTTGGAAGCTTTTAAACTGTTCTAGAAGCCTTTGGAAACTTTTAGGCTGCTTCAGGAGCATTTGGAAGCTTTTGAAATCTTTTTAGACCAATTCAGAAGCATTTTGAAGGGTTTTGGATTGTTCAAAGAGCATATTGAAAGTTCTAGACTGCTTTAATGGCATTTGGAAGTCTTAGACGGTTCTAGAAATTATTGGAAGCTTTTAAACTGCTCTAGAACCATAGGGAAGCTCTTTAAATGCTTTGAAAACTTGTAGGTTAGCTGAAGAGCATTTGGAAGCTTTTAAACTGTTCTAGAAGCCTTTGGAAACTTTTAGGCTGCTTCAGGAGCATTTGGAAGCTTTTGAAATCTTTTTAGACCAATTCAGAAGCATTTGGAAGGTTTTTGGATTGTTCAAAGAGCATATTGAAAGTTCTAGACTGCCTTAATGGCATTTGGAAGTCTTAGACGGTTCTAGAAATTATTGGAAGCTTTTAAACTGCTCTAGAACCATACGGAAGCTTTTTAAATGCTTTGAAAACTTGTAGGTTAGCTGAAGAGCATTTGGAAGCTTTTAAACTGTTCTAGAAGCTTTTGGAAACTTTTAGGCTGCTTCAGGAGCATTTGGAAGTTTTTGAAATGTTTTTAGACCATTTCAGAAGCATTTTGAAGGTTTTTGGATTGTTTAAAAAGCATATTGAAAGTTCTAGACTGCCTTAATGGCATTTGGAAGTCTTAGACGGTTCTACAAATTATTGGAAGTTTTTAAACTGCTCTAGAATCATACGGAAGCTTTTTAAATGCTTTGAAAACTTGTAGGTTAGCTGAAGAGCATTTGGAAGCTTTTGAAATCTTTTTAGACCAATTCAGAAGCATTTGGAAGGTTTTCGGATTGTTCAAAGAGCATATTAAAAGTTCTAGACTGCCTTAATGGCATTTGGAAGTCTTAGACGGTTCTAGAAATTATTGGAAGCTTTTCAACTGCTCTAGAACCATACGGAAGCTTTTTAAATGCTTTGAAAACTTGTAGGTTAGCTGAAGAGCATTTGGAAGCTTTTAGACTGTTCTAGAAGCCTTTGGAAACTTTCAGGCTGCTTCAGGAGCATTTGGAAGCTTTTGAAATCTTTTTAGACCATTTCAGAAGCATTTTGAAGGTTTTTGGATTGTTCAAAGAGCATATTGAAAGTTCTAGACTGCTTTAATGGCATTTGTAAGTCTTAGACGGTTCTAGAAATTATTGGAAGCTTTTAAACTGTTCTAGAAGCCTTTGGAAACTTTTACGCTGCTTCAGGAGCATTTGGAAGCTTTTGAAATCTTTTTAGATCAATTCAGAAGCATTTGGAAGGTTTTTAGACAGTTCAAAGACTATATTCCCAAGCAAATATCTCCTGCCTGAGGCCCTTGAGGGCAAAATTTTCCTCTTAGGTTTTCGTAGAAAATTACATTTCCTACAATTTTTGCTCTTCAATATTTGCCTGAATTTTGCCATATGGTCGAGTTATAAGGGATTGAATTTCTGTAAATAGACATTCAGACACTTTGCGCTCACTAAACTTTCCCAAGCAAATATCTCCTGTCTGAGGCCCTTGAGGACAAAATGTCTTTTTCAGGTTTTCGTAGAAAATTAAATTTCCTACAATTTTGGTCCCTTAATATTTGCCTGAATTTTGCCATATGGTCGAGTTATAGGGGATTGATTTCTGTAAGTAGACATTCAGACACTTTGCGCTCACTAAACATTCCCAAGCAAATATCTCCTGTCTGAGGTCCTTGAGGGCAAAATGTTCCTCTTAGGTTTTCGTAGAAAATTAAATTTCCTACAATTTTTGTTCTTCAATATTTGCCTGAATTTTGCCATATGGTCGAGTTATAGGGGATTGAATTTCTGTAAGTAGACATTCAGACACTTTGCGCTCACTAAACATTCCCAAGCAAATATCTCCTGTCTAAGGCCCTTGAGGACAAAATGTCTCTTTCAGGTTTTCGTAGAAAATTAAATTTCCTACAATTTTGGTCCCTTAATATTTGCCTGAATTTTGCCATATGGTCGAGTTATAGGGAATTGAATTTCTGTAAGTAGACATTCAGACACTTTGCGCTCACTAAACATTCCCAAGCAAATATCTCCTGTCTGAGGCCCTTGAGGGCAAAATATTCCTCTTAGGTTTTCGTGGAAAATTAAATTTCCTACAATTTTTGTTCTTCAATGTTTGCCTGAATTTTGCCATATGGTCGAGTTATAGGGGATTGAATTTCTGTAAGTAGACATTCAGACACTTTGCACTCACTAAACTTTCCCAAGCAAATATCTCCTGTCTGAGGCCCTTGAGGGCAAAATATTCCTCTTAGGTTTTCGTGGAAAATTAAATTTCCTACAATTTTTGTTCTTCAATGTTTGCCTGAATTTTGCCATATGGTCGAGTTATAGGGAATTGAATTTCTGTAAGTAGACATTCAGACACTTTGCACTCACTAAACTTTCCCAAGCAAATATCTCCTGTCTGAGGCCCTTGAGGGCAAAATGTTCCTCTTAGGTTTTCGTAGAAAATTAAATTTCCAACAATTTTTATTCCTTAGAATTTGTTCGAATTTTGCCTTGTGGCCGAGTTACGATTGAATTTCTGTAAGTAACCATTCAGACACTTTGCACTCACTAAACTTTCCCAAGCAAATATCTCCTGTCTGGGGCCCTTGAGGGCAAAATGTTCCTCACAATTTTTGTTCTTCAATATTTGCCATATGGTCAAGTTATGACGAATTATTTCCTTTGTAACAAAATATTTACTTTTGAGGCTTTAAAAAAAAAAATTTTAAAACTATTTTTCAATTCACTTTTCTCTCAATTACCGAGTAATTGAACTACATTTTTCAATTAAAGTAATATCCAACCATTGACAGCTCTGGTAGCAGATTGTTACACAACTAAACACTTCCAAGTAATAACAACTTAAACAGGTGACTACTTTAAGGAAAACTTTATTTATAAAATATCCAATAACCTCACTTTTGAGGCATGACAAAGAAACTTCAATATAGCGTCTCAAGCTTTATTGTTAACTCTCTATATGGTCGAAACAACGAACAATATATGCCTTATATACATATTTTGATCGTTATTTTAATAATGTAATTTAGTTTAAATTTTCGCATTACCAAAGCTTTATTACCGCGTAAAATGCAGTTTTGCCCTTCTTAGAAGGGGTATAATTAACGTTGACTTGAGACCTTTGAATTTCGCCTGACTGAAGGGAAATAGCTAGATCAATAAAAACACGCCCCCCTATCTGTACGACTGTGGTGTGGGGCAGGTTAGGGTTGATTACTGCCCTTCTCGGATCAGAAAGTGACGTCTACCAATTACTTTGTACGGTTTAGTATACTGGGAATCAAACAAAGTTGGGATGACGTCACTACCTTGCTTGAAAATCACTGTAGTAAATAATAATGTAAATTAATATGATTAATTAATATGTCAATAACATTTATTTTTACTGCTTATTACCAATATGCACTATTCAGGAAAATTCCATTAAAACGTTGATTTGTTTTGAACAAATTTCGATCTTAATTTCATTTTTAAAATTATTATTATCAATATTTATTAGTTTTGAGAATTTCTTTTTTTCATTTTACTTTGTAGTTACAATGAGTGATTTTTCTCAAAACTTAGACCTGTTTACACTTGACACTGTGTACTTTTGCTCTCAATATTTCTGATAAATTAAGTATTTCGAAACTTGGGACACTAATATAATCGACTTGAGCATCGGTGTTGCCAAGTCACAATATTTAACAGCGGTAGATTAATCGGTCAAAAAAAGGTAGATAACGGTACCTATATCAAAAAATAAATAATTTACATAAGCAGAACAAAATTTATTTTACATAATTATACAGGATGATTTCTCTATCGAAAAATAGTGTCAAGTTTTAACATTCGTGACAGAAATCACGTGGTTTTAGAAGTCACGTGACAACAGTCAAATTATCTGTCATAAATCTGAGAAACACGTTTTATACCAAATACTACATGAAAACTTTTCTAAACCATGATTTGTCCACCTTTTAGCACAGTTTGACATTTTATATGTTAGTGACAATTATCACGTGGTTTTATAACACTATTTAGCTAAACGGTCACGTGATAATAGTTAAAATAACTGTCATAAATCTAAGAAACATAGTTTAACTCTAAAAATGTATTAAACTCTAATTCTTTCAGATTCTAGACAAATTTGGTTTTAGAGGATAGTTTAACTAGGCAGTCACGTGACCTATTTAGAGTTATAAAATAACTGTTTTAAGCACATTTTTGGAATCCTCAATAAGTTTCCTATCTAATAACCTGAAAGAAACCTATAAAATTTAGTACAGTCAAAAACAAAATCGCTGGTAAAACCGACTTGAAAGCACAGTTTGGCAGTTTGACAAGTAGGAACAAAAATGCTTGTCAAACCCACTTGGAGTAAGAAAATTACAGTTTTAAACACATTTTTAGAATCCACATTAAAATTCTTATTAAATAACCTGAAAAAATACTATAAAATTTAGTACAGTCAGGGAGAAACACGGTGTCAAAGTTTAAATTGTCAGAAAAGACAGTCAAAGACAAAATCGCTGGTAAAACCCATTTGAAATAAGAAAATTACTGTTTTAAGCACATTTTCGGAATCCTCATTAAATTTCATATCAATAACTTGAAGAAACACTACGAGATTTAGTACAATCAGAGAGAAAAGCGGTGTCAAAATTTGAACTGACAAAAACACAGTTTGAAAGGACAGACACAAAATCGTCTGTAAAACCCACTCGGAGTAAGCAAATGACTATTTTAAATACATTTTTGGAATCCTAATCAAATTTCCTATCCAATAACTTAAAAAACCACTACAAAATTTGGTACAGTCAAGAAGAAAAGCGGTGTCAAAGTTTTAACTGACAGAAACACTGTTTGAAAGGACAATCAGAACCCAAATTGCCTGTAAAACCCTCTTTGAGTGAGAAAATGGCTGTTTTAAACACATTTTTGGAATCTTCATTAAATTTCCTATCGAATAAACTAAAAAACCACTACAAAATTTGGTACAATTAGGGAGAAAAGCGGTGTCAAAATTTTAACTGACAGAAACACAGTTTGAAAGGACAGTCAGAAACCAAACTGCCTGTAAATCCCCTTGTAGTAAGAAAATGACTGTTTTAAGCAAATTTTTGGAATCTTCATTAAATTTCTTATATAATAACCTAAAAAAACACTACAAAATTTGGTACAGTCAGGAAGAAAAGGGGTGTCAAAGTTTTAACTGACAAAAACACAGTTTGAAAATACAGGCAGGGACAAAATTGTCTGTAGTACCCACTTGAACTCAGAAAAAGTATATTTTAAGCACATTTTTGGAATTTTCATTAAATTTCATATCCAATAACCTGAAGAAACACTACAAGATTTAGTACAATCAGGGAGAAAAGCGGTGTCAAAATTTGAACTGACAAAAACACAGTTTGAAAGGACAGTCAGACACAAAATCGCCTGTAAAACCCACTCGGACTAGAAAATGACTGTTTTAAATACATTTTTGGAATCCTCATCAAATTTCTGATCGAATAGCTTAAAAAAACACTACGAAATTTGGTACAGTCAGGAAGAAAAGCAGTGTCAAAGTTTGAACTGTCAGAAACCCAGTTTGAAAAGACAGTCAAGGACAATATTGCCTGTAAAACCCTCTTGGAGTGAGAAAATGACTGTTTTAAGCAAATTTTTGGAATCTTCATTAAATTTCCTATCGAATAACCTAAAAAAACACTACGAAATTTGGTACAGTCAGGAAGAGAAGCAGTGTCAAAGTTTGAACTGTCAGAAACCCAGTTTGAAAAGACAGTCAAGGACAAAATTGCCTGTAAAACCCTCTTGGAGTGAGAAAATGACTGTTTTAAGCAAATTTTTGGAATCTTCATTAAATTTCCTATCGAATAACCTAAAAAAACACTACGAAATTTGGTACAGTCAGGAAGAAAAGCAGTGTCAAAGTTTGAACTGTCAGAAACCCTGTTTGAAAAGACAGTCAAGGACAAAATTGCCTGTAAAACCCTCTTGGAGTGAGAAAATGACTGTTTTAAGCAAATTTTTGGAATCTTCATTAAATTTCCTATCGAATAACCTAAAAAAACACTACGAAATTTGGTACAGTCAGGAAGAAAAGCAGTGTCAAAGTTTGAACTGTCAGAAACCCAGTTTGAAAAGACAGTCAAGGACAATATTGCCTGTAAAACCCTCTTGGAGTGAGAAAATGACTGTTTTAAGCAAATTTTTGGAATCTTCATTAAATTTCCTATCGAATAACCTAAAAAAACACTACGAAATTTGGTACAGTCAGGAAGAGAAGCAGTGTCAAAGTTTGAACTGTCAGAAACCCTGTTTGAAAAGACAGTCAAGGACAAAATTGCCTGTAAAACCCTCTTGGAGTGAGAAAATGACTGTTTTAAGCAAATTTTTGGAATCTTCATTAAATTTCCTATCGAATAACCTAAAAAAACACTACGAAATTTGGTACAGTCAGGAAGAAAAGCAGTGTCAAAGTTTGAACTGTCAGAAACCCTGTTTGAAAAGACAGTCAAGGACAAAATTGCCTGTAAAACCCTCTTGGAGTGAGAAAATGACTGTTTTAAGCAAATTTTTGGAATCTTCATTAAATTTCCTATCGAATAACCTAAAAAAACACTACGAAATTTGGTACAGTCAGGAAGAAAAGCAGTGTCAAAGTTTGAACTGTCAGAAACCCAGTTTGAAAAGACAGTCAAGGACAATATTGCCTGTAAAACCCTCTTGGAGTGAGAAAATGACTGTTTTAAGCAAATTTTTGGAATCTTCATTAAATTTCCTATCGAATAACCTAAAAAAACACTACGAAATTTGGTACAGTGAGGAAGAAAAGCAGTGTCAAAGTTTGAACTGTCAGAAACCCAGTTTGAAAAGACAGTCAAGGACAATATTGCCTGTAAAACCCTCTTGGAGTGAGAAAATGACTGTTTTAAGCAAATTTTTGGAATCTTCATTAAATTTCCTATCGAATAACCTAAAAAAACACTACGAAATTTGGTACAGTCAGGAAGAAAAGCAGTGTCAAAGTTTGAATTGTCAGAAGAAGAACCAGGTTTTTTATAGTCACGTAACCGTTTTCAGCCAAATAGCCGTTAATTTGAAATGTAAACTCTCTAAAACATGACAGAATCATTGAAATTTGCAGTTTTTTAGTTCTATATTTTGGCTTGTAATTGCAGAATAGTAAAAGTTCTACACAATAAAAGGTATAAGACTGAATTTTTCGTATTCAAATACACCTGTACGGTTTTCCTCTTGTGAGCATATTGAACACTGTTGAGTAGCCATAATTTCATTAATTTTGAGCCTGGCAGTGCCAAAAACTCACAAGAACCAGGTTTTTTATAGTCACGTAACCGTTTTCAGCCAAATAACCGTTAATTTGAAATGTAAACTTTCTAAAACATGACCGAATCATTGAAATTTGCAGTTTTTTAGTTGTGGTACCATATATTTCGGCTTGTAATTGCAGAATAGCAAATGTTCTACACAATAAAAGGTATAAGACTGAATTTTTTGTATTCAAACGGTTTTCCTCTTGTGGGCATATTGAACACTGTTGATTAATCATAATTTTACTAATTTTGAGCCTGACATTGCTAAACAATGCAGAAAAACCAGCTTTTATGGTCAAGTGACCGTTTCCAGCGGAATAACCGTTAATTTGAAATCAATCTCCCCCATCTCTTGTTATGATTGTTTTTTTCCTGGTTTCCTTCGGCTTATTGTTTTTAGTTTGTGTCTTGGATAACGACCGGATTGTGGTCTGATCCTATATCCACATCTGGATTAGTGGAACCTTTTGTTTGTTGTCTTGAGGTGATTTCCAGGTTCGTCTGGGAGGTAGTTTGAACCAGTACACGTATTCTTCTTCTTGACCAAATTGTACTAGATTTTTGCATTAAAGTTGCCTAGTTTTGTTTAGATTCTAGATTCTAGTTTACACTTTTTCAGTTTTCAGTTAAAACTGATTTCCTATGTTAATCCTAGAGTTTTCCTGAACAGACTGTATAATATAATGTTTCCACTATCAATTTAGAATTTACTGGCCTGCTTAAGTGATATAATCGCATGAATGCTGAGTTTAACGTTATCGACAAGCATTTCCAAACTGAACCTTTCACATTAAAAAAAGTTGTTGAATCTCAAGAAAAACCGTCATAATAGCGAACTTTTTTCCCGAATATCGTCAGCCACTCTCGTTAATTAATCCGGGAAGTATGGCAAGCAAGGTTTTATATGCACGCTGTGCAAGTCGTATTCTTAGCGATTCGAGGGGTAAGTTTGCGTATTTGCCGTGTTTCCCCTTTCAATGCACCATCGTCTTAGAGGGTTAAAACAAAAGCCCAGACTGCTCAAGTACGTACTTTTTCATCATTCTTTCCTATTCCCTCCTCCACCCCTGATGCTTGCCTATTAATATCTGAATATTTGCGCCCTTGAAACGCTTTTTTCTTTTACCCTCCTAAAGAACGTGCCAAAGTTTTTTGTATGAATATTTATATTTACTTGGTTACAAGCGAAGAAAAATGTTAATTTTTCCATTTTTAAATAATATGAAATTTAGTAATGACTATTATAAATTACTAACATTTTAGAATGCAGAGTGTCCCTGAATTGGTGTTACAAACTGTAAGAAAAGAGTACAGAGTGTCTCAAATTCGATGACTTTGAAATATGACTTTCTTCTGAGCGACCCAGTAAAATAACAAATGCTTTTTCATAGAAAAATCGTTTTAAAATTTGTTGGCAAGCTCAGAAACACCAAAATGCTATTAAGTAACTGTCTTCTCAGTCTCGAAAGTATTATACAAGGTTCTCAAACGGTTTTGGCAGGTTAGAAACACCAAAAAGCAGTTTGAAAACTGTTTTCAGATTCTAAAAAATTAATTGAAGTTTAACGCCCTCTAGCGGCCAAACGGTTTAACCAACCAACCAATGTTGTCATATCTTTAGAAAGCCAATTTCATCGACTACCTACTGACGTACAAAAGTGTATACAGTGTGGACCAAATAAGTGCGTTATTTAAGATTCAATTAAACACTACACCAATGAAAGTGGAAAATAAATTGATCAATTTTAACCAGTGTTGCCATATCGTTTTCGTTAGCTGGCCATTAATGTCTATACAGAGTGTACCAAATTACTGCAACAAAAAAGTAAAAAAAAAAAATAGTTAACTTTGACGCCCTCTAGCTGGTTTGATTATGTTGCTTAATCCAGACAATTTTGGTTCTAATAAATTTCTCTCTAAATTTAGTCGTTTTCGAGATATTACATATTGCAATATCTGAAAATAGAGGAAAACGGTTATATTTCTAAAATATATGAAATTTTGATTTTTTTTTGGGTTGCAAAAATCAGAGTGTGGATTTTGTTTTTTTTTTATATTTTTAGGATAATTTTTTTAAAATTTAAGTTTGCAAGGCAAGTTGAAGAGAATGTTGAGTTAATCGCTTTATCAAGTTTATCAGTTTTTCTATTTTTGCCATGAAACTATACTATAATTACGACAAAATAATATACAGTTCAGGATACAAATTTGGTTAAATGTTAATTTTTCTATCGTTTGAAATTTGAGCACCCTGTAACTCGGTTATTTTTAGGAGTTTAGGGACGTTAAACCACCTAAATTAACAGTCTTGAATTCCTCTTTCCAGTGGTCTAAAGCAAAAAAATATATCTGAAAAATTGCCTACAGGGTGATCAAAAACAGTCAATCACCACACTTTTCATTCACACCCTGTTTACTGGAATCAAAAACGGTCCTACAAACTTACGGTTCTGATTTAAGGAGTTGATTAGGAACATTTTTGGTGTCTTGCAATTTTTTTGTAGCTTTCACCGTTTTGGAGTTATTTAGCAAAAACTGGTTTGATGCAACAAATTTTCAAATTATTTGAAAATGTGGTTTGAAATTTAAGCACTCTGTAACTTAGTTATTTTTGCGTCTTCAGGGTAGTTCGACCACTTAAAAGAACCGTTTTGAGCTCCTCTTTCAAATAGTGTAGAGTAAAAAATTCTATCTTAAAAATTGCGGACAGGGTGACAAAAATAGTAAATTATTATACTTTTCTTGCACACCCTGTATACTGGAAGCAAAAACGGTCCTACAAATTTACGGTGTTAGATTAAGGAGTTGATTAGGAACATTTTTGGTTTCTTGCAATTTTTTTGTAACTTTCAATGTGATTGAGTTATTTAGAAAAAACTAGTTTGGTGCAACAAATATTTAAATCAATAAAAATTGTAGTCTCAAATTTGAACACGGTTTAGGACAGTCAGGGATAAAATCGTCTGTAAAACCCACTTGGAGTAAGAAAATGACTGTTTTAAGGACATTTTTGGAATCGCCATTAAATTTCCTAACCAATAACATAAAAAAAAGTCTACAAAATTTGGTACAGTCATGGAGAAAAACAGTGTCAAAGTTTAAACTACTAGAAAAACAATAGTTTTAATTTACCAGTCAAATTTTCTTGGCGATCTAGTATCACGTGATTGTTGTCACATACATTGAAATTATCAAAGTTTGCTCTGAAGAGTATAAAGAGCCCAAATACAATTGGTTTACTTCCATTTGTAGTCATTATGTGTTTTATCGATTTATAGTAAATATTTTGACAGTTGTCACGTGACCGTTTAAGGAAGTACTAATTTAGTATCATGTGACAACTGCCACATATGTCAAAATTTCCAAGGTTTGCTCTGCAGAGCACAAAATATCCAGGCACAATCAGTTCACTTCCAATCGTAGAGTCATTTTGTGTTTTATCGATTTATAGTAAATATTTTAACAGTTGTCACGTGACCGTTCAAGTAAATGACGTTCTAGTATCACGTGACAGTTGTCACATACATTGAAATTGTCAAAGTTTGCTCTAAAGAGTACATCCATTTGTAGTCATTATAGGTTTTATCGCTTCATAGTAAATATTTTGACAGTTGTCACGTGATCAATTAAATGGTATTTTAGTATCACGTGACCTTGACTTGGTATGTATAAGTACAATTTTTTATACTCCTTTCAATTATTCTCCTATAACTGTTTTTCATATTCCACTCCTCCAATTTATTAAATTTTTAAACAAAAGTAAAGCAGATTGACAATGTAAAATAGTTTAATAACCATATACAGGAGGATTTACTTGAAATTCAGCTCATTTGTACATGGAACACCTTGTATAATTATTTCAAACCTCATCAAAAATTTAGCACAAATGCTAAAAGAAGGACGTCAAAAACCAAAAACAATACAAGGTTTTTCAAATCAACCACTGACTGAAAAATTTTGTTTTGACTGATTTGAATTAACTAATAATTTTTGTAACAGTGTTAATAATAATAATTTTTGCAGGTTAGGTTAGGTTATAATAATCTTACTTTTTGCATATTAAGAAAAAGATAAATAAAGTATTTTGTTTTTTGGAAAAGTTTTGTTTTTTTTTGGAAATTTAAAAGTTGGAAAAACAATTTCTTATCATTTCTAGCAATAAGAAATGTATCGCAGCCATATTTAAATTCCCAGCCAAAATAAATTAGAACATGTGCCAAATGGAAGGTCTTTCCATTATCTCTTAAGTGTGGCACTTAAGAATGAGATACGAAGTGTCTTAATCATAAAAGACTAGATTCATAGCAAGCCAAATTCAATTTGGCAAGTATTTTAATTAATTACTAAGGTAATGTATTGTCACTTTACGAGCAATACCGATCTGTATTAATTCTTCTCCATAGCAGACAAACAACATTAAACCTTAAAATTGGCTTTATTGAGCACCGAAACCGCAATTAATCGTACAATATAATATTCAACCAGCCCCATGCATGAAAATAATAACCTTCTTATTTTTCTTCCTTACAAAATGTTGCGATTCGCCAGACTTTTGGCCAATCGATAGCTCATTGTAGACCAGACAATTTTAATAACCGTGCTAACGCTGATATAGGCTCTCCTCAATATTTCCCAAATTATATTTTAGGGCCAACTCCATTAACCAAATAATGTAACAAAGTGGTTTATTGATACCCGGTAAAATATTTTGACATGTCTGCTAGAGTTATATATTTAATGAATTATCCTTAAGAATTAATGCTATCTACCACAGCTGCATACAGGAAAATCTATTAATGCCCCTTGCATTTTACTACAATTAACCCAAAAAGTTCTCGTGGGAACTAAAATCTTTAGGTACCAGTATATGGATGGTCTTCTTACGGTAACAATATCCACTTCTTGATGTACAAGAAGAAAGGCATAGGGGAAGTATCTCGGTTTCTTTGTCTGATGTGATTTATAAGCAACAAGTTTAGGACCGCAGGCTTTTTTCATTAAAGAAACATAATAAGTCAGTTAAAAATTAAAATTGGCTCATTGTTTAATAATTATGACATTTTAGAAAAAAATATGACGTAGATATAGTAAGTTGTCAGAAATAACACATTTTTAATTCAAGTTTGACTTAATTAAACTATGTGATGTCACAATTGACAATTGACAGAAACCTGGTCTTGACATTTGATATTTTAGATGGAACAATTTTTGTAGGCCAATTTGATAGTTGAACAACAATGTGATCTAGAGAACGTTATTTCACACGTAAAAATGACGTGACTTTCAAGATTTTATTCGACGTTTTCAAATAGTCACGTGACATTTGTAGGTGAATTTGATAATTAAAACACGTGACCTGCAGACATTTCTTTACTCGTAAAAAAGGTCACGTGACCAAAACAAAATGTTGACCTGCTTTTAACTGAACTCAATTTTTTTTTTTAAATTACAATTAATTGACATTTTTGATCGGAAGTGCAGGTGAAGAAGCTTTTTTAAGATTTGACAGCTTCCAGCCTGGTTGTTGTGACAGTTAGGAGGTTCGTTCAAACGTTAAAATGCGGCTTTATTTTATCTGAATAATATTTTCTTTAAAAAATCACCAATAATAGAGATATTGACCAAGAAATAAAGCAGTTAAATATGTCACAATTTGACAGCTTTGATCCAATGGCAGAACAAACGTCCTTTTTTAGGTGAACCTAAAGAAAATAGTACCCCAAAACTTCTGTTTTATGAAAACACTAGTGAAAACCGACTAACTAGTGATGGGTAAATTACCGGTAAAGTAAATATTTACTTTACCAAGAAAATTTGACCGGTAAGTTACTGGTAAATTACAAATACTGTGTTTCTGGTAGTTTAAACTTTGACACCGCTTTTCTCTCTGCCGGAACCAAATTTTGAAGTGTTTTTTCCATTTTATTAGATAGGAAATTTAATGAGGATTCCAAAAATGTGCTTAAAACAGTTATTTCCTTAGTCCAAGTGGGTTTTAGAGGTAATTTTGTCCCTGACTGTCTTTTCAAACTGTGTTTCTGACAGTTCAAACTTTGACACCCCGTGTTTCTCCCTGGCTGTACTAAATTTTGTAGTGTTTTTCCATGTTATTAGATAGGAAATTTAATGAGGATTCCAAAAATGTGCTTAAAACAGTAATTTTTTTACTCAACATGGGTTTTACAGGCGATTTTGTCTCTGTTTTTTTCAAACTGTGTTTCTGGAAGTTTAAAAATTTTGACACCGCTTTTCTCCCTCACTGCATCAAATTTTGTAGTGTTTTTTCATGTTATTGGATAGAAAATTTAATGAGAATTCGAAAAATGTACTTAAAACAGTCATTTTCCTACTCCAAGTGGGTTTTACAGAAGATTTTGTCTCTGTTCTTTCAAACTGTGTTTCTGATAGTTTAAAAATTTTGACACCTCTTTTCTCCCTGACTGTACCAAATTTTTTTGTGTTTTTCCATGTTATTAGATAGGAAATTTAATGAGGATTCCAAAAATGTGCTTAAAACAGTCATTTTCTTACTCAAAATGGGTTTTACAGGCGATTTTGTCTCTGTTCTTTCAAACTGTGTTTTTGACAGTTTAAAAATTTTGACACCTCTTTTCTCCCTGACTGTACCAAATTTTTTACTGTTTTTCCATGTTATTAGATAGGAAATTTAATGAGGATTCCAAAAATGTACTTAAAACAGTCATTTTCCTACTCCAAGTTTGTTTTACAGATGATTTTGTCTCTGTTCTTTCAAACTGTGTTTTTGGCAGTTTAAAAATGTTGACACCTCTTTTCTCCCTGACTGTACCAAATTTTTTAGTATTTTTTTCATGTTATTGGATAGAAAATTTAATGAGGATTCCAAAAATTTACTTAAAACAGTCATTTTCCTACTCCAAGTGTGTTTTACAGATGATTTTGTCTCTGTTCTTTCAAACTGTTTTTGGTAGTTTAAAAATTTTGACACCTCTTTTCTCCCTGACTGTACCAAATTTTTTAGTATTTTTTCATGTTATTGGATAGAAAATTTAATGAGGATTCCAAAAATTTACTTAAAACAGTCATTTTCCTACTCCAAGTGTGTTTTACAGATGATTTTGTCTCTGTTCTTTCAAACTGTGTTTTTGGTAGTTTAAAAATTTTGACACCTCTTTTCTCCCTGACTGTACCAAATTTTTTAGTGTTTTCTCATGTTATTAGATAGGAAATTTAATGGGGATTCCAAAAATGTGCTTAAAACAGTAATTTTCTTACTCCAAGTGGGATTTCAGGTAATTTTGTCTCTGTTCATTCAAACTGTATTTCTGGCAGTTTAAAAATTTTGACACCGCTTTTCTCCCTGACTGTATCAAATTTTTTAGTGTTTTCTCATGTTATTAGATAGGAAATTTAATGGGGATTCCAAAAATGTGCTTAAAACAGTAATTTTCTTACTCCAAGTGGGATTTCAGGTAATTTTGTCTCTGTTCATTCAAACTGTATTTCTGGCAGTTTAAAAATTTTGACACCGCTTTTCTCCCTGACTGTATCAAATTTTGGAGTGTTTTTCCATGTTATTGGATAGGAAATTTAATGAAGATTCCAGAAATGTGCTTAATCCAAGTAGATTTTTCAGGCGATTTTGTCCCTGACTCCTTTAAACCATGTTCAAATTTGAGACCACAATTTCAACTTATTTAAATACTTACTTGTTGCACCAAACCAGTTTTTCGTTAATAACTCAAAAACACCGAAAGTTACAAAAAAATTGCAGAAGACCAAAAACGTTCCTAATCAACTCCTTAACTCAACACCGTAAATTTGCAGGACCGGTTTTGCTTCCATTATACCCTAAGTCCCAAAAATAACTGAGTTACAGGATGTTCAAATTTCAAACCACAATTTAGGCTGATTTGAAAATTGCTAAAATTGGTAAATTTTCCTGTCACACTGAATTTTATGTTTCCAATTTTACTTTACCTTACCGGTATCATTAGTTAAAGCAAATAAGCGATATTTTATCGCAGTCCACCCTGTACATTTTAATTAGAGTAACAAAAATGCAAAGACATCTAACGAGCATATAAAATAATACACGGTGTGTACATCCGGTCTAAAAGGTGGAAGTGGTTCCGCTTCGCCCACATCGTCCCATAAGGCACCATATGATCGAATTTTCTTATTCACTCAGAACCCCATCGCGCGTATACAGAGCGATTGTGGGAAAGCCAGATCTTACAGGGTGATCATATTTGCGTGACCGGACGACCGGAAGTCGCCGGAAGTAGTGCTTATCTGTTGTTGTTCTACTCCCGCGTCGGTTTCGTGACTTATGGTAACTGGTAACACCTGTGATGTCACTATATGGGAATGGATACTTTAGGGGCATCATTATAAAGCGATTTTAATGCAAAAACCGTTACAAATTATATCGTATGTCGGTAATATGTAAAAATTGGTGTTTAGCCTTTTGTATTTATTTAAATAATTTGTTTGTTTGTTTGAAAATTTAGACTTTTTTTTAATTGACAGACAAAATTTTAATAATCAAGTCAGTTTTTAAGAATTTGATTTCAATTTGCAGTGTCACGATCTAAAATTAGTTCAAAAAAATATGAAAAATTACTTGGTCCCCAAAATTTCAATTATCGAATTAGTTTTCATGAATTTAAGGTCAATTTTCAATTTAAAATTTAATGTCAATATCAGTTTTTTTTTTTTTGGAAAATCTTCATAAATTTTATGTAAATTTTTAATTCCAAAACTTTTTCAGGCACCAAAATTAAAAAAAAAAAACTTTGAAAATTGATTCGACTAGCTAAATTTTAATTATCGAGATAGTTTTCATGAATTTAGTGTTAATTACAGCTTGTTTGCTAAATTTTCGAAATTGAAATAGTTTTTATGAAATGTATGTACATTTTCAATTTTTAAGTAAATTTTCAGGAATATGATGTAAATAACAGCTTGTTCCAGCAATTTCCTTGAATTTAGTGACTATTTCCAGTCTTTAAGCCAATTTAAGCCAAGTCAATATACAGTATTCAAGTCAGTTATCAGATTTCAACTATTAAAATTGAATTAAATAATTTTGGAATATTATCTTGATCGGCTAAATTTCAATAATCGAGTTAGTTTTCATAAATTTGCTGTTATTTTTCAATTTTTGAGATAATTTTCGTGAATTTAATGTAAATTTCCAGTTTTCAGGGCAATTATTAAGTTGCAAACACTAAAGTTTGATTTCAATTAACTTTTATGAAGTTGACGGCAATTGGCAGTTTTTAAGACAGTTATCAAGTTTAAAATAATAAAATTTGTTTAAAAGAGTTTTTCAAAGTCTTGACTTGGCATCATTTCAATGTCTAAGTTAGTTTTCAAAAATTATACGTCAATTTTCAATTTTTAAGTCACTTTTCACGACTTTAATGTCAATTTGCTGTTTTCAAGTCAACAATCAAGTTTCAACCACTAAAAAGTTTTGAAAATCAACTCGACAGACACAATTGCAATTATCATATAGTTTTCATGAACTGAATGTAAATATAGAGTTCGCAAGTCAATTTTCATGAATTTGATGTCAATTCCTAATTTCCAAGTCAATTTTATCAAGTTTTAAGCACTAAAATTTGACTTAAAAAGTTGATAATTTGATGAAAGTTGATCATAACATGGACGGTTTTATTAAGAAAATCCCAATAACCTACATTGAATTTAAAAAACTTGTTACTTATAACTAAATTGTTCGTACGATCAAATACCAACTGTGTCCATTACACACCCCCGACGCCATTTTCCTCCTTTTGAATATCTCATAAACGCACATGAGTGTAATCAGGACATCGTTTAACCCTATTGACTATTTAATGTCATAAGCAGGTTTGCGTCGTACAGTCATTCAGCTTTTAAGCGAGTTTTAATATTTAAAATTGCCGACTTTGGCTTGACTGATAACTGAGAAACACTCACGATAGCCATACAAAACCGCATTTCCTGATCACAAGACGTTCTCTGATTATTATTATCCTATATAGCTATGACTCAATTAGGCTACTCGGTTTACTGTCGTAAATGATTCAGTGTTGTTTACAAAACTAGGGTCATGTCACAAATTTTGAAAGTTTTTCATATTAGGCAAGTGTTATATAAGGTTTGTTGCAATCGTCCTGTACAGAGGGTTATTGGATAGGAAATTTAATGAGGATTCCAAAAATGTGCTTAAAACAATCATTTTCTCACCTCAAGTGGGTTTTACAAGCGATTTTGTCCATGACTGTCCTTTCAAACTGGGTTTCTGACAGTTCATATTTTGACCACTTTTCCTTTTGTCTTTACTTGATTTTGTAGTGTTTTTTTTTATGTCATTAGATTGGAAATTTAAGGAGAATTTCAAAAATGTGCTTAAAAGTCATTTTCTCACTCCAAGTGCGTTTTACCGGCGATTTTGTTTCTGACTGTATTTCTAACAGATCAAATTTTGACACTATTTTTCTCCATGACTATATCTCATTTTGTAGCGTTTTTTTATGTCATTAGATTGAAAATTTAATGAGGATTCCAAAAATTTGCTTAGAACAGTCATTATCTCACTCCAAGTGGGTTTTACAGGCAATTTTGTCCCTGACTGTCCTTTCAAACTGTGTTTCTAACTGATCAAACTTTGACATGACTTTTCTCCCTGACTATACCTCATTTTGTAGCTTTTTTCTATGTCATTAGATAGGAAATTTGATGAGGATTCCAAAAATTTACTTAGAATAGTCATTTTCTCACCCCAAGTGGGTTTTACAAGCGATTTTGTCCTTTCAAACTGGGTTTTTGGCAGTTCTTACTTTGACACCACTTTCCTTTTTGTCTTTACTTGATTTTGCAGTGTTTTTTTTATGTCATTATATTGGAAATTTAATGAGAATTTTAAAAATGTGCTTAAAACAGTCATTTTTTCAGTCCAAGTGGTTTTTACAGGCAATTTTGTCCGTAACTGTACTTTCAAACTGTGTTTCTGACAGTTCATAATTTGACCCCACTTTTCTTTTTGTCTTTACTTGATTTTGTAGTATTTTTTTATGTCATTAGATAGGAAATTTAATGAGAATTTCAAAAATGTGCTTAAAACATTCATTTTCTCACTCCAAGTAAGTTTTACAAGCGTTTTTGTCCGTGACTGTCCTTTCAAACTGTAATTATGGCAGTTCAAACTTTGACACCACTTTTCTTTTTGTCTTTACTTGATTTTATAATGTTTTTTTTATGTCATTAGATTGGAAATTTAATAAGGATTTCAAAAATATATTTAAAACAGTTATTTTCTCACTCCAAGTGGGTTTTACAGGCAATTTTGTCCCTAACTGTCCTTTCAAACTGTGTCTGGCAGTTCATAATTTGACACCACTTTTCTTTTTGTCTTTACTTGATTTTGTAGTGTTTTTTTTATGTCATTAGATAGGAAATTTAATGGGGATTTCAAAAATGTACTTAAAACAGTCATTTTCTCACTCCAAGTAAGTTTTACAAGCGATTTTGTCCGTGACTGTCCTTTCAAACTATAATCATGGCAGTTCAAACTTTGACACCACTTTTCTTTTTGTCTTTACTTGATTTTGTCGTATTTTTTTATGTCATTAGATAGGAAATTTAATGAGAATTTCAAAAATGTGCTTAAAACATTCATTTTCTCACTCCAAGTAAGTTTTACAAGCGTTTTTGTCCGTGACTGTCCTTTCAAACTGTAATTATGGCAGTTCAAACTTTGACACCACTTTTCTTTTTGTCTTTACTTGATTTTATAATGTTTTTTTTATGTCATTAGATTGGAAATTTAATAAGGATTTCAAAAATATATTTAAAACAGTTATTTTCTCACTCCAAGTGGGTTTTACAGGCAATTTTGTCCCTAACTGTCCTTTCAAACTATAATCATGGCAGTTCAAACTTTGACACCACTTTTCTTTTTGTCTTTACTTGATTTTGTCGTATTTTTTTATGTCATTAGATAGGAAATTTAATGAGAATTTCAAAAATGTGCTTAAAACATTCATTTTCTCACTCCAAGTAAGTTTTACAAGCGTTTTTGTCCGTGACTGTCCTTTCAAACTGTAATTATGGCAGTTCAAACTTTGACACCACTTTTCTTTTTGTCTTTACTTGATTTTATAATGTTTTTTTTATGTCATTAGATTGGAAATTTAATAAGGATTTCAAAAATATATTTAAAACAGTTATTTTCTCACTCCAAGTGGGTTTTACAGGCAATTTTGTCCCTAACTGTCCTTTCAAACTGTGTCTGGCAGTTCATAATTTGACACCACTTTTCTTTTTGTCTTTACTTGATTTTGTAGTGGTTTGTTTATGTCATTAGATAGGAAATTTAATGGGGATTTCAAAAATGTACTTAAAACAGTCATTTTCTCACTCCAAGTAAGTTTTACAAGCGATTTTGTCCGTGACTGTCCTTTCAAACTATAATCATGGCAGTTCAAACTTTGACACCACTTTTCTTTTTGTCTTTACTTGATTTTGTAGTGTTTTTTTATGTCATTAGATAGGAAATTTAATGAGAATTTCAAAAATGTGCTTAAAACAGTCATTTTCTCACTCCAAGTAAGTTTTACAAGCGATTTTGTCCGTGACTGTCCTTTCAAACTATAATTATGGCAGTTCAAACTTTGACACCACTTTTCTTTTTGTCTTTATTTGATTTTATAGTGTTTTTTTTATGTCATTCGATTGGAAATTTAATGAGGATTCCAAAAATATATTTAAAACAGTCAATTTCTCACTCCAAGTGGGTTTTACAGTCGATTTTGTTCGTGACTGTCCTTTCAAACTGGGTTTTTGGCAGTTCTTACTTTGACACCACTTTCCTTTTTGTCTTTACTTGATTTTGTAGTGTTTTTTTTATGTCATTATATTGGAAATTTAATGAGAATTTTAAAAATGTGCTTAAAACATTCATTTTTTCAGTCCAAGTGGTTTTACAGGCAATTTTGTCCGTAACTGTCCTTTCAAACTGTGTTTCTGACAGTTCATAATTTGACCCCACTTTTCTTTTTGTCTTTACTTGATTTTGTAGTATTTTTTTATGTCATTAGATAGGAAATTTAATGAGAATTTCAAAAATGTGCTTAAAACATTCATTTTCTCACTCCAAGTAAGTTTTACAAGCGTTTTTGTCCGTGACTGTCCTTTCAAACTGTAATTATGGCAGTTCAAACTTTGACACCACTTGTCTTTTTGTCTTTACTTGATTTTATAATGTTTTTTTTATGTCATTAGATTGGAAATTTAATAAGGATTTCAAAAATATATTTAAAACAGTTATTTTCTCACTCCAAGTGGGTTTTACAGGCAATTTTGTCCCTAACTGTCCTTTCAAACTATGTTTCTGGCAGTTCATAATTTGACACCACTTTCCTTTTTTGTCTTTACTTGATTTTGTAGTGTTTTTTTTATGTCATTAGATAGGAAATTTAATGAGAATTTCAAAAATGTGCTTAAAACAGTCATTTTCTCACTCCAAGTAAGTTTTACAAGCGATTTTCTCCGTGACTGTCCTTTCAAACTGTAATTATGGCAGTTCAAACTTTGACACCACTTTTCTTTTTTCTTTACTTGATTTTATAATGTTTTTTTTTATGTCATTAGATTGGAAATTTAATGAGGATTCCAAAAATATATTTAAAACAGTTATTTTCTCACTCCAAGTTGGTTTTACAGGCAATTTTGTCCCTAACTGTCCTTTCAAACTGTGTTTCTGGCAGTTCATAATTTGACACCACTTTTCTTTTTGTCCTTACTTGATTTTGTATTGTTTTTTTATGTCATTAGATAGGAAATTTAATGAGGATTCCAAAAATGTGCTTAAAACAATCATTTTCTCACGCCAAGTGGGTTTTATGGGCGAGAATTATGGATTTTGATATTTGTTTGTCTACTCACTCTATTTTCAATCATTGAACACTGATCGTCAGATCATAATTGGACGATCATTTAGGCACAGTCTAAAAGCCTCTTATGACACGTATGATGCTTTGATAATATGGTGAGGGATGGTTAAAATTTTGAAAAGAGCATTATTGCCCTCTTTTATTCAAAATCGTTGTAATCTATCTTCATTTGCTAATAAACTGCTCGTCAAAAAGAATGAGGCAATACAATTTTTAATCATTTTTGAGCAGTTTACATGGTGTGATTGAGGTGTAGTAAAAAAATGAAAAATTCGGTTTAACGCCATTTTTTACAAAAAAATTTTGTAATGATTGGTAATGATCCATTACACAACTTCCTTTGAGTTACCTAATGAAGGACTTTACAGTCACTAGTGCGGTAAATCACCCTAAGAATACAATAAAACAATCATTATCGGCCTTGTGACTGTAAAATCCCTCACTACGTAACTGAAGAGTTAAATAATTTCTGTGCTAATCATAGCTAAAATATTGTACTCACAATGCTTCCCACTCGTGACTATAAAAATGCTCATACCACACTAGTAATGTAACTAGTGTGGTATGAGCTGTGGTGACTATTATGTTTCAAATTACCTTACCTTTTCACCACTTTGGCGATTAAGGCTCGTTTGTAAAATGTATTGGTAAATTTCAAAAATGCGTTCATTTTTACATCTGAAATTGAACTGAATTAAACTTAAAAGTACCTACAGTCTACTTAATTTTCTTTGAACCATAATTTGATTGAAATTTGAAATTAACTTGTTTTCCCAGAGACGAATTAAACTAATTTTTGATTATTAAGCGTATAGAGGTTTTAAAAGAGGGACAAGCTTGTTGGTGGCATGAAAATAGGAATGACAAATAACTTAAATGCTTCTTCCGTTTTCTTTATTTCCAGAAGCGGATAAACATCATTAAGGCAAGTGCGAATGTATGACGCGAAGTCATCACTTTAACAGACAAGCCTAATTAGTTCATTTATCGTATTGCATTCGTGGCTTCAAATGAGAAAATTACAATCATTATCTACGGGGAAAATTGAAGGTTTTTGATGGAAAATTTCATTTTTAAGTTGTAATAATTAAGATGAAGAACAATTTCAACAGACTCCCAAAAAGTCGCAGCTTAATAACTTTTGTAAATTGAAAACTTAAATGACCAGAAAGGTTGAACCAATTAAACAAGCATGTAAATCAAGCCAAATGGGGACAACTGCGATGTTTTCGCTTTTTCCTAATTTCTGTTTCCGGACTAGGACTTGAACCATTGACAGTAAAAAAATTCAGGCAAGGAACCTTGCCGGATATAAAACAATACCGAAATCATCTCCGGCGGACAATCACACAACGTGACGTCACACTTCCGTTATAAAACTGGTCTAATTTGGTACCTGATATGCTGTTTTAGCCACCCAGTCTTCTGCGCGGATACACGGTACGCTGGTGGTGGTACCTTTTCGGAAGTACCATGCGCTTTTTGCGCCACTTGGCACGCGTTAAAGGTACGACAAAGTCGATTTTTTCGATTGAATTTTTTGTCGATAGTGCCCATCCGGTACCATTAGTTTTTTTTTCTGGTTGTCATCGCACTCAATTATAGAGGCACGTGCATACGAAATTCGCATTGTTGCCAGACTGACTTTCTGAGTCTGAGACTTTCACTAAATCCACCACTTTGTCCTTAATTTTGCTTTTACTTTTTTATAGTGATGGGTAAATTACCAGTAAAATAAATATTTTACTTTAATTACACTAAATTTACTGTACTAAGGCTATACTAACCTAAAAAATCATGGCTCTAACCTTAAAATTGCAATTTTCACCCTTATTTTTCATTTTTTTATTATCAATTTTCTACGATTAGTTTTTCAACAGCCGCCATTTTTTGGAAAATCTCCCAGATTCACTCGAGAAAATCTTGAAAAAAAATTATACTAAATCTACTGTACTAAGGCTATACTAACCTATAATCAAGGTTCTAACACAAAAATTGCATTTTTGGGGACCAATCAAAGCTGCGCTGCACCAACTAGACGAAAGCATTCCAACAACCACAATTTTTTGTGCACAACTCCTGGAAATGAAGACAAAATTAAAAAAAATAAACCCTTTTAATCTACCATGATAAGGCTATACTAACCTATAAAATCAAGGTTCTAACCTTAAAATTGCAATTTTGGTGAAGGATCAAAGGTTGCGTTGCACTATCGTGTAAACGATAGTTTTTCAAAAGTTACTGAAAAATTACAAATACTGTGTTTCTGGTAGTTCAAACTTTGACGCCGCTTTTCTCTCTGACTGTATCAAATCTTGTAGTGTTTGTCCATGTTGTTAGATAGGAAATTTAATGAGGATTCCAAAAATGTGCTTAAAACAGTTATTTTCTTACTCAAAGTGGGTTTTACAGGCGATTTTGCTTCTGTTTTTTCAAACTGTGTTTATGGCAGTTTAAAAACTTTGACACCGCTTTTCTTCCTGACTGTACTAAATTTTGTAGTGTTTTTCCATGTTATTAGACAGGAAATTTAATGAAGATTCCAAAAATGTGCTTAAAACATTCATTTTCGTAGTCCAATTGGGTTTTACAGGCGATTTTGTTTCTGTTCTTTCAAACTGTGTTTTTGGCAATTTAAAAATTTTGACATCGCTTTTCTCCCTGACTGTACTAAATTTTTTAGTGTTTTTCCATGTTATTAGATAGGAAATTTAATGAAGATTCCAAAAATGTGCTTAAAACATTCATTTTCGTAGTCCAATTGGGTTTTACAGGCGATTTTGTTTCTGTTCTTTCAAACTGTGTTTTTGGCAATTTAAAAATTTTGACATCGCTTTTCTCCCTGACTGTACTAAATTTTTTAGTGTTTTTCCAATGCTATTAGATAGAAAATTTAATGAGAATTCCAAAAATGTGCTTAAAACAGTAATTTTCTTACTGCAAGTGGGTATTACAGGCGATTTTGCCTCTGTTCTTCCAAACTGTGTTTTTGGCAGTTTAAAAACTTTGACAACGCTTTTCTCCCTGACTGTACCAAATTTTGTACTGTTTTTCCATGTTATTAGATAGGAAATTTAATAAAGATTCCAAAAATGCACTTAAAATAGTAATTTTCTTACTAAAAGTGGGTTTTACAGTCGATTTTGCTTCTGTTCTTTCACAGTGTGTTTCTGGCAGTTTAAAAATTTTGACACAGCTTTTCTTCCTGACTGTACTAAATTTTGTAGTGTTTTTCCATGTTATTAGATAGGAAATTTAATAAGGAATCCAAAAATGTGCTTAATCCAAGTGGATTTTACAGGCGATTTCATCCCTGACTGCTTTAAACCGTGTTCAAATTTGAGACCACAATTTCAACTTATTTAAATATTTATTGCACCAAACCAGTTTTTCCTAAATAACTCGAAAACACTGAAAGTTACAAAAATACTGCATGAGACCAAAAATGTTTCTAATCAACTCCTTAACCCAACACCGTAAATTTGCAAGGCCGTTTTTGCTTCCAGTATACAGGGTGTGCAAGAAAATTATGGTGGTTCACCTGTTTTTTCACCCTGTGTCCAATTTTTAAGAGATATATGGAAATACGGTTTTTGCCAATAATATTTTCTCGGAAATCCTAATCTAGCCTAACCTAACCGGAAAATAGGGTTTTCCTGTCAAAACACTGTAAATCCGGACACCCTGTATAATAGAACGTTAAAGTCAAAATATTATTTGAAGGGTCATGTGACCGTTGTGACTGTTTTTAAGGTGCAAATGGTTGACGCAACTTTTAAGGTCACGTGACACTTTCTGTAACGTCAAAACTGATCCTGAAAATCACGTGACCGTTTCGAATGTCACAATATTTTTTTTGAAGTCTAAACCGATATTTTTAAAATCACGTGACAAATTGACTGAGTGACTCTGTTTTACCGTTGAAATGGAATCATACCTACTATCACGTGACTGTTTTAAATGGCAAAATCGTATTTGAAAGGTCACGTGACAAACTGACAGTCACGAGTATCTTTTCAAAAGGTAACAAAATTTTCAAATCAAGTTCATTTTTGGTCACTTTTTTAACGTTAAAACAGAATCTTGATAGTCACGTGACCGGTTTACGTTTTATACTAATGCACTGAATCACGTAACTATTTTTTTGGTTAAAATGTTAGGTTTTACGTTTAGGCTGATATGATATTTTAAGTCACGTGACTTTTTTAAGATTAAACATGGGATTCATAATGTCAAGTGACAGTTTTAAATGTCAAAATGTTATTTGAAAAGCCCCGTAACCGTTCGTAAAGTGCAAACGGTCACGTGACTATTTTTATTCAGTAAATTTAGTTTTAAAGATAACGTGACTCTTTTTAAAGTCAAAACCGAATTCTGAAGTCACGTAACTCTTTTTATAGTGAAAATGGTCACGTGACAATTTTTATTCCTCAATTTTTCTTTTTTAACTTCAAAACGGGATCCTAAAGGTCATGTGACTGTTTTAAATGGTAAAATCGTATTTGAGAGGTCACATGACGGTTTTGTAGTTTTAAACTGATACACTAAATCACGTGAGTATTTTTTTTAAGGTTAAAATGTCATCCTTAACGTCACCTGACAGTTTTTACGTTTAGACTCTTGTTTTTAAAGTCACGTGACTCTTTTACTATTAAAAATAGAGAATTGGTTTGGTAATATTTCAAAGTTTGATTTTGCAATTGTTTCACTGTGTACAGGGTGGCCAACTAAGAATGCGCGGTAGAGTATCTAGGAAACCAAAAATAATACATGCTTGAAACAAAAATTTCTAATATGGTCATAAGGAATACATCTAAAATATTTTCGTAATTCCAGCGTTGCCAGATCTACATGAAATCAGTAGCAACAACGGATTTTCGTTCGACAACCCTAGTAATTGATGCTATTTCTTGGTTCTATTGCTTAATCTAGAGCGTTGTCGCTCTAATCAGTTTCTCTCCAAATGTTGTCGTTTTCGAGATAATGACCACATTAATAAAAACAAATGACGTTTAAGTAATGATTTTTCGATCGATAATCGATTTATTTCGAATTTTCACTATTTGGAAAACTGTATCAGGAACGGTTGAAGAAAGAGCAAAACGATTTACATGTTTGTATCTTACTTTTTTCAGATCTATCTTACAACAGTATTTTCAAGAAATTTTAAATTTTCTAAAATACCCTTTTAATCTGAATTTAAAAAGAAAATAAGATAGGAACATGTAAACCGTTTTGCTCTATTTTCAAGCGTTCATCAGTTGCTAGGGTTGTCCTTATGGCCATATTATTTAATAAAAATTTGAAAACACTGAACATCCATTAAATCCTAGTCAGTCAGTGAGCATATGTAGTCATCCTCGAATATCTGCTTTAATTAAATTATATTCTTTTAATAAAACGAATTTCGTTTCTTGATAATATTTAACTTAAATTTCACTTGATTTTCACAATTTCAGTGAATAAATTCAATTTAATTTTACCACACTTTAACGCATCCGAATATCATCAATTCATGGCTAGTAAAACACAACAATACGAACGTCTTTACGTGGAGCTATAAAGAAAACCAACAAAATGTCAAGTGAGCAATATAAAAACCTGAAAAGACATCATTTTTATTGTATCGAGGTGTCCTTTTTATAATCTGGCAGGAAAACGGCGACTTTTAAAAAAGGGAAAATGCTTCCTGTTTATTATATTCTCGTATAGCGTTTATACGGCGTCGGAGGCAATTTTAAATTTACGTCTACTTGACGATAAGAATTTTTATAGTTAATTCTTCGTATAAAAGAAAGCACGCTTTTACTGGTTTGAGTAATTTGTTTTCATACCATAAACGGGCATCAAATGATCGTTGGCGATAACTTTTAACATATTACATGTATTTTCCAATATAAGAGTCGTGGTTATCGCCTACAAAACTTTCGTTGTTTATGAGATACTCACATCCGAATGAAGTTTATCATCTCATTTTGATACCTTCATTGCCATTACGTTAATCCCAATTAGGAAATTAGGAGAGTTACATTAAATAGTAGTGATGGGTAAATTACCAGTAAATCAAATATTTTAATTTACCAGGAAAATCTCTCCCTGACTGTAACAAATTTGGAGTGATTTTTCAGATTGTTGGATAGAAAATTTAATGAGAATTCCAAAAATGTGCTTAAAACAATAATTTTCTTACTCCGAGTGGGTTTTACAGGCGATTTTGTTCTTGACTGTTCTTTCAAACTGTGTTTCTGGTAGTCCAAACTTTGACACAGCTTTTTTCCCTGACTGTTCAAAATTTGGGGCGTTTTTTCAGGTTATTGGATAGGAAATTTAATGAGAATTCCAAAAATGTGCTTAAAACAATATTTTTTAACTCCAAGTGGGTTTTACAGGCGATTTTGTCCTTGACTGTTCTTTCAAACTGTATTTCTAGATTCTGGCAGTCCAAATTTTGACACAGCTTTTCTCTCTGACTGTATCAAATTTGAGGTGTTTTTTTAGGTTATTGGATAGAAAATTTAATGAGGATTCCAAAAATGTGCTTAAAACAATAATTTTCTTACTCCAAGTCGGTTTTACAGGCCATTTTGTTCTTGACTGTTCTTTCAAACTGTCTTTCTAGATTCTGGCAGTCCAAATTTTGACATAGCTTTTCTCCCTGATTGTACCAAATTTGGGGTGTTTTTTCAGGTTATTGGATAGAAAATTTAATGAGGATTCCAAAAATGTGCTTAAAACAATATTTTTTTAACTCCAAGTGGATTTTACAGGCGATTTTGTCCTTGACTGTTCTTTCAAACTGTGTTTCTGGTAGTCCAAACTTTGACACAGCTTTTCTCCCTGACTGTACCAAAGTTGGAGTGTTTTTTCAGGTTATTGGATAGAAAATTTAATGAGGATTCCAAAAATGTGCTTAAAATAATAATTTCCTTACTCCAAGTGGGTTTTACAGGCGGTTTTGTCCTTGACTGTTCTTTAAAACTGTGTTTCTGGTAGTTCAAACTTTGACACAGCTTTTCTCCCTGACTGTACCAAAGTTGGGGTGTTTTTTTCAGGTTATTGGATAGAATATTTAATGGGAATTCTAAAAATGTGCTTAAAACAATAATTTTCTTAATCCGAGTGTGTTTTACAGGCGATTTTGTCCTTGACTGTTCTTTCAAACTGTGTTTCTGACAGCCCAAACTTTGACACAGCTTTTCTCCCTGACTGTACCAAAGTTGGGGTGTTTTTTTCAGGTTATTGGATAGAATATTTAATGAGAATTCCAAAAATGTGCTTAAAACAATAATTTTTTAACTCCAAGTGAGTTTTACAGGCGATTTTGTTCTTGACTGTTCTTTCAAACTGTGTTTCTAGATTCTGGCAGTCCAAATTTTGACACAGCTTTTCTCTCTGACTGTATCAAATTTGGGGTGTTTTTTCAGGTTATTGGATAGAAAATTTAATGAGAATTCCAAAATTGTGCTTAAAACAATATTTTTTTAAGTCCAAGTGGGTTTTACAGGCGATTTTGTCCTTGCCTGTTCTTTTAAACGTGTTTCTGCCAGCCCAAACTTTGACACAGCTTTTCTCCCTGACTGCACCAAATTAGGTGTGTTTTTTCAGGTTATTGGATAGAAAATTTAATGAAAATTACGGAAATGTGCTTAAAACAATAATTTTCTTACTCCGAGTGTGTTTTATAGGCGATTTTGTCCTTGACTGTCCTTTAAATTTTTTATTTCAAGACCACAATTTCAATTGATTTAAATATTTGTTGCACCAAACCAGTTTTTCTTAAATAATTTGAAAACGGTGAAAGTTACAAAAAAATACAAGATACCAATAATGTTTCTAATCAACTCCTTAACTCAGCACTGTCAGTTTTCAGGACCATTTTTGCTTTCAGTATACAGGGTGTGTATCAAAATTATGATGATTGACTGTTTTTGGTCACCCTGTAGGCAATTTATCAGATATATTTTTTTGCTTTAGACCACTGGAAAGAGGAGCTCAAGACGGTTACTTTAAGTGGTTTAGTCTCCCTGATCTCCCAAAAATAAGCGAGTTACAGGGTGCTCAAATTTTAAACTACAACTTCAATTCAAAAATTTGATGCATAAAATTAGTTTCTGTTAAACAACTCAGAAATGGTGAAAGTTACGAAAAATTAAAAAAAAACAAAAATGTTAGTAAAGGTCTGCTAAACTCATGGATGAGAGTTTCACACAGTTTGTCACTGCCGCTACTATACAGGGGGTGCATGAAAAGTGTAATGATTCAGATTTATGACTTTTCAAAACGGTTATGGCTAATTTACGCCCATCATTAACAAAAAGAAATATTCACAAGCATCATAATTAATAAAGACCTATTCTTACCTTTATAAAATTAAGCTAAATTATGACACCATATTAGATTACTTTCTTTTATAACTTCATTCACATGTGTCGTTGTACTGTAGCTTTATAAGGGTTAAGGTAAGAATATTGAACTTAAAAAAATTATAAGACCTGTTTGAAAATAATAAACTAAAAATTAATTAAAAAAGAGTCAAAAATTGTCTAAGAGAATAAAAAAAAAAAATTTTAATGAATAATTACGAAATAAGCTAATTAATAGTGATAATGGTTGATTTTCGAGTGTAAAAGCTTTCGCAGTCGTTATCGAACGACCGCAAAAGCAAAAGCGAGAATGTCGATCCCTTTGCCAAGCTTTCTCGACGACAACTGGCTGCCTAAAACATCAACAGTTGTGCCCGAAGGCAGGTGATCGAAAAACTAAGACCCTCTCTCTTTTCGTTCTCACAAGTCCGTGACGACACGCTTTATGTTATCCCTTTTTCAGGTATTGACATGGGCAACTATTCTTAAAGTGGGGACGCGGTTTTCTGGAGGGGGCACCTGGACGACCAATAACGCCCCAACCTATGATGTCATCGGAGGAGGAGACAGAGTTTGGTTTGTACACAGATAAGCTCTTGAAGAAAACTAAAAGAACCAGACAACGCGTGGACGCCGGCGAGCCGCGTAACTCGTACTCTTCGATCCCGAATTTCAGTTCGCGACCGAATTTTCTTGGTTCGAGTGGTAATTTTTACGGCGCCATTTTCACCCAACATCAACAGTTCGGTCTTTTTGGACCGGGGTTCGCGCCCGCCAAAATGCTCAACGATCTACTTGCCCGACAAAAGTCGGAAGGTGACAGTGAGGACTCGGTGATTCGGTGTGACGGTGACAGTCCTCCTTCGGGAGAGGCACTCGCCCATCATATGTTACGCGATATTTTGCAAGGACGCAAACACGAACTGCTCGAACACGGACAAGATCACATTATGAACAACAACAACAACGAACCCAAAGCCAGTCCGGAACGCAATGATCCTGACGCAGCAACAATTAAAGAGTGCCTGGACGCTGATGGAAGACCTGAACTAATGGAAGACGCTATAAACGGTATGGAAACTGAGTCACTTCCATCGCCAAAAGTGGAACCAGCCAGTCCTGCCAAACCTGAGGATGCCAAGAAAGCTAGAGTGGAAAATATAGTGTCTGGGATGCGGTCTAGTCCAGCACCACCTCAGGTAAACGGTTGCAAAAAACGAAAACTTTATCAGCCACAACAACACGACAGCAATGCTGAACGGTATATTGATGATGAGGAGGAAGACACTGAACCAATAAAACAAAAAAGGGTGGAGAAAAACTTGCTTAAATCCCAGTTAAGGACAATGCAGGAACAGTTGGCTGAGATGCAGCAAAAGTACATGCAACTCTGCACTAGAGTGGAACAGGGTTCGGAGGAAAGTCAGGAAATTGAGGAAATCCCTAGTGACAGTGAACAGAGCCCTAAACGAACCCCCCCTCAATCTCCGACAACAAACACCTCAACCCCAACCCCAACTCAAGTGACTCCAACCTTAGCCCAGGAGGTGAGCAAAATGAAAATTAGTCCTCAACCACAATTCCACAACGGTTTACTCCATCACCCTCCACATCACATGAACAACGCTGCTGCAATGTATTTAGGCCATAAATTGCTAATGGAACAGGAAGCCAGACTGGCTAAGGAAGCAGCGGCGGTGGCACTAAATAACGAACTACAGCAACAGCACCACCACCACCAACAACAACAACAACACCACCACCACCAGCAACAGCAACAGCCAAAACCAGCAACCGAAAACATCACTGAACGACTGCAAATGATGAGAAGCATTGCAACTCCAACAGGCACAGACCTGGAAGGTCTGGCGGACGCCTTAAAAAGCGAAATTACAGCCTCCTTATCCAACTTAATCGACTCGATTTTGTCGCGTTTTGTGCATCAGAAACGTTCCAAAGACGCCGCAAATGCAGCAGAACAGTTAAACAAAGACCTGATGATGGCCTCACAGTTACTAGACCGGAAATCACCACGGACTAAAGTGGCACCTCCACCACCCCCAAATCAAAACCAAATGGTAAATGGACACGGTCCTCAAATGATGCCCGTGCATTCATTACCAAAAACCGATCTTCACATTCGACCTCCAATGTTTCAGCCCCCGAAACCTCCACCTGGGATTAGTCAAGCCCCCCTGTTCGGTATGAATCACTCTTTTTGCGTACAGAAACCTCAAGACGCCCCCGAACAGAACGAGGCCCTAAGTTTAGTGGTCGCCCCTAAAAAGAAGCGACACAAGGTAAGTTCACTCCCTCTCGCTTCGAAAACAGCTTTAATAAGTAAATCAGGATTTTCTGCCCTTCAAGGTGACAGACACCCGGATTACCCCGAGAACTGTCAGTCGTATCCTGGGTCAAGATGGTGGCGGTATGGGAATGTCTCCCGCTGCCATGGAGGCGAGTAGTGGAGGTGCGCCGTCATGTCCATCACCAAGGCCTCCCCCATATCACCAGCCGCCACCGATGTTGCCAGTTTCCCTTCCTACGTCGGTGGCGATTCCCAATCCCGGATTACACGAATCCCAGGTGTTTTCGCCCTACAGTCCCTTCTTCCACGGACCAAGTCATGGCCACCACATGGCAATGCAGGTGAGTTTTTTTTTTATTCAAGAAAATTAACCTGAGAAGCTTAAAAATTGTCTTTGTAACCAGTTTTCATAGTTTCCGGACAAACTGAAAGACCTTATCTTGAAAATTGACTTGGGAGGCTTAAAAACTGTCTTTCTAGCCAGTTTTTATAGTTTCAGACAAATTAAAAGAGTTTAATCTCGAAAATTGACTTAGAAACCAGTTAATTGACTTTCAAGTGGTGAAAATTAACCTGAGAAGCTTTAAAATTGTCTTTCTAGCCAGTTTTTATAGTTTCAGACAAATTGAAAGACTTTAGTCTTGAAAATTGACTTGGAAACTGTGAAAATTGACTTGAGAGGCTTAAAAACTGTCTTTGCAACCAGTTTTCATAGTTTCCGGACAAACTGAAAGACTTTAGTTTTGAAAATTGACTTGAAAACTGTGAAAATTGACTTGGGAGGCTTAAAAACGGTCTTTGTAGCCAGTTTTCATAGTTTCCGGACAAACTGAAACCTATAGTTTTGAAAATTGACTTGAAAACTGTGAAAATTGACTTGAGAGGTTTAAAAACTGTCTTTGCAACCAGTTTTCATAGTTTCCTGACAAACTGAAAGACTTTAGTCTTGAAAATTGACTTGAAAACTGTGAAAATTGACTTGGAAGGCTTAAAAACGGTCTTTGTAGCCAGTTTTTATAGTTTCAGACGAATCAAAAGAGTTTAATCTCGAAAATTGACTTAGAAACCAGTTAATTGACTTTAAAGTGGTGAAAATTAACCTGAGAAGCTTTAAAATTGTCTTTGTAACCAGTTTTTATAGCTTTCGGACAAATTGAAAGACTTTAGTCTTGAAAATTGATTTGGAAACTGTGAAAATTAACTTGAGAGGCTTAAAAACTATCTTTGCAGTCAGTCGTCATAGTTTTCATATAAATTCAACACTTTAGTAATGAAAATTGACTTGTAGACATGAAAAACTACTTTTTCTAAAACTTTGGACTACAAATTCACACATTTAAACCTTGAAAATTGACTTGAAGACCAAAAATGACTCTGAACCAATGAAAAGTGACATTAGAAGCTTAAAATTTGCATTTGAAGTAAGTTTTCATAATTTGAAACCAAATTTCAATATTTTAGTCTTGAAAATAGCCTTAAATACGGGATATTGACATTAGCTTCATGAAAATTGACTTGAAAGCTAACTTTTCAAGTTTTTTTACTTTGCTTTTCATTTTCTTAGAATTTTGGACTCTTTTTAGTGCTTTAATACTGCTTTCAGCTTGGAAAATCGAGTTTCAAGACTATCTTCACCAATTTTTTGACATAGTAGACTGTTAAATTGACTTCTAGACACGTCAGTGCTAAAAATTCGAGCATTTAAGTACGTTAAGGCTGTATTTAGCCTAAAAAATCTAATTTCAAGACTATCTTGACAAAGTTTTTGACTTATCAGGCCTGAGAACCAGTTTGTACACTGTCCACAGTCTTGAAAATTTCACTTCAAGCTTCCTTACTATTAAATTGACTTCTGCACTCTTCGATTCAAAAAATGCAGGTGATTTTTCACATAAATGTTAAAAACCAGACAAAAAAACCATAAAAATTCTCAGTTATTGGAAATTCTAGTCAATTTTAAGGTAAACTAATCAAAAGTCATGAAAATTGACTTACTAAGGAATTCCAGCTTTTAGTTGACAAATTAGTTAAACAAAAACTACTGAGCTAGTCAAATATCATGAAAATTTACTTCCAGAAACTTCAACTCAATTTTTATGCTTCAAATATTCACATCTAAGTAAAAATCAAGATAATTTGCTTAATATTTCCTTATTCTAGTCGTTTTTCATGGTTTTTTCAGGGTACTTTGTTAAAAGTATCGAAAACTACTTAAAATATCATAAAACTTGGATTATTTTACACTTACGAGCAAATTCTAGTGTTAATTTTCAAGCTGAAATTATTGAACGTTATTTTTTGCATTATTTTCAGGATTTGTTAATTTCACAAAAATTTTATGGTCACGTGACTTGTCGCCATTTTACGAAATTTATTATTTTTTCAAAACTTTTAACGTCACGTGACTTGCAAGCATTTTAAGGATTTAACATAATATTGCTACTTTTTAAGGTCACGGGATTTCCGTTATTTTGAAGATTTTTTTATTTTCCAAAAACTTCTGACGTTTTCCTTCATTTTGAGGATTTTTTTTATTTTGTAAGGTTACGAGACATTTTTCGTAATTTTCTCATTTTTTTTTATTTCAAAGTCACGTGACTTACTACCATTTTGTCGATTTCTTCAATTTTTGAAAAATGTTGAGAACTTTTTTGTCACATGACCTACTTCCATAATATTTTAGGGATTTGTCAATATTTCTAATTTTTAAGATCACATGACTATATCCACCATTTGTAGAATTTGTCAATTTTTTAAAAGTTTTATGTTTACGTGATTTCCTTTGACTTGTCGTAAATCTACTCTAGTTTCATGACAAAAACGACAAAATAAAATAACAAAATACAAGAAACAACCTAATCTAATTAAATCTTAAAATTAGGTTTTTTTGTATAGTTTTTTTTTTTATAGAATCTTATCAATTTTGGCTTAATTTTCACAGAAAAACCACTATGCAACACATGTTAACTGTATTGCATAAAACATTTTAAATCTACACAAATCAAAAATTAATAATAAATTCATGGTCAAGTTAATCAAACAATTTCGAAACTTTCACTTTTACCACCCAAAACAAAATAATATAATAATAACCCATTTTAGGTCGACAAAAGTGTTTTCGATTTTTAATAGTATCAATTTTATTAAAATATCCCGGTTATTAAACATTGAAAGTGAACTCGAATTGCCGTTAAAACGATATTATAAAACAAATAATTTGTTGCAAAAATATTCGAAAATTCTATTTAATGTTAATATTTATTTTATGCGGTGTGGGTCAATCACACTTGTTAAAAAACGATTTTATTTCATCGAGGTATTAAAGTGTTTTAATTCGCGCCAAATCTGCTGCATTTATTGTTTGAGGGTAATTTAGTTGTGTCAAAAATCAGTTATTTTTTAAACTTTTTGGACTTTTAAACAGGTTTTTACATAGTTGTTTAAAACGGTAACAGTTTATATTAAATTTTGTGTTGAAGAAACGGTTCTAGCCAAAATACTGTCAGTTAATAGTAAAGATGGTTGACTAGAGCAAATATTTAGTCAATTTTCATGATTTTTAGTCGATTTTAAAAATTTTCAGCTTGAAAGCTAAAAGTGTAATTCTCAAAGCAGGAAAAGCTACAAGAATGGCCCATAAGTGAATATTAAAAGTCAATTTTTTAGAATTTTCAACTGGTTTTCAATATTTTCAGCTTAAAATTTCCAAGAGCGAATATTCAGTCAATTTTCATGAATTTTCAATATTTTCAGCTAGAAAATTGACTTGAAAACTAAAAGTGTAATTCTCGAAGCATGAAGTTATAAGAATTTTTTATAAATAAATACTAAAAATCAATTTTTGCGCAAATATTTAGTCAGTTTTCATGATTTTTAGTCGATTTTCAAAATTTTCAGCTTGAAAACTAAAAGTGTAATTCTCAAAGCAGGAAAAGTTACAGGAATGGCCCATAAGTGAATATTTTAAAAGTCAATTTGTTACAATGTTTAACTGGTTTTTAATATTTTCAGCTTAAAATTTGTCAATAGCAAATATTCAGTCAGTTTTCATGAATTTTAATTGGTTTTCAATATTTTCAGCTTGAAAATTGACTTGAAAACTAAAAGTGTAATTCTCGAAGCATAAAAAGTTACAAGAATTTCTTATAAGTGAATATTAAAAGTCAATTTTCGCGATTTTTAGTTGGCTTTCAATATTTTCAACTTAAAATTTGTCAAGAGCGAATATTCAGTCAATTTTCATTAATTTTAGTCGATTTTCAAAATTTTCAGCTTGAAAACTAAAAGTGTAATTCTCAAAGCAGGAAAAGTTACAAGAATGGCCCATAAGTGAATATTAAAAGTCAATTTTTTAGAATTTTCAACTGGTTTTCAATATTTTCAGCTTAAAATTTCCAAGAGCGAATATTCAGTCAATTTTCATGAATTTTCGTTGATTTTAATATTTTCAGCTAGAAAATTGATTTGAAAACTAAAAGTGTATTTCTCGAAGCATAAAAAGTTACAAGAATTTCTTATAAGTGAATATTAAAAGTCAATTTTCGCGATTTTTAGTTAGCTTTCAATATTATCAGCTTAAAATTTGTCAAGAGCGAATATTCAGTCAATTTTCATGATTTTTAGTCGATTTTCAAAATTTTCAGCTTGAAAACTAAAAGTGTAATTCTCAAAGCAGGAAAAGTTACAAGAATGGCCCATAAGTGAATTTAAAAGTCAATTTTTTAGAACTTTCAACTGGTTTTCAATATTTTCAGCTTAAAATTTCCAAGAGCGAATATTCAGTCAATTTTCATGAATTTTCGTTGATTTTCAATATTTTCAGCTAGGAAATTGACTTGAAAACTAAAAGTGTAATTCTCAAAGCATGAAAAGTTACAAGAATTTTTTATAAATAAATACTAAAAATCAATTTTTGCGATTTTTAGTTGGCGTTCAATATTTTCAGCATAAAATTTGTCAAGAGCGAATATTCAGTCAATTTTCATGATTTTTAGTCGATTTTCAAAATTTTCAGCTGTACAACAATTTTCCATAAGCGAATATTAAGTCAATTTTTAGTTAACTAAATATTTTTAGCTTAAAACTTGACTAGACTTTGCTGATAAGTGAATATTACTTCAACTGTTATGATATTTGACTAGTTTTTTGTATTTTTAATTTGAAAATTGACTTGCAAATGAAAGTTGAATTGATAGATATTTTAGATATTATTTTTTTTTAAATTAATTAAAAATAAAATTTAACAAAATTGCGACAAGTCACGTGACCATCAAATTTTCGAAAATTAATAAATTCTCAAAATAGCGGAAGGAGTCACGTGACCTTCAATTTTTTTGGGGGAAAAGGTCAAGTGACCTTAAAATTAGAAATTTTGACAAATTAAAAAAAAAACTTTTTTGAAAATTCAAATTTTTTGAAAAAATGTACCGCGATATGGCGGCAAATCAGGTGACTTTTGACAACCTTTTGAGAAATTTGACAGTCCGTGACCTTAAATCATAAAAATTTTGGAAATTTTAAAAATGTCGAAGAGCCTTGTGATACATTTTGAAAAAATTAGAAAATTGTGCATATCCACGTGACATTGGTTGTGTCGAAAGGCTTTATTAAAAATAGTGCGACGTTGCCAAACTTTGCAAAATTTCCATATTAAAAAATTTATTTTCTGTTCTATTTATTTCAGGCCTCCTCCTCACCCCCTCGCATGCACAAACTGGAGAGAGAATCACCCCCGGTGCATCATCCCCCCACGTTATTGCACCCGGCCCTGTTGGCGGCCGCGCAGCACGGTGGTTCCCCCGACTACTCGCACATGCGCGCGCCCTCTGGCGGACTCAAAATGGACAATGGCGACCGAAACTCAGACTGTAACTCGGGCGACATGTCCTACGATGGAATGCAGCCTACTATATCCTTTTTATGCAAAACCGACTATGCGAATAACGGTTTATGCGGCCAGACTGCGCATCATGTACGTTTCAACGACATTTTTCTTTTTTTTTTTAATTGAATGGGGCACAAAGTGGGCAATATATGCGGGGAACTTTAATCCTTTTTGTGAGGGTCTTCCTATTTAAGCTGAGATTGGGGGTCAATTTCTTGATATAAGGTATCCGGTTAAATGTCACAAGAGGGAAACCGTACAGGTGTATGCAAATACGAGAAATTCAGTCTTTTTCTTTTTATTTAGAAGTTTTGCTATTCTACAATTACAAGCCAAATTGTATGGTCACAGAACTAAAAAACTACAAATTTCAATGATTCTATCATGTTTTAGAGAGTTTACATTTCAAATTAACGGTTATTCTGCTTAAAACGTTCACGTGACCATAGAAGCTGGTTTTTCTGCCTTGTTTAGCACTGTCAGGCTCAAAATTAGTCAATTAGTATCTGCAATTCTTTCTTAGTTGATTGATCAGCATCATCAATGTGATCAACTTCATCCACTTTAACGTCTTTGGCATCATTGTTGATTAAGTTGAATCTCTTAGTGTATCGGCATCTACATGAAGCATCTTTGTATCATTATCTTCTCATACTGATGCTTTTAGCCTTGTTTTTGAGTAAATGAACCACTGTCTTTGTGTGCTAACATCTGCATCGCTTTCTGAACAATCGTCTGCATATCCTAGAGAATACAAACCCACCAGTTTAGCTTAGAGCAATGATGACAGAACTCCTCTTTGAATATTCTACCAAAATAACTATTTTTGCTCTCTTCTTTGGACCATCTGAGCAAGAGACTATAGTAGTCTTCTAGTCTATTTAAATCATCCAAAGCTAAGTCTGTTTAAGTCATTTTTAAGAAAGAACTCTCTAAGTTGTGGTCTTTTTTATCTATAACACTTTCTAGGGATGTAAGCAGCCAAATTCCTTTTGTCTGTATGCTAATAAGGTTTTCTGGCCTTTTTGCAGCACAACAGTGTGATAGTTCAAACATTCCCCACGCTTTTCTTCTTGGTCTTCTACTTTCTCCTATAATCTGGCAAATATCTTCTTTATCCAACTATTTAGAGCAAATTTTCCCTCTCTTTCGTTAGGTCGTCTGCATATCCTAGACAATACAATCCGTCCCTTGATAGCTTCTTCACCAGTTTAGCACAGAGCAATGATGACAGAACTCCTTGACAGAATTGATGACAGAATTTTCTTCTTATTATTGCCTTCTTTAGAGCAGTTTCTATTCATTTACAGATTTCCTGTAGAACCCGTTTCCTATCCAACCTTCTTCCAATAGAATCATATCTGAGAACATAGATTTTTGCACTCCCCACTCTTTTCTTCTTGATCTTCTACTTTCTCCTATAATGAGACAAATATCTTCTTTATCCAACTATTTAGAGTAAATTTGTCCTCTCCGTCATTCTTGTAGGACAACCTTTACATACAAAAAATGAACTTTGAAGGTTTAAGTTACTTTTTCAAAGGTTAACAGTTACAGTCTGTAATTTTGAGCGACAAAGAGTAATAGGGCAATAGGTATAGCAGCTCCTCCTACAAAACATATTCCCCTATTTCAAAGAAAAAAAAATCGTGCGACTCGTCATACGGTTTTCTAAACTCTACATCATTTATTAAAGTTCCATCAGCAGCAATATTGATCAAATTTGTGCTCCTACTTTTGGAGGGCAAAAGAAAAATTTTTTTTGTTATTTTTCAATCATTTTAGCATATTTTCTCTCTTTTTTCTCAACGCAGCCAAATATTTCCTTAACTCCCGAACACTCCTCAACATTAACGCCAATGCACCTGAGGAAAGCCAAGCTGATGTTCTTCTGGGTGCGATATCCCAGTTCTGCGGTTCTCAAAATGTACTTCCCCGACATCAAGTTCAACAAGAACAACACTGCCCAGCTGGTTAAATGGTTCTCAAACTTTAGGTAAGTTTTTTTTTTAATACCAAGTTAATATACATCATCGACAGGGCACTTAGATGTGTGTAACAGATGGTGGTATTAAACGATAAGATAAGGAAAATCGATAGTAATGTGTGCTTGCTTATCCATAAGGGAAGAGGATATTATGGAAAATTATTGTAGGCACTTTGCCTTTTTCTGTTGTTTGTAAAGTCAGAAATATGGGAAGAAATTACAGGTTGACGTCAATGTTATCGTTCAGGTTGAGCATATGGCCTAAGATAACGTTTCCACTTAGTACACTTGTACAGAATACGGTAAAGTTATCAATACTGTTTGTATTTTGTATATGAATATGAATTTTTATGTTATCTTTTGTGGGAAAGCTACTAGATGTGCGATAAAAGTCCTAATTTTAAAATATAGAAGAAGGAAGAGCGAAAAAGTAAAAGTTACCTACTTCAATTCAACAATAAGTTCAAGTAACATTGAAAACACAAAAGAAGCGTTTAATACAATACTAACAGATCGAGTTGTAATAGAATTTAATAAAGGACAGGAAAATAGAAAACATTTCTAAAAAAAAATAAAAAATATTGCATAAATAGATCAATAGAATGTGATAACGTCAAAACTGTCAAACCATACTCCAAAGTTGCAAAAATCAGGGTTTAGAAACGTTTTCTTGCAGCATTTGATATAAAACGCGTTTCTGAGATTTATGACAGTTATTTTGACAATTGTCACGTGACCGTCTAGCTAAATAGTGTTTTACAATCACGTGACAACTGTCACTAACGTCATACCATGCTCAAAAGTTGCAAAATCAGGATTTCAAAACGTTTTCTTGCAGTATTTGATTTAAAAACGTGTTTCTGAGATTTACGACAGTAATTTTGACAATTGTCACTTCATAGTCTAGCTAAATAGTCTTCTAAAATCACGTGACAAATGTCAATAACGTCAAAACTGTCAAACAATGCTCTAAAGTTTGCAAAAATCAGGATTTAGAAACGTTTTCTTGCAGTATTTGATATAAAACGTGTTTCTGAGAATGATGACAGTTATTTTGACAATTATCACGTGACCGTCTAACTAAATAGTGTCCTACAATCACGTGACTACTGTCACTAACGTCAAAACTGTCAAACCATGCTCTAAAGTTGCAAAAATCAGGATTTAGAAACGTTTTCTTGCAGTATTTGATTTAAAACGTGTTTCTGAGATTTATGACAGTTATTTTGACAATTTTTACTTCATAGTCTAGCTAAACAGTCTTATGAAATCACGTGACAACTGTCACTAACGTCAAAACTGTCAAACCATGCTCCAAAGTTGCAAAAATCAGGGTTTAGAAAAATTTTCTTGCAGTATTTGATATAAAACGTGTTTCTGAGATTTATGACAGTTATTTTGACAATTGTCACGTGACCGTCTAGCTAAATAGGGTTTTACAATCACGTGACAACTGTCACTAACGTCAAAACTGTCAAACCATGCTCAAAAGTTGCAAAATCAGGATTTCAAAACGTTTTCTTGCAGTATTTGATTTAAAAACGTGTTTCTGAGATTTACGACAGTTATTTTGACAATTGTCACTTCATAGTCTAGCTAAATAGTCTTCTGAAATCACGTGACAACTGTCAATAACGTCAAACTGTCAAACAATGCTCTAAAGTTTGCAAAAATCAGGATTTAGAAACGTTTTCTTGCAGTATTTGATTTAAAACGTGTTTCTGAGATTTATGACAGTTATTTTGACAATTTTTACTTCATAGTCTAGCTAAGCAGTCTTATGAAATCACGTGACAACTGTCACTAACGTCAAAACTGTCAAACCATGCTCCAAAGTTGCAAAAATCAGGGTTTAGAAAAGTTTTCTTGCAGTATTTGATATAAAACGTGTTTCTGAGATTTATGACAGTTATTTTGACAATTGTCACGTGACCGTCTAGCTAAATAGTGTTCTAAAATCACGTGACAACTGTCACTAACGTCAAAACTATCAAACCATGCTCAAAAGTTGCAAAATCAGGATTTCAAAACGTTTTCTTGCAGTATTTGATTTAAAAACGTGTTTCTGAGATTTACGACAGTTATTTTGACAATTGTCACTTCATAGTCTAGCTAAATAGTCTTCTGAAATCACGTGACAACTGTCAATAACGTCAAACTGTCAAACAATGCTCTAAAGTTTGCAAAAATCAGGATTTAGAAAAGTTTTCTTGCAGTATTTGATATAAAACGTGTTTCTGAGAATTATGACAGTTATTTTGACAATTATAACGTGACCGTCTAGCTAAATAGTGTTCTAAAATCACGTGACAACTGTCACTAACGTCAAAACTGTCAAACCATGCTCTAAAGTTGCAAAAATCAGGGTTTAAAAACGTCTTCTTGAAGTATTTGATATAAAACGTGTTTCTTTGTTTTATGACAGTTATTTTGCCAATTGTCACGTGATCGTCTAACTAAATAGTGTTCTACAATCACGTGACAACTGTCACTAACGTCAAAACTGTCAAACCATGCTCAAAAGTTTCAAAAATCAGGATTTTTTTTTACGCCATTCAATATTTTGACTTGGCAACACTTTTTCCAGGTCATTTGTTATTTTTACTGTTTTTATTCATTAATTTTTCCGTTGTTTTTATCTTTCTTTGCTTACTTTTCTTCTTTCAAGCTCTGACTATTTCTACCTACCTATTCTACTGATTTAAGTAAATTTACTCTCCTTTTCTTTCTTCTTTCCTTCTATATTTTTTAATTTTTTTAACTCACCAACTTCTTTTCCTAAAAATTTGCTCTAAGCATTGTACAGGGCAGTAATAGACTTCTTTTATGTCTCTACAGGGCCAAATCAGTACAATTTCTTCTCAGATTGTTTGGCTTCTTCCCCCTCTTGCTTGCTGATTTTAATCGCATTTTTAAATTTTTTCTGTTTGTCTTTTTCCATATTCTTACATTCTTCTTTCTTTTTTTTTCGAAATCTTCCATGTTTTTGGAGTGGTTTTGTTTTTTTTTTCTTTTACTTATTTCACTCATCTTTGCTCAAATTTATCCTCATTTTTTTATGTTTTTACAATAGTTTTGCAATTTTTTTGTTCCATGTTTTCCTTCATCTATTTTTTTGTATTTTCGCGCATTTTCGATATTTTTTTTTCACAGTGCATGTTTTGTAATTACTAATATACTTTTTCTTTAATTCCTTCATGTTTTTGGTGTTTATTCTTTCTTTCATCTTTCACTGGTTTTTGCTCTAAAGTTGCATTTTGATTTTTTTGTTTTGTCTCTTTTATTACTGTCTCTCTGTTTTCATCTACTTTTTTGTGTGCGAAAAGTTGCTAATTAAGCACGGTAGTAAAGGACAAAAATATCTGGGGAACTAAAAGAGATATTAGCCATGTTTTTATATTAAATTTAATAAGTTTTGTAAATGCCATTGTTCCCATTGTGGAACGTTTTAAAATATTCTAAAATCAGAGGAAATGGACACTTTTGGTTAATAATTAGGACAAATCATTACTGAACACTCTATATTGAACATAAAAAGAACTAGAGAAGAGCTATTATCTTAAGTTCCCTGTTAGCAACAAAAAAGCCCTACAGAGCACACAAAACAATGGTATATTTTCAAATTAAAATTGCAAACTTACTTGGGTAAAAGATCATCCTGGGGGAACAAAAGGGCGCAATCCGACATTGGAAGTTTTCTTTCTGGAACGATTGTTACTTGAAGTTGGTAAGCGCTAATTAGTCATTGTTAATTAAAAAAAAAGTCTGGATTCGATAATATGTTTGTCGGAGAAGTTACGGTATAGTTTTTAAGCTGTCAGGCGTCTCCTTTTTGTTTTCAAGTTTTTTAAAGAGAGAGAGAAAAAAATTGTGCGAAAATATGAGAGAAAAACAAAAGTGAAGGGAGAAAATTTATTTAGAAAAAAATATGTAAAGAAGAAGAAACCCAATAGGACCAGTAGCTTTTACAAGATCGTTTTAATGGGTTTTTGCCCTTAAGGACCTCCTTAAGGAGTTACAGGGCAAAATGTGGAAGGGTGCACCAAACTTGATTTTGACTGAGCGTAGCTTCGTTATTTGAGGATCTACAAAAAGGTGTAAATAAGGAGAGTTGTAGGAAATTTCATCTTTTACAAGATTGTATTAACGTATTTTTGCCCTTAAGGGCCTCCTAAAGGAGTTACAAGGCAAAATGTAGAAGGGTGCATCAAACTTGATTTTTACTGTGTAGCTTCGTTATTTGAGAAGCTACAAAAAAGGGTAAATAAGGAAAGATGTGGGAAATTTTATCCTTTACAAGATTGTGTTAATGTGTTTTTGCCCTTAAGGGCCTCCTTAAGGAGTTACAGGGCAAAATGTGGAAGGGTGCATCAAACTTGATTTTGACTGTTTAGCTTCGTTAATTGAGGAGCTACAAAAAAGTAGAAAAAAGGAAAGTTGTAGGAAATTTTGATTTGTGATTGGTCAAGAAAAGTAGCTTCCAGCTTTCTGCTTTTTCTTGACCAGTCACAAACTTTTGCAAATTGATAGTGCCCACATGTAGACTTGCTTTGCGTATTTTTTCTACTGAATCTACCTTGTATATTAATGTTTTTATAGTAATCTATGAAAAGAGAACAGGATAATTAGTGCGTTGATATTAAATTTGTAAAGAAATGTAGGTAATTAGTGTTGACGAGAGAAAATCTTTTACACCTCCGGAGAAAAACCTCCACTAATTAGTCTCGAGAACTTAAGAGTAAGTTATTTATTTAATTGAGCCTCTAATTAAGAAATTGGCTTTCAAATAAACACCAGTGGCAGAAATTTAAAATTTAAAAAGCCCCTCTCGGCCTTGACTACCAAATTCCCACCAGGTAAAGCACACGTGAAAAACCGTTTCCTTAAGGGCAAAAGACGTTGGGCCCTAACAAAAGATTTAGTCAGCTGCCTTTTTGATTCACCCTCCCCTTTTCACGTTCCCATAACGTCTTGGAAGACTTCTTTCAAAGTGTATAAGGCACGCGTCTTTAACGAACTTTCTGGCCCTCACCATCTGTTTATACAACAAAAGGTGTGTTTCTTCAATTCCTTTCTTGACAAGTCGATGATATAGTGTAAATTAAGCTTACCAGCAGTATTAAGTAATTATTGTTATTTAAAATTTTATGGCAAAAATATTAGAATGTATGAGAAACCTAAATTTTCTTACTTTTGATCTGGCAGAGACAGGTAAATTTGAAAAATCTTTCACTATTAAGAAATTAGCCCTGAATATACTAATTCATTTAATCCTGAATAACTCCCTAAATTTATAAATGAGAAATCTTGTTTTACTTACGTTGGATAGCCAATAAAATTACCTATCCAACGGTATAGTAACTTTGATTAGTTGATCATACTGTTCGGCTTCTGCAAGGCTTCAAACTTGACTAGCTAGAAATTAGCCCTGAATACACTCATTCGTTTTTTCCTGAATAACTCTCTTAATTAATAAATAAGAAAGTTTGTTTTACTTACGTTGGATAGCCAATAAAATTAGCCATCCAATGGTATAATAATATTATTAATACTTTTTCCATCACTAATGCTTTTATCACAATGATTAATATTTTATTTAAATTTTTTCAGATTTCTTTTGTCAGTGTTTCTGTCATCTTTTATTCTATTTAGTCATTTTTCTAAATTTTTATCTATTTTTTGTTAATCAGTCTTCGAATCTTTTTTTTTTGATTTTTTTGTTTTGTTCAAGGTACAATTACTTTTTAAAATAAAATACAATCACAAATACAATTTTAAAGTAACATTTTTACATCGCACTGTTCAAATTAAATTTTTGTTTTTATTATTTCATTGTCAGCCAAAATATTAATCATACACATACAAGGTGGAAAAACTTTTAAAATAAGCAACTTAATACAAGTTTGACTATTAAAAACAAAGGAGATATGATTAGTTAAAGTTAGATTTAACAGAAACAATTTACTAAGAGTTTCTTTTCTTCTACCAAATCACGTTTTCTTGTGTGAAGTGAATTTTTCAGTTTTTACGTTAAAACCAGACAATTTACACCAAAAATATATAACGGACTTAAGATGTTTCCCGATGGGTTACATCTACCCGTTTTTGAGATATACCGGCTCCATTAGTATCAAAGCAAAGCTAATCCACCCTCTAAATATTAATTATGCATGCTCAATTGGTCTGTAATTGGCATTCGATTCAATCACACACATTATATCGCCTTGTTTATAGGTAAATATAATTCGATGTAACATTACTGTAATGTATACATTTTTACATTATTAATCGGATGGTGCAATCCGTCCATATCCCACAACCACACAATAATAAGAACGGGGCAGATGTTCAAATCGGCAAAACCGTTAGAAGAACCGTGTTTTTATAAAGATTAGGTCAATAGGGTTACACCCCTCGGTATATATGGACAAAGTGATTAAGGGAAGGGAAGTTATAGTGTCTAGTAGATAGTCACAAAAGAAAGTGAAAATGTGTGATTATTCCAAAAAATTTTGTTATTCTTGCAGAAGGAGAAAAATGTTTTTTTTATTTAAAATAACTCGTTTCTGAGTTTTTTTAGGTTATTGGATAGAACATTTAATGAGGATTCCAAAAATTTGCTTAAAACACCCTTTTTTCCACTCCAAGTGGGTTGTACAGACGATTTTGGTCTCCGACTGTCCTTTCAAACTGTGTTTCTGGCAGTTCAAAGTTTGACACCATTTTCTCCTTGAGTGTACTAAATCTTATAGTGTTTTTTTAGGTTATCGGATAGGTATTTTAATGAGGAATCCAAAAATGTGCTTGAAACAGTCATTTTTCCACTCTAAATGGGTTTTACAGACGATTTTGTCTCTGAACTGTCCTTTCAAACTGTGTTTCTGGCAGTTCAAATTTTGACATCGCTTTTTATTCGGAGTGTACCAAATTTTGTAGCGGTTTTTTAGGTTATTGAATAGGAAATTTAATGAGGATTCCAAAAATTTGTTCAAAACACCCTTTTTTTAACTCCAAGTCGATTTTACAGACGATTTTGTCTCTGACTGTCCTTTCAAACTGTGTTTTTGGCAGTTCAAACTTTGACATCGCTTTTTATTCGGACTGTACGAAATTTTGTAGCGGTTTTTTAGGTTATCGGATAGGAAATTTAATGAGGATTCCAAAAATTTGTTTAAAACACACTTTTTTCCACTCCAAGTGGATTTTACAAACGATTTTGTCTCTGACTGTCCTTTCAAACTGTGTTTCTGGCAGTTCAAACTTTGATATTGCTTTTTATTCGGACTGTACCAAATCTTGTAGCGGTTTTTTTAGGTTATTGGATAGGAAATTTAATGAGGAATCCAAAAATTTGCTTAAAACAGTCATTTTCCCACTCTAAATGGGTTTTACAGGCGATTTGGTCTCTACTTTCAAACTGTGTTCTTGTCAGTTCAAATTTTGACACTTCCTTTCTCCTTGACTGTACCAAATTTTCTAGTGGTTTTTTAGGTTATAGGATAGGAAATTTAATGAGGATTCCAAAAATTTGTTTAAAACACACTTTTTTCCACTCCAAGTGGATTTTACAAACGATTTTGTCTCTGACTGTCCTTTCAAACTGTGTTTCTGGCAGTTCAAACTTTGATATCGCTTTTTATTCGGACTGTACTAAATCTTGTAGCGGTTTTTTAGATTATTGGATAGGAAATTTAATGAGGAATCCAAAAATTTGCTTAAAACAGTCACTTTCCAACTCTAAATGGATTTTACAGGCGATTTGGTCTCTGACTGTACTTTCAAACTGTGTTCCTGTCAGTTCAAATTTTGACACTTCCTTTCTCCTTGACTGTACCAAATTTTCTAGTGGTTTTTTAGGTTATTGGATAGGAAATTTAATGAGGATTAGAAAAATTTGCTTAAAACAGTAATTTTCCCACTCTAAGTGGGGTTTATAGGCGATTTGGTCCTTAACTGTCCTTTCAAACTGTGTTTCTGTCAGTTAAAACTTTGACACCGCTTTTCTCCCTGACTGTACCAAATATTCTAAAGTTTTTTCACGCTACTGTATAGGGAATTTAATGGCAATTCCAAAAATGTGCTTGAAACAGTCATTTTCTCACTCCTAGTAAGTTTTACAAGCGATTTTGTTTTTGACTGTTCTTTCAAACTGTGTTTCTGGCAGTTCAAAGTTTGACACCATTTTCTGCTTGACTGTACCAAATCTTGCAGTGGATTTTTAGGTTATTGGATAGAAAACTTAATAAAGATTCCAAAAATGTGCTTAAAACACTCAATTTCTCACTCCAAGTGGATTTGGCAAGCCAATTTGTCTCTAACCGTCAAATTGTCTTCAAAAGTTGCAAAAATTAGGATTTATAAAAGTTTTGCAATGTTCGATACCAAACGTGTCTTTCAAATTTATGCCAGTTCTTTTGACAGTAGTCACGTGATTGCTTAGCAAAACTATCCTCCAAAAACCACGTGACATCACGGATATCTGTCGCTTAATGTGAAAACTCTCAAAATTTGCAAGAATTACAGTTTAACACAGTTTTCGAAACAAGACATAATTCTGACATTGTGATGATATGACAGTTGTTTTGACAATTTTCAGTAAATAACAAATTGTTGAAATAATAATATTTTCATATTCGCCTCATTTTTGTCCTGTCAAACACATAATTATTGGTCACAATTTAAACCTGAGGTAATAAAGAAAAGTGACAAAAAGTTGAAAATGCAATTTTTTTTTTGAAAAGGCTACTTTTTCATAAAAAAAAGTTATAAAACTGAAACTCATTTGGTTTACTTTACCTTACCGATAAATAAGATAATAAAGCTCATTTTTGCTATAAGCAGCAATGAGCATTGTAAGGAGTAATTCCATTACATCTGCGATTTGTCACAAACAAATTTCACCCTTAATGATGATTTTAGTTTTGTTCAATAAAGACCGCACCTTCTTAGATCAAATCTAAATTATTATCAAAGTGTAATTAATGCAGCACTAGGCTGGGCTTCTTTAATTAAAAACCAAGTACGTGGATCGATTTGGGGTTGACCGGAAGCAATTTACCGGTGTACACCTTCTTCCCGCCCCCTCCCTTCCGCCACCCCAACAGATTTCTCCGCATAATTATTATCCTAATTAATTGCCTTAATTGCCGCCTCTCTTATTATTGCTGATTGATAGTTAATTGTTCAGGCCTGAGTCGCCCTTTAATCGACTGCAGCCCTATGATCACGTGTTTGATATTCAGTTATTAAGTGATTATAAGGAAACTGCTTGACAAATTCGTAAATCGGTAGATTGAAGAAAGATAGTTTGTAAAAGTGCGGTAATAAGAAACTAGAAAATCGAGAGAAACAATTCTGGTAAAAGCAAATCATAGAAGAGTAAAATAAGTTGGTACATTATGTTTTTAACAAAAGTTGAAAAAATAGTACCAAACAAGCCAAAAAACTGAAAAACTTTTTTTTTCACTGAATTTAGTGCAATAAAATAAAATTAAAAAATTGTAGAAGAAAAAAAGACAATAATTGAAAATACATAAAACAAGTAAAAGAGAACAGGAATGCTGTAACACAATGACTAAAATTATTAAATATTAAGTTAAGCAAGAAAAAAAACAGAAAAGTAACGCAATGACTAAACTTTTAAAAAAGGAATAAAAATTTAGTGGATAAGACAACAAAAAATTAATAAAAAAATACAAGAATAACATGATTATTAAGTTAAAGTAAGGGATAAAAATTGGCTAAAAAAATTTCTGAAAATTGGAATTATTAAAAAAAAATCTGTGTTAATCAGTTAAAAACAACTGGAACAGTAAAATAGGTTAAATAAGAGCAAAAACTAGTTAACAGACTGAGAAAAAATGTGTTAAATAAGTTTTTTTTTTACAAAAACATCACGTGACATCTGTGGGTGATAACATTTGGAGAAAACACTGCTACTGGGTGTCTTTTAAAACGATTTTGCTACAAACATGTTATGGAAAGTGTAATTTCTTTGACCTTTTATCAGTTCAAACCCGCATGTTAAGACAAGATGACGCATTTTAATGGCGGACACCTGCGTGTTTTCAACACGTTTCGAACGATTAGGCGTCCTAAATAATTAAGTACCAGCACTAACCAGAGTTTTTTTTTTGCAGAGAATTCTACTACATCCAAATGGAAAAGTATGCAAGACAAGCGGTGTCCGAAGGGGTGAAAAACGCTGACGATTTGCACGTTGGGGGCGATTCGGAGCTCTACAGGGTGTTGAATCTGCACTACAACAGAAACAATCACATCGAGGTATGGGGCCCACAGGTTCGTGACAACCCAGACATCGACCGATTTTTTATCACGTTTTTTTGCCTTTTTTTTTTTTGAATATTATGCATGACAATGTTTTCTTTTTTTCTGGGTTTGTAGATGTCTTGGGGCAGTTCACTGAACAAAAAATTTTTTTGCCGCACTACAAAATTATTATTATTTCTTTTGAACGCTTTGTTTTGTCTGTTTTTTTTCTTGTTTTATAAACGCACAACTCCGTACTAAATGTGATTTTTTTCACATTTTTTTTATCTAAAAAGTTATCTATTTGCAAGACTAATATCAAAAACCAACTAGTGATCAAACAACGTATCTGTAACTCGGTTATTTTTGGGAGTTGAGGGAGGTTTAACCACTCAAATTAACCCTCTTGAGCTTCACTTTTTAGTCGTGTTAAGCAAAAAATTCTATCTGAAAAACTGCGTACAGGGTGACCAAAAACAGTCAATCACCACACTTTTCATGCACAACCTATAATCTGGAAGCAAAAACTGTCCTGCAAGCTTACGGTCCTGAATTAAGGAGTTGATTAGGGATATTTTTGGTCTCTTGCAAATTTTCTGTAACTTTTACTGTTTTCGAGTTATTTAACAAAAACTGGTTTCATGCAACAAATCAGTTGAAATTGTGGTTTTAAATTTGAACACCCTGTAATTCAGTTATTTTTGAGAGGAGTAGCAGTTAATTAGGAACATTTTTGGTCTCTTGCAACTTGCAACTTTCAATGTTTTTGAGTTATTTAGGAAAAACTGGTTTGGTGCAACAAATATTTAAATCAAATTTGAACACAGTTCAAAGAACAGTCAGATACAAAATCGTCTGTAAAACCCACTTGTAGTGAGAAAATGACTGTTTTAACCACATTCTTGGAATCTCCATTAAATTTCCTATTCAATAACATGAAAAAAACACTACAAAATTTGGTACAGTCAAGGATAAAAGCGGTGTCAAATTTTGAACTACCAGAAACACAGTTTAAATAAAAGTACTGTCAGAGACCAAATCGCCTGTAAAACCCACTTGAAGTGAGAACAGCACTGTTTTGAGCACATTTGTCGAATCGCCATTAAATTTCCTATCCAATAACATGAAAAAACAGTAAAAACTTTGGTACAGTCAGCGAGAAAAGCGGTGTCATAGTTTGAACTACCTGAAACACAGTTTGAAAGGACAGTCACGGACAAAATCGTCTGTAAAACCCAATTGGAGTGAGAAAATGACTGTTTTAAGCACATTTTTGGAATCCCCAGTAAATTTCCTATCCAATATCATGAAAAACACTACAAAATTTGGTACAGTGAGAGATAAAAGCAGGGTCAAAATTTGAACTATCAGAAACACAGTTGAAAATAACAATCAGAAAAAAAAATCGCCTGTAAAACCCACTTGGAGTGAGAAAATGACTGTTTTAAGCATATTTTTGGAATCCCCACTAAATTTCCTATCCAATATCATGAAAAACACTACAAAACTTGGTACAGTCAGGGAGAAAAGCGATGCCAAAATTTGAACTACCAGAAACACAGTTTGAAAGAACAGTCAGAAACAAAATCGACTGTAAAACCCACTTGGAGTGAGAAAATCAGTGTTTTAAGCATATTTTTGAAATCCCCACTAAATTTCCTATTTAGTAACATGAAAAAAACACTACAAAATTTGGTACAGTCAGGGAGAAAAGCGGTGTCAAAATTTGAACTACCAGAAACACAGTTTCAAAGAATAGTCAGAAACAAAATCGCCTGTAAAATCCACTTGGAGTGAGAAAATGACTGTTTGAAGCATATTTTTGGAATCGCCACTAAATTTCCTATCCAATAACATGAAAAACACTACAAAATTTGGTACAGTCAGGGAGAAAAGCGATGCTAAAAGTTGAACTACCAGAAACACAGTTTGAAAGAACAGTCAGAAACAAAATCGACTGTAAAACCCACTTGGAGTGATAAAATGACTGTTTGAAGCATATTTTTGGAATCCCCACTAAATTTCCTATCCAATAACATGAAAAAAAACACTACAAAGTTTGATACAGTTAGGGAAAAAAGCGGTGTCAAAATTTAAACTACCAGAAACACAGTTTGAAAGGACAGTCAATGACAAAATCGTCTGTAAAACCCAATTGGAGTGAGAAAATGAGTGTTTTAAGCACATTTTTGGAATCCCCATTAAATTTCCTATCCAATAACATAAAAAAACACTACAAAATTTGGTACAGTCAGGGAAAGAAGTGGTGTTAAAATTTGAACTACCAGAAACACAGTTTGAAAGGACAGTCAATGACAAAATCGTCTGTAAAACCCAATTGGAGTGAGAAAATGAGTGTTTTAAGCACATTTTTGGAATCCCCATTAAATTTCCTATCCAATAACATAAAAAAACACTACAAAATTTGGTACAGTCAGGGAAAGAAGTGGTGTTAAAATTTGAACTACCAGAAACACAGTTTGAAAGGACAGTCAATGACAAAATCGTCTGTAAAACCCAATTGGAGTGAGAAAATTAGTGTTTTAAGCACATTTTTGGAATCCCCATAAAATTTCCTATCCAATAATATGAAAAACACTACAAAATTTGGTACAGTGGGGAGAAAAGCGATGCAAAAATTTGAACTACCAGAAACACAGTTTGAAAGGACAGTCAATGACAAAATCGTCTGTAAAACCCAATTGGAGTGAGAAAATGAGTGTTTTAAGCACATTTTTGGAATCCCCATTAAATTTCCTATCCAATAACATGAAAAAATCACTACAAAATTTGGTACAGTCAGAGCGAAAAGCGGTGTCAAAATTTGAACTACCAGAAACACAGTTTGAAAGAACAGTCAAGGACAAAATCGCCCGTAAAACCCACTTGGAGTGAGAAAATTACTGTTTTAAGCACATTTTTGGAATCCCCATTCAACTCCTATCCAACAACATAAAAAAACACTACAAAATTTAGTACAGTCAGGGAAAAAAGCGGTATCAAAATTTGAACTGAGATCCAACTTTTTGACTTTTTTTGGAAATTGTATCACAATTTTGAAAATTGTGTATCTCCGCCATTTTTGGAGTTTCAGCGACTGTAAAAAGCTCAAAATATTTGTCTTGAATTACTCTTTTACCTTGTATTAACCAAAACTTGATTGAACATATACAGGGTGTTTAAAAAATCATCAGTCATATTTTTTTTAATTTTTTTTAGCAATTTTACACACAAAATAATTGAAAAAAAAAAACATTGTTTCTAATGATAACTCTATTGCAGGTTCCCTCAAACTTCAGATTTGTGGTCGAACAAACCCTCAGGGAATTCTTTAAAGCGATCCAAGAAGGCCGAGACGCGGAGCAATCGTGGAAAAAGTCAATCTACAAAATCATATCCAGGCTGGATGATCCGGTCCCAGAATACTTTAAATCGCCCAATTTCCTGGAACAATTGGAGTGACCACCCGGTCCGCCCGGCCAAAAACCACCCCAAATGGGCGGCATGTGGTATTGAAGGCACCAATCTACAAAAGAAAATAATAATATCGAATCGGTGACATATTACCGCCATTTTGTTAGGCTGTCAACGGACATTTATATTAATTGTTAATAATATTGTTAAGTTGACAGGACAATTTTCCTCTAGTTATTATAATAGTAATAGAACGCCGAAAAGTATAGGCGAACAGTGCATCAATCAATCCAAGGATATTTAAGGTTATATTAACTTGGAACAATTTTTCTATTAAAAACAAGTCACAATTTCTATATGTTTAAAAAGCCAGCAGGATAAATAATAGCAAGTTTAAAATCTGCATCATAAATTTCGTTATTTGTTTGGCTTCATTTTTGTTGTTTACGAGCCACTGTAAACCGTGCTACTGTGCACTTTGTACATATTGAAAAAAGAACCGCCCTGTATATAAAATTTTTTATTAATTATTTATAAAAAAAGAAACGGTACTATGACCAAAGGTTTAATGACGTATATTTTTGCTAGTCTTTTTCGATTGTCGTATTGCTTGACAGTGTCAAGCAATATGACAATGAAACTATTAAAAGTAAGTAAGCAATTTTTATGTTTATTTCAACGTATTAAGTAGATATGCCCTTTTGTTTATTATTTTTTTTCTAGTAGGGCTAGTTGCTAGTTTATTTTGCATGTCTGCTTAATATTGTTTTAGTTTTATTAATTTATGTCACTTTACGCACTTTTATTGGGTTAACCAGTATTTTTTTCTACTTAAACTGTTAACCATTTGAACTGTCAACTTCAAATGATCAGCAGTTTATTTCTAATACAATACGGCGCAGGTTGGTTGCATAGTATACACAGTGGTCTAAAACGCCAAAAACACCACAATTTGTTTCGATTCTGTTTATATCAGGTACTATTTTTGTGCACCTAACCTCAATAGTAGGGAGATATTTTCCACTGAATGCATTAGCTTAAATCAGAGCTTAACTTATGGAACTAATTGTCAATTGTCATCTAAAACTTGTTGCCAAAGTGTCTAAAATAATCTTAAAAATAGTCTAAACAGTATGTCTAACTTCTAACTCAAACTAGACATGTTGACAAAATTGTCTAAACATAGTAGATTTTTGTCAAACCTTCAAATCGTGTGGAAAAGTGTCTAAACATTATAAAAATCCTGTAAACAGTTTATAAACATCTAAATCATGTTGGAAATTGTCTAAATAAGACTAAACATGTTGACAAACACTCAAAAAGGTCTAAACAGTATATGAAACATCTAAATCATATTATAGAAAGTGTCTGCAAAGGTTCAGAAGATAAATTGTGTAAAATTAAACTAAACATGTTGCCAAACTGTCTAAAATAATCTTGAAAATAGTCTAAAAAGTTCTAAACAATTTGTCCAACTAGACATGTTGACAAAAATGTCTAAACATGGTAGATTTTTGTCAAACATTCAAATCATGTGGGAAAGTGTCTAAACATTATCAAAATCCTGTAAACCAGCTGGTAAATGTTTAAATTTAATAAAAAACACTGTTAACAATTTATAAACATCTAAATCATGTTGGAAATTGTTTAAATATGACTAAGCATGTTGACAAATGCTTAAAAATGTCTAAACAGTATATGAAGCATCTAAATTATATTATGGAAAGTGTCTACAAATGTTCAGAAGATAAATTGTGTGAAATTAAACTAAACATGTTGCCAAACTGTCTAAAATAATCTTGAAAATAGTCTAAAAAGTTCTAAACAATTTGTCCAACTAGACATGTTGACAAAAATGTCTAAACATGGTAGATTTTTGTCAAACATTCAAATCATGTGGGAAAGTGTCTAAACATTATCAAAATCCTGTAAACCAGCTGGTAAATGTTTAAATTTAATAAAAAACACTGTTAACAATTTATAAACATCTAAATCATGTTGGAAATTGTTTAAATATGACTAAGCATGTTGACAAATGCTTAAAAATGTCTAAACAGTATATGAAGCATCTAAATTATATTATGGAAAGTGTCTACAAATGTTCAGAAGATAAATTGTGTGAAATTAAACTAAACATGTTGCCAAACTGTCTAAAATAATCTTGAAAATAGTCTAAAAAGTTTGTCCAATTAGACATGTTGACAAAATTGTCTAAACATGGTAGATTTTTGTCAATTATTCAAATCATGTGGAAAAGTGTCTAAACATTATAAAAATCCTGTAAACAGTGTATAAACATCTAAATCATGTTAGAAATTGTCTTAATATGACTAAACTGTGTGTATAAAGTTTCACAATTTTTCAATAATTGTCAAAAAGTTAATTTTTAGAATTTTCCTTCTCAAAAAAATTTAGTTTTAACTTTAAAAGCAGCAATTGAAGTTGAATAAGGCAACATTTGACTAATCAACGTTCAATTTCTGAATTTTGATAATTACAATTTGTGTTTTTCAGTGATTTTTCTTCTACTTTTGCTAACAGTCCATGTTTGGCATATTAATTGACTGATAAGTGTCTAAACTTGTTGTCAAAAGTCTAAATCATGTTAGAAAATGTCTAAAGAAATACAAAATTGATGCCAAAGGTTAAAATCATGTTTAAACTGTCTAAACATGTTCAGTATTGCTAGAACACTCTATTAAGGTCTAAATATGTTGTCAAATGTTCACATTTACACTGTATAATTTTATTTTAATGTTGGCACTGTTAAATTCAATTTTTGTCTTTGACAACATCTATTTAACATATTAACGTATCTAAATGTCATAACTTGGTTAAATTTATCAGTTTTTTACTTCTGACACTTGAAATTTGTAAATTTCAATTTGGAAATGTGAAAAGTTTAGTATTTTAGATGTCAAGTCGAATTTTTGACAATTGTAATAAGGTTTTTGACACTTAAAAATTTTTTTGTTCTTACAATGAAAAGCCAATTTTGACATTTATTCTCTACTTGTCATTTTTATCATATAATTTTAAATTCTGATATTTGTATGTAAAAGTTGAAAATGTTACAGTTAGGAAGAAGTTTCAATTTTAGCTTGAAAAGTTCAATTTTTTAAATATTTTTCTTTTGTTTTCTTCAGTTTTGACATTCTGAAAACAGAAGATTTCATAATCTTTGTCAAATTTTGACTGTAACACTACAGTTTTTCAAGGTTTGATACTTGACAATTCAATTTTTTACTTTGAAAACATTTATTTACAATTTTAACGTATAATAACACTTTTTTTACTTCTGACACTTGAAATCCGTAAATTTGACTAAATCTGACTCTTTTTGACTATTTTCAATTTAAAAATCTAAAAGTCAATACTTGACTTTTGACATTAGAAAATTGTATTTTTGCCTTTCAATCTACTAACACTAAAATGTATTTTATTCTAAACTCAGAAGACACAAATCTCTTTTCGAGGTTCTAAAATTAAAAATTTGACATATTTGCACAGGTATTTTGCGTTAAAAAAACAAAAAAATATCATATTTGTGACAATTTTGACAATCTGGTATTTTGAATGTTAAATCGAATTTTTGAAAGTTAAAATAAAGCTTTTAGTAGCTTCAAGTGTTTTTACACTTAAAAAAACTTATTTTCTGACTATAAAAAGCCAATTTTGACAATTATTCTCTACCTACTTGTCATTTTCAACCATAGCCTGGAAAGTTAAATTTTTCAAGTGTTTTTTGTTTTCTGACAATCTAAAAATAAAAAATTTCATAATATTAAATTTTTACGTCACATTTTGATTGTAATTTTAATTTTTTCAAAGTTGAAATTTGTACTGTTATACTGCAGTTTAATGGTCATTTTAAGGTTTGACACTAGACAATTCAATTTTTGACTTTGAAAACATTCTGACATAAGTCAGAAATTTGATAATTTTGCCACTTCTTTACTTCTGACACTTTATACATAAATCTCACTCTTTCTCACTCATATCAATCTACTTCTTTGAAAAAAGACTTTTTTGACAATTTTCGATTTTGGCACACTTTGAAAGTTTTTAACAGTTAAAATGGAGCTTTTTTCCCTTTTGACACTAAAAAATTGTTACTTTGACAAAGAAAAGCAAATTTTGACAATTCTTTTCATTTTTGTCATCGTAAAGATTAAAAATTTGACTAATTAAACCTACAAAAAGTTCAAAAATACGCAGTTTGTTTCAAAATTTCAATTTTAACTTGAAAATTTTTGTAAGTTTCTAGATGTAAATTCCAAAGCTCAAAATTGTAATTTTTACTGAATGAAGTTTAAAATTTGACTAAACAAGTTGTCAACTATTTAAATGTGTTCACTATGGTCTGTTTTCGTTTGGCATAACTCCGTCATTTTTATGGCAAAACCCATTGTTTGAGTGAATTGCTTCAAGCCATATTCGACCATAATAACATTTTCTTTTTTTAAATTAAATACAGTGTGTGTCAGACACAATAGTACAATATGTATTCAGAAATATTACTCATTTTTATTATACAGAGGATTCAACTTTAGTTTAGGTAATACTGCTACATATTCAACCGTAAATATCTCCATAACTGTTGAGGTTAGGTGCATGACATGTTAGATGAAATTTACTTGAAATTGGGTGCAGAATTGGATAATCAAACAAAAATGGGTGTTTTTTTTTGTAAAATGAGTTTTTGAGTCACATGTGTATCCAAACCAATCTGTGCTTTTTTTTGTATATAAATATTATTATACACGATCTCCTTCGACACGTGTGTGAAGCAACTAGTCAGTTTTACCATTTTAATATAATATATTTTTATTTGGTTTATTTTTGCTTTTTTTTTGTTGCATTTCTCATCCATTTTAGCGCGGTTTTACAGTGGACTAAACCGTGTCTCCAAATGTAAATAGTACTTTCTGGAATAATACAAAAAAGTATTCCTTCACATCCCGCAATAGTAAAATATCTACATCAAACAAGCCTCATATGCCCGCATTAGGCCGGATCCCGAGTGAGATTAATCTTAGCCTACAACTAGGCTAAGAAATAGTGATTTCACTGTTCCTAAAAGAAAAAACAAAGTTTATTCGAAAACTGCCGAAATTCGAAAGACTGCCATTAAAATTTTCGATTAATTTGATTTTTTAGTTGAACGTTTGAAATTTTCATTTCCTTTTCAAAATTCATCATTTTGGAAATATTTTCAAAGTGTTTAGTTTGTTTTTTGGTTGATCTCGGGACGTCCGCATAATAAAGGGTTTTTTTCGGTAAAAATTTGTGATTTGTAGAGTTGTTTATTATAGGGTTTAACAAAAAAAAAAGAGGTATTTAACGTTGTAAAGTAGTTAATACTGTCGGTTCACAAACCCTAAAAAAACGCTCGGTTCTTCAAAACCATACTGTATTTACGTGTAAAAATGTTGCGTCAATTCTATCATTTTTCTTCTTGTCATATACCGGTTTTACTTACTTTTTAAACAAAATTACGTCCAGTATAACCGAACTCAGGGAAATTTGGAAGAAAACTCATCCCCAATTTACAGAGGTTATGGGTTACTTTAAATTTACAAAATCTGTCAAATGGCACAATCAATGAACTAACTAATTTTTTAAAATTACTAATTTGAGCTGGACACTTTTTGTTCTATAAAGAAAATCAAACTAAATTAGGATGACGTCACAAATCAAGAAAATCATTTGATTGTCCAAGGTGATCCAATTGTTATGTCTCTATTTTCAAGTCAATTAGACAAAAGTTGTCGTTTCGAGACACTGTTGCCAAATTTTGTTCGATTTTGACTGTTGCTAAATGATTGGAAAAACTATAAGTTTGGCAACGTTGTACTATTTCTCTACTATTGCAAAACTTGCTTTTTTGTCTCTCAAACGTCCAGTTTTGTGGTAAAAACGACGTTTTCATATAAAATTAGCAAAATTGGTCTTTAAACTTGACTAATCAGTGATTTTTTTTCTTAATTCCTTGAAAAACTTTCTGGCAACGTCGCATTGTTTGCAATGCAGTATTTCGACGATACCAACTTTATTTGATCCTTTTTTGAACCAAAATTTACCGAATTAATGTCTACGAGGTTAGGTTTTTTTATTAAAAAACTAAAAGTAAAATTTTTAACACTTCTTGCTTTGACCATTAATTTACTCGATTTTTTGACGAGTTACGTCAAAAAATCACTGAAAGTAAAATACAGCCAAGACTCTAAGGTTTTCAAAAATATGTTTATGATATAGTTGCTATTACCGTTTGGTCGCTAGAGGGCGTCAAAGTTGAGAGTTTTTTAAACAGTTACTTTGCAATATTTTAAAATTAGATTTTTTGACACTCTTTGATTTAAGCCTTAATAACTCGATTTTTTGACGACTTACGTCAAAAAACAACTGAAAGTAAAATACAGCCAAGACTCTAAGGTTTCCAAAAATATGAGTTTATGAGATAGTCGCTATTACCGTTTGGCCGCTAGAGGACGTCAAAATTAAAAGATTTTTAGACAGTTTCCTTTTTAAAAATATTTTTTGACACTCTTTGCTTTAACCCTTACCAACTCGATTGTTTGACGACTTATGTCAAAAAACCACTGAAAGTAAAATACAGCCAAGACTCTGAGGTTTCCAAAAATATGAGTTTATGATAAATTTGAAAGTCTTTTTAGACAGTTTCTTTGCAATATCTTAAAATTACATTTGCAATCGCAACATTGCCAATTGAAACTTTGACTCTGAAAATTTACATTAACTAGTTTAACACTCAAAAATCCAAAACTTGACAGTTGCAAGATAGTTTTTGGCTTTTGACTTCGACAAAGTGTATTTTTGACTTTGAAATCCTACATTTTCAATCATCACCTTAAAAACACGTTATTTTGAACTTTTACACTACTTTTCTGTGTTTCTACTTACAAAAGTTGTATTTTTATCTCTCAAATAGTAGATTAACATTTTTGACGTTTTAAAAGTCACAACATCGTCAATTTTTGACTGTTTTTTTTTTGCTTTTACACTGGAAAAATATTTTTCTGACTAACAAAGCTTTAAAATCCAATTTTGACATGCTCGGAGTACAAATTTTGGCAATTTCTGAAAGTTTTCCAAGTTTTGACAATTACAAGTTGTACTTTTGACTTTAAGAACTTACATTAATTAGTTTAACAATCAAAAATCCCAAACTTGACAGTTGCAGGCCAGTTTGATGATCTTTCTTATCAACAAAGTGTATTTTTGACTTTGAAAACTTACTTTTACTAGTTTAACATTCAGTAAGTTCAATATTTGACAGTTGCCAGTGAGTTTAATAGTTTTTGACACTAACAAAGTGTATTTTTAACTTTGAAAATTTACTTTTACTAGTTTAACATTCAAAAATCCAAAACTCAACAGTTGCAAGATAGTTTTTTGACTTTTGACATCGACAAAGTGTATTTTTGACTTTGAAACCATACATTTTCAATCACCACCTTAAAAAACACGTTATTTTAAACTTTTACCCTACATTTCTGTGTTTCTGGCTATAGAAGTTGCATTTTTAGCTCTGGAATAGCAGATTAACATTTTTGACGTTTTAAAAGTCACAACATTGTCAATTTTTTACTGTTTTTTTTTGCTTTTACACTGGAAAAATATTTTTCTGACTAACAAAGCTTTAAAATCCAATTTTGACATTCTCGGAGTACAAATTTTGGCAATTTCTGAAAGTTTCCCAAGTTTTGACAATTACAAGCTGTACTTTTGACTTTGAAAACTTACATTATCTAGTTTAACAATCAAAAATCCAAAACTTGACAGTTGCAAGATAGTTTTTTGACTTTTGATATCGACAAAGTGTATTTTTGACTTTGAAACCTTACATTTTCAATCACCACCTTGAAAAATACGTTATTTTAAACTTTTACCCTACATTTCTGTGTTTCTGGCTATAAAAGTTGCATTTTTAGCTCTGGAATAGTAGATTAAAACATTTTTGACGTTTGAAAAGTCACAACATTGTCAATTATTCACTGTTTTTTTTACTTTGACACTGGAAAAATATTATTCTGACTAACGAAGCTTTAAAATCCAATTTTGACATTCTCGGAGTACAAATTTTGGCAATTTCTGAAAGTTTTCCAAGTTTTGACAATTACAAGTTGTACTTTTGACTTTAAGAACTTACATTAATTAGTTTAACAATCAAAAATCCAAAACTAGAGAGTTGCAGGCCAGTTTGATGATCTTTCTTATCAACAAAGTGTATTTTTGACTTTGAAAACTTACTTTTACTAGTTTAACATTCAGCAAGTTCAATATTTGACAGTTGCCAGTGAGTTTAATAGTTTTTGACACTAACAAAGTGTATTTTTGACTTTGAAAACTTCTTTTTACTAGTTTAACATTCAAAAATCCAAAACTCAACAGTTGCAAGATAGTTTTTTGACTTTTGACATCGACAAAGTGTATTTTTGACTTTAAAACCTTACATTTTCAATCACCACCTTGAAAAACACGTTATTTTAAACTTTTACCCTACATTTCTGTGTTTCTGGCTATAAAAGTTGCATTTTTAGCTCTGGAATAGTAGATTAACATTTTTGACGTTTTAAAAGTCACAACATTGTCAATTTTTGACTGTTTTTTTTGCTTTGACATTGGAAAAATATTTTTCTGACTAACAAAGCTTTAAAATCCAATTTTGACATTCTTGGAGTACAAATTTTGGCAATATCTGAAAGTTTCCCAAGTTTTGACAATTACAAGCTGTACTTTTGACTTTGAAAACTTACATTATCCAGTTTAACAATCAAAAATCCAAAACTTGACAGTTGCAAGATATTTTTTTGACTTTTGACATCGACAAATTCAAAAAACTACTTTTAAAACTTACATTTTCAATCACCACCTTAAAAAAAAACGTTATTTTAAACTTTTACCCTATATTTTTGTGTTTCTGGCTATAAAAGTTGCATTTTTAGCTCTGGAATAGTAGATTAACATTTTCGACGTTTTAAAAGTCACAACATTGTCAATTTTGGACTGTTTTTTTTACTTTGACACTGGAAAAATATTTTTCTGACTAACAAAGCTTTAAAATCCAATTTTGACATTCTTGGAGTACAAATTTTGGCAATATCTGAAAGTTTCCCAAGTTTTGACAATTACAAGCTGTACTTTTGACTTTGAAAACTTACATTATCCAGTTTAACAATCAAAAATCCAAAACTTGACAGTTGCAAGATATTTTTTTGACTTTTGACATCGACAAATTCAAAAAACTACTTTTAAAACTTACATTTTCAATCACCACCTTAAAAAAAAACGTTATTTTAAACTTTTACCCTATATTTTTGTGTTTCTGGCTATAAAAGTTGCATTTTTAGCTCTGGAATAGTAGATTAACATTTTCGACGTTTTAAAAGTCACAACATTGTCAATTTTGGACTGTTTTTTTTACTTTGACACTGGAAAAATATTATTCTGACTAACGAAGCTTTAAAATCCAATTTTGACATTCTCGGAGTACAAATTTTGGTAATTTCTGAAAGTTTCTCAAGTTTTGACAATTACAAGTTGTACTTTTGACTTTAAGAACTTACATCAACAAGTTTAACAATCAAAAATCCCAAACTTGACAGTTGCAGGCCAGCTTGATGATCTTTCTTATCAAGAAAGTGTATTTTTGACTTTGAAAACTTACTTTTACTAGTTTAACATTCAGTAAGTTCAATATTTGATAGTTGCCAGTGAGTTTAATAGTTTTTGACACTAACAAAGTGTATTTTTGACTTTGAAAACTTCTTTTTACTAGTTTAACATTCAAAAATCCAAAACTCAACAGTTGCAAGATAGTTTTTTGACTTTTGACATCGACAAAGTGTATTTTTGACTTTGAAACCTTACATTTTCAATCACCACCTTAAAAAACACGTTATTTTAAACTTTTACCCTATATTTTTGTGTTTGTGGCTATAAAAGTTGCATTTTTAGCTCTGGAATAGTAGATTAACATTTTTGACGTTTTAAGTCACAACATTGTCAATTTTTGACTGTTTTCTTTGACACGGGAAAAATATTTTTCTGACTAACAAAGCTTTAAAATCCAATTTTGACATTCTCGGAGTACAAATTTTGGCAATTTCTGAAAGTTTCAGGCCAGTTTGATGATCTTTCTTATCAACAAAGTGTATTTTTGACTTTGAAAACTTACTTTTACTAGTTTAACATTCGAAAAGTCCAATATTTGACAGTTGTTGTATATTTAGATTTTTACAAAAATGTTTCTCTGGTGACAGTTTTTGTTTTTTTTTTGGAAATTTGTCACTTAATTATTGTATTTTTGACTATAAAGTCTCATATTTGTCATTCTTCTGTCATTTTGTCCTCTCTATACCTCAGTTTTACAATTTTGACTTTTTTTTTAAATTAGGATGTCTACTATTACTTTTCTAGTAAAAATTTGAGTTGAATTACCTTCCTCAAACTGAATTTTTACACTATTTGACGAATTTTAAGTTTTCTTAATGATTAATTAAATTTTTGTCAAGAAAAAAAAATGATAGAAATTGACATAAAAATTGTATCAATATGTAAATATAAGCTTAACTCCATACAATAGAATTACTAATTAATATAGAATAAACGCACCTATAATTCGGTGTTTATTTCCAAACTAAATGAAAAAAAAAAAATAGTGAATCGGGTATAAACCTGAGTACAAACGTTTGTGAACCGACAGTATACGAAGCAAAAAGGGATCATGAAGAGAATACCCAAGTGCTTTATAATTTAAAAAATTATTATTATGGACAATAGGTCTCCTGCAGATTTTCACTTGACTAACGACCGTTTTTTGAACCAAAAATAACGGTCATTAAAGCGTCCGTTAACCTTTTTAGACCTCAAAACGTTACTGTTGGTTTAAAACTGACTCAAAACCGCCAAACTTGCAGATAAATTTAACCGAAACTATGACAGAACGCTAAGGTTCAGACCCTTAGAAATTATAGGGCTGGGCCCCGCCATTACTCAACTACATCCCTAAAAAGAAGAAAAAACCCTCTAAGTACAGGGGGGTAAACATAACCACATAATTCTGAATGTAAAAGTAATTTTTGAGGTCATTCCGTAAGTCCCCCCTTTTTTTCGGAAAAAAGGGGGTAGGACAGTAGTGTAGGTAACCCCCTCCCCCCCAAATCATTCTTTAGGTAGGAATTCCCCATCCCGGTAAGTTAATTTTGTCGTAATTGTACAGGGTGTGGCAAATCTTAAAAATGGTAAGAGATACAGTTAATTATTTAATGATGATAATAATTGCTACGAAACGTCTGTTAATAAATTGGAAACTAACTACAAATTAAATAATTTCGGTTTTAATAAAGGTTTCCTTTAAGGTCGAAATTGGCATAAAACTCAGTAGCGTTATAATGGAAATTGCTGTTTAATCCAAACTAAAATGCCAAACGACTTTGAACCTTATTGATATTTTAACTTGCGGTTTATTTAGTGTAAAAGTCAAGAAAACATAGTAAACCATACAGAGTGCTCCATAACTCTAACCGTTTCCGAGATATTCCACTTTTTTACTTTTTTTTGGAAATAGCATCCAAATTTTGTAAATACTCTATCTCCGCCATTTTTGTGGTTTCAATGACGGTGAAAACCTTAAAATGTTCGTTTTAAACAGCTCTTTCACCTCGTGCTAACTACAACACGATTGAACATATACAGGGTGTTGAAAAACATTTTTATTTTAAATTAGTGCTCTGTCAGTTCTGACTGCATTTATCCGATTCTAACAGAATGTAAACCTAATCCACTACATGCAGAAAATTATTCTGAACATTTTTGTTCTCTTGCAAAATTTCCGTAACTCTAACCATTCCAGAGATATCCAACTTTTTGACTTTTTTTGGAAATTGCATCCAAATTTTGAAAATTCTTTATCTCCGCCATTTTTGGGGTTTCAGCGACGGTGAAAAGCTCAAAATATTCATTTTAAACAGCTCTTTCACCTCATGCTAACCATAACACGATTAAACATATACAGGGTGTTGAAAAAATATTTTCATTTTAAATTAGTGCTCTGCCGGTTCTGATCACGTTTACACAATTCCAAGAAAGTGTAAATTTAGTCCACTATATGCAAAAAATGATTCTGAACATTTTTTGTCTCCTGCAAAATTTCCGTAACTCTAAATGTTTCCGAGATATCCAACTTTTTGACTTTTTTGTGGAAATTGCATCCAAATTTTGAAAATTCTCTATCTCCACCATTTTTGGGGTTTCAGCGACGGTGAAAAGCTCAAAATATTCATTTTAAACAGCTCTTTCACCTCATGCTAACCATAACACGATTAAACATATACAGGGTGTTCAATAAACAAATTAATTTTAAATTAATGCTCTGCCGGTTCTGACTGGGTTTACCCGATTATAACAAAGTGTAAACCTAGTCCACTACATGCAGAAAATCATTCTGAACATTTTTGTTCTTATGCAAAATTTCCGTAACTCTAACCATTCCAGAGATATCCAACTTTTTGACTTTTTTTTTGGAAATTGCTTCCATATTTTGAAAATTATCTATCTTTGCCATTTTTGGGGTTTCAGCGACGGTGAAAAGCTCAAAATGTTCGTTTTAAACAGCTCTTTCACCTCGTGCTAACTACAACGCGATTGAGCATATACAGGGTGTTCAAAAAAACAATTTTATTTTAAATTAGTGCTCTGCCAATTCTGACCGCGTTTACGCAATTCCACGAAAGTGTTAATTTAGTCCACTATATGCAGAAAATCATTCTGAACATTTTTGTTCTCTTGCAAAATTTCCGTAACTCTAACCATTCCAGAGATATCCAACTTTTTGACTTTTTTTTTGGAAATTGCATCCAAATTTTGAAAATTCTCTATCTCCGCCATTTTTGGGGTTTCAGCCAACGCAAAAAGCTCAAAATATTCGTCTTCAATTGCTCTGTCACCTCGTTTTAACCGCAACACGATTGAACATATACAGGGTGTTCAAAAGACAAATTAATTTTAAACTAACTCTCTCTCATTTGTGACCGCGTTTACCTGATTCTTGGAAGGTGTAAACTGAGCTTATTAAGAGCAGAAAGTCATTCTGAACATTTTTGGTTTCCTTCAAAAATTCCGTTATTCTAGCCGTTTCCGAGATATTCGAATTCTGACTTTTTTTTTTCGAAAATTTTCGAATTTTGCAATAATCCACCTGGATATCAGAAACGTAGATACAGGGTGGGTTCCACAAAAAAACTCTTTCTGTTTAGATAACATTTTTGATTTTGTGCTACAAATTACCATTTTTTCTGTATGAATATCTTTTGCTGTTATAATTCTGATAAACGATTTTAGGCTACATTTACATAAAAAAACAATCTCACTCTGGTAATAAAACACATTTTTTGTACCAAAAATTCGGATTTTTTAGGTACAAAATTCGAGAGTACGTTAGGTCGAAAATGGCTTGAAACTGCTTAGCGTTTTAAAGGGATTTACCGCTATAACTCAATTAAGTAATAGGGGATTTTGATCTTTATTTTCATTTGTATTTTTTTTTGTTGTTAAAGATATGTTCTATATGTTTGTTGAGACGAGTTACTCATTTTTTTCTTGAGTGAGACCGAAGACCCATTAAACAAAGAAAAAAATTTTGTTGTTAAATTGGGGTATTCAATAAATTATAGTAACAGACGTTTTGAAGCAACTTAAACCAAAAATCATTCTCTTACCATTTTTTGACTTTTCATATTTTGCGACACCCTGTAGAACTAATAAAGTATTTTTTTAGTGTTAATAAGGTTTGTTCAAAACCGACTTTGGCCGTTTCTTCCACGTTTCCGTTCAAAGTTTGGTATCGTATGCACACACATAAATAAGAAGGTTAAATCCTTTTCCTTCATTTACAGGTGGCACTTTGTTACTTCTAAATCACTGTTCGGAGAAATGTTTCGGTCACCGGTTCTAAAAAAAAATGAAAAAAAAAAATTTTGTTGAGCCGTCCCTGTCGCGTTCGCTTTTAATTATAAATAATATGAAAAATTATCGTTCCTTTTCGTCTTTTTCGGACCTAAATGTAAGCCTATAGCGTTGTTTAAGGGTATTTTATACGTAGTAGTATTGTAAAAAAAATTCTAAAAATTAAGGGCGTCTTTCCGGAGTAATGTTCCAAAGTGGGCGACGAAAGGGGCGGCCAACTCGTAAAATATCACGAAAAAAGTACAAGCTTAATTTATAAGCACCTCTGCGCCTTAAAATTTCGAAAGCAAAAATGATATGAGTGTGTATAACCAAAATCTGCCTTAATTCTATTTTCTTATGACGAAAAAAAAAATCTCCTACCGCATTTATATAGCGTTCTTATTTGCTATAGTTGTAACATATTGTTCAACCTGACACTGACGATTTTTTAATAAAAAACCATAATTTTCCATAATAAATTATCCACTATTCTAGTCCAAATAATATGTAATACATAGAATTTTGTGTGGGTTGTAGTATACATGTACAATTGTTGGTAAAACGCCGGGTGTCTCCCGTTGAATTGGTTATTAACAAAAATCATTGGTTTGACCAAACTTTCCGTTATCCTCCTTACAGGATAATTTCAATATAGAGTAAGTACACTCAATGGGCTAGTTTTGGGTATTTGCTACCCAGATCATCAAGAAAACATTCTGGAAACTCATTTTGAGGTTATCAAAAGCGCCATTTTCAAACCATCTCAAATGACACTCAACCTAACCAAATCTGTTTGTTTCTAACACTATTCAAGAATTATTGTAGTGAAAATCAAAATATAAAATTTTGCGTCATATTGTATAATACTTTTAAAGGCATTGTGATTGGTCAAAAAACCAGCTTTCAGCTTGCTGCTGCTTTTTCTGACCAATCACAGTTTAGGAACAGTGCTGGATTTCCTATAAATGCTAAACTACTTGTGTGGCATTTGTGTAAAATTCAGTCCAGTGGGCTTAGTTTGCAGCTTTCAGTTTACTGCTGCTTTTTTGACCAATCACAAACTAAGCCCACTGTGTTGAAAATACATTACATTTTTACTTAGTTCCTGCTAAAATTTGCTATTAATGACACACAGATTGTTTTATTCGAATTTGGACCGTAAACACAGAATCAATCAAAAAAACTGCCAAAAATCAGTAAGGTAATAATTTTGACTTATTTTCTGCTAAAAGTATCTATTAAATACACTGCTCCAGTGTGAGAAATCAATAAAATACAGGACAAAGTCTCTTTAGTAATTTAGGTCTATTTTTCCTTATCATCAATGTAATTTACTACAGAAAATTTTATAGAATTTGGACCGTAAACACATTATATTTTTTGACTTATTTTCTGCTAAAACTCTCTATTAAATACACTGCTCCAGTGTGAGAAATCAATAAAATAGAGGACAAAGTCCTTTCAGTAGTTTAGGTCTATTTTTTCCTTATCATCAATGTCATTTATTACAGGAAATCTTATTACAAAAGTGATTTGTTTTATCCGAATTTGGACCGTAAACACATTATATTTTTTGACTTATTTTCTGCTAAAACTCTCTATTAAATACACTGCTCCAGTGTGAGAAATCAATAAAACACAGGACAAAGTATTTTCAGTAATTTAGGTCTATTTTTCCTTATCACCAATGTCATTTATTACAGGAAATCTTATTGCAAAAGTGATTTGTTTTATCCGAATTTAGACAGTAAACACATTATATTTTTTGACTTATTTTCTGCTAAAACTCTCTATTAAATACACTGCTCCAGTGTGAGAAATCAATAAAACACAGGACCAAGTCTTTTCAGTAATTTAGGTCTATTTTTCCTTATCACCAATGTAATTTATTACAGGAAATCTTATTGCAAAAGTGATTTGTTTTATCCGAATTTGGACCGTAAAAACAATAAATTTTTTGACTTATTTTCTGCTAAAACTCTCTATTAAATACACTGCTCCAGTGTGAGAAATCAATAAAACACAGGACAAAGTCTTTTCAGTAATTTAGGTCTATTTTTCCTTATCATCAATGTCATTTATTACAGGAAATCTTATTGCAAAAGTGATTTGTTTTATCCGAATTTGGACCGTAAACACATTATATTTTTTGACTTATTTTCTGCTAAAACTCTCTATTAAATACACTGCTCCAGTGTGAGAAATCAATAAAACTCAGGACAAAGTCTTTTCAGTAATTTAGGTCTATTTTTCCTTATCATCAATGTCAGTTATTACAGGAAATCTTATTGCAAAAGTGATTTGTTTTATCCGAATTTAGACAGTAAACACATTATATTTTTTGACTTATTTTCTGCTAAAACTCTCTATTAAATACACTGCTCCAGTGTGAGAAATCAATAAAACACAGGACAAAGTCTTTTCAGTAATTTAGGTCTATTTTTCCTTATCATCAATGTAATTTATTACAGGAAATTTTATTGTAAAGGTGATTTGTTTTATCCGAATTTGGACCGTAAAAACAATAAATTTTTTGACTTATTTTCTGCTAAAACTCTCTATTAAATACACTGCTCCAGTGTGAGAAATCAATAAAACACAGGACAAAGTCTTTTCAGTAATTTAGGTCTATTTTTCCTTATCATCAATGTCATTTATTACAGGAAATCTTATTGCAAAAGTGATTTGTTTCATCCGAATTTGGACCGTAAACACATTATATTTTTTGACTTATTTTCTGCTAAAACTCTCTATTAAATACACTGCTTCAGTGTGAGAAATCAATAAAACACAGGACAAAGTCTTTTCAGTAATTTAGGTCTATTTTTCCTTATCATCAATGTAATTTATTACAGGAAATTTTATTGTAAAGGTGATTTGTTTTATCCGAATTTGGACCGTAAAAACAATATATTTTTTGACTTATTTTCTGCTAAAACTCTCTATTAAATACACTGCTCCAGTGTGAGAAATCAATAAAACTCAGGACAAAGTCTTTTCAGTAATTTAGGTCTATTTTTCCTTATCATCAATGTCAGTTATTACAGGAAATCTTATTGCAAAAGTGATTTGTTTTATCCGAATTTAGACAGTAAACACATTATATTTTTTGACTTATTTTCTGCTAAAACTCTCTATTAAATACACTGCTCCAGTGTGAGAAATCAATAAAACACAGGACAAAGTCTTTTCAGTAATTTAGGTCTATTTTTCCTTATCATCAATGTAATTTATTACAGGAAATTTTATTGTAAAGGTGATTTGTTTTATCCGAATTTGGACCGTAAAAACAATAAATTTTTTGACTTATTTTCTGCTAAAACTCTCTATTAAATACACTGCTCCAGTGTGAGAAATCAATAAAACACAGGACAAAGTCTTTTCAGTAATTTAGGTCTATTTTTCCTTATCATCAATGTCATTTATTACAGGAAATCTTATTGCAAAAGTGATTTGTTTTATCCGAATTTGGACCGTAAAAACAATATATTTTTTGACTTATTTTCTGCTAAAACTCTCTATTAAATACACTGCTCCAGTATGAGAAATCAATAAAACACAGGACAAAGTCTTTTCAGTAATTTAGGTCTATTTTTCCTTAACATCAATGTCATTTATTACAGGAAATCTTATTGCAAAAGTGATTTGTTTTATCCGAATTTGGACCGTAAAAACAATATATTTTTTGACTTATTTTCTGCTAAAACTCTCTATTAAATACACTGCTCCAGTATGAGAAGTCAATAAAACACAGGACAAAGTCCTTTCAGTAGTTTAGGTCTATTTTTCCTTATCATCAATGTCATTTATTACAGGAAATCTTATTGTAAAGATGATTTGTTTTATCCGAATTTGGACCGTAAACACATTATATTTTTTTACTTATTTTCTGCTAAAACTCTTTACTAAATACACTGGTTTTGTGTGAGAGATCCATAAAATGTAGGAAAAAGTGTAAAAACCACTAATTTAAAAGGTTTTAAATAATTTAAGTCTATTTTTCCTTATCATTAATGTCATTTATTACAAAAACAGTGAAATACGGAAAATATCTGAAAAACAGTAATTTTTGAATTAAGATCTATTTTTCAGAAAATCGTATTAAAAAGGTGATGTGTTTTGCCCGAATTTGGACCTTAAAAACATACTACTCTGCTAAAACTCTCTATTAATCGTAAATACACTGGTCCTGCGTTAGAAATCAATAAAATGAAGAAAAAATTCTGAAAAACAGTAATTTCAATTTTTCAAGTAAATACGGTCTATTTTCCTTTATCTTCAATATCATTTAGTACAGAAAATCGCATTAAAAAGGTGATTTGTTTTAACCGAATTTGGACCGTAAAAACCAGCTATTTTTGACTGATTTTCTGCTAAACCTCTCTATTAAACACACTGGTCCTGCGTTAGAAATCAATAAAATGTGGGGAAAATTCTGAAAAACAGTAATTTTAATTTTTCAAGTTATACGGTCTATTTTCCTTTATCTTCAATGTATTTTATTACAGGAAATCGTATTAAAAAGGTGATTTGTTTTACCCGAATTTGGACCGTAAAAACCAGCTATTTTTGACTGATTTTCTGCTAAAACTCTCTATTAAACACACTGGTCTTGCCTGAGACATCAGAAAAATCAAAAAAAAGTCTAGAAAAAAAATTATTGAATTTTTAATTTTCTAATTACATAAGATCTATTTTTCCTTATTAACAGTGTTCGTTATTATAGAAAATCTTATTAAAAAAAGTGATTGGTTTGACGCGAATTTGGACCTTAAACACATGGTATTTTTGACTTATTTTCTGCTAAACCTCTCTATTAATTATACTACTGGTTTTAAGTAAAAAATCAATAAAATGTCGAAAATCTCGACTTGGTTGACTGATTTTCTACACTCCTTATGCAATACAGCAAATACGGTCCATTTTTGCTTTATACCATTTTTTTACAGTTATTTTCTGCTAAATATCTCTATTAACTATGCACAAATTACATTTTTGAATTATTTCCTGCAAAAAAGTTTTTAAAAAATTCACTACCACTGGTTTTGAGGGAGATATTAATAAAATGTATCCAAAAGTCTAAAAAAATAGTAATTTAAATTTTTCAAGTAAATAAGGTCTACTTTTGCTTTTTACCAAGTAAGAGAAAGTGTATTGCTTTTATGTAGTGTGTTTCAAGCAAATTTGAGCCATAATAACAACATTTTTTGCCTTTTAATGTATTAACTAGTATGTTGCCAAATTTTGTACGACAAATCAACTAAACAAACTGATTTTAGGGCTAAGGGCCTGTGCAATATTATAATGCTACAAAACCTGTTTTTTTTTTTTAATAAAGGGTTGGTTTGTACAAAAGACTGGCTTGAAAATAGTGCTACAAATTAAAAAAGTGAGTTTCCAAAGTTTTTTTTTGGACAGCAACAGTTTAGCATAAGTTTATACATATTTACATAAATACATAACAAATAATAATTTACAATAGAACCGGCTGATGTATAGTTGTTTTACAGTTCCATATACATAAAATATCATGTAACTACTACTACAAAAAATTTATTTTACATATTAATACGTAATTATTTGTAACAATACTACAATAGAGCTAATTTTTGTATGACAAATGTACCCCAAATGAGAATGTACTGAAACCGTACAGTATAGTATTTAACTTGCGTATTCATTCAATTGCTACTACTGCTATAGTATTAAAATAGTATATTGTAAACTCAGACAGTATAAAAAAACAAACATGTAATCCAAAACCAAAAGCCAACGAAACCCAATTTTCTCAAACTGGAGTCAGGAAAGGAAATCAAAACAAACTATAATGAAGAAAATTGGGGATTTGTGGTGAAATATTGCAACATTGTAATTTTTTTCATGCAAATTTCTGTTAACGTTTGGACGGGTGTGTTCGGACACGTTCTCAATTCGAAATAGCCAATTCTGATCCATACTAAATCTGACGCAATAGATATGAAGGCAACCAAACAAAAATACAGTTAATCGCAAAAAATTTAGATAATCGGCACTTGAAGGTAACACCCATTAAAGTTAAGCGATAAAATCTAAATTAAACAGTTTAAAACAAATTAAAAAAAAATACAGAATGAGCCAAAATTAGTAACTTTCCCCCGTTTCAAAAAAAACACACGGCAACATTGCATTTTGTGATGTCAAATAATTTTTTTTTTGGGTTAATTATTTGACATTTGGATTGGTGCCAAATTTGGCCCAAAATATCGCATCGGGTTTGCATTTACTTTTGGGCTTTCCCAGAAAAAAAAACTGAGTTCCACTGGTTTCTTGCAAAATTTCTGGACTGCGGTTCAGTAAAGTCGAAATTGGCTTGAAATCAAATAACATCTTAATGGAATCTGCCGTTGTAGCGCAGCTGCATGATAAGCCAAAATCAGCCTTAGCCTCGCTAATTTTAGAAGTGCAAAAACATACTTTTACAAGTATTAAAAGTGGCATTTTACTTAAAAGTTTCAGTGTAACTTGAAGTTTAATTTTTTTAGAGTCATTTTAAGACTTTTAGTTAATTTTAGAAGGTTTTATAGCTTTCTTAGCAGATCAGACTATTCTTAACCTCTTTACAAGCATTTTAAGCAACATTTAGTGTTCTGAGAGTCTTTTCAAGATTGTGAAGCATATTTCAAAGGTTTTCAAATATTTACATTACCCTAAATGTTTTCAAGCATTTTCAACTGGTTTAGAATGCTTAATAAACAAGATTTTTGCAGAATTATCAAAACTTTCAATTCTGAGTGTCGTTTCAGATTTTCACCAAATATTTACTTATTCATAAGGTTTTCAGAAGATCAGACTTCTTTAAAACTTTTTACAAGCATTTTAAGCAACACTTAGTGTTCTGAGAGTCTTTTCAAGATTGTGAAGCATATTTCAAAAGTTTTCAACTATTTACATTACCCTGAATATGTTTTCAAGCATTTTCAACTGGTTTAGAATGCTAATAAACAAGATTTTTGCAGAATTATCAAAATTTTCAATTCTGATGAGTGTCGTTTCAAGGTTTTCACCAAATATTTACTTATTCATAAAGTTTTCAGAAGATCAAACTTCTTTAAAACCTTTCAAGCAATTTAAGCAATATCTAGTATTCTCAAAGCCTTTTTAAGACTTTAAAGCATATTTCAAAGTTCTCAGCTATTTACATTACCCTGAATATGTTTTCAAGCATTTTCAACTGGTTTAGAATGCTTAATAAACAAGATTTTTGCAGAATTATCAAAATTCTCGATTCTGATGAGTCGTTTCAATTATTTACAAAATATTTACTTTTTCATAAAGTTTTCAGAAGATCAGACTTCTTTAAAACTCTTTACAAGCATTTTAAGCAACACTTAATATCTTGAGTGTCTTTTCAAGACTTTGAAGCATATTTCAAAGGTTTTCAACTATTTACATTACCCTGAATGTGTTTCAAGCATTTTCAACTGGTTTAGAATGCTTAATAAACAAGAATTTTGCAGAATTATAAAAATTTTTAATTCTGATGACTGTCGTTTCAAGGTTTTTGCAAAAGTATTACGTATTCAGAAATTTTTCAGCAGATCAGACTATTCTAAAACTCTTTTCAAGAATTTTAAGCAAAATTTTGTATTCTGAGAGTCTTTTCAAGATTGTGAAGCATATTTCAAAGGTTTTCAGCTATTTACATTAAACTGAATATGTTTTCAAGCATTTTCAACTGGTTTAGAATGCTTAATCAACAAGAATTTTACAGAATTATCAAAATTTTCGATTCTGATGAGTCGTTTCAAGGTTTTTGCAATAGTATTATATATTGAGAAAGTTTTCAGAAGATCAGACTTCTTTAAAACTCTTTTCAAGAATTTTAAGCAATATTTAGTTTTCTGAGAGTCTTTTCAAGACTTTGAAGCATATTTCAAAGGTTTTCAGCTATTTACATTAAACTGAATATGTTTTCAAGCATTTTCAACTGGCTTAGCATGCTTAATAAACAAGACTTTTACAGAATTATCACAAAATATTCAATTCTGAGTGTCGTTTTAAGATTTTTACAAAATATTTACTTTTTCATAAAGTTTTCAGAAGATCAGACTTCTTTAAAACTCTTTTCAAGCATTTTAAGTAACATTTAGTATTCTGGGAGGTTTTCAAGACTTTGAAGCATATTTCAAAATTTTCAACTATTTACATTACCCTGAATGTTTTCAAGCATTTTTAACTGGTTTAGAATGTTTAATAAACAAGATTTTTCCAGAATTATCAAAACTTTCAATTCTGAGTGTCGTTTCAATATTTTTACATACTCAATAAGTTTTCAGAAGATCAGACTATTCTAAAACTCTTTACAAGCTTTTTAAGCAACATTTAGTATTCTGAGAGTCTTTTCAAAATTGTGAAGCATATTTCGAAAAGTTTTTAGCGATTTACATTACCCTGGATATGTTTTCAAGCTATTTCAACTGGTTTACATTGCTCAGACATTCGGATCTTCAGGAAACTTTGAATAAACTTTAGAAAATTCAGAAATTCAAGCTTTTCAAGTAACTTTAACAAATTCAGATTGCTTCCAAAACTAAAAACTTCACAAGGTTTTTAAAAGTCCTACTTGGGAGTTTTTTTAACTTTTGTAACTACTTCAAAAGCAATTCAGACTACTCTGAGTCAGTTTTCAAGCATTTTTAACTGGTTGACATTGCTCAGATATTCGGAAGTTTAGAAAGCTTCTCATTTTTGAATCTTGAATCTTCAGAATGCTTTCAGCAAATCACTCTTCTCAAGCAACTTTAATTGAGAGTCTGCTCTCAGAGTTTTTGTAGCTACTTCAGACTGTCCTGACTAAGATTTCAAGCATTTTCAACTGGTTTACATTGCTCAGACATTCGGATCTTCAGGAAACTTTGAATAAACTTTAGAAAATTCAGAAATTCAAGCTTATCAAGTAACTTTTACTAATTCAGATTACTTTAAAAACTAAGAACTTCAGAAGGGGTTTGAATGGACATTCTCCTACTCGAGAGTTTTTTCAACTTTTGCAACTATTTCAAAAGCCATTCAGACTACTCTGACTAAGTTTTCAAGCATTTTCAACTGGTTTACTATAGCTCAGATATTTGGTACTTCAGAAAATGTTGAAAAAATTTTAGAAATTGAAGCTTTTCAAGCAATTTTTTCTGATTCAGACTGCTTAGATACTAAAAGACTTTCAAAAGGTTCAACAAGACAATTATTTTGCAGGAAAAATTTCAGTGTTTGGCCTTTCTCAGGTAGTTTTCAGTATTTTTCTTCCTTTTTTGGTTAGAGCCAGGAATTTTCAATGATTTAACCCACTGTAATTCACTAAAGACATATTACAGGGAATACCAAACTATGTAAGTCTCTTTTATGGTATTTTGGATACAATTTTCAAATTTTTCTCAAAGTTAGGTTAGGTTAGACTCAAATGTATTTTCAGTATTTTTAGTTAAAAAAAACAAACCTGCCTTAGGCTTGGTTTCTAGAACAATCTTCAAAATGCAGTGATGCCAAATTGTTAATTTTTATAATATTAACAATAATACAAACTGACTCATTCTGTATTGTGCATATACTGAAGTAGAATCTTTAGATTGAATTTGTTTAACGTTAGTGGACGTTATCATTAAAAACCCCCAAAACACATTGAAACACACACTGGGCCAATTCGTCCGTCAAAAAGTGCCTTCAAATTTGTTTTTACGAAATAAAAAAAAAAAAAAACTAAAACAAAAAATACGGGCCCTAAATAGCCAAGTCGCCCAACCAAAACGTGTCCGGACAATTGGTCCATCGATTACCATTTTTTAGGCTAAGTTCACACTAAGAGGCACTCGGTTCTCATAAACATATAAGATTATTTCATAAAAATATTATATTGTTATTATGCTAAGGTGACCCATTTGAGGTTATACTATTTGTGGTATATAGTAACTTTGATTAGAGGTAGATAATAAAAACATAAACGGATAATGGTTTTGAGTTGTAAACCCATGTTATTACACAAGGTTTTTGTTAGCTGTTATTATACTGTTATTTGTTGTAAAAAGGGTCCTGTAAAGGTCAATCCTGGACAGTTTTGATGGTTTTTTTTGCAATAGAAATGTACATACACATTTGTACCACAAAAAAATTCAAAATCTCACTGTCCTGTGCAATATGTATAAGTCCAGGGTAGGCCTCTAAACACACCCACCTCTTCTCCTATTAAGTTTGGTTTAAAAGTCTTCCTTTCTTCTTAAAAGCTCGACAACGACTCGCTTTTGTACATTATTTAGATGTTTCTCAGCCACTTTTAAAATGTTAATTGATTCGGCAATCAAAATTTCCGGTAATGCAACTAACAATTGCATGGATAATGAAAAAATTTGAAACTTGACACTCCTTTGGCAAATAAGTTACACAATTCACAATGTATTTGGTATTAAATTGAAACAGATCTTGAGTAGTGTAAATGGACGTCGGCTTTAAAAAAAGTACAATAAAAAATTAACGTGTCCAGGATAATGTTGTGTAAATATAAATTTTTTAGGGTTAGTTTTTGGGCTACTAAATTAACTCAAGGTCTGCAAAAAAAATGGTTGTGGCTGATCAAATTTACTAAAAAAGAAACCATGTTGTCGGGACCTGGTAACTGGTGTTTACGCCACGAGGTTCCATATTTAAAAAAAGAATACTAATAATGAGTAATTTTAAGGTTAGACATCACTAGAATCGAATAAGATTGTATATTTAGTACAAAAACAAGTAAGGAAGAAAATCGAGATAGCTCAAAATTCGTTTTTAAAATTTGTTTTGTATAACGTCACCCTCAGGACCGTAGGCAGAAAATTTATATGATGATATTGTGTAAAAATTCGAAGAGTATTTTTATATTTATATTGGTGTAAATCAAAATTCGGTGACGACAAAATTATTGTAGAAACTTTAGGTTCATAAATTTTAATAAATTAAATTATTACTAAATGTTTAGGAATTTTTAAATAAATTTGTATATATGAAAAATTATATTATAATATAATATATAGACGGGCGGTCCTGAGGGTGTAGGTTGGACATTTCGTGGACTTAAAGTGGCGACGTATATACTAAGAAGCATTATATACGTACAATACATAATATAAACGTGCTCTGAAAGCACTTTCCTACGTTGCTTATTTTGGTTTTATTTTCTTTGTTTAGCGTGTGCCGTATTCATGTTAAATTAGAAAATTTTACTATTTGGTGTACAGCAATTGTTTCGACCGCGCCCAATTTAGTGAGGTTATGTCAATATCCCATCAAGGACGGTCGAAACGTTGTGACTGTGTTTTCATTGAGCAGTAATTAATATACATTTATTTGGAGCTTGTGACGGTTTTTATTCACTATATCCACAATTCCTCTCCTGTTTCCTAAAATTTTACTCTTTATTAATGATGACAGGAAAATTTACCAATTTAACCAGAAAATTTATGAATCTAAATGATATTTGCTTCAAAGATATCATTTTCCTGTCAAAAAATCCTGAAAAATAAAGTTTGAATAAGAGATTGATTTGATTTTTTATTTATTATTATAGAGATTTTGGTTTATCAATAATAGAATAAATGAAGTAAAACTTTTCTGATAAAGTCATTCTTTGTACCAAATTATTGCCAATCTTATAACTTTTTTACAAAAAAAATAGCATTTTCAGCTTTTTGTCACTTTTTTTAATAATTTTTAATTTTTTTTAAATTACAAAAATGATGTGACTCTGAAAATGGATAATTGAATTTATTTAAACAATTTTGACGTATTTTGGCGTCAGTGTTTAGTGGAGTGAATACAATGTCTGTCTCATTTTAACTCATTCTGATGAAAAAAGATGGCCTATATGTTACTACAGCTTAAAACTTTGGTTAATATTGCCGCCAAAATACGCCTTTTGTAATTTGCCAGAAATTTACTGACAAATGTCAAAATAAGTGTCATAAATCTCAGAATCACGTCTTGTGTCGTAAACTGTTAGAAAACAGTGTTAAACTTGAAAATTTTGAGATTTTTGACATTAGTGACAGACATCACGTGGTTTTTGAAGCATAATTTTGCTAGTCACGTGACCACTGTCTAAATAACTGTTTTTTGTATCGAATACTGCAAAAAAGTTTTCTAAACCCAAATTTTTTGCAATTTTTGAATACAGTTTGACAGTCACAGAGAAAATTGCTTGTCAAACCCACTTGGAGTGAGAATATGACTGTTTTAAGTACATTTCTGGAATCCTCATTAAATTTCCTATCCAATAACCTGAAAAAACACAGCAAGATTTGGTACAGTCAGGGAGAAAAGCGGTGTCAAAGTTTGAACTGCCAGAAACACAGTTTGAAAGAACAGTCAAGATCAAAATAGCTTGTTAAACTCACTTGAAGTGAGATAATGACTGTTTTAAGCACATTTTTGGAATCTTCATTAAATTTCCTATCCAATAACCTGAAGAAACCCTTCAATATTTGGTACAGTCAGGAAGAAAAGCGGTGTCAAAATTTGAACTGCCAGAAACACAGTTTGAAAGAACCCTAAAGGACAAAATCGCTTGTTAAACTCACTTGGAGTGAGAAAATTACTGTTTTAAGCACATTTTTGATATCCTCATCAAGTTTCCTATCTAATCACCTAAAAAACTACTACAAAATTTGGTACAGTCAAGGAGAAAAGCGGTGTCAAAGTTTGAACTGCCAGAAACACAGTTTGAAAGAACAGCCAAGGACAAAATCGCCAGTAAAACTCACTTGAAGTGAGAAAATAACTGTTTTAAGCACATTTTTGGAATCTTCATTAAATTTCCTATTTAATAACCTGAAGAAACCCATCAATATTTGGTACAGTCAGGGAGAAAAGCGGTGTCAAAGTTTGAACTGCCAGAAACTCAGTTTGAAAGAACAGCCAAGGACAAAATCGCCAGTAAAACTCACTTGAAGTGAGAAAATAACTGTTTTAAGCACATTTTTGGAATCTTCATTAAATTTCCTATTTAATAACCTGAAGAAACCCATCAATATTTGGTACAGTCAGGGAGAAAAGCGGTGTCAAAGTTTGAACTGCCAGAAACACAGTTTGAAAGAACAGTCAAGATCAAAATAGCTTGTTAAACTCACTTGAAGTGAGATAATGACTGTTTTAAGCACATTTTTGGAATCTTCATTAAATTTCCTATCCAATAACCTGAAGAAACCCTTCAATATTTGGTACAGTCAGGAAGAAAAGCGGTGTCAAAATTTGAACTGCCAGAAACACAGTTTGAAAGAACCCTAAAGGACAAAATCGCTTGTTAAACTCACTTGGAGTAAGAAAATTACTGTTTTAAGCACATTTTTGATATCCTCATCAAGTTTCCTATCTAATCACCTAAAAAACTACTACAAAATTTGGTACAGTCAAGGAGAAAAGCGGTGTCAAAGTTTGAACTGCCAGAAACACAGTTTGAAAGAACAAAATGGCTTGTTAAACTGATTTGAAGTGAGAAAATTACTGTTTAAAGCACATTTTTGGAATCCTCATTAAATGTCCTATCCAAAAACCTGAAAAGACACAAAATTTGATACAGTCAGGGAGAAAAGTGGTGTCAAAGTTTGAACTGCTAGAAACACAGTTTGAAAGAACAGTCAAGAACAAAATACATTTAGAAAAAGTACATTTTTGGAATCCTCATTAAATTCCCTATCTAATAATCTAAAAAAACCTTAATTAGGTACAGTCAAGGAGAAAAGCGGTGTCTAAGTTTGAACTGCCAGAAACACAGTTTGAAACAACAAAATGGCTTGTTAAACTCACTTGGAGTGAGAAAATGACTGTTTAAAGCACATTTCTGGAATCCTCATTAAATTTCCTATCCAATAACCTGAAAAAAAAACCCATCAATATTTGGTACAGTCAGGGAGAAAAGCAGTGTCAAAGTTTGGACTGCCAGAAACACAGTTGGAAAGAACAGTCAAGGACAAAATCGCTTATTAAACTGACTTGGAGTTAGAAAATGACTGTTTTAAGCACATTTTTGGAATCCTTATTAAATTTTCTATCCAATAACCTGAAGAAACCCATCAATATTTGGTACAGTCAGGGAGAAAAGTGGTGTCAAAGTTTGAACTGCCAGAAACACAGTTTCAAAGAACAGCCAAGGACAAAATCGCTTGTTAAACTGACTTGGAGTGAGAAAATGACTGTTTTAAGCACATTTTTGGAATTCTTATTAAATTTCCTATCCAATAACCTGAAAAAATCCAATATTTGGTACATTCAGGGAGAAAAGCAGTGTCAAAGTTTCAACTGCCAGAAACACAGTTTCAAAGAACAGCCAAGGACAAAATCGCTTGTTAAACTGACTTGGAGTGAGAAAATGACTGTTTTAAGCACATTTTTGGAATCCTCATTAAATTTCCTATCCAAAAACCTGAAAAGACACAAGATTTGGTACAGTCAGGGAGAAAAGTGGTGTCAAAGTTTGAACTGTCAGAAACGCAGTTTGAAAGAACAGTCAAGAACAGAATCGACTGTAAAACTCACTTGGAGTGAGAAAATTACTATTTAAAGCACATTTTTGGAATCCTCATTAAATTTCCTATCCAAAAACCTGAAAAGACACAAGATTTGGTACAGTCAGGGAGAAAAGCAGTGTCAAAGTTTGAACTGCTAGAAACACAGTTTGAAAGAACAGCCAAGAACAAAATCGACTGTAAAACTCACTTGGAGTGAGAAAATGACTGTTTTAAGCACATTTTTGAAATCCTCATTAAATTTCCTATCCAAAAACCTGAAAAGACACAAAATTTGGTACAGTCAGGGAAAAAAGTGGTGACAAAGTTTGAACTGCCAGAAACACAGTTTGAAAGAACAGTCAAAGACAAAATCGCGAGTTTTGACATTGGAGACATACAACGCGTGGTTTTTGTAGGATAATTTTGCTAGGCAGTCACGTGATCACTGTCTAAATAACTGCCATAACTCTTAGAATCACGTCTGGTTTCGAAAACTGTAAGAAAAGTGTGTTAAACTGTAATTCTTTTCTGAACTTTCGAATACATTTTGACACTCAGAGACAAAAGTGCTTGTCAAAGCCACTTGGATTGAGAAAATGAGTGTTTTAAGAACATTTTTGGAATCCTTATTAAATTTCCTATTTGATAACCTTAAAAACCACTATAAAATTTAGTACAGTCAGGGAGAAAAGCGGTGTCAAATTTTCAACTGCTAGAAACACAGTTTGAAAGAACAGTCAAGGAGAAAAATCGCCTGTAAAACTCACTTGGAGTGAAAAAATAACTGTTTTAAGCACATTTTTGGATTCCTCATTATATTTCCTATCTAATAACACAAAAAACCGCAGCCAAATTTTTTTACAGTCAGGGAGAAAAGCGTTGTCAAATTTTGCACTTCCAGAAACATAATATTTCTAATTTACCGGTAAAATTTTCCTGGTGTAACTCACCAGTAATTTACCCATCACTACTCTGTATGCAGTGTATGCAGAATAAGAAGGGTTAGAGATACAAATTTGGTTAAATGGGAGCAAAGTTGCCTATTTAAGGCTTTAAAAAAATGAGATTTAGAAAACATCATTTTCTTTTTTTGGTTTTTGAGATATTTTGGAAAAACTGAATTTTTTTTGTTCTCAATTTAATTTGACTCTTTTTATTCCGAATTCAATGATGTATGTCACTTAACCTTTTTTTGGAGAAAAACAGATTTTTCGCAACAGATTCAGTTACTCGCTTATTTGAAACATTCAATAGGAACGGATTATAATCTGGTGTAAGTACCAGAGGATAATTTATATATATTATTATTATTTATTATATTTTTGTATATTTTTTTATACTTTTTTAGGCCTTAGCCTATGAATGGGGCTATCACGTGGTGTTAAGCGGATCTGGTTATAGATTGTCCCGTTGTGCCGCTAGAGGGCTTCAAAGTTGATAATTTATTTTCGTAGTTTTTTGTAAATATCTCGAAAACTGTTTTTACCAAAAATATGTCTCGACAGAACGAAACTGTTATCATATACACAATTTTCCTATAAAATGCATGTTTAAAAAAAAATAAAAACTAACTAATTCTCTAATATTTCCTGGAGCATGTTTCCCAAAAAAATAAAATAGTATTTCACTTTGGATGAACGGTTTTGGAAAAAGGTAGACCGATTTGAAACATGTGGAATATTCTGTATATTCATAAGACTAAATAACAATCCGTCACCAGCTTAGCCAGATATTGGTCATATAAGTTTGAACTACAAAATAATATTTATTTTTAATAAGTTAGTTTTAGTAGTCTAGTTTACATCGCTAACTTGGTACGCGTACTAACATTTGATCCTGAACCATATCCGAATTAAAGTTCTAGGCTTTTCGGTGTAAAGAGTGGTGGATTTAGCTAGTTATCACTTTTGGTTTGGTACTCTTGGAAATGTGTACCAAACTATTTTAAGTTCGATACGGAAGGCATTTTGATATTGTGGAGTGGTGTAAACGCATACTTTAGTAGAAGAATAGAAAATCGATAAATAATACTTGCTACAATACGCTGACGATACTGCTTTGATTGTACATGACAAGACGACTAAAAACGCGACAAGTAAACTACAATTACTTACAAACAAAACTATGGAATGGTTCTACAAGTGGAGACTGACTCCTAATCCCACAAAAAACCAACTTCTTTTGCCAAACCACAAAATAGGACCAAACTCACCTACAATTACGGCTGACGGATACACCACTAGACCAAGTTACTTCGTTAAGTACTTAGGTATGACATTGGACTCAAAAATGAAATTTACTAAACACTTACGAAATATTAGGGTTAACATTACTAAAAGAGCAAAATACTTCAGAGGACTTACTTACAAACAAGCCGGAATTAGTACACATACAGCTACAAAAATTTATAAGTCCATCTGCAGACCTTTACTGGACTATGGTAACATAATACTAGCAAACGCAAACGACAAAACCAAAAAATACATTCAAACGACAGAACAAATCACCTTGAGACTAATTACAAAAATTCGGCACCCAGAAAATCCTCTTTTCAACCCATCTAATGACCTACTGTATGAACGGACTAACTTAATTAAAATAACGGACCGACATCAAAAAATACAAACAAAATGGAAAAACAAAAAAGACAACTGGACAATAATTAATAAGTTATGCCTCACCCGACAGACCCGAACCTCACGATACCTGACGCCAAACACAACTCTGACAGAACACTACCAAGACATACATTAATTCTAGTTATAAGTATTGTATTATTGAGATTGTACATACATAGAGATAGCTTATAAATAGTGTATATTATTAATCTATAATGCTGTTATTACAATGGGCAGAAAGGCCACTAGGGCCGATAGCCTTTTCTTTTGTAGAATAAAGATTGTATATATATATATATATATATATAATAAATAATAATCGATAGAAAACCTATACTATAGGCTGTGTTTAATGATGGTTTAGCGCCATTTGCACCGACGTACTTTAAACACAGCTTAAGTTCAGTGTGGTTTAGAGTGATACTTTTTTCACCTGTACTGTCACAGTCTGACCCACACTTAAATTAAGATCCGCGAACCAAGTTACCTAATGGTGTAGGTAAACTAGACCAATGTACCTAACTATGAAGTAAATTATGATTTATAACAATATTATTCCTATGTTACTCTAACGGGTGTAAACGTACCAAATCATGCTTACAACGTTGTCAACAAAAATAATCAATCAATCAAAAAAGTAGCTTTATTGTCGGAAACTTAAAGTCACTGACAAAGCCCTGAAAACACATACAAAAACAGCAAAAAAAGAACATACATAATTATTACACTACATACAATATGAATCACACATAATTACACCTTACAATTATTAAGATAAAAACAAAACAAAAAGGCAGTTACCCTGTATAAGAGAGGAAAAAGAGGATCAAAAACAAACAGTGCTGCTTGGTCAATTTATGGGAGAACAAGGCGCCTTAAGAACTGGAGTAGAATTCGTCCAGAGAATAGTACGCCCCGTCAAGCAAAAACCTCTCAGCTTCACGCCTAAATCCATGCGCAGATGGCTGGCCTCTCACGTGGAGAGGAAGGTGATTGAAAAGTCTCTTGCCACCGTAAATAAGCGACGACTTAATCTTCTCCGTGTGAGGAATGGGAAGCCTAAAAACAAATCTACTGCGAGTCACCGAGCCGGAGCCCTCGGACAACTGACCCCCAAACTTGCCACGGACAAGACAAATCGTCTCCAAGATGAAAATGCAGCACAAGGTGAGGATACCATGTTCAATGAAGAGGGGTCTACGTGAAGCGCCCTGTATCCAACACGACACAAGCACGTCCATGCTTGCTTCTGCAGGAGAAACACAGAATTGAAGCGGCTTCGAGAACAAGCTCCTCAGAAAGCTATGCCGTAGCGGAGATGGCAGTCAATCAGTGCATAGTATGCACTCCTAGCTACATGGTAATCCAGATTGCCAGAGATTACTCTCAATGCATGGCAACCCGACGCCAGTCTAGAGCACAGACCGTCCACATGCTCAGCGAATCGTAGCGAGTCGTCAATAATAAGACCAAGAAACTTGTTCCTTCCAGGGAACAAAAATCTCCTGCAATGAGCATCCAAAATGTAGGATCTTGGTCTTACTGATATTTAATGACAGTAAGTTGGAATTGCATCAATGTTTGATTATGGAGAGGTCCTCATCAATAGTGGCAGTCAATGAATCGGCGCTCTTACCGCTCCAAAGAATGGTCATCAGCGAAAACAGTGGATTGTCCGTTAATAGGGAGCGAAACAATATCATTGATGTATATCAAGAACAGCAAAGGTCCAAGAACAGAGCCCTGAGAGACACCCGAAGTTAACATTAACTCTCCAGAACCATGGCCCCCGATGAAGACCTCCAGGCTCCGACCGGACAAAAAAGAGCGAAACCACAACAAAGAAGCGGCTCGGAAGCCTTAAGCTTCAAGCTTCCAAAGCAAGATCTGGTGGTCTACGCAGTCGAACGCCTTCGACAAGTCGCAAAATACCGCCGGAGTTCATGCGACTATACAGATCCTGAAGAAAAGAAAAAATAGCATCATTCGTGCCCATCGCTGGCCGGAAGCCAAACTGAGATGGGCTGAGAAGCTCATGACGCTCCAGAAACGACATCATCCGCCTCTTCTCCAGCACCTTAGACAGTGCCAGAAGCAGGGCAATCGGTTCATAGTTAGCAGGGCTGGAGCGGTCACCGAACTGGTAAAGAGGAATAACCTGAGCCCTCTTAAGACATGATGGGACAACTGCCTTAGAAAAGGATGCGCTGATTGCATCGGCGAGAACAGATAAAGCATTGTCAGACAGCGCAGAAACAACCCTCATAGAAATCCCATCAAATCCGGCACAATTTGATAGTTTAAAAAATTTTCAGTTCGTCAAGATCTAGGGTCGCTGGAGCCCGAGGGAATGTCCCCAGCGAGGGCAGCCTCAAATATGATTATTTTTTTCATATTCTATTTTTTTTTTTTTTTCTTTTTACTTAATTTAATTTGGGATATATTCTATAAAAATAAATGAAACAAGTAGCATATATTTTCTAAACTTATAAAAAACAAGCTAATAAATGGGATTCCTGATGAAAATTTGTTAAGCCAGTTCAAATACTGTCAAATAACCTGTTTTAGCTAAATCAGTCATTCATCTCACAAATTGAGGTTTGGCGATATAATTATTTATCTATGACGTCATGATCGTATATGACGTGAATGCAATTTTCTTTGACGTTTCCTATAGCACCGTATACCTACTTTACACCAAATCGGGACAGCTTGGCGAATTCAAAATTGCGGTCCCACTAAATTTATATTATTTATTTGATAATTATTTCAAATCTTGCTTATTAAAGCCAAACTTAACATTCAATTGACAGATAAATTGTTAAATTAATTAGGAGTTTGGTTTTACTCACCGTAGTCATGCAAATAACTTGTCATAACCAAAGTTTTTGATGATGTCTTACAACTAATTGTAAATTGATGTGATGATGCAAAAAATGTAAATTGAACTAACATTTTAAAACTGTTTCTACCACATTTTTATAATAATTAACTAAGTAAGCTATTTTTGTAGGTTTAAGCTAAAAACAAGTAATTGTAAGAGTTGCAAGCACTTTCTTGACATGTTGATGAATATTAGTGGTTGCGTCGTATTACACGCTTTTTGATCTAAGAAGGCTATTCATGTAGTTACAGACCAATCACAGCAAATCCTAACTGAAGTAAACCAATCACAGACAGTGTAATGAGTAAGTATACAGGGTGATTCCAAAGTTGGTGCTTTCCTTTCACCTACGAATAATAAGCTTCGAATAATCACCTTCAAAAAATAAGCTTTTTTTTCCTTTGACGCTTTTTCGAAATATGAACAATAACGAAGATACAAGGTGTCAAAATTTTACTGAAAAAAAAAAAACAAAATAAAAAATAACATAAATTTAATTTTATCTACTCCTAGCATGGTAATCATTCATTACATAGCTCATTTTGAGTTACGTAATGAGCGATTTTACCGCACTAGTGCGATAATAATCGATTTTATCGCACTAGTGCGATAAAACAACTTTAAATGAAAATTTCTGCTGTAATTGTTTATTGAATTTAAACATAACTTTGATACATTTTTTCATATTTCTCCTTTGACTTGGCAGGCAACAAGCCAGATACCACGTTTGCGGCAGCTTCTTCAATATCTGACGGAAGTTCTTCAGACATGTTCATAACGAAATGCACTTTTAAAAATTTGTGACTGACACTGTTAAATTGTCGCTTAAGTGATATGTGGAAACAAATGGCCACCATAGCAACAACACCAAAACAGTACAGCGTAGATGACAAGATTTAAGGGTAACAAATAACTACCCGTAGCAAGCATATACGAGACGTTCCTAAATAGTTCACATTGCACAAAATATGAATTTTTTTCTTACTTTACGCTGCTTCTGATGGTCGTAGATAAAATGTTGTACATCACCCGTGGGGTATGGCAAATTAACGTACTCGTGTGATCACCACAACTCGGTCTACGACCTCGTCGTGGCAACACTCCCACTCGTGACTATAAAAATGCTCATACCCCACTAGTAATGTAAATAACTATTAACTAACTACAGATTATTCTTTATCAACAGACATAAACATAAACAAAAGATTTCAGCCGCCTTTGAACTAAAATTTAATAATTTCACATTTTAAATTAAAACAGCATTTAATTTTAGGCACGCATTAAGATGGTTTTTATTTTTTTACTCGAAAGCGGTGCATCGTAGGAAAAAATAATAGAAGGGGTTTTATTTTTAGAATTGAACAAGGAATTCAATAATAAATTTTATGTTGAAAAAAAACTAGTAGGGTAATATTTTTTTTCGAAAATGTTTTAAAAAAATTATACGCGCGCCACTGGTAAACGCAAAAAAATTGTTGTTTCTTGGAAAAAATTTTTTCCATGTAGCTACTGACACCTATAAAATTTTGTTTAGTTACTTCAAGTGGTTTGGCCAAAATCATAAAATTTTTATTTTTTCAGTAAAACTTTGACACCCTGTATCTTTGTTATTGTTCATATTTCGAAAAAGCGTCAAAGGAAAAAAAAAATTATTTTTTGAAGCCCTATTCGCAGGTGAAAGGAAAGCACCAACTTTGGAATCACCATGTATAACAATAAACCAATAATCTTTTGGTAGACTTAGGTTGTCGGCGACATTGATCTGATGATGGCTTAGGCCGAAACCGGTTACCTACCCATTAAGTTAGAGTGGCAACGACTTTTTGTTTTGTTCTCTTTTTTTGAACAATTGCTTCCTACTATTGTTTTTTTGGTCACGTGACAGTTTTTAGGTCAGATTAACTAAGTATCATATCTGCTTATACAATTTGCAACACTGTAAAGGGCAGTTGACATTGTCAAAAACAGTCACGTGACCTTCTAAACGCAGTTTATATTTTGGAAAATTGATAAATTAATTTTAGACAGTTGTAAAAACCTAAATTGCAAAAGACACGTCACGTGACTTTGATAACAATAAAATGTATAGTATATCTGGTCCTAAAACTGTTATTTTCTCACACGAAACAGTACTTTTCTCATTCCAACTTGGTTTTGCAGGCAATTTTGTCCCTGACTGTTCTGTCAAACTGTGTTTCTTTCAGTTCAAATTTTGACACCGCTTTTCTTCCTGACAGTACCAAATTTTGTAGTGTTTTTTCAGGGTATTGAATAGAAGATTTAAAGAGGATTCCAAAAATATGCTTAAAACAGTCATTTTCTCACTCCAAGTGAGTTTCACAAGCGAATTTGTCACTGACTGTCTTGTCAAACCGTGTTTCTGACAGTTTAACCTTTCACCCCCCTTTCTACCTGACAATACCAAATTTTGAAGTGTTTTTTCAGGTTATTGGATAGAAAATTTAAAGAGGATTCCAAAAATGGACTTAAAACATTCATTTTCTCACTCCAAGTGGGTTTTACAGGCGATTTTGTCCCTGACTGTCTTTTCAAACTGTGTTTCTGACAATTCAAACTTTGACACCTTTTTTTCCCTGATTGTACCAAATCTTGTAGTGTTGTTTTTGCAGGTTATTGGATAGGAAATTTAATGAGAATTCCAAAAAGGAGCTTAAAACGCTCATTTTCTCACTCCAAGTGGATTTTACAGGCGATTTTGTCCCTGACTGTCTTGTCAAACCGTATTTCTTTCAGTTCAAATTTTGACACCGCTCTTCTTCCTGACAGTACCAAATTTTGTAGTGTTTTTTCAGGTTATTGGATAGAAAATTTAAATAGGATTCCAAAAATGTGCTTAAAACACTCATTTTCTCACTCCAAGTGGGTTTTACAGGCGATTTTGTCCTTGACTGTCTTTTCAAACTGTGTTTCTGTCAGTTCAAATTTTGACACCGCTTTTCTCCCTGACAGTACCAAATGTTCTAGCGTCTTTTCAGGTTATTGGATAGAAAATTCAATGAGGATTCCAAAAATGTGCTTAAAACAGTCATTTTCTTACTCGAAGTGGGTTTTAGAAGCGACTTTGTCCGTGACTGTTTTCAAACTACGTTTCTGACAATTCAAACTTTGAAACCTTTTTCTCCCTGATTGTACCAAATCTGGTAGTGTTAGTGTTTTTGCACGTTATTGGATAGGAAATTTAATGGGGATTCCAAAAATGTGCTTAAAACAGTCATTGTCATTCCAAGTGAGTTTTAAAGGCGAATTTGTCCCTGACTGTCTTGTCAAGCCGTGTTTTTGACAGTTTAAACTTTGACCACGGTTTTTTATCTGACAGTACCAAATTTTGTATTGTTTTTTCAGGTTATTGGATAGAAAATTTAAATAGGATTCCAAAAATGTGCTTAAAACAGTCATTTTCTCACTCGAAGTGGGTTTTAGAAGCGACTTTGTCCGTGACTGTTTTCAAACTACGTTTCTGACAATTCAAACTTTGAAACCTTTTTCTCCCTGATTGTACCAAATCTGGTAGTGTTAGTGTTTTTGCACGTTATTGGATAGGAAATTTAATGGGGATTCCAAAAATGTGCTTAAAACAGTCATTGTCTCATTCCAAGTGAGTTTTACAGGCGAATTTGTACCTGACTGTCTTGTCAAACCGTGTTTTTGACAGTTTCAATTTTGACCCCGCTTTTCTACCTGAGAGTACCAAATATTTTAGTGTTTTTTCAGGTTATTGGATAGAAAATTTAAAGAGGACTCCAAAAATGTGCTTAAAACGCTCATTTTCTCACTCCAAGTGGGTTTTACAGTCAAATTTGTGCCTGACTGTCTTTTCACACTGTGTTTCTTTCAGTTCAAATTTTGACAGCGCTTTTCTTTTTGACAGTACCAAATTTTCTTGCGTCTTTTCAGGTTATTGGAAGGATAATTCAATGAGGATTCCAAAAATGTGCTTAAAACAATTTTCTCACACGAAGTGGGTTTTAGAGGCGATTTTGTCCGTGACTGTTCTTTCAAACTACGTTTCTGACAATTCAAACTTTGACACCTTTTTCTCCCTGATTGTACCAAATCTTGTAGTGTTAGTGTTTTTGCATGTTATTGGATAGAAAGTTTAAAGAGCATTCCAAAAATGTGCTTAAAACACTCATTTTCTCACTCCAAGTGGGTTTTACAGGCAATTTTGTCCCTGACTGTCTTTTCAAACTATGTTTCTGTCAGTTCAAATTTTGACACCGCTTTTCTCCCTGACAGTACCAAACTTTCTAGCGTATTTTCAGGTTATTGGATGGAAAATTCAATGAGGATTCCAAAAATGTGCTTAAAACAGTAATTTTCTAATTCCAAGTTGGTTTTGCAGGCGATTTTGTCCCTGACTGTTCTTTCAAACTGCAATTCTGACTGTTTCTGACAATTCAAACTTTGACATCTTTTTCTCCCTGATTTGTACCAAATTTTGTAGTGTTTTTGCAGGTTATTGAACAGGAAATTAATTTGTGTAGTATTCCAATTAAAATAATAACGGTTTGGATGGTTAACCCTATACAAGCAGTGTTACCATGTCAAGCAAAAGAAGCTGTTATCAGACTAATTAGTTTAATAAAAAAAAAAACTGTGAAAACTTAACCCTACTTTTACAACAGCATTTCCCTATAAAATTGTTTTATGATGAGGCTGTTAGGCGTCCAGGTGTGCCTTTAATTAAACTCCAGATATCGAGGACTATCCAGAGACATTTATTATCCTATTTTAAAGCGAAACGTTGCACGAATTTCAGCAAATTTAACGTTTTAGACAGGGTCATAGAAAATTCGGTTACGAGATACCTACACACGATGGAACTGGCATCGTAAACAACAAATGGACGAGGATTTAATATGCTGAATATTGTAGCACACGTAAATTCAGCTCTACACTAGGTTTTTATGTTTTGTTACAAATTTTGGATTGAAGAATTAAATGGTAATTAAGGAGTTTTGACGGTTTTCGATTGATTTGCCAATAGGAATTTCTTTAATGCCTTTATGGTGCTGAAATATTTTAATGAACAAAAAGATGCCCAATTAATAAGGATATAAGTGGATTTTAGTCGGAAGGCAGCTGTTGGTAACTTAGTTTCTGAAAAAAAGTGGATTATAACGTGACAAAGTCACCAATTTAATTAAATTATTTTTGATTACAATCTGTATTTACTTTTTTTTTAAAACAACATTGAATAAGCTTATACGTTGCTGTTTGTCAATGACCGTTTTTGAGATATTCCATTTTTTTCTAAAAAGGTTTTCACTTTATTTTAGGTTAAGTAGCAAAATTATTACTAGTACACTAATTCCTAACATGCCAGTAATTCCTAATTAACCTAACCTAACCTAGCCTAACAATACCCACTAACTTCCTGAATTATCACAACTGGAGTCTAAAAAAACCTTTTTTAATTAAAAAAAGTAAAAATGAGAAAATGAAGAATGAGATACCCTGTATATATTTTCATTTTTGTATTCTACGTCAAATTCTAGATATAATTAGTGTATTAATGTCCGTTTCTGAGATATTTACCATTTTATGTGAAATTTGATATTTTCGGTTTCCAAAACATTTTTAATTTATACAGGAAAGGTTTCTGTGTTTTGTCATGTTAGACAAGGTTTGTTCTAGAAAAGGGTGCAGAAAGACCTCAAAATATATAATACAGTGTGATCAAAAAATCAGTTCTAAAAAAGGAGAGAAAGTCTAGTTTTTCTGATTCTCTGTTCAAAATTAAAGAAGTTTGTATTAGGCTACTTATTTAAAAAAATCGCTTTTAAAATTGATACATTGAACCACCCTGTAACTGTCAAAACCACAGAATTAATGAAGGTTAAAGTATAGTAGTTCTCAAATTTAGTCAAAACTGTCTTTATTGTCACACACAACACTTTGTATAGACTTTTATATGTCAATGGCTAGAAAATAAGATAGGTTTTCAAAAAATATGACCGCCTGTGTTGATAGGTTCCTTTGTTTGGCCGCCAGAGGGCTCCAAAGCTAATGTTTTAATTGACTGTTACCGTTCTAATATTTTTAAAGGATTTTTTTTTAAATTGGGCAATGATTGCCAAATCGAGAGTAGTAACAAAACTGTAGAAATACAATCATTAAGGTCGATTTTCGCTTGCACTAACTGGCCAACATAACGCGCAAACCCATTAGAATAGTGGCGGTGTTTCAGGCAAATTTGACCCTTACGAAAATTGTCGTTTGCAAAAAGAGTTTTTCCAAAAATTTGTGTGTTAGATCTAGTAAGTCACGTGACTGTGTTTTCCTAATTTTCTATTGTCACATTAGCCTTGAACCAGTCAAAAAATGTTTGTGGTCATTCACTGTCACTAAACTAATAACACACGTGTATTTGTAGCACTTTGTATATCTTTGGATATGTGGATGGACAGCCAATGAAATGAGCTTCCCATTGACGTATAAAAATCGATTGGTTAGCCGTTTGCCCGCTAGAGGGCGTCCAATTTTTTTGGGGTATCTGTTTGTTTAATTCCCAAAAACTCACGCAAATGTACTATCTTTGGTAGATTTTTATACGTCAATAGACAGCCAATAAAATGAGCTTTCTAAAAATATCCCTATTTGGGTTGACAGGTTAGACGGTATGGCCGCTAGAGGGCGTCAAATTTGACCAATTTTTTTATAACTTTTTTGGTGCACCTTTTTTTAAACCTCAAAAACTTGCATAATTGCACTATTTTTGGTAAACTTTTACACGTCAATGGATAGCCAGTGAAATGAGCTTTCTAAACATATCCCAACTGGGATTAATAGGTCGGACGGTTTGGTCACTAGAGGGCGTCAAAGTTGACTAATTTTTTCATGACTTTTTTTGGTGCATTATTTTATTCAATCGTCAATAACTAGCTTATTTGCTACACTTTGTATAAGCTTTTATATGTCAATGGATAGATAATGAAATGAGCTTTTTATTGACGTATAAAAGTTGGTTGATTAGTTGTACGGTTTCGCCGCTAGAGGCAGTCAAAATTTTTTAAAGTAAAATTACAAAATTCATAATTTTTCCTTGTTTTCCAAGGGATTTCATTAAAATTACCAAACTTTATTTATTTTATTTATGTTTATATTTCAATGGTAAATGTATAGAAAAAAGTATTTTTTCCCACTTGTTAAGTACTAAAAGGCGGGAAAGACACTTTTACCTTGTGTACCCAGTTTTTCTTACAAGTATCAAATTAAGATAACTAAAATAAAAGTCTCTGTTAGCAAAAATGATTAAAAGTTACTTTGTTTTTTTGATTTAAATGTACATTTTTGAATAGTAAAGTGTAGAAAAGTTACTTTACCGCACTGAGTGTAGTAAAGACACTTTTTCACATGTGCAAAAAGCTCCTTTCACTCTACACATATAAATTTCAAAATTGTAGGTGTATTATACATTTTTTTGTAAATTGACATTGCAATGCGGAAAAGTAACGTTACCGCATCCGGTTCGGAAAATATTCCGTTCCGCACTCAAACGAGAGCGGAAAAGTGCACTTTAACGCACCGGAGCAATCGCCGTCAAAAATCAATGTAAATTGAGTCACAGTTAAGTATGTTTCGTTGTTTTTTACCTCTATGGGATTGAATTTAGTTTCTAGGTTTAGGACAGTGAAATTCCACCCATAAAGCTGTAAAAAACGGTGTTTACTGTAAATACTGAGTTTACTGGATTTTGTGGTTTTACAGCTTTATGGGGAGAATTTTGACGGTTGTCATATTAAAAATAGACTCAAAATAAACCAGAAACAGATAAACAAATGCCAAAAATACACTGATGAAGGTATAAAATGCATTCAACCACACTGTCACAAGTCACACTGATTTTGTTACTTTTCTACTATGTTTCGTTGTTTTGTACCTCTATGGGATTGAATTTGACAGTTTCTAGGTTTAGGACAGAACTGTAAATGACAAAGCCAAATGTTATCTGTCAAAATATGACGTAATAATACAATAGAAAGGAAAATCAAGGAAAACCACTATATGGTTTTCTACGTCGCCAAAAACTGTCAAAACTGTGCCAATTAGAGAAAAACCAACATTAAATTCGTGTTTTCCAGATCAGACTTAGTAGAAAAGGCACTTTGACAGATTGAAATTCAATATGGCCGCGGTGAGCATAGTAGGCTCAAAATTCCTAATTTGGACTTAATTTTCATGCATTTTTCCCAAAACTCGTCCGTAACTCGCTTATTCTAAACATTCAGTATAGACATACCATATGACAAAAGAAAGCTAATAAATGGAGCTATCACGTGGTGTTGAGCGGACATGGCTTAGTTGCCTCGTTTGGCCGCTAGAGGGCGTCAGAGTTGACTCTTAATTTTGGTAGTTTTTACAAAATATCTCAAGAACGTTTTCGGTTAGGTTTGAAATTTGTACCAGTAAAACGCAATTTTTACCTAACATCCACTTTTTTGGTAAATTAAAAACTAGAATTTTGAAACAATTTTTAGGGTTGGTGATTCTGATTTTCATTTTCAATATCGATTTTGAGTTCCTCAATAACTAACTTCAAATATTGGAAATGTGACGGAAAGTGTCATTTGTCATTCTGTCAGTTGTCAACTCAGCTGTCAATATGTATTTTGTAGTTTTGATAATAGAGTTGCTGTGAAAACGCACGTATTTTAACGTTCTTTTAATTATTAAAAGTTTCTGGTGTTTCTACTGCAAATTTGCCTTAATAATTTATTTTAAGTTAATTATTTTTAGTTTTCTGTGTCAAATGAACCTAAATCGTTATTAAAAAAACTAACAAATAGTTCAATGAACGAAAAACATATTTATGTCAAGAGGAAATGCATTTTCTTTCTACGTTGTTTACAAAATTGCTGCTTTTAATAATCATATTTAATAAAATCCTTCGCTTTGAGTCGTTTTATAAAAAACGTACACGAGAAAATGTGATTTTCCACTTTTTTACTAAACATTCCATATAGAGACAAATAGTATACAGCTTGTCCAGAATAAGCATTCAGACAGCAAAAAATGATTTAACTAAGTGAAAGGAAATCAGTTTTGGCATCAAGTATTGTTGGTTTGAGTTCAGCTGAATGCAGAACAAGATTTTGACCTAATTTTAAAATGATTTAAAAAAAAATTGAAAGATGATTATACAGATAACAGGCAACATCTGGCTTGTACAGGGTAATTCAAATTCGACTCTCATCACAAACTCCGTTTCAAAAATTTCGATTTTCCCAAAAACAAAAACTGAAACCAGACTGCATGGAAACCAGGACTTCGGACTAGCAGGATACAGAGAAGACAGGGCGAACCGACGAGGAGGAGGAGTGGCACTTCTAGTGAAGAGAAGCATCGCCCACTTACCAATGCCAACGCTAGACACCGCAGAAATAGAAGCGCTGGCTATAGAAGTGGAAACAATCCAAGGAAGATTAAGGATCAGTCCCTTCTACCACCCAACGCAAGGAACACTACAGGTAAATGATCTAGAAACAGTCATTTTCAGGAGAGAACAGGGACAACACATTGCCATTGGGGACTGAAAAGCAAAAGCTCCGGAATGGAACTGCAGGACAACAAACGGAAACGGCAGAACACTCAGGAGTTTCTTAGAAAGATGAAATGACATGGGCGTGCTGGTAACAGAAGAGCCAACACATCTAGGAAACGGACTCAACGACATCCTGAACATCGCACTAATCAGGAATCTTGCCATGGAGCAGGAGATGGTGGTCCTTAACGAAGGATGATCCGACCACAACCCGATCCTGCTAACACTGGGGATAGGAGTACCAAGGTAACCACAAAAGCCAATATCCCTTATTATGTTTCAGGTATCCCGGAGGAAACCAAACAGTTAATCCAAGCCAAAAGAACCGCCATGAGGACAGGAGCTCCTGCAGACAAGAACAGACTCAACCAGCTTAACCTTCGAGTTAAGGCTGCACTGGACGACCATAGAGCAAACCAATGGCAGGAACACCTAGAAAGCGTAAATCCCGAGGACAGAAGCATGTGGAAAACCTGCAGAGCGCTGCGAGAAAAGAGGAAGCCGATTCTAACCATTCACGGCAACAGCGGGATTGTCTACGAGAAGAGAGAGAAAACTTCCGAGACGCTGTTCCTGTTGAATATTGTTAACGCAATACTTTGAATGAGGCACTTTCCTGCTGACTGGAAGAGAGCCGATGTTATCCTGTTCCCGAAGCCACAAAAGGACCCGCTATTCGCCCAGAATTATCGGCCCATCAGCCTCCTGCCATCCTTGGGAAAAGTGGCAGAAGTTATCATCCTCAGGAGGCAAGAAGAGGACCTGCACGTCATCCCCGACGAGCAATTTGGATTCCGGAGAACATTATCAACGGAACTTCAAGTCTTGAGGATGACCGAGTACATCACGGAAGGGTTCAACAGGAAAGAAGCGACAGGAACCGTCCTGCTAGACGTCTCAAACGCCTTCGACAAGGATTGGCACAGAGGACTTTTTTATTACACAGACACAGAGATGGACGAGCTGACGAAGAAAGAAGAAATGGAGGACAAGAAGAGCGCCAGAAGAGCCCCTCTGCCAGCGGGAGCATCCTTCTCCCAGGACAGAGGATGCCGCTGCAACTCTGGAAACTTCCCGAAAGGGAAAATTCCTGGACTTGTAGCGACTTCCTCTTCCAGACCTATCCTTTTGATCTTACAGCGATGGGAGGGTAAAAAGCAGTAGTCTTGCTTGACCCATCTATCTGAGGCCGCATTCCCAGCCAAAGAATATTGGCGCGTGGTCATACATCATACATCAGGGAATAAAGTTGATGATGACTGCCGACAGACGAAACGCCGAAGTGGCAATGAAAATGTTTTTTTGGTTTTGCGATATCTCTTAAGGTTAGAAATAAATAAAAACAAAAAATCTAAATTTCAGTGTTTTTTTGATATCTTCGGAAGTAATTGGAAAATAGCTATTTTTCTAATTTTGGCATATAAAGTGACACTTTTCAAAACTGATTAGAGTGACAAAACGTTTTACTTTATGTAATAAGTATCACTTCATGTTACTAGTTATGAAAAGTTCATTTCATCACTCCCTGTTTTTATGAATTTCCGTAGAAACATATGGGCGACATCCATCATAACATGTCGTTGTCACAGTTTATACAAGGTGCTATGAAAGTGAATATTTGTGTTAAATCACTTTAAAAGATGGTTTTCACAAAATTAGAAAAAATTATATATGCAACACGTTTCGAAAATGTCTTATTGTGTAACTCATTCAAATTGTAGGACCTCGCTGCGCTCGCCCTACATTCCCTACAAACATTCATTCGTTACACAAAATCGATCTTTTCGTAACTGGTTACATAAATAGCTATTATGTAAAGACCAGGTCCAGGTAAAAACCATCTTTTAAAGTGATTTAACACAAATATTCACTTTCATAGCACCTTGTATAAACTGTGACAACGACATGTTATGATGGATGTCGCCCATATGTTTCTACGGAAATGCATAGAAACAAGGAGTGATAAAATGAACTTTTCATAACTAGTTACATAAAGTAAAACGTTTTGTCACTCTAATCAGTTTTGAAAAGTGTCACTTTATATGCCAAAATTAGAAAAACGTAATTTTTAAAACGGCCTTTGGTTCGGTTTCAAATTGCGCAACGTTGCCCCAATATAAACTTTTTCGTATCTCTTATAGTTTCCGAGATCTGACCGAGAGTTGATTACAAAACTAATAGATATTTAGGTCTACTTTACTCTTAGATAAACAGTTATCCCAAATTTGAGTAACAAATCAAACTTGTCTCAGATAAAATGTCTGTGCCATAAGGATTTAAAATTATACGCATATTTGTGAATAAACCAAGTTCAAATTGTTTTCTCAATCAGTGCCAAACATTTTTTTGGCTTAAGTGCCCATTGACTCAAAAACTACGTACTATAATTTACTATTTACTAACAAATAAATCAAAAAGTAAATTACCAGTATCTGAACCGCACGTGGAAAGTAAATATTACTCATTTTATTTTAGTTCTAATGAGATTGAACACGAGCTGTTTTTGCATTTTTGGTTTATTTGGTGGCATTGCTGAAATCTCGGCAATTTGTCTAAAAAAATTTGTGATAAAAACGAGAAAAAAAATACTTTTGTGGTTTTTCCGATAATTAAGTAGTTTTAGAGAATTATAGTGTATTATTTAACGAGAACACAGAAGTTAAGAGAACTCACAGAAATTAACTAAATTCCAACTTTAAACTCAAAAATTCGTTAAATTCAAAGTTGGAATTTACATTGTCACATTGTAAACACTCTTCGAAGCAAAGTAGTCAACATTTCTGAGTTTGGCAACATTGCAAATACTATTCAAACCAAAATAGTAGAATTTGTCAGTTTCGCAACATTGCAAACCTTTTTCGACCTAAATTAGTAGAATTTGCTATCAATGTTGCCAGGTCTACCGTTAAAACCTATATAATCTACCGTTTTGTATATACTTTTTCAGTTGATTGAATAGGAAATTTAAAGAAGATTCTAAAAATGCGCTTTAAACAGTCTCTACCAAACTATCCTCTAAAACCACGTGATGTCTGTCACTAATGTCAAAATTTGACTAAAATTTGCACGAATTACATTTTAACACAGTTTTCGAAGCAAGATGTCAATTTTTTGAGATTTATGACAGTTATTTTGACAATTATCACGTGACCGTCTAGCTAAATAATGTCCAACAATCACGTGACAACTTTCACTAACGTCAAAACTGTCAAACTATGCTTTAAAGTTGCAAAAATCAGTGTTTAGAAACGTTGTCTTGCAGTATCTGATATAAAACGTGTTTTTGAGATGTATGACAGTTATTTTGACAATTGTCACGTGACCGTCTAGCTAAATAGTGTTCTACAATCATGTGACAACTGTCACTAACATTAAAACTGTCAAACTATGCTCTAAAGTTGCAAAAATCAGGGTTTAGAAACGTTTTCTTGCAGTATATGATATAAAACGTCTTTTTTGAGTTTCTGACAGTTATTTTGACAATTTTCACGTGACGGTCTAGCTAAATAGTTTTCTACAGTCACGTGACAACTGTCATTAATGTCAAAACTGTCAAACTATGCTTTACAGTTGCAAAAATCAGTGTTTAGAAACGTTGTCTTGCAGTATCTGATATAAAACGTCTTTTTGAGTTTCTGACAGTTGTTTTGACAATTGTCACGTGACCGTCTAGCTAAATAGTATTCTACAATCACGTGACAACTGTCACTAACATTAAAACTGTCAAACTATGCTCTAAAGTTGCAAAAATCAGGGTTTAGAAACGTTTTCTTGCAGTATATGATATAAAACGTCTTTTTGAGTTTCTGACAGTTATTTTAACAATTTTCACGTGACGGTCTAGCTAAATAGTTTTCTACAGTCACGTGACAACTGTCATTAATGTTAAAACTGTCAAACTATGTTTTAAAGTTGCAAAAATCAGTGTTTAGAAACGTTGTCTTGCAGTATATGATATAAAACGTCTTTTTGAGTTTCTGACAGTTGTTTTGACAATTGTCACGTGACCGTCTAGCTAAATAGTATTCTACAATCACGTGACAACTGTCACTAACATTAAAATTGTCAAACTATGCTCTAAACTTGCAAAAATCAGGGTTTAGAAACGTTTTCTTGCAGTATATGATATAAAACGTCTTTTTGAGTTTCTGACAGTTATTTTGTCAATTGTCACGTGACCGTCTAGCTAAATAGTGTTCTACAATCACGTGACAGCTGTAATTAACGTCAAAACTGTCAAACTATGCTCTAAAGTTGCAAAAATCAGGGTTTCACAATTTCAACTGATTTGAAAATTTGTTACATCGAACCAGTTTTTGCTGAATAAATCGAAAACGGTGAAAGTTACAAAAAAATTACAAGAGACCAAATATATTCTTAATGAACTCCTTAATTCAGTACCGTAAGTTTGCAGCTCATCCATGGAAGTTTTACAGTCCGTCAGAGCTGCTATTATAGAGAGAGTGCCTGAAAATTGTACTGATTCAGATTTTTTGGCAACCCTGTACGCAATTTGTAAGATAATTTTTTCTGCCTTACACTACTGAAAAGGGGAGTTTAAGGCGGTTAATTTGAGTGGTTTAATCTTCAGGAACTCCCAAAAGTAAGCGAGTTACAGGATGTTCAAATTTCAACTGATTTGAAAATTTGTTGCATCAAACCAGTTTTTGCTAAATAACTCAGAAACGGTGAAAGTTACAAAGACAAAAATGTTTGTAAAGAACTGGTAAACTCATTGATGGAAGTTTCACAGTTCGTCAGTGCCGCTACTATACAGAGGGTGTTTGAAAATTGTAGTGATTCAGGATTTTTGGTCACCCTGTACGCAATTCTTCAGATATAATGGTTTGCTCAACACCACTGGAAAAAGAAGCTCAAGAGGGTTAATTTGAGTGGTTCAACTTCTCTGAACTCGCAAAAATAAGAGAGTTACAGGGTGTTCAAATTTCAAACCACAATTGCAACTAATTTGAAAATTTGTTGCAACAAACCAATTTCTGCTAAATAATTCGGAAACGGTGAAAGTTACGAAAAATTTGAAAGATACCAAAAATGTTCTTAATCAACTCCTTAACTTAGCACCGTAAGTTTGCAGAATCGTTCTTGCTGCCATTATACAGGGTGTGCATGAAAAGTATGATGATTGACTGTTTTTGGTCATCCTGTACGCAATTTTTCAGATATAATTTTTTGCTCCACACCACTGGAAAGAGGAGCTCAAGACAGTTAATTTGAGTGGTTCAACTTCTCTGAACTCGCAAAAATAAGAGAGTTACAGGGTGCTCAAATTTCAAACCACAATTGCAACTAATTTGAAAATTTGTTGCAACAAACCAATTTCTGCTAAATAATTCAGAAACGGTGAAAGTTACGAAAAATTTGAAAGATACCAAAAATGTTCTTAATCAACTCCTTAACTTAGTACCGTAAGTTTGCAGAATCGTTTTTGCTTCCATTATACAGGGTGTGCATGAAAAGTATGATGATTGACTGTTTTTGGTCATCCTGTACGCAATTTTTCAGATATAATTTTTTGCACCACTGGAAAGAGGAGTTCAAGAGGGTTAATTTGAGTTAATTAAACTTCCTGAACTCCCAAAAATAAGCGAGTTACAGGATGCTCAAATTTCAATTGATTTGAAAATGTGTTGCATCAAACCAGTTTTGCCAAAATAACTCAAAAACGGTGAAAGTTACGAAAAATTTGAAAGAGACAAAAAATGTTCGTAAAGAACTGGTAAACTCATTGATGGAAGTTTTATAGTCCGCCAGTGCCGCTACTATACAGGGGGTGCATGAAAAGTGTATAATGACTTTTAAAATTATTTCAGTAAAATGATATTTTTAAAGCAAATTTTAATTGGGTTCATAAATTTAATGGTAAAATTGGTAAATTTTCTTGATAATTTCAGGCGCATTGATTAAAAAATTCGCACATATTTCATAGTTGGGGGAGTAATTAAGTCGAAACCAAAAGCAAGCCCGGTCCTGGCATACCTGCCATCAAAACTCAGTTCCCGATGTTATTACCACATAAAACGCGGCTTCAAACTGCAGTCCGCACATGCAGGTCCCCACCACGCTCAAAGTCGTAAATTCGTCCCCGTCGGGTCCGCTACTGCTGCATTTTCAATGCAATTCTCTTAATACTTCGTCCCGAGTTCGCACTGACGGACTGTCAGTTGAGAAAATTCGCGAGTACCGGTTATTCGCGTGTTTCGTGTCTCAAAGCCACCCGCGACAGTGCGTTAAGTGACATATTTGACAGGTTTTCTTTTGTTTTTTGGTTGAACCAGTTCCACATGTCCTCGGATACCCAAGAGTACGACTCCAAAATGGAGAGTACCAGCAGCAAAGCGTCGAGCACCTCATCCTCCTCAATACCGCGAACACCCCCGAATTGCGCTCGGTGTCGGAATCATCGCAAAAAAATCGCCCTCAAAGGCCATAAAAGATACTGCGTGTACCGTAATTGCAAGTGTCAAAAGTGTCAACTGACGTCGGAACGGCAAAGAGTGATGGCAATGCAAACGGCTTTGAGGAGGGCTCAAGCACAGGACGAGGCAATGCTGAAGAATGGCAATTTGGACGTTTCAATGTTGTCCGTACCGCAGAAAACGCCAAGTCCTTTGCAAACGCCCATCGATCGTATCAGCAGTCTTGATTGTGATTCTTCCGCTTCTTCGCAGTGTTCGAATCCTCCGTTGCCGTTGAGCAGAAGATCGTCACCAGTACTTGCCGCACCGGCTACTAGTACTTCAATGCCGATGGGAACTGGACCTAATGAGGTCTTTTCCTATGATTATAGAGGTGAGTCTTTTTTGGTTATTTTGCCACACTGGTGTGAGGAAAGTAGGTCTTATGTACCAGATTTGACACTTTTTTGTAAAATTGAGGAATTGTATAGGGAGCAAGCAAGTACCCTCTTCTTAATAGCTATTTATGTACCAAGGCCGTTAGAGAGAACATAATGTCCCGAGGGATAGGTGACTTTGAAAATGCAATTCTGCATATTATTGCAACCCTGTAAAAACCAGTTGACATCTGTCAAAATTAGTCACGTGACCTTTAAAATGTAATTTAAATGTTGATCATTTGGTAAATTAAATGTAGACAATTGTAAAAGCCGAGGTAAAAGCTGATATTCTGAAATAGACGTTACGTGATTTTAATAATACAATTTTGAGCTTGCAACACTGTAAAAACCAGTTGACATTGTCAAAAACAGTCACGTGAACTTCAAAACGTAGTTTAAACTTTAAAAATTGGTAAATTAAATTTAGACAATTGTAAAAACTTAAAGCTGAAATTGCAATAGACATGCATCATGTGACTTTGATTATGCCATTTTAGAGGTTGCAACACTGTCCAAGCCAACTGACACCTGTCAAAAACAGTCACGTGACTTTAAAATGTAATTTAAATGTTGATCATTTGATAAATTCAATTTAGACAGTTGTAAAAACTTAAATTGCAAAATACACGTCACGTGACTTGGATAATTCAATTTTTGTGCTTGCAACACTGTAAACGCCAACTGACATTGTCAAAAACAGTCACGTGACCATCAAAACGCAGTTTAAACTTTGCAAAATTGATAAAAAAAATTAGATAGTTGTAATAACTTAAATTTCAAAATACCCGTCACGTAACTTGGATTCGAGCTTGGATTATTAAATTTTTGAGCTTGCAACACTGCACAGACCAGTTGACATTGTCAAAAACAGTCACGTGAGCTTCAAAACGCAGTTGAAACTTTGGAAAATTGATAAAAAAATGTAGACAGTTGTAAAAACTAAAAAACTGCAAAATACACATCATTTGACTTAGATAATTAAATTTTTGAGCTTGCAACACTGTAAAGACCAGTTGACATTGTCAAAAATAGTCACGTGACCATCAAAACGCAGTTGAAACTTTGGAAAATTAATAAATTAAATTTAGACAGTTGTAGTAACTTAAATTGCAAAATACTCGTCACGTGACTTGAATAATTCAATTATTGAGCTTGCAACACTGTAAGGGCCAGTTGACAGTGTCAAAAACAGTCACGTGATCTTCAAAACGCAATTTAACTTTGGAAAATTGTTAAAAAAAATTTAGACAGTTAAATTCCAAAATACACGTCACGTGACTTGGATAATTCAATTATTGTTCTTGCAACATTGTAAACGCCAATTGACATTGTCAAAAACACGTCACGTGAGCTTCAAAACGCAGTTGAAACTTTGGAAAATTGATAAAAAAAATGTAGACAGTTGTAAAAACTAAAAAACTGCAAAATACACATCATTTGACTTAGATAATTAAATTTTTGAGCTTGCAACACTGTAAAGACCAGTTGACATTGTCAAAAATAGTCACGTGACCATCAAAACGCAGTTGAAACTTTGGAAAATTAATAAATTAAATTTAGACAGTTGTAGAAACTTAAATTGCAAAATACTCGTCACGTGACTTGAATAATTCAATTATTGAGCTTGCAACACTGTAAGGGCCAGTTGACAGTGTCAAAAACAGTCACGTGATCTTCAAAACGCAATTTAACTTTGGAAAATTGTTAAAAAAAATTTAGACAGTTAAATTCCAAAATACACGTCACGTGACTTGGATAATTCAATTATTGTTCTTGCAACATTGTAAACGCCAATTGACATTGTCAAAAACACGTCACGTGACCTTCAAAACGCAGTTAAAACTTTGGAAAATTGCTACAAAAAATTTAGACAGTTGTAATATTTTAAATTGCAAAATACACGTCACGTGACTTGGATAATTCAATTTCTGAGCTTGCAACACTGTGAAGACCAGTTGACATTGTCAAAAACAGTCACGTGACCATCAAAACGCAGTTTAAACTTTGCAAAATTGATAAAAAAAAATTAGACAGCTGTAAAAGCTTAAATTACAAAATACACGTCACGTGACTTGGATAATTCAATTTCTGAGCTTGCAACACTGGAAACGCCAGTTGACATTGTCAAAAACAGTCACGTGACCTTCAAAACACAGTTTAAACTTTGGAAAATTGCTAACAAAAATTTAGACAGTTGTAATAATTTAAACTGCAAAATACACGTCACGTGGCTTGCATAATTCAATTATTGAGCTTGCAACACTGTAAAAGACAGTTGACATTGTCAAAATCAGTCACGTGACCATCAAAGCGCAGTTTAAACTTTGAAAAATTGATAAATATAGTTTAGACAGTTGTAACAACTTAAATTGCAAAATACACGTCACGTGACTTGGATAATTCAATTTTTGAGCTTGCAACACTGTAAAGACCAGTTGACATTGTCAAAAACAGTCACGTGACCTTCAAAACGTAGTTAACACTTTGGAAAATTGCTAAAAAAAATATAGACAGTTGTAATAACTTAAATTGCAAAATACACACGTCACTACGTACCTAATTCAATTATTGAGCTTGCAACACTGTAAGGGCCAGTTGACATCTGTCAAAATTAATCACGTGACCGTTAAAATGTGGTTGAAACTTTAAAATCTTAGACAGACAAAACCTGATTATATAAACAATAAATTGACTGAAAATTAACAAAGGGACTTTTTGAAAAGTTACTGAAACTCGCCTTTTTAGAAACTTCATACATAGATGTCAATTATGACAAAAGTGGTAATTGACCTTTATTAGGTTAGAATTATGATTTTTATTCAAAAATTTAATTAAATGTAATTTAAATGCCACTATGGTCAATTTCCTATTTTTATAACGTGTGATTTATCAATTTTTTACCTGAAGCCATGATTTTAACTATTATATTGTAGTGAGTATGAAATTTAGATTTGGCCAAACTATGGTCAACTTTTACTTTATTGTAAGTTTTGACTTAAAAATGTTTCAATTGTGGTTAATTTCACTTTAGATTTTAACTTGAAATTTGAATTTATTTGAATCCTTCTTCAACTAACCAAAATACTGTTTTTTTTCTAAAACTAAATAGGGTTCTGAAAAAACGTGACTTCTCTATGCTTCTTCCTTTATTGTGTATAAAACTCACTCAAAAAGGTAAATCATACACTTACTTACCTATAGTATTAATTAACCAATTTTTGTTATTTTATTGACTAAATACAGCATAAACTACATATTGGGGTGCATTCCTCTATAGTACTTGGTAAGTTTTCGTGGACATTCTAAAATTAAATAAACAAAAATAAAGAAATTAAATTTTAGCTAAGTACAAAACTTGAAAATAAAAATTTTTGTGTTTTGCGTGTTCAAACTATTCATCTCGTTTTGCGACAAATCTGATGTATTCAGGTGGCTATTTTCAACCTGAGATATATTTAAATCCACCAAACTTTCAGCAGGATAGTAAATTCGGAATTGTTTTTGATACCTTAGCACTTTATAGACAAAACATGATATTTTCTCTATATTACTCCACATTCAGTGCACTACAGTTTTATCAGCAATTTCATTCAGCAAAACAATTATGTTGTCCCGTTATAATAAGGAAACTTTATTGATACAGATTGTTAAAGTAACAGATTGATAGTAAAAACTTACTGTAACTAATACTTGCTATAGTTCAAATCAGATGAAATATTAATTATTACTTATATTAGTTATAATAACTTTCAGTCTGTCTAGAAACAGGTTCTTCTATGTAGATCTTGGGCGTAGAAAGCTTCAAACGAAATCAAGCAAATTACTTGACAAATTACACAAACACCATGACACTAATAGCTTTCAGGAATTTCTAAGTTTAGATAGGAATTTAAATAAAATAATAAAAAGTATGATTTTTGGCCTAAATCATCCTATATCCAGCCATTGTGTGGTCAATACTTATTTTGTCATCACATGAAAGCTTTTATTTACCAACAAATAATTATACAGTAATTATGTTTACCTACCACCTCAGTGTAAATAGCTATTTACGCATAGTTTTCCGTTACATAATGACCCTCTTTATCGCACAGTTGTAAAAAAAGCGCACAGTTTTAAGATCGGCCACAAACTATCGCTCTACTGCTGTGAAAGATTTTGTTTACATTTCTTCCTTTATCAGAGTATATTAGATGAAGATCATCGCGTAATGTATTGTTCATACAGTTTTAAATAACTACCACTTCGTCTAGAATATTATCTGCAATAGCAAACACATCAAGTAATATTACTGAAAGTTTTCCCTTTCTTATTAATAACTGTAATGTCACCATAAATAATTATTTTAAGAACAACACTAATAATTATTTAAGTAACATTATTTGTGAATTTTTGCGTTATTATTTTAGTCTTTAGTGGTATAAAACCTATGATTAGTACAAATATGATGTCGATACGTTGAAAATATACTTTTTTAATGAAAAGTTACTCTGAATTATATGAATTGCGAAAATAGGACTTTCCATTTGGTCGTAGGTAAAGTATAGTAAGTCACACGTGCTCTAAGGCATTTTACGCACTCATGGAATTACACACTCGCCGCTACGCGGTTTTGTTTGTAACTTTTTTCATATCGTGCGTAAAATGCTTCTTACAGCACTAGTTACGTAATATACTATTTTGCACGGCTGTTTAATGATATGCTTGTGATCTACTAGTTTTGAACAGATAATAACACCCATTACCTGTAAGTGTGAGTAATGTGTGAGTAAAACTACCATTGTTAATTACAATTTTAGTGAGACCATGAAGTAAAAAATCAGTAACTTAATTTGAAATTTTAGTTTTTTGAAAAATGGAAAAACCAAAATTTTAGTAAAAAATTCGTAGAATTATTGCTCTCTTGATGAATTTAATTCCTTTTTGGTGAGTAATAACTAACATTTACATGCTCGTTGAATAATATACTGGCTTATAAATTTTTCATGGCTCTAAACGTCATAGCTACTTTCTATGTACTTTAGTTCGTAAAAGTGGTCCACTTTTTGCCATTTCCGCGTTTTTTCGATATTTCTTACTACTTTTGAAATTCAATATCTCGGTAACATGAAGAGCTAGAGAGGCCAGTTTTGGCTCATTTTGTAGTATTTTTTATCCCTCTAATGCCGTTTAAGTAAAATCTATGAGAGTTCAAATAAAAAAGTTACAATCATTCAAAAAAGGAAAAAATGCGATTTTTGCAAAAAGTGTAAATTTGACAATTTTTTATTTTGCTCCAGGAGGGTTCCAATGCACAGAAAAGGGCATATTTATACCAAAAGACCTCAAATTACGTGAAATAAGTACAAAAAAAGCACTTAAAAATTTCTCATTTTTCAAAAAAATTAAAAGAATGGGGGGGGGGGTATAAGAAGTTATTTTTTACTTAAGGAATTATACTGTAAGTAACTTGTAGAAGCTTCTGGTCATACAAAATGGCTTGTAGAGACATCTGGCACATTAAAAATGATTTGTGAAGGCTTCTGGCAACTAAAAATGACTTGTAGAAGCTTCTGGCAACTAAAAATGACTTGTAGAAGCTTCTGGTGATACAAAATGGCTTGTAGAAGCTTCTGGTCATACAAAATGGCTTGTAGAGGCATCTGGCACATTAAAAATGTTTTGTAAAGGCTAATGGCAACTAAAAATGACTTGTAGAAGCTTTTGGTCATACAAAATGACTTGTAGAGGCATCTGGCACATTAAAAATGATTTGTAAAGACTACTGGCAACTAAAAATTACTTGTAGAAGCTTCTGGCAACTAAAAATGGGTTGTAGAAGCTTCTAGCTATACAAAATGGCTTCTAGAGGCACCTGGGACATTAAAAATGTTTGTAAAGGCTTCTGGCAACTAAAAATGACTTGTAAACGCTTCTGGCTATACAAAATGGCTTCTAGAGGCACCTGGGACATCAAAAATGTTTTGTAAACGCTTCTGGCAACTAAAAATGGCTTGTAGAAGCTTCTGGCAAAATACCAAATGGCTTCTAGAGGCACCTGGGACATTAAGAATGTTTTGTAAAGGCTTCTGGAAAGTAAAAATGACTTGTAAAAGCTTCTGGCAATAGAAAATGACTTCTAGAGGCAGCTGGCACATTAAATATGATTTGTAAAGGTTTCTGGCAACTTAAAATGACTTGTAGAAGCTCCTGGCCATACAAAATGGCTTCTAGAGGCACCTGGGACATTAAAAATAATTTGTGAAAGCTTCTGGCAATAGAAAATGGCTTCTAGAGGCATCTGGCACGTTAAAGATGATTTGTAAAGGTTTCTGGCAACTAAAAATGACTTGTAAATGCTTCTGGCAATAGAAAATGGCTTCTAGAGGCATCTGGCACGTTAAAGATGATTTGTAAAGGTTTCTGGCAACTAAAAATGACTTGTAAAAGCTTCTGGCTATACAAAATAGCATCTAGAGGCACCTGGGACATTAAAAATGTTTTGTAAAGGCTTCTGGCAACAAAAAATGGCTTGTAGAAGCTTCTGGCCATACAAAATGGCTTCTAGAGGCACCTGGGACATTAAAAATGTTTTGTAAACGCTTCTGGCAACTAAAAATGACTTGTAGAAGCTTCTGGTCATACAAAATGGCTTCTAGAGGCACCTGGGACATTAAGAATGTTTTGTAAAGGCTTCTGGCAACTAAAAATGACTTGTAAAAGCTTCTGGCAATAGAAAATGACTTCTAGAGGCAGCTGGCACATTAAATATGATTTGTAAAGGTTTCTGGCAACTTAAAATGACTTGTAGAAGCTCCTGGCCATACAAAATGGCTTCTAGAGGCACCTGGGACATTAAAAATAATTTGTAAAAGCTTCTGGCAATAGAAAATGGCTTCTAGAGGCATCTGGCACGTTAAAGATGATTTGTAAAGGTTTCTGGCAACTAAAAATGACTTGTAAAAGCTTCTGGCTATACAAAATAGCATCTAGAGGCACCTGGGACATTAAAAATGTTTTGTAAAGGCTAATGACAACTAAAAATGACTTGTAGAAGCTTCTGGTCATACAAAATGGCTTCTAGAGGCACCTGGGACATTAAAAATAATTTGTAAAAGGTTCTGGCAATAGAAAATGGCTTCTAGAGGCATCTGGCACGTTAAAGATGATTTGTAAAGGTTTCTGGCAACTAAAAATGACTTGTAAAAGCTTCTGGCTATACAAAATAGCATCTAGAGGCACCTGGGACATTAAAAATGTTTTGTAAAGGCTAATGGCAACTAAAAATGACTTGTAGAAGCTTTTGGTCATACAAAATGGCTTGTAGAGGCACCTGGGACAATAAAAATGTTTTGTAAAGGCTTCTGGCAACTAAAAATGACTTGTAGAAGCTTCTGGTCATACAAAATGGCTTGTAGAGGCATCTGGGGCATTAAAAATGATTTGTAAAAGCTTCTTGCAATGCAAAATGGCTTGTAGAGGCATCTGGCACATAAAAAATTAATTGTAAAGGCTTCTGACAACTAATAATGACTTGTAGAAGCTTCTGGCAGTACAAAATGGCTTCTAGAGGCACACGTATTTTCAACCACACGAATTAAAAGTTTCTTAAACTTTTCGACGTTAATATCGTAATTTCTGTAATTATTGATAATTTACATTTTTCCGTAAATTCTTCAGGGAGATATTACACCCTAAATAAAAACACCATAAAAGTAGAATTAAGTTTAAAAAAAAATAGTTTGTCATGGAAATTGTTTTCTTGTCATTAACTTGAAGTTTGTGACGTCAACGTAGTTTCGTTTGATTTTCCCTCTATGCACTCTTGACCAAATCAATAGTTTTGCTGTTAACCTATTCGTCCTTGATCAGTCGCTCGTTCACCGTATTTGTTGTTAACAATGGAAAAACGTATTTTTACTGGTGCAGCACACCAGACACTTGCCTGACTGAAATGCATTTTGCGAGCAGAACCTTACCAGTTATTTCACTTTCGGCCTTCGCTTTAAAAGATGTTAAGCCGAGGCTAATTTAGGGTTGCATTATTCGCTGACCAGAACGAAAACGCTTTTTAAATCGTCAGATTTACTAACCCAATACATTATAGAACAGTATACGTAAAATATCATTAATAGCAAAGTTACGTATATGATTTGACATAGAAAATCATTTTAACTTCTAATTCGGTGTAGCATCAATCTGTCCTTTCGTCGACCTTTGATTCAGCCAAGTCATTTTGTAATACGGCAAAATCGAATAATAAAACATTTAAAATAGCCGTTGCAAATGGAATAATTACATTTTAGTACTTAAAGAGCATTTTTTTGGCATTTGACTGTAACTAACTTATGCAGTACAAGTCAAATTGTGCGAAAATACGTTACAGATGCTGTTCCAACAATGTCTAAATTAACTACAAAAGTTTTGTACAATGTTATGCTTTTGATTTTTAATTATTTACTGTTATTAGCACTGAAAGCTTTATAGGAAGGATCTTTTCTTCTGGAATTTCTGATCTTTACCTGTCAAAGTGTGTTTTAAAGTCACTTTGATATTCCTGTTTGTGATTGGTCAAGGGCCGGTACTTCCGGATAATTTGATTCTCTGTCTCTCTTATTAAGTTAAAGTACGGGTATTTAAACGAAAGAATAGAAATTGGCTTTAAATTAAAGAATTATGGCTTTACAAAAATTTAGAAATGGAATTTTGGATAAGTGTGGCAAATTTGGCTTCATGGATCTGTAAGCACAACTTACAGTGCAATTCCTCAAAGAAACACATCTATTTGGCATTTTGTACTTCCAGAGTGGTGTTGAACGGTTTTGACAGTTATGGCAGCTATCACGTGACGTAAAAAGAGTATAAAACGTGTTCCTTAGCGTCAAAACTGCCAAATTTGACTCCATGGATCTATAAACACAACTTAGTGCAATTCCTCAACAAAAAACACATCTATTTGTCATTTCATACTTTCAGGCTGCTGTTGAACGGTTTTGACATTTATGACAGCTGTCACGTGACGTAAGGAAAGTATGAAAGTGTTTCTTAGCGTTTCAATTGTTAAATTTGTCTCCATGGACCTGTAAACACAACTTACATTGCAATTCCTCAAAGAAACACATCTATTTGACATTTCATACTTTCAGGCTGCTGTTGAACGGTTTTGACAGTTATGACAGCTGTCACGTGACGTAAGGAAAATATAAAAACTGTTCCTTAGCGTCAAAACTGGCAAATTTGACTCCATGGAGCTATAAACACAACTTAGTGCAATTCCTTAACAAAAAACACATTTATTTGTCATTTTATACTTTCAGGCTGCTGTTGAACGGTTTTGACAGTTATGACAGCTGTCACGTGACATAAGGAAAGTATAAAAAGTGTTTCTTCGTGTTTTAATTTGTTAAATTTGTCTCCATGGACCTGTAAATACAACTTACATTGCAATTCCTCAAAGAAACACATCTAGTTGGCATTTTATACTTTCAGATCACTGTTTAACGCGTTTGACAGTTATAACAGCTGTCACGTGACGTAAGGAAAGTATAAGAACTGTTCCTTAGCGTCAAAACTGACAAATTTGACTCCATGGAGCTATAAACACAACTTAGTGCAATTCCTTAACAAAAAACACATTTATTTGTCATTTTATACTTTCAGGCTGCTGTTGAACGGTTTTGACAGTTATGACAGCTGTCACGTGACATAAGGAAAGTATAAAAAGTGTTTCTTAGCGTTTCAATTGTTAAATTTGGCTCCATGGACCTGTAAATACAACTTACATTGGAATTCCTCAAAGAAACACATCTATTTGACATTTTATACTTCCAGACTGCTGTTGAACGGTTTTGACAGTTATGACAGCTGTCACGTGACGTAAGGAAAGTATAAAAACAGTTCCTTAGCGTCAAAACTGACAAATTTGACTCCATGGAGCTATAAACACAACTTAGTGCAATTCCTCAACAAAAAAGACATCTATTTGCCATTTTATACTTTCAGGCTGCTGTTGAACGGTTTTGACAGTTATGACAGCTGTCACAAGGAAAGTTTAAAGAGCATTCCTTCACGTCAAAACTGACAATATTGACTTCATGGAGCTGTAAACACAACTTACATTGCAATTCCTCAAAGAAACACATCGAGTTGGCATTTTATACTTTCACGGTACTGTTAAACGCATTTGACAGTTATGACAGCTGTCACGTGACGTAAGAAAAGTATAAGAAGCCTTTCTTAGCGTTTCAATTGTCAAATTTTGCTCCGTAAAGCAGTAAAGACTACTTACAGTACAATTCCTGAAAAGATCACATCTGTTTGGCATTTAGTATTTTCAGATCACTGGTGAGTGAGCTGTAACAGTTATGGCAGCTGTCACGTGACGTAGAAAAAGTATAAAAAGCGAAATTATTTGGTAATCTACTAATCTAGTCAACGATTTCACAAAGATGTTTGACAACCTCGCAGCAAAATACGATGGACCATAAACTTAAATTCTTAAAGATTGTTTATACCGGGTGTAACATTTAACTTGAGACATCTCAATATCTCGAAAAAATGTTTAGTATCAAAGTTGTATTATTCCGCGGGGGAAATACATTGATGACAAAATTTGTATTCCTATGCCCCTCCATGTGGGGGGGAAGGGGGGTAACTTTCATTTTTTAAATGGCACCCCCAATTTTTTATTGCAGATTCAGATTCTGCGGCTAAAAACACGTGGAATTTGTTTAAAACATTTTTTACAAAAAAAAAACTTTTTTATTTATTTTTTTTATTATTTTTTTTTTCATTTTTTTTTTCTTTTTTTTTTTGTTATTTATTACACCTATGTATCCCTAGCAACGACGGTTTTTTAAGCAGATTTTACCAAACATTCCGGTAAGCCATGAGCGAAAAAATAACAAATTTAATTAAAAAATGTAATTTAAATTTTGTCGTTTATAGCGCCATCTATCGTTAATACAAAAAAATGTTTTAAACAAATTCCACGTGTTTTTAGCCGCAGAATCTGAATCTGCAATAAAAAATTGGGGGTGCCATTTAAAAAATCAAAGTTACCCCCCTTCCCCCCCACATGGAGGGGCAGAGGAACACAAATTTTGTCATCAATGTATTTCCCCCGCGGAATAATACAACTTTGATACTAAACATTTTTTCGAAAAGTGCTTATTTTTCGAGATATTGAGATGTCTCAAGTTAAATGTTACACCCGGTATATACAATATATTTTTTTTTGTAGTTTTTTCTGAAGTGTATTTTATTTAACAAAAAATTGAAAAGAAATTGTTTTAAAACAGTAGCAAGTGCATTTTATTTTTTGAATATCTCAATTCAGTGTACAACATAATTTCAAATTTTCACACAAAAAATTACAATGACCAGTTAGTAAAACATGGATAAACTGTTTACTCACCCAGTTTTATTTTACACAGAGTGTTACATAATAACTTTAAAACATCCCTCTAACTGAGTAGTGGCCAAACTCAATAACTACAGTTAAAAAAAAAATAAATCCAATACTACGCTTTTAAATCGTGTTTCGCATTTTAATTTCTAACACACACACATGCCATAAATATATAAATTTGCACTCAAAAACAAATTTGTAATTTTTCGCTTTTGTGACGATCAATCGGTTTTGCAAATAAATAGTTGCTCCGCGTTTTTATTAAGGAGAATGACCATAACTAATTTGAATTTAATGGGTTCTATAACTAACTTGTATGCAGGTAGGTCTAGGTTTTAATAAAATATCGATTTGCACTCGATCGGTTTATTTAAAATAGATCCAGTTAGGGATGTCGATTTTTAATAAGCAAATCGATTCAAATCGTACTTTAGGATCTCGATTTTCCAAAAAAAAAAATCCACCTGTTATTTCATCGGTTATTTCACTTTAAACTTTAAAGCCAGCTCTTTTAAACTTTTAGGCAAAGCAACCAAAAAATTCAATATAAAGCAAGATGGTTTATCACCTTTTTATTAAAAAAATATGTAATAGTTAACTTAACTAATTAATTTTCGCTTCGATTATGCCTTCAATGAACCACACGTGAAATATCGACGGATAAGATTATATTTTTTTCCGGTAAATAATCGATTCGATCGATCTGGGATCGACATTCCTAGATGCAGTACCTATACTTGGCCATGATCTAGGTCAGGCAGAAACATGTTAAAACAGTCACTAAAAATTGCAAAATACCCACTATTACGACATAGGATAGAAATAGAATTCTATAACAATAATAGTAAACAAATGACTAATATTCCAGAGGTTAAGTATTAAAATATTAAAATTACGTGAATATCAATGAATGCTATCCCAGAAACTATAGTTGACAGAGCTCGAGGGGTAAACGGCTGAGTAAAATTGTTGTACACTAATTCCTAATATGCCAGTAATGCCCACTAATTTTTTGTAATGCCCAGTAATTCCTAATAATTAACCTAACCTAACCTAGCCTAACAATACCACAAGTTTCCTATTTAACAAACTGAAAAAAAAACCACGAAAAATGAAAATTTAATACAGTCAGGGAGAAAAGGGGTGTCAAAGTTTGAATTGCCAGAAACACAGTTTGAACATAAAGTTAGGGAGAAAATCCCTGTAAAACCCACTTGGTGAGCTATTTTAAACACTAATACACTTTTCCGTTCCACCAAACTACATTGAAGGTGATTCGTGTGGAATTCACTGTCAGGGATTTACCTAAGTAACTTTGACGTAAATTAAAGCAAATTACATCGATGCATCCTTATTACAAAAGCTACAGAAGCATACCATCATTACGATAAGATCGAAATATAATAAAGATAATCCTTTTCACCTAAAAGTAATTATTTATTTACTTAGGCGATTAGTATTCAGGGTATAAGCTTTTAAAAACCATCACGTAAATGACAATTATTATAAATTAACATCCCTTTTAGAGTCTTTATCAACATTTAATCATCTTTTAGTCATTTCTTTAATATAAACGTGCATTAACGTTTGTTTTAAGCAGTTAGGACTGCACTTAACCTCACTTTCAAGGCAATTAAAGTGTCTGAAAATTGTTGATTTGACAACTCAAAATGCCCATTTTCCAACTTAAAATATAAATTCTAATAAGATGATAATTTGTGTCATTGATGCCAAATCTACTGAATAATTTCTAGTTTGAGAAAAAAAGTGTATTACAGAGAAAAAGCCGCGTGCACGGCTTATTGGAACACCCTGTACATTTCTTAACTTGCAAAAATAAGCCTCATGATAATACAGGGTGGTCCAGTTTTAAATGTCAATAATTCACCAATCCATAGCCAATTAAAAAATAAATTGACATTCATTATGTCATTTTCCTGAAAAGTGCTTCCTAAGGAAAATATAGTCCTTAGTAAACCCAAAACTAACCCAATCCAACTTAAAAATTGTCTTGAAAACGGAAAATTCACTTAAGAAGTTTAAAAAATATTATTGTAGCCAGTTTTCATAGTTTCCAGACAAACTAAAAGACTTTAGTTTTGAAAATTGAATTAGAAAAGATAAAAAATTCAGAAGCTTAAAAATTGTGTTTGTAACCAGTTTTCATGCAAATCGAAAGACTTTAATACTAAAAATTGACTTGTAGACATAAAAACTACTTTTTCAAGAATTTGATACTACAAATTCATACATTTTAAACCTTAAAAATTGACTTGAACCCCAAAATGTGACTGAACTAATGAAAAGTGACATCAGAAGCTTAAAATTTGCATTTGAAGTAAGTTTTCATAATTTTAAGACAAATTTCAATATTTTAGTCTTGAAAATAGTCTTAGATGCAGGACATTGACATTAGATTCATGAAAATTGTCTTGAAAACTAACTTTTCGTGCTTTTTACTTTGCTTTTCATTTTCTTCGAATTCTGAACTATTTTTAGTGCTTCAAAACTACTTTCAGCTGGGAAAATCGAGTTTCAAGACTATCTTTACCAAGTTATTGACATAGCAAACTTAAAAAACAATTTTTACATTCTTCATAGACTTAAAATGGCATTCCAAGCTTTGTCACTATTAAATCGACTTCTAGACACCTCAGTGCTAAAAATTCTTAATAAACTAGACTGTTTTTAGTGTTTTAAGGCTGTTTTCAGTGCCTCAAATCGAGTTTCAAGACTATCTTTACAAAGTTTTTGACTTATCAGGCCTAAAAGCCAGTTTGTCCACTGACAATCTTGAAAATGTTATTTCAAGCTTCTTCACTATTAAATTGACTTCTACACTCATAGGTGCAATAAATTGTAGCATCTTTAAGAAATTCAGACTGTTTTTAATGCTTTTTAAGACTGAAAAATCGAGTTTAAGACTATTTCCAAATATCAAGTTTCTTCTGTAATAAAAGTAAAAAATTTTGGTACCAAATGCTACAATAATAGTCTTGAGAACTAATTTTTAGAAATAAAATAGTCCGAAAATTTAATTTACTTCTAGACTTGTTGTCCAGTCCAGAAAATTGAGTTGTACACCAGTTAAAGTCTTGAAAATATACTTTTGGACTCTCTTTAGTCCTAGTAAAGTCAGTTCTAGCATTAAAAGTCAACTTTTATATTATTTTTAGTAGTAAAAAATGAGTTCCATGCACAATACAATCTTTGTCTTGATTTCCGGACTTTTTTTAGTTCTTGAATGCCAGTTTCAGACACTCAACCAGGATGGCAGTCTGAGAAAACGAATCATAAGACCATTCCTAATAGTAAAAAGCAAGTTTTTAGACTATTCAGTACAAATTTGGACTTTCACAAGTCTTGGATGTTCAGTTTTAAACTATAAAACGATTTTTTAAATTGACATTTGGAGGACTGTATCTTCCTTAGGAAATGTTTTTCAGAAAAATGAAATAATGCAAGTCAACTTATTTTTTGATTAGGTATCAAATGGTGAATTATTGACACTTAAAACTGTACCACCCTGTATTTTATTAAAATAATACTGGGTGTTTCAAAAACTATCCAATCCTGGTTAATCAAAGATTGTGACTGGTTGACGTGAAAAATACAATATTTTTTTAGGCCACGTTGTTTGTTATACAGTGTGTCCCAGTTTGGTATACTTTGTTAGTGGCGGTCAGGAAATAACTTGTCCAAACCAAATTAATTCACCATTTTTATGACTTAATTTTTAAAAAGTTGCAAGCATTTTTTAATTACTCCGTTATCGTTTTCGTATCAAGAATTTTTAAAGGGTCTAATTGTTTTTCTTTTTAAAGCATGCCAAGTAATCAGACGTTTACCACGCATAATTGCATAAATTAACGTGCTAAGACTCTCGTTAAGTACCCACTTTAGCAGTACTTTGTGTTGCGGTACCTAAATTTAAAGGAAGCGTAACCTATAAAGTTATACAGCTTGAAGCTGGTGAGAGAGAGTAATGGTTTCAATGTTCCTCGTCTATGTTTAGTCAAACTCCACCTTCGACTTGTACGATTTTCGTGTGGGCGGTACTGTTTCTGCCATAACATAGTGAAACACTCTTAGGAACAAATACAAATAGCTAAAAAAATGCTTTTCTTGCTTATATTTTGTTTTACGCCCTCTAGCGGGAAACCCATAGAAGCTACAACTTTTTTTCGCATATTTTTGGAAACCTTAGAGTCTGGACTATCAATCAAGTTTAGTGACTTTTGATCGTAGGTTGTCAAGCAACCGAGTTGTTCAACGTCAAAGCAAAAAGTGTCAAGCAAAATTATGCTTCCATCTGCAAACGACTTTCACTCCCTCTAGTGTCCAAACGGTACAAACTGTAACTTAAAGTGGGTATATTTTTAGGAACCTCAAAGTCTGGACTATCAATCAGCTTCAGTGAGTTTTGAGCGTGAGTTGTCAAATACACGACTTATCAAGTGTCAAAGTACCATTTCAGTCTGCAAAATCTTTAATAACGACTTTGACACCCATTTGTGGCCGAACGGGACAAACTATGATCTAAAATGGACACATTTTTGGAAATCTCCGAATCTGCACTATCAATCAAGTTTAGTGACTTTTGATCTTAGGTTGTCAAGCAACCGAGTTATTCAACGTCAAAGTAACAAGTGTCAAGCAAAATTATGTTTCCATCTGCAAACGACTTTCACTCCCTCTAGTGTCCAAACGGTACAAACTGTAACTTAAAGTGGGTATATTTTTAGAAACCTCAAAGTCTGGACTATCAATCAGCTTCAGTGACTTTTGAGTGTGAGTTGTCAAATATCCGACTTATCATGTGTCAAATTACCATTTCAGTCTGCAAAATCTTTAATAACGACTTTGACACCCATTTGTGGCCGACCGGGACAAACTAAGACCTAAAATGGACACGTTTTTGGAAACGTCAGAATCTGGACTATCAATCAAGTTTAGTGACTTTTAATCGTAGGTTGTCAAGCAACCGAGTTATTCAACGTCAAAGCAAAAAGTGTCAAGCAAAATTATGCTTCCATCTGCAAACGACTTTCACTCCCTCTAGTGTCCAAACGGTACAAACTGTAACTTAAAGTGGGTATATTTTTAGGAACCTCAAAGTCTGGACTATCAATCAGCTTCAGTGACTTTTGAGTGTCAGTTGTCAAATATCCGACTTATCAAGTGTCAAAGTACCATTTCAGTCTGCAAAATCTTTAATAACAATGTTGACACCCATTTGTAGCCGAACGGGACAAACTATGACCTAAAATGGACACATTTTTGGAAACGTCAGAATCTGGACTATCAATCAAGTTTAGTGACTTTTGATCGTAGGTTGTCAAGCAACCGAGTTATTTAACGTCAAAGTAAAAAGTGTCAAGCAAAATTGTTTAAAAAAAGTGTAAAGGTGAAACCCCAAAAATGGCGGAGATACGAAATTTTCAAAATTTTAATGCAATTTCTAAAGAGCAATTAAAAAAGTCGAATATCTCAGAAACGGCTGGAGTTACGAAAATTTCGCAAAGAACCAAAAATGGAAAAAAAGTTTGACTGTTTTTTGTTGGTTTTTTGAACACCCTGTATATGTTAAATCGTCTTATATTTGGCACAAAACGAAAAAGTGATTCTAGACGAACATTCTCAGCTTTTCACGTCGCTGAAATCACAAAAATGGCGGAGATTTTCAAAACTTACAATACAATTTCAAAAAAAAAGTAAAATAATCCAATATCTCGAAAACGGTTAGAGTTACAGAAATTTTGCAAGAAACCAAAAACGTTCAAAGTGACTTTCTGCACCCAGTGGACTAGGTTTACACTCACTTAGAGCCGGATGAATGCTGTCACAACAGGTAGAGCGTTATTCTCAAATTTTACTGTTTTTTGTCTGTTTTTTGAACACCCTGTATATGTTTAATTGCCTTACGTTTAGCACGAAGTGAAAGAGTAGTTCAAGACGAACATTTTGAACTTTTTACAGACCGTGAAACCCCAAAAATGGCAGAAACACCGAATTTTCTAAATTTTGATTCAATTTCTAAAGACAAAGTAAAAAAGTCGAATATCTCGGAAACGGTTAGAGTTACGGAAATTTTGCAAGAAACCAAAAACGTTCAAAATGACTTTCTGCATCCAGTGGACTAGATTTACACTCACTTAGAGCCGGATGAATGCGGTCACAACTGGTAGAGCGTTATTTTCAAATTTGACTGTTTTTGTCTGTTTTTTGGACATCCTGTATATGTTTAATTGTCTTACATTTAGTGCGAAGTGAAAAAGTAGTTCAAGACGAACATTTTGAAATTTTTACAGACCGTGAAACCCCAAAAATGGCAAAAACACCGAGTTTTCAAAATGTTGATTCAATTTCCAAAGACAAAGTAAAAAAGTCGAATATCTCGGAAACGGTTAGAGTTATGGAAATTTTGCGAGAAACCAAAAACGTTCAAAATGACTTTCTGCACCCAGTGGACTAGGTTTACACTCACTTAGAGCCGAATGAATGCGGTCACAACTGGTAGAGCGTTATTTTCAAATTTGACTGTTTTTTGTTTGTTTTTTGAACACCCTGTATATGTTTAATTGTCTTACGTTTAGTACGAAGTTAAAAAGTAGTTCAATACGATCTTTTTGAACTTTTTGCAGACCGTGAAACCGCAAAAATGGCAAAAACACCGAATTTTCAAATTTTTTATTCAATTTCCAAAGACAAAGTAAAAAAGTCGAATATCTCGGAAACGGTTCGATTTACGGAAATTTTGCAAGAAACCAAAAACGTTCAAAATGACTTTCTGCACCCAGTAGACTAGGTTTACACTCACTTAGAGCCGGGTGAATGCGGTCACAACTGGTAGAGCGTTACTTTCAAATTTGACTGTTTTTTTTTAGTTTTTTGAACACCTTGTATATGTTTAATTGTCTTACGTTTAGCACGAAGTGAAAAAGTAGTTCAAGACGAACATTTTGAACTTTTTACGTCGCTGAAACCACAAAAATGTCGGAGATTTTCAAAACTGTCATGCAATTTCAAAAAAAGGTAAAATAATCCAATATCTCGGAAACGGTTGGAGTTACAGAAGTTTTGCATGAAACCAAAAACGTTTAAAATGACTTTCTGCATCCAGTAGACTAGGTTTACACTCACTTAAAGCCGGGTGAATGCGGTCACAACTGGTAGAGCTTTACCTTCAAATTTGACTGTTTTTTGTCTGTTTTTTGAACACCGTGTATATGTTTAATTGCCTTACGTTTAGCACGAAGTGAAAGAGTAGTTCAATACGATCATTTTGAACTTTTTACAGACCGTGAAACCCCAAAAATGGCAAAAACACCGAATTTTCAAAATTTTTATTCAATTTCCAAAGACAAAGTAAAAAAGTCGAATATCTCGGAAACGGTTAGAGTTACGGAAATTTTGCAAGAAACCAAAAACGTTTAAAATGACTTTCTGCACCCAGTAGACTAGGTTTACACTCACTTAGAGCCGGGTGAATGCGGTCACAACTGGTAGAGCTTTACTTTCAAATTTGACTGTTTTTTGTTTGTTTTTTGAACACCCTGTATATGTTTAGTTGTCTCATGTTTAGCACAAAGTGAAAGAGTAGTTCAAGACGAACATTTTGAGATTTTTACAGTCGCTGAAACCCCAAAAATCGCGAAGATACGATATTTTCAAAATTTTGATGTAATTTCTAAAAAAAAGGAAAAATAATCAAGTATCTCGGAAACGGTTAGAGTTACCGAAATTTCGCAAATGATCAAAAATAATAAAAATTACTTTTCTCTTCCAATGGACTAGGTTTACACTCACTTAGAGCCGGGTGAATGCGGTCACAACTGGTAGAACGTTACTTTCAAAATTTGACTGTTTTTTTTTTTTTTTTGACACCTTGTGTATGGTGGACACCACGAGTTGATAGAGCATCTAAAAACGAACTTTTTAAGCTTTTTACAGTCGCTGAAACTCCAAAAATGGCGGAATTTTCAAAATTTTGATGCAATTTCTAAAGAGAAAGTAAAAAAGTCGAATATCTCAGAAACGGTTGGAGCAACGGAAATTTCGTAAAGTACCAAAAATCCCCTTCTGCTTCCAAAATAATGGACTAAAAAGTGTGTTTTTAGATTCTTTGACAGTATACTACCATCATCAGAGAGCTACGTTATTCCTTTCTTATTCGTTCATCTACCTGATTGATATTGAATTACATTGGTCTGGTTCACCAAACCACCCTAAAGTTTGTATTTCCTCCCTTGGTAAAATAGAAACTCCCACTTCCTTTTTAAAAAGGCTGTCAAAAATTATGCCACGCCCAGAAATGTTCATTAAGGTAATTATTTAAATAGCGTTTCGTGTGAAACGCCTTCCTATCTGATTAAACAATAAATAATACACAATACAATTAAAATTAAATTATTAACTTATAATGGTTACGTAGACGGCGGTGTAAACAAAGTGAAAAGTGATCATTTCCTTCTTGATTGTTATGGTCTAATTAACATATTCAGTCAATTAAGTGATAATTCTGTATTCAGCATTTGCACAACTATGTTGTGTGTGCCTTTAGGAAAGAAAGCAAAGAATCCTCTGGCTACGTGAAGGAAAAACCAAGTTTTTTTTTTTCAGTTGAACATTATTTATTTGAATATTTTGAATAATAATAATGTTAAATTGAACAAAATTTATTACAGTAATTTAAATAAACTTTTTTTCTTTCTCTGTCTCGCTGTAAACTTTCGTTTGTCTAGTCCTTAAGTGGTAAATTACTGGTTTTGGAAAATGTGGTCTTACCTTGGTATTAAAAAAAAAACTGTATTTTCTTTAACTTGTATCACCTTAACGTGCTGGCCTATCCTACTAAAGCTGTCTTAATGACTATGTTTCAAAGGATGATTAAGTAATTGCTAGACTTATACTTCAATGTCATTGAAATTAGGTACATTACAAAAAAAACAACAGGTAAAATTCCATATTTAAGTGTTATAATGCAGTTTGAGAAATTGTGGACAAATAGGAGGAAATTAGCCAAAATCCCTAAATTTCACATCTTATTCGTAGGCAATGTTGCCATCTCAACCGTTAGGGCGGTATATCTACCGTTTTTGTGTTTTTTCTACCGTTCTCCAGTTTTTTTTTTCAACATAATCTACGGTTTTTAATAACACAATACACAATGCCATTATATGGGTTGTGAAACATATTTTATTTGGTAGTGTTTTTTCAAGTTATTGGATAGGAAATTTAATAAAGATTCCAAAAATATGCTTAAAACAGTAATTTTCCCACTCCAAGTGGGTTTTACCAACGATTTTGCCCTTTACTGTTCTTTTAAACTGTGTTTCCAGCAGTTCAAACTTTGACACCGCTTTTTTCCTTGACTGTATCATATTTAATAGTGGTTTTTGTATGTTATTGGATAGGAAATTTAATAAGGATTCCAAAAATGTGCTTAAAATATTTGTTTCCTTACTCCAAGTGGGCTTTACAGGGAATTTTGTGCTTGACTGTTCTTTCAAACTGTGTTTCTGACAGTTCAAAATTTGACACCGCTTCTCTCCCTGACTGTACCAAATCTTGTAATGTTTTTCCTGTTGTTGAATAGGAAATTTAATGCGGATTCCAAAAATCTGCTTAAAACTATCATTTTCTCACTCCAAGTGGGTTTTACCAGCGAATTTGGCCTTGACTGTTCTTTCAAACTGTGTTTCTGACTGTTCAAACTTTGACATCTATTTTCTTCCTGACTGTACCAACTTTTTTAGTTTTTTTACCATGTTCCTGGATAGGAAATTTAATGAGAATTTCAAAAATGTGCTTAAAACATTAATTTCCTTACTCCAAGTGGGCTTTACAGGGAATTTTGTGCTTGATTGTTCTTTCAAACAGTGGTTTTGTAAGTTCAAATTTTGACACCGCTTTTCTCCCTGACTGTACTAAATTTTGTATTGTTTTTTTGAGTTGCAGAATAGAAAATTCAATGAGGATTCTAAAAATGTACTTAAAACAGTCAATTTCTAGATCCAAGTGGGTTTTACAGGTGATTTTGTTCATGACTATTCTTTTAAATTGTATTTCTAGTAGTTCAAACTTTGACACCACTTTTCTCCTTGACTGTACCAAATTTTGTAGTTTTTTCATGTAGTCATTTTCTTGCTCTAAGTTGGTTTTACAGGAAATTTTGTGCCTGACTGTCCTTTCAAACTGTGTTTCTAACAGTTCAAATTTTGACACCGCTTTTCTTCCTGACTGTACCAACTTTTTTAGTGTTTTTCCAGTATACTAGATAGGAAATTTAATTAGGATTCCAAAAATGTGCTTAAAATTGTAATTTTCTCACTCCAAGTCGGTTTTTTCCAGCAATTTTGGCCTTGACTGTTCTTTCAAACAGTGGTTTTGACAGTTCAAACTTTGACACCGCTTTTCTCCCTGACTGTACCAACTTTTTGAGTGTTTTACCAGGTTCTTGTATAGAAAATCTAGTGTGGATTCCAAAAACGTGCTTAAAACAGTCATTTTTTTGCTCTAAGTTGGTTATACAGGAAATGTTGTGCCTGACTGTCCTTTCAAACTGTGTTTCTGACAGCTCAAACTTTGACACCGCTTTTCTCCCTGACTGTACCAACTTTTTTAGTGTTTTTCCAGTACACTAGATAGGAAATTTAATTAGGCTTTCAAAAATTTGCTTAAAATTGTAATTTTCTCACTCCAAGTGGGTTTTACCAGCAATTTTGGCCTTGACTGTTCTTTCAAACAGTGGTTTTGGCAGTTCAAACTTTGACACCGCTTTTCTCCCTGACTGTACCAACTTTTTGAGTGTTTTACCAGGTTCTTGTATAGAAAATCTAGTGAGGATTCCAAAAACGTGCTTAAAACAGTCATTTTCTTGCTCTAAGTTGGTTTTACAGGAAATTTTGTGCCTGACTGTCCTTTCAAACTGTGTTTCTAACAGTTCAAATTTTGACACCGCTTTTCTTCCTGACTGTACCAACTTTTTTAGTGTTTTTCCAGTATACTAGATAGGAAATTTAATTAGGATTCCAAAAATGTGCTTAAAATTGTAATTTTCTCACTCCATGTGGGTTTTACCAGCAATTTTGGTTTTGGCTGTTCTTTCAAACAGTGGTTTTGGCAGTTCAAATTTTGACACCGCTTTTCTCCTTGACTGTACTAAATTTTGTACTGTTTTGAGTTGCAGAATAGAAAATTCAATGAGAATTCGAAAAATGTACTTAAAACAGTCAATTTCTAGATCCAAGTGGGTTTTACAGGTGATTTTGTTCATGACTATTCTTTCAAATTGTATTTCTAGTAGTTCAAACTTTGACACCACTTTTCTTCCTGACTGTACCAAATTTTGTAGTGTTTTTTCATGTTGTTGGATAGGAAATTTAATGAGGACTTCAAAAAAATGCTTAAAATAGTACTTTTCTTACTCCAAGTGGGTTTTACACGGAATTTTGTGCCTGCCTGTCCTTTCAAACTGTGTTTCTAACAGTTTAAACTTTGACACCGCTTTTCTCCCTGACTATACCAACTTTTTTAGTGTTTTACCAGGTTCCTGGATAGAAAATATAATGAGGATTCCAAAACCGTGCTTAAAACAGTAATTTTCTTGCTCTAAGTTGGTTTTACAGGAAATTTTGTACCTGACTTTCAAATTGTGGTTTTGGCATTTCAAATTTGGACACCGCTTTTCTCCTTGACTGTAGACAAATCTTGTAGTGTTTCTTCCTGTTATTGAATGGGAAATGTTCTTTCAAGCTATAGGATAGAAAATTTAATGAAAATTCTAAAAGTTTTCTTACTCCAGGTGGGTCACTGGCTAACTTACTTTTTTAAACTATATGATATCTGTCATTAATGTCAAAATTGGCCTGGAATCTGCAAGAGAGTTCAACACAGTTTTCGAAACTAGACGTGTTTGAAATAATAAAAGTCTGTATTTTTAAAATATACAGCAAACTAGCATTGTTTTTTGATCTACTGTTATCTACCGTTTTTTGACCGATAATTCTACCGGCATTAAATATTTGGCTTGGCAGCACTGTCGTAGGTTTAGTTCAGTGACTTTTGATTACAGATTAAACTTAATTAGAACTTATATTGATCCAGAAGTTTAATGGATGGAGTAGTAAAGTTTGTATATGGTAAAGTTACGGTACGTTATGATATTGACACTGTTTTTTTTTTAGAAAATACCAAGGATATTTTGCTTCTCTAGTGAATTTGGATTTTTGATTTACAAAATTGATTTTTTGGAATTTAGAGTTTTTTGCGTAAGACTCTTTCTGTAGAAGCCATTACTGATTAGTAATCACTAATCAGTAATGGCTTCAGTATTATACGATAAATTACAGGAGAAATCACTTAACCAGTTTTTCAAAATGACAGTTGCCACATTCGTGACAGTTACCTGCGAAACTGACAAACAAGACTGACAATAACATTTCTTACAAATATCTTCTTTAGACAACCATTTAGATCACTTTGATTCCTTATTCTAGTTATTGACAAAAATTTCCTTTAGACGGCCATTTATGGCAAAATTGCCCTCTTTCATTCTTGTAGAGAATCAAATTTTCTACAACTCTTCTTCTTTTTTTTTTGCTGTTTTTACGTATAAAGAAGTTACGATTAATTAAAGTTGAAATTATCATTTGCGTGTGAAACAACTTTTAACTCTACAAGATTTTTGCATTTTCCTCACTAACTTCACATTTGAGGTATCAATAATTATTATCAAGTAAAAAACTGATTCAGAAGAATCTAGTTTGTTTAAGTCCAATTAATTTGTTCACTGCGACGTTAATCGTACAACAGTTAATTAATTAAAACTGCAAGTTTATTAGTCAGTTAAAAACTTATATTATACAAGAAAGGCATATATTATACATTACAGAGTGGAATGTGTCTGATTAACAATCATTAAGCTTTTTTGCAGTTTAAAGCATTTTGTTGGTTGCTGGTTACATTTTAGATGTTTCAGTTTTTTGTAGGAATTTAATTATAATTTTAATTCAACTCGTACACGGATCAATGAGTTTATAAGCCAATATACACTGAAAATCAAAGTAAACTGTTATGACGTAAAAATTGCCATGTTGCCATAATGTTGGTTTTATACGTTGACTGAACTTTTTTGTTTTTTGTTACAGGTAAATATCCCACAGACCAGTCCTGCTGTATGATGGCAAGTATTCGCAATACTACCTATACAAAAAGTCAAAATTGTTGACAAAAAATTATCTTTAAATGTAAATATAACAATAATTAAAATTGATGTGATTTTTACATTAATAAAAAAAATATTGTAATTAAATTTACAATAATTTTTTACTTTTTATGATAAGAAAATTTTCATATTTTCACCATTGTAGAAAATTCCATCATTATTTGGATAGGCCACTATTTAGAGCAAAATTGTCCTCTTGCAGTTCTGTAGATAATAAAATTTCTTACAACTTTCTTTTTTAAACTCCTTTGCTTTCTACACTAATTCCTTGTAATGCCCAGTAATTCCTAATAATTTCCATCACGTGTCAAATAAATACACCTATCATTTAAAAGAAACAGTTGAAAAATTAAATATATAGTATTTTAAATTTGGACAGTGGTAAAATTGCAAAATACACGTCACGTGACTGGGATAATTAAATTTTTAAGCTTGCAACACTGTAAAGACCAGTTGACATTGTCAAAAACAGTCACGTGACCTTCAAAGCGCAGTTTAAACTTTGAAAAATTGATAAATATAGTTTAGACAGTTGTAACAACTTAAATTGCAAAATACACGTCACGTGACTGGGATAATTAAATTTTTGAGCTTGCAACACTGTAAAGACCAGTTGACATTGTCAAAAACAGTCACGTGACCTTCAAAACGCAGTTTAAACTTTGAAAAATTGATAAATATAGTTTAGACAGTTGTAACAACTTAAATTGCAAAATACACGTCACGTGACTTGGATAATTCAATTTTTGAGCTTGCAACACTGAAAAGACCAGTTGACATTGTCAAAAAACAGTCACGTGACCTTCAAAGCGCAGTTTAAACTTTGAAAAATTGATAAATATAGTTTAGACAGTTGTAACAACTTAAATTACAAAATACACGTCACGTGACTTGGATAATTCTGTTATTGAGCTTGCAACACTGTACAGACCAGTTGACATTGTCAAAAACAGTCACGTGACGTTCAAAACGCAGTTTAAACTTTGAAAAATTGATAAATATAGTTTAGACAGTTGTAACAACTTAAATTACAAAATACACGTCACGTGACTTGGATAATTCTGTTATTGAGTTTGCAACACTGTAAAGACCAGTTGACTTTGTCAAAAAACAGTCACGTGACGTTCAAAACGCAGTTTAAACTTTGAAAAATTGATAAATATAGTTTAGACAGTTGTAACAACTTAAATTACAAAATACACGTCACGTGACTTGGATAATTCTGTTATTGAGTTTGCAACACTGTAAAGACCAGTTGACTTTGTCAAAAAACAGTCACGTGACGTTCAAAACGCAGTTTAAACTTTGAAAAATTGATAAATATAGTTTAGACAGTTGTAACAACTTAAATTGCAAAATACACGTCACGTGACTTGGATAATTCAATTTTTGAGCTTGCAACACTGTAAAAGACAGTTGACATTGTCAAAAACAGTCACGTGACCTGAAAAATTTATAAATAAAATTTAGACAGTTAACTAAAAATTTAATTTTCAAAATACCTATCGTTGGACACCCTGTATCTAATAGTCCAATTTATGCACGACATCTACTCGTGATGTAGAGCAACACAAAATCTATATCACTTGTCAAACGTCTCAGACATGTAACTTAAACGTTTTTGCTTATCTAATTAACGTGGCAACAGCGCAGCGTAAATTGTTATCAAGACAAGCTGGCAACGGGATTACTCGTAATGATAATACCATCGTGTAGAATGTAGATAAAGATGCTCTCTTGATGACTTTCCATTCAGAAAAAAAACTGATTATCGCGAATGCTACAGAGACGGACTCGGAGAATAGTTTGAAATTAATGTAGGAAGATTTGATCTTCAATTTTCAAAAGTGGCAAAAAATGGAATAGTTCCATTTTCCAAGAAGATTACAAGTTCTTCATATAACATTTTGTATCATTTTTTTATCCTCTTTCCAACGATATATGGAAAGTCTACAATTGAGTCCAAACTACAACGTCACAGTGCCTCAAACCTGGCAACAACGCTGCAAACTCTAAAAAAGTGACACAATTTCGAATTGGAATATCTCAAAAACGCAATAAGTTAGAAAATTCGTTTAAACGCCATTTTGTATCATTTTTTATCCTCTTTCCAACGATATATGGAAAGTCTACAATTTTGTTCAAACTACAACGTCACAGTGCCTCAAACCTGGCAACAACGCTGCAAACTCTAAAACAGTGACACAATATTTAAATTAAAATATCTCAAAAACCCAAAAAGTTAGAAAATTCACTCAAACGCCATTTTGTAGCATTTCTCATTCACTTTCCAATGAGATATAGAAAGTAAAGATTTAAGTGTAAATAACAGCGTCACAAGGGTTCAACACTGCAAACTCTCAAAAAATGACACAATTTTTGAATTGGAATATTTCAAAAACGCAATAAGTTAGAAAATTCGTTTAAACGCCATTTTGTATCATTTTTCATCCTCTTTCCAACGATATTAGGAAAGTCTACAATTGAGTCCAAACTACAACGTCACAGTGCCTCAAACCTGGCAACAACGCTGCAAACTCTAAAAAAGTGACACAATTTTTAAATTAAAATATCTCAAACACTAAAAAAGTTAGAAAATTCACTCAAACGCCATTTTGTAGCATTTTTCATTCACTTTCCAATGACATATAGGAAGTCACGATTTAAGTGCAAATAACAGCGTCACAAGGGTTCAACACTGCAAACTCTCAAAAAGTGTCAAACATTTTTAATTGGAATATCTCAAAAATGCAATAAGCTAGAAGATTCGTTCAAACGCCATTTTGTGTCATTTTTCATCCACTTTCCAACGATATATGCAAAGTCTTCAATTGAGTCCAAACTACAACGTCACAGGGTCTTAAACCTGGCAACAACGCTGCAAACTCTAAAAAAGTGACACAATTTTTGAATTGGAATATCTCAAAAACGCAATAAGCTAGAAAATTCGTTTAAACGCCATTTTGTATCATTTTTCATCCTCTTTCCAACGATATATGGAAAGTCTACAATTGAGTCCAAACTACAACGTCACAGTGCCTCAAACCTGGCAACAACGCTGCAAACTCTAAAACAGTGACACAATATTTAAATTAAAATATCTCAAAAACCCAAAAAGTTAGAAAATTCACTCAAACGCCATTTTGTAGCATTTCTCATTCACTTTCCAATGACATATAGAAAGTAAAGATTTAAGTGCAAATAACAGCGTCACAAGGGTTCAACACTGCAAAGTCTCAAAAAGTGACAAAATTTTTGAATTGGAATATCTCAAAAACGCAAGAAGCTAGAAAATTCGTTTAAACGCCATTTTGTATCATTTTTCATTTTCTTTCCAACGATATATGGAAAGTCTACAATTTTGTCCAAACTACAACGTCACAGTGCCTCAAACCTGGCAACAACGCTGCAAACTCTAAAAAAGTGACACAATTTTTAATTGGAATATCTCAAAAACGCAATAAGTTCGAAAATTCGTTTAAACGCCATATTGTATCATTTTTCATTCACTTTCCAATGACATATAGAAAGTAAAGATTTAAGTGCAAATAACAGCGTCACAAGGGTTCAACACTGCAAACTCTCAAAAAATGACACAATTTTTGAATTGGAATATTTCAAAAACGCAATAAGTTAGAAAATTCGTTTAAACGCCATTTTGTATCATTTTTCATCCTCTTTCCAACGATATTAGGAAAGTCTACAATTGAGTCCAAACTACAACGTCACAGTGCCTCAAACCTGGCAACAACGCTGCAAACTCTAAAAAAGTGACACAATTTTTAAATTAAAATATCTCAAACACTAAAAAAGTTAGAAAATTCACTCAAACGCCATTTTGTAGCATTTTTCATTCACTTTCCAATGACATATAGAAAGTAAAGATTTAAGTGCAAATAACAGCGTCACAAGGGTTCAACACTGCAAACTCTCAAAAAGTGACACAATTTTTGAATTGGAATATCTCAAATACTCAATAAGCTAGAAAGTTCGTTCAAACGCCATTTTGTAGAATTTTTCATCCTCTTTCCAACGATATATGGAAAGTCTACAATTGAGTCCAAACTACAACGTCACCGTGCCTCAAACCTGGCAACAACGCTGCAAACTCTAAAAAAGTTACACAATTTTTAAATTAAAATATCTCAAAAACTAAAAAAGTTAGAAAATTCACTCAAACGCCATTTTGTAGCATTTTTCATTCACTTTCCAATGACATAAAGAAGTACAAATAACAGCGTCACAAGAATTCAAACCCTAGGTGTTAAAAAACCTTCTTTTACTTAAAAAAAGTAGATGAAGTAGATATCCACTGCTGCGTATTTTAAATGAGACACTCTGTATATTTCTTTCTACAGTGACTGTCAAATCTAGGGTCGTAGCAAAATTGTAGATATAAAATCGTTAAGATCGATTTTTGCGTGCACTAACTGGCCAACCTAACGCGCAAAACCCATTAGGATAGCGGCGGTGTTTCAGGCAAATTTGACCCTTACGAAAATTGTCATTTGCAAAAACAGTTTTACAGGAAACTTCCAAGCATTACATCTTAGTAGACTTATTAGATCACGTGACCGTGTTTTCCTAATTTTCCAGTGTCAAATTGGCCCTTATTCAGTCAAAAAGTGTTTCTAGTGCACCCTGTCACTAAACCGTAAATAATACGCGTATTTGTAGCACTTTATATACACTTTTATATGTCGATGGACAGCTAATAAAATGAGCTTTACATTGACGTATAAAAGTCGGTTGATTAATGGAACCGTTTGGCCGCTAGAGGGCGTCAACTTTCACCAGTTTTTTTTTGGTGTATTCTGCTGTTTAATCCTCAAAATCTCGCTTAATTGCACTATGTTTGGTAGAGTTTTATACGTCAATGGATAGCCAATGAAATGAGCTTTCTAAAACTATCTCAACTTTGATTAATAGTTTGGACGGTTTGGCCACTAGAGGGCGTGAAATTATACTAATTTTTTAGTGCATACTTTCGTTCAATTTTCAATAACCAGCTTATTTGCAACACTTTGTATAAACTTTTATATGTCAATGGATAGCCAATGAAATGAGTTTTCTATTGACGTATAAAAGTTGATTAGATAGTGTTCAACTATAATAAAAAAGAATAGTTAAAAAATTAAATTAAAAACAATTATTTTTTTATTATTAAATTAAATTCCTAAATTTGAGCTAATTTTTCGTGCACTTTTTCTAAAAATTGTCTTTAACTTGCATATTTGACAGTTGACGACCAAAAGTGATTGAAATTCAAAAATAGCTCAAATCGTAAGCTTTCTAAAAATATGCTCATTTAAGTTAATCGGTGACACCGTTTGGCCGCTAGAGGGAGTCAAAGTCAAGCTTCACAAACCTTCAAAGTGATTTAACCATTTTTGCTTTAACCTAAAATAGTTCAGTTATTTGAACAGTTACAACAAAAGGTTACTGAAGCTAAAATATAGTCCAGACCAAAAGCTTTTCAACGGCGTATTCAAAAAAGGTCACTGGTGTGATAGTTTGACCGCTAGAGGGCGTAAAATTTAAGCTTTTTGACAATTTTACTTTTAACACAGTTTTTGAGATAATTCTCGGAAACTAAAAATTGTTTTTCACTTTTTTGAGACACCTTGTACTCAGCCGCTAATCTGAGACGCCCTGTATCACCCTGATATTCATTTTGCCCTAACTGTCACGGTTTTGGGGATGAACTGGAAATGATGGTAATTTTGACAGTTTTCAGTGCGTGGCACCCTTGAAAAATTACATTTTTACAAATGACACTTTACGTCATTTTTGTATCATTAACCTGAAGTAACTGAGGCAGTGGAAGTTTATTTAAAAATTTCGAAAATTTTCTCTAAATAACTTCAAAGGTACAACTCTCAAAATTTTTATTACAAATTTTGTTTTTAATTTTCAACGACAAACGGTGCCTGGTACCAAAAAAGCGCATAGAAGGTAAAAGTTGCGTCCCTTCGAGGTGCGTTTGTGGTAAAAATGTCAGACCTCTAACTTGAAGCGTTCCTGAGATATTTAGCAAAAACTACAAAAAAGCAAGGTTAACTTTGACACTCTCTAGCGGTTGAACCGGGAAACTTAGCCATGTTCGCTCAACGTCACGTGAGAGCACCATTCGTTAGCTTTGTTTTGTTATATGGCTCGTATATACAGGATGGTTTAAATAAGCGAGTTATTCACGATTTTCTGGAAAAGTGCACGAAAATTCCGCTTAAAATAAGAATTTTTGCTCAATTTGAGGGGCAAAAACAGTTGAGTATCGATACAGAGATTTTAAATCAAGTAGAGGTAGAATTTGATCTAGATTCAAAAAATCATATAAAAAATGGGTTAAGATTTAAAAAATTATAAGTTTGGTTTGTTTTTTTTAATAATTTTTTCGAAAACAGCTGAATATAGACATAGGAAATGTTATATACTAAAATATCCAGAAATTCAACCAAAAAATGGGAATTCTCATTTGGACATGGCAACTGGAAGTCATATTTCTCAAAAATTTTTGTCAAAAAACACATTTTACAATGAAAATTTGATTTTATTTTAATATTCCTGTTAACATGTTAAAGTATCCTTATCAACGATATAAATTATTGTGGGTTAAGAGACTCAAATATTATAAAACTCGTTTGACCAGGATTCTTTTGGGTGTGTAATCGACCAGGTCAACCATCTCGGAAGATGCCAAACCATCACTATTCATAAACGCACTTGGACTACCATTCTGGTTAGCATTCCAATTTTTTTTTTGCTTCAATATGTCACATAAGTACGGTTTCAAAAACCATCCACATTTCATTGGCCGGACATACATTTTCAATCTAAATTAGCAGGTCGTTTAACTGGTTTTAATTTAATTACTGATGCTAATTATATGGTATTAATTTTAAAACTCGTTTACTGCCAAAGGATGTTTAAAACGCCACTGACTTGGAGCAAATAAGAAAAGCAATCATTAGTTCCCGTTGAAACAATCAGGATTGAAATACTCAAATTGTTGTGTTATTATGGTCGATTTTTGCGTACAACCATATCCGTGCGTAACGGAAAACTGCATAAGGTAGCGGATTGATGTCAAACAAATTTGAACCGTAACGACACCTTTGAAATCACAAGGAATGGACTGATAATGCTACGTCACTGACCTCAACCCTTTTGTTACAGTTACCCGAAAAGACACTAATAATTAAATTACGGTCGATTTTTGCGTGAATCTTTTTGGCATATAATGGATATCTGCATAAGAAAATTACTTTGTTTTAAGCGAATTTGGACCATAATGATGTTTGTATAAATTTGTATTTTGAAAAATATTAAGGCAAATTTAGCAAAGTTCAAATTTGTCATTTTACGTAAATTTTGACAACTTAATAATTTCAATTTGACATTTTTAATACGCTGAACAACTTTGATACATCAAATCTGACAGTTTAAATTGAATAATTAGACTTTAAAAAAAAAATTGTTTTTGGTCGGTTCAAACTCCTTGAAAAACGTTATTTTAAATGGGACACCCTGTATATTATTATGCCATTTTGTGACCCTAACCTTAAGCTACCCAACGATCTAATAAATGCTTACAAAAAGTTAAACGTTTTTGAGATATTTGAGGTTAAACTTTAATTTCCCCAAAAGATTGCATTAAAAGTGTTTTTATTGCGTTTTAAATGGGACACCCTGTATATTATTATGCTATTTTGTAGTCCTACCTTAACCTAACTCGGATTTTTATATTTCTATAAAAAAAATGTTTTCATTCTAAATTTGAAAATTTTTTTTTTGTAAATCATCACCCTGTATAAATAAGGAAAGCTTGTTGAATTCAGAAAACGTTATGGCATGCAAATATCATGTTATTATGGTCTATTTTGGCGTAGAATCATGTGCTTATTACAGGGCAAAACTGCATAAATGAACTGCTTTATATTATAAGCAAATTGAAACTACTATATGTGATAAGTAAAAAAAAATTGTATGTCAGAAGGGTCTATTTTTGCTAGTGATGGGTAAATTACCAGTAAAGTAAATATTTTACTTTACCAGGAAAATTTGACCGGTAAATTACTAGTAAATTACTGGGAAATTACAATTACTGTGTTTCTGACAAATTTTGACACCGCTTTTGTCTCTTACTGTACCAAGTTTTGGAAGGTTTTTTTTAGGTTATTGGTTAGGAAATTCAATGAGGATTTCGACAATGTGCTTAAAACAATAATTTTCTTATTCCAAGTGGGTTTTACAGGCGATTTTGTCACTGACTGTTCTTTCAAATTGGTCTTTCTGGTAATTCAAACTTTGACACCACTTTTCTCCCTGAGTGTACTAAATTTTGTAGTGTTTTTTCAAGTTATTGGATAGGAAATTTAATGAGAATTCCGAAAATGTGCGTAAAACAATGATTTTCTTACTCCAAGTGGGTTTTACAGTCAATTTTGTCCTTGACTGTTCTTTCAAATTGGTCTTTCTGGCAATTCAAACTTTGACACCGCTTTTCTCCCCGACTGTATTAAATTTTGTAGTGTTTTTTCAGGTTATTGGATAGGAAATTTAATGAGGATTCCGAAAATGTGCGTAAAACAATAATTTTCTTACTTCAAGTGGGTTTTACAGTCAATTTTGTCCCTGACTGTTCTTTCAAATTAGTCTTTCAATTCAAACTTTGATACCGCTTTTCTCCCTGACTGTACTAAATTTTGTAGTGTTTTTTCAGGTTATTGGATAGGAAACTTAACGAGAATTCCGAAAATGTGCTTAAAACAATGATTTTTTTACTACAAGTGGGTTTTACAGTCGATTTTGTCCCTGACTGTTCTTTCAAATTGGTCTTTCTGGCAGTTCAAACTTTGACAAAGCTTTTCTCCCTGACTGTACTAAATTTTGTAGTGTTTTTTCAGATTATTGGATAGGAAACTTAACGAGAATTCCGAAAATGTGCGTAAAACAATAATTTTCTTACTTCAAGTGGGTTTTACAGTCATTTTTGTCCCTGACTGTTCTTTCAAATTGGTCTTTCTGGCAATTCAAATTTTGACACTGCTTTTCTCCCCGACTGTAGTAAAATTTTGTAATGTCTTTTCAGGTTATTGGATAGAAAATTTAATGAGGATTCCGAAAAAGTGCTTAAAACAATCATTTTCTTGCACCAAGTGGGTTTTACAGTCGGTTTTGTCCCTGACTGTTCTTTCAAATTGGTCTTTCTGGCAGTTCAAACTTTGACACAGCTTTTCTCCCTGACTGTACTAAATTTTCTAGTGTTTTTTCAGGTTATTGGATAGGAAATTTAACGAGAATTCCGAAAATGTGCGTAAAACAATAATTTTTTTACTTCAAGTGGGTTTTACAGTCAATTTTGTCCCTGACTGTTCTTTCAAATTGGTCTTTCTGGCAATTCAAATTTTGACACTGCTTTTCTCCCCGACTGTACTAAATTTTGTAGTGTCTTTTCAGGTTATTGGATAGGAAATTTAATAAGGATTCCGAAAAAGTGCTTAAAACAATCATTTTCTTGCACCAAGTGGGTTTTACAGTCGATTTTGTCCCTGACTGTTCTTTCAAATTGGTCTTTCTGGCAATTCAAATTTTGACACTGCTTTTCTCCCCGACTGTAGTAAAATTTTGTAATGTCTTTTCAGGTTATTGGATAGAAAATTTAATGAGGATTCCGAAAAAGTGCTTAAAACAATCATTTTCTTGCACCAAGTGGGTTTTACAGTCGGTTTTGTCCCTGACTGTTCTTTCAAATTGGTCTTTCTGGCAGTTCAAACTTTGACACAGCTTTTCTCCCTGACTGTACTAAATTTTCTAGTGTTTTTTCAGGTTATTGGATAGGAAATTTAACGAGAATTCCGAAAATGTGCGTAAAACAATAATTTTCTTACTTCAAGTGGGTTTTACAGTCAATTTTGTCCCTGACTGTTCTTTCAAATTGGTCTTTCTGGAAATTCAAACTTTGACACAGCTTTTCTCCCTGACTGTACTATATTTTGTAGTGTTTTTTTCAGGTTATTGGATAAGAAATTTAATGAGGATTCCGAAAATGTGCTTAAAATAATCATTTTCTTACTCCAAGTGGGTTTTACAGGCGATTTTGTCCCTGACTGTTCTTTCAAATTGGTCTTTCTGGCAATTCAAATTTTGACACTGCTTTTCTCCCCGACTGTAGTAAAATTTTGTAATGTCTTTTCAGGTTATTGGATAGAAAATTTAATGAGGATTCCGAAAAAGTGCTTAAAACAATCATTTTCTTGCACCAAGTGGGTTTTACAGTCGGTTTTGTCCCTGACTGTTCTTTCAAATTGGTCTTTCTGGCAGTTCAAACTTTGACACAGCTTTTCTCCCTGACTGTACTAAATTTTCTAGTGTTTTTTCAGGTTATTGGATAGGAAATTTAACGAGAATTCCGAAAATGTGCGTAAAACAATAATTTTTTTACTTCAAGTGGGTTTTACAGTCAATTTTGTCCCTGACTGTTCTTTCAAATTGGTCTTTCTGGCAATTCAAATTTTGACACTGCTTTTCTCCCCGACTGTACTAAATTTTGTAGTGTCTTTTCAGGTTATTGGATAGGAAATTTAATAAGGATTCCGAAAAAGTGCTTAAAACAATCATTTTCTTGCACCAAGTGGGTTTTACAGTCGATTTTGTCCCTGACTGTTCTTTCAAATTGGTCTTTCTGGCAATTCAAATTTTGACACTGCTTTTCTCCCCGACTGTAGTAAAATTTTGTAATGTCTTTTCAGGTTATTGGATAGAAAATTTAATGAGGATTCCGAAAAAGTGCTTAAAACAATCATTTTCTTGCACCAAGTGGGTTTTACAGTCGGTTTTGTCCCTGACTGTTCTTTCAAATTGGTCTTTCTGGCAGTTCAAACTTTGACACAGCTTTTCTCCCTGACTGTACTAAATTTTCTAGTGTTTTTTCAGGTTATTGGATAGGAAATTTAACGAGAATTCCGAAAATGTGCGTAAAACAATAATTTTCTTACTTCAAGTGGGTTTTACAGTCAATTTTGTCCCTGACTGTTCTTTCAAATTGGTCTTTCTGGAAATTCAAACTTTGACACAGCTTTTCTCCCTGACTGTACTATATTTTGTAGTGTTTTTTTCAGGTTATTGGATAAGAAATTTAATGAGGATTCCGAAAATGTGCTTAAAATAATCATTTTCTTACTCCAAGTGGGTTTTACAGGCGATTTTGTTTCTGACTGTCCTTTAAACCATGCTCAAATTTCAACGGCGCCAAATCAGTTTTTCCTAAATAACTCAAAAACGGTGAAAGTTACAAAAAAAATTACAAGAGACCAAAAATGTTTCTATTCTACTACTTAACAGCACCGTAAATTTGCAGGACCGTTTTTGCTTCCAGTATACAGGGTGTGCATGAAAATTATGATAACTGACTGTTTTTGGTCACCCTGTACGCAATTTTTCAAATATAATTTTTTGCTCAACACCACTGGAAAAAGGAGCTCCAGACAGTTAATTTGAGTGGTTCAACCTCCCTGAGCTCCCAAAAATAAGCGAGTTACAGGGTGCTCAAATTTCAAACCACAATTTCAACTGAGAAACTTTGATGCTTCACGAATTTTTTCAAATTTCACTAACCTTATCTTATAATCGATTATTCTTCGACTATTATTACTGTTCTATCTATTCTATTTAATATGTTCCTTACATTGAAATAAATAAGCACCCTAATCAAACTGTATTGGTTTTGGAGGCAATTATTTTGCAAATTACACTAAATTAACATTCTGAGACACTAATTACCATATTATCAACTATCCCATTCCTTAATTAGGGTTCAGAATGTAAATTATAATTATTGTTGCAGATGACACTTAAATTTTTAGGTACAGAATAACGATTAGTACATGCTAAGTGTGTCTGGCAGTGTTCGGTTTGATAAGAATTGGTACAACAATTATGCAAGTATGTTCTAGTGTGCAACATATGTATAATTGGGCTATTTAATATATCAATCACTATTCTACTAGATGTCATCATAAATCGTTTCCTATAGATTCCTAGTCCTTGCCCATAACTTATTATCCTAGATCTGGTGGCCTGTTTTCACACTTAAATTAATTTAGCATTCAGCTTGATTAGAATATTGTGGTTGTTATTGATTTGGTTGCATTTTAATGCGGTATCCAATCCCTGAGGTTAAGATCAAAACTAGCAAGGAAAGGTGTATTAAAATTGTAAAACTACAGCTGATCGAGTAGCTCCAATATTGTGAATGATGATTCCTGTTTAGAGTTGGCCAATAATCACAGGCATTACAAAACTTTCAAACTTCTAGAATCTTCTTATTCTGCTCATTAATCTTGAAGAAGCGAACATCTACTGTCTCTTCCCCATGGTCATGGAGAGAGTAACGGAACCTGCAGTGTTATATGGGAATGAGAAGGGAGAATAATGTAAAAGTGAGAAGGAGGCTCTTCTAGATCTTAGTATCCAGATGAACCCATTTGTTACTTTAATCTTTGGTCAAATAATGGTTGCTGAAGTGACTCTATTTCACTTTTCACCAGAGAAGAAAAGTAAATAATATAGCATAGTCCTTTCGTGACATGAAAGAAGTTATGGAATGGAATGATGTTCCAGATAAAGGGCAAGCAGGGAGAAAATATCCAAAGGTTAGGCAACTGTTGTTACCTAATCGTCACATAATGGGACACACAAGTATTCCTCAAAGTAATCCTGACACAAGAATTCCCAGAAAACTAGATGTGGATATTGGTGATACTCAATTCGGATTTCTTGGACTTGAAACAGGAGCAGCACTATTTGGGCTTCATTGGCTATAACAAAGCGTTTACCTAACCTAACATATACTTAGTAAACATCATAAGCAGAGCACATTCAGAGAAAGTTACAGGTATGCTGATGACACGGTTGTAATTGCAGAAATTCCAGAAGATCTTCAGATACGAATTAACGGAATAGTAGAATGCAGTTAAGAATTATCACTCTTTCTAAGCCAACGCTGCCTTACTTGGGATATGCCATGAGGGGAAATGAATACCAGTTGCTGCATCTTATTATTCAGGGAAAAATAATAGGCAAAAGGAAGAAGAACGAATTCATGGTTGAAGAACTTGAGAGTATGGTTCAATTGCAACAACTGCCAACTGTTCCAAAGCCAAACCAAACTTCGGATCGAAGACGTCACGTGAAGAGTATAGAAAGATAGAGTGAGCGTGTAGATATGGAAAGAAGTTAAAAAAATATAAGCAAATTAAGAAAGAGTGTCTAAGACTTCATGAAAGAGTGAGCAGAAGTTTTGTAGGAAAATTAACTGGCCAGTGTTATAAAAATGTATTTACAGTGGGAATATGGTATGTCGAACAATGCAAGATGGAAGAATAAGAGATCAAATTAAGGTCGTAAATTAGATTATCCTGGAGAGGATGTCTGGTTTAGTGCAAACAAGAAAGTCCGCCACTGCCAACTGCTCTCTAACCATGGCAATCCGCCCCCTTACCTGAAAATATTTCAACTTGGAAGGATTGGACGATGTTCATGCGGAATGGGAGAAGAAACAGTGGTTGGTAACATGTATGAGAGGAGTTGGGGTGTATTAGCGTTTAAGATTAGATGAACATCGCTCTGTTTAGGTTAGTTTAGTCTAGATCTTGTTGTATAAGAAACTACGTTAGAAACAGCTTTTCTTTCCTGCAGTTTCTTTATCTTCTTCATGTAAAACGACAAAGTCAGTTCTGTCATCAGCTTCTTTGTGCCATTGATGTCCAAGGCTGCCAGGTTTCTTTCACTCATCTGACGTCGTTCTGCACTTCCAGTTCTCGTTGCGTATCCTGTCTTGCAATGTGCTTCCTTTCATTGTTCTTAAGATTTTCCGCTGTTCTAATTTTTCTTTTGTTAACAGACGTTTCAGCTCTTGTCCCAAGGGTGCAGTAGGTCTTATTCCATAGATTGTGTTTTTTTCGATCAAACCTTGCATACTATAAGCCTCTGTGTTGTTAGATCGAATTTGTAGAAAAGGCGCTGCATCGCTAGTGAAAACAGTGTAGGGACAACTTTTCCAAACAGTAACCAATCATGTAATTAAATGTTTCATTCAGAAACCACACTTTCTCTTCTCAGCCCGTATTTATCCACTCCTGGATGTAGGCCTATTCCAAATCCCTCCACGCCTTTCTATTTCTAGCAGTTGGGGTCCAGTTCCTTCCTGCAACATTCTGGATATCGTCTCGCCATCGTCTCTGGGGCCTACCAATGCTCCGTATGGTCTCTCTTGGGCGCCAAACTAGTATCCTATGTGCTCAGTTCTTCTATGAATTTCCTCGTTGCAGATTTTATCCCTTAAAGTGATTCCTATCATAGCCCTCTCCATTGCACGTTGGATGGTTTGCAGTTTACTGGCAAATTTGCGGGTAATTGCCATTGTCTCTAGTCCGTAAGTGAGAAGGACATCAAACACTCTCCTTTTAAAATTTATAGGAAATTCACTAGATTTAAGGATAAATTCTAGTCTGCCAAAGGCTGTCCAGGATAGGCCTATCCTTCTTGTGATTTCAGAAGCTTGATTTTGTTTGCCAAGTTGAATTTTGTGGCCCAAGTAAGCATATTCCGAGACAACCTCCAGGGGTTGGTCGTTAACGGTCACCTGGATGTCTTCTGTACCCATGATCTTTGTTTTGTTCAAGTCCAACTTGCAGCAAAGCTCCCGAAGCATGTTTTTAAGCTCTTCACCTGTACTGGCAACGACCACAATATCGTCGGCAAATCGTAAATGGTTTAGACGCACTCCATCGATATTAATCCCATTCTCTTGCCAGTCAAGTTTTTTGAAGACCTCCTCCAGGGCAAGGGTAAAAAGTTTTGGTGAGATGGTGTCTCCTTGACTTACTCCTCTTTTGATTGGAATTTTGTCGGTTTTTAACTCATCATCTATTTTTACATGAATGGAAGCGTTATTATAGAATTGTTTGATGAGGTTTGAGTAAATAGAGTCGATCCTTGCATTGTCTAGGGATTCCAGAATTGCCCAGGTTTCGACAGAGCCTTTTGGTAGTCGACGAAGGCCAAATGGAGAAAACCACTCGGTTCTTTAAATAAGCGTCAATTACTTCTTTCTCACTGTTCACATAATTTAGATTCCAATTGTTACTTTTTATTAGTTGATGAAGGTGGGTAGAAGAATCTCTGAACCTTTCAACCCTTATTGTTTAACGTATATGGAGAGTATATCATAAGGAAAACGTTGGAAGACTGGGAAGGAGGAGTTGTCATAGGTGGCAGGAGAATGGATAATCTAGCAGGAGGATGGAACGCGGATGACACCACACTTATCGCCAAAGATGAGCTGAACCGTCAAAAAACAAAACTTATGTTAATAGATCGCACACACAACATGGAAGAAATGCCAAGATGTCGAGAACGTAGAGGAAGTAACCTATCTAGGTGCCCACATCAGCAGAAATAGCAGATCTAGTCAAGAAATCAGAAGAAGGATAGCTCTTGCCAAAACGGTCATGATCAAACAACAAAGTTTGGATAAATCCTCTGTTGTGTGAGATGTAGGTCTGGAAAAGACTAAGAGGATGATTCACTGGACAGTCCGTAGAACCAACATGTATCCATACTCGAAGAACTTAACACCCAAGTCACTAATATCAAACAACTCAATTGTCAAGTATTTTGGACATGTCAGAAGAAGGAAAGATCACGAAAAACTTATGATCCAAGAGGAACACGACTTAGAAGACGATCTCCAAAACGATGGCTGGACCAGGTGAACAGCAGTTTACAGGAACGTCTTTCCATAGAAGCACATCAGATAGAAGCTAACGAATAAAGAGAGAGAGATATTAGTTAGGCAATGAAACTGAGCCTAATTGCTAATAATAAATGCAGCGGAACATCCACCAATTAGCACATATTTACTGTCAACTATTCAAACAGCAACAGTCTGAGTGTTTGAGAGAAATGTTTTGCAGTCGTATCGAAGTGAGAGAACCGGTAGCCTGCAGGTGGTCTCGGTGTCTAGGTTTTAATTGTGTTAGCCCCGACCGACCTGGTCGAGGTTTTGTTTTCTTGCTTTATGGTTTTACTGTGCAAAGGTCAAGAAACCGGAAATTTGCGCTAAAACGTGCTAGATTATCCGAAGTTAAAAATATTAAATTCTTGATGTTGGAAATTTGGTTCAGTAAAGAAAAGGTACATTCAGTCAGAAGAGACTACGTTGCATTTGGTTCTACCAAAATTATTCATTAATTCTGTAATAAATGATCGAGATTAAGGCAAAGTTCCACTACTATAACCTAACTTTTTGATTCTGTGAACTGTCAGTGGGGATAATAACCATTCAGTCAAGTCTCTAATTTCCTATCTCACACTTAGGATTAGACTGTTTGACCCTCAAACAGACAGAATAATGGCTACTTAACATTAAAACAGTTAGATGACATTAAGGTTTATTTTACTTTCTCGCTATTATTTGTTACAATAGTAAACCCCGTTAAGACAGTGTTTTGTGTCAAACTAACTTAGTCCTTATTGAAATTTTTTTTTGTAAAACTGCATTATGTAAAAATCTAAGTTTAATAATACTCAATTTAGTTTATACCTGAAATAATACGTTAATCTTATTTGTTCATTGGTTTGTTTCAAGTAAATTGCGTCCTTACTTACCAACAGGATTTTCAAATTAATGTTAATTTTAGTATTTAAACGCCACATTAAACTTTAAACATAACTCTAAGAGTTAACGACAATTAACTGTAAAAATTGACCCTAAACAGAAATAATATTGACTATTTCCTATTTACAAAATGGGTGTTTATAAGGTTCAATTTAGTATCCTATCATTGTTTGCTACAATGGTAAATCCAGTTAAAACACTGATACGTTTCAGGGTAAATTCGACTTTATTGATACGATTTTCTAAAACGTTAAGAAAAAAAGATATGGCAACACTGGTTTGTGGCTTTTACCGTTTGGCCGCTAGAGGGTGTCAAAGTTGACCACAACATTTTTGTATACGAACTCATTAAATCCTAAATAACTGACTTATTTGTCATAGTTTTCTAGGACTTTAATATGTCTATGGATAGCCACTGAAATGGGCTTTCCAACGAAGTGTCAATAGTGGTTTGTACGTTTATCGTTTGGCCGCTAGAGGGTGTCAAAGTTGCCCACAACACTTTTGTATGCACATTCATTAAATCCCAAATAACTCACTTATTTACCACACTTTTCTAGGACTTTAATATGGTTATGGATAGTCACTGAAATGGGCTTTTCAACGAAATAGCAACAGTGGTTTGTAGTTTTTACCGTTTGGCCGCTAGAGGGTGTCAAAGTTGGCAACAACATTTTTGTATACGAATTCATTAAATCCTAAATAACTGAGTAAGTTGTCATACTTTTCTAGGACTTTAATGTGTCTATGGATAGCCACTGAAATGGGCTTTCCAACGAAGTACCTGCCCTGAATTGTCACTGTTTCTAATGTAGGTTACAAGTTCAGCAAATATATTTTCGCTGTTTATAAAACAATTTAAATGCAGCCACGCAAGTATGTAAATTATCATAGACTGTTAGAAAATAGTGTGTGACCACTTAGTACGAAAATTGCATAAGTAAACTGCAGGCTAACTCACTAATTTTTTTTTTTTTTTTTCATATAAATACATCATTAAAGATTACTTTTAAATATGCTCGGAATAATCGTGAAAACGGTTCAGTTTCTATATTAAGGCAGGGCATCCAAACTGGTTTAGGTGTAATAAGCAAATCGACAAGTTTAATAAATATATCTGGCAGGGCTGTACTTTTACAGCTTTAAAATTGCTGACACAAGTGAGTTTCGGTTATTTTTAACGGGAATGACAATGAAAAAGCTTTTTATCTTAAGAGGGAGCAGTTGGAGCAACACGTATACGAAATTCTTTACCACACGCCCACATCATTTCATTTTTTGCATCATTTATCAGTTCCTTGTTTGGATTTAATGCAATCCTTTCTTTATCAGTGGAGAAAATGTCGTTTTTTTTAAAGAGAATATGAAGAGAGTGATTTATGACGAGTTGCCAGGAGATCCAGTAGGTGTAAAAGTGTAGAAAATATGGAAAGGTTTAACATTGTAGTGTAAAATTGCGTGTAAATGATATTGACATTTTCTTGACATTAATGATGTCTGACATTTTCGTCCTTGTGCGATAGGGACATCTTATTCACCCTTGTTGTAAAATATACGTTTCTTTTACCAGGAAAATTTGACCGGTACATTACAAATACGTGTTTCTGGCAGTTTAAAATTTGACACCGCTTTTCTCCCTGACTGTACCAAATTTTTTTAGAGTTTTCAGGTTATTTAATAGGAAATTTAATGGGGATTCCAAAAATGTGCTTAAAACAGTCATTTTCTCTTTCCAGGTGGGTTTTACAAGCGATTTTGTGTCTGACTGTCCTTTCAAACTGTGTTTCTGTTGGTTCAAATTTTGACACCGCTTTTCTCCCTGATTGTACCAAACTGTTTAGTGTTTTTTAGGTTATTTAATAGAAAATTTAATAAGGATTCCAAAAATGTACTTAAAACAGTCAATTTGTTACTCCAAGTGGGTTTTAACAGTCAATTTTCTACTTGACTGTTCTTTCAAACTGTGTTTCGGTTAGGTCAAACTTTGACACCGCTTTTCTTCCTGACTGTACCAAACTGTTTAGTGATTTTCAGGTTGTTTAATAGAAAATTTAATGGGGATTCCAAAAATGTACTTAAAACAGTCATTTTGTTACTTCAAGTGGGTTTTACAGGCAATTTTGTCCCTGACTGTCCTTTCAAACTTTGACACCGCTTTTCCTCCTGACTATACCAAATTGTTTAGTGTTTTTTAGGTTATTTAATAGGAAATTTAATGGGGATTCCAAAAATGTACTTAAAACAGTCATTTTGTGACTCCAAGTGGGTTTTACAGTCAATTTTCTACCTGACTGTTCTTTCAAACTGTGTTTCGGTTAGGTGAAACTTTGACACCGCTTTTCTCCCTAACTGTACCAAACTGTTTTGTGTTTTTTAGGTTATTAAATAGAAAATTTAATAAGGATTCCAAAACTGTGCTTAAAACAGTCATTTTGTCACTGCAAGTGGGTTTTACAGGCAATTTTGTCCCTGACTGTTCTTTCAAACTGTGTTTCTGTCAGTTTACACTTTGACACTGCTTTTCTCCCTGACTGTACCAAACTGTTTAGTGTTTTTCAGGTTATTTAATAGGAAATTTAATAAGGATTCCAAAAATATGCTTAAAACAGCCATTTTCTCTTTCCGATTGGGTTTTACAGGCGATTTTGTCTTTGACTGTCCTTTCAAACTGTGTTTCTGTCAGTTCAAACTTTGACACCGCTTTTACCCCTGACTGTACCAAATTGTTTAGTGTTTTTCTGGTTATTGAATAGAAAATTTAATACTCTAAGTGGGTTTTACAGTCAATTTTCTACCTGACTGTTCTTTCAAACTGTGTTTCGGTTAGGTCAAACTTTGACACCGCTTTTCTCTTTGACTGTACCAAACTATTTAGTGTTTTTCAGGTTATTTAATATGAAATTTAATTGGAATTCCAAAAATGTACTTAAAACAGTCATTTTGTTACTCCAAGTGGGTTTTACAGGCAATTTTGTCCCTGACTGTTCTTTCAAACTGTGTTTCTGTCAGTTTACACTTTGACACCGCTTTTCTCTTTGACTGTACCAAATTATTTAGTGTTTTTTAGGTTATTGAATAAAAAATTTAATAAAGATTCCAAAACTGTGCTTAAAACAGTCATTTTGTTACTCCAAGTGGGTTTTACAGTCAATTTTGTATCTCACTGTTTTTTCAAACAACGTTTCTGTCAGTCCAAACTTTGACACCGCTTTTATTCCTGACTGTACCAAACTGTTTAGTGTTTTTCAGGTTATTGAATAGAAAATTTAATAAGGATTCCAAAACTGTGCTTAAAATAGTCATTTTGTCACTCCAAGTGGGTTTTACAGGCAATTTTGTCCCTGACCGTTCTTTCAAACAGTGTTTCTGTCAGTTCACACTTTAACACCGCTTTTCTTCCTGACTGTACCAAACTGTTTAGTGTTTTTCAGATTATTTAATAGGAAATTTAATGGGGATTCCAAAAATGTGCTTAAAACAGTCATTTTGTCACTCCAAGTGGGTTTTACAGGCGATTTTGTCCCTTACTGTTTTTTCCTAACTGTGTTTCTGCCAGTTCAAACTTTGACACCTAACTTTACCAAATTTTGAAGTGGTTTTTAAAATATTGCATCATATTTTGTACACACTATTAAAAAAACATCAGGAAAATTGATAAAACCTTGCATGCAATCATGACAAATGCGTTCAAGTACAGCAGAATTCATTATTGCCATCATTCATCTTTTTACCAAAAGCAGAATGATGGATTGTTTCGTCTTCACGACCGCGATGACTTGCGGCATTTTTTCTCTTTGGCTGAAAGTAAAACGTCTTCTTGGGCTAGTTTGACGTAGCAACGCGAAGGTTGAGGAAGGATACACGAAAAAACCACACCTGCACTATTACTGGCTGGTTATCCAACCAATTTCTTCAATTAACGCTTTTGCATAATTAAAACTGCTTCAATTACTTTTTGCCAGCTATAGACAAAGTCAAACTAAACTAGAATGACGTCACAAATTGTAAATTGATGAAACGCGCTATTGCCAAGTTTATACGTGATTCAATGGCTAACAAAGTGCATTATTCCGAGTTTAATAATGCTGCAATGAAGAGTACTTTCAAGAGTTTTCAAAATGTCGCCCAAAAACTATACAAATATTAAAATGTCAACATACGTAGGAAGTCAGTGGCAAGAGAACAGAATCAAAGAATTTAATACACCAGCATATGTTTGCTTCATCGATATAGATAATATGGGCGAACGAATACATGCGAAAGGATAGCCAGATCAGGATCTATAAGATTTGTCAATCATTACATACGGAATAGAAACCAACAAAAGGAAAAGAATGCTTCGAGTAGCCGAAATGAAAACGCTCAGGACTATATTGGGAAAAACAAGAATAGAACGAATTAGGACATCAGAGAACAATGTGGGGTGCAAGACATCGTAAGATGGGGAAGACAAAGAAAAAGATATTGGTACACTTACGTGAGAAGAATGGAAGAGGGAAGACTTGAAGGGAAACCAATAGGAAAAAGAGCACCAGGAAGACCACCTAAGAGATGAAAGGACAGCAGGCAGTCAACCTCCCAGGGACTGATCCGGAGGAACCTGCAAAACTAACAGATTGCGAGATCTTAAATATGAATAAGAAGAAGAAGGTTCTGTGAGCAGTTCAAAAAATTCTCAAAAGCCTTCTCCAGACCCACATTTCAAAGCTGTCCAGTTTATCAATGTCTACGACCTTTAAGGTCCAGGTTCTTCCAGGAAGAACAAGAAGACGTGCAGGCAGAGAGAAGCTATAATAATCATTGTTTTAACTAAACAATGTATGAATTGCTGATGTGAAAAAGCCAACACACTACCTAATAATCATCAATACCTAACTAAACCGAGTTTTAATGCTATTGTCGCTAATATATTGTTAGTTTAAGCCTATAAAAGAACCAATACCTTCTTAATCTGTTCAAAAAGCGATTATTAGTGAAGGATTTGAATTAGGAAATGGCATTGTTTGGTGGGATTGCATGATGCAACTTAACAGTGAAAGTATCTACTATCTTTCACATAATAGACTTCTGAAAATGCCACCAAAAATTCAAATTTCGTGGGTTTGATTTTTGTCACATTTATGAACTAATCCGAGCTCAAATGCATCAAAGTTGTAAATTTCAAATTGCTGAATTCAATGCAAATAAACAAACGTAAAGCACATCTGGTTAAGTGTGGCACGTTTACCAAAAACCAGTTCCGCAATGTATACCGAGGCGCCTAAACGATTTCAGAATTATGACCAGCACGGTCTTGCTGATTCAAAGAGGTTGGGTAGCAACAAAGTATCGGCTTAAATCGCACCTACAAGATCATTTTGTTAACCTGTACAGGGTGTCCCAATAAGCCGTGCACGCAGAAAAATGTATTAGTAAATGTGGCCAAAGAAAATTGCTGGAAGTAATTTTCAGCTTTCTAAATCCACCTCTAAAGGGCGTTTCGATATCACTAAAATGAAAAATGTCCAAAAACTCTGAAAATTTAAATGGAAAGGTATAGTAAAAATCTTATAAAAGTAATCCCCTATTCTATATCAAGAATTTTCCTATTTAACTTTTTTTTTATCTCTTCAAATAAAGTGGTGGAAGTAGACCAAAGTTTGCTTTGAAAGAAATGAAATATCTCGAAAACTAATAGTTTTGCGGCATTTCAAAGAGCATTTTTTGTCCTGTAGAGTGTCCCAAAACAATGTTCCACTTAGTTTTCGGTCATTTCGATAGAGGGCTTTTTTACAAAAATTGCACTTTTCTCTTAGATATCTCGAAAAAATCAAATGCAATGGTATAGCTTCCTATTACCTATTGCTTATCACGTGACTTTGATTATGCAATTTTTTTGAGCTTGCAACAATGTAAAAGCCAGTTGACACCTGTCAAAAACAGTCACGTGACTTTTAAAATGTAGTTTATACGTAGATTATTTGGTAAATTAAATTTCGTCAGTTGTAAAAGCTGAAATTGCAACAGACACATCACGTGACTTTGACTATGCCATTTTAGAGCTGGCAACACTGTAAAAACCAGTCGACACCTGTCAAAAACAGTCACGTGACATTTAAAATGTAGTTTATACGTTGAAAATTTGATAAATTAAATTTCGTCAGTTGTAAAAGCTGAAATTGTAAAATACACGTTAGGTGACGTTGATAATGCAATTTTGAGTTTGCACCACTGTCAAAGCCAACTGACACTTGTCAAAAACCGTCACGTGACTTTTAAAATGGAGTTTATAAGTTGAAAATGTGGTAAATTAAATTTCGTCAGTTGTAAAAGCTGAAATTGCAAGAGAAACATCACGTGACTTTGATGATGCAATTTTAAAGCTTGCAACACTGTAAAAGCCAATTGACATCTGTCAAAAACAGTCACGTGACTTTTAAAATGTAGTTTATATGTTGAAAATTTGATAAATTAAATTTCGTCAGTTGTAAAAGCTGAAATTGCAAGAGACACATCACGTGACTTTGATTATGCATGTTTAGAGCTTGCAACGCTGTAAAAGCCAGTTGACACCTGTCAAAAACAGTCACGTGACTTTTAAAATGTAGTTTATAGGTTGCAAATTTGGTAAATTATATTTCGTCAGTTGTAAAAGCTGAAATTGCAAGAGAAACATCACGTGACTTTGATGATGCAATTTTAAAGCTTGCAACACTGTAAAAGCCAATTGACATCTGTCAAAAACAGTCACGTGACTTTTAAAATGTAGTTTATATGTTGAAAATTTGATAAATTAAATTTCGTCAGTTGTAAAAGCTGAAATTGTAAAATACACGTTAGGTGACGATGATAATGCAATTTTGAGTTTGCACCACTGTCAAAGCCAACTGACACTTGTCAAAAACCGTCACGTGACTTTTAAAATGTAGTTTATACGTTGAAAATTTGATAAATTATATTTCGTCAGTTGTAAAAGCTGAAATTGCAAGAGAAACATCACGTGACTTTGATGATGCAATTTTAAAGCTTGCAACACTGTAAAAGCCAGTTGACATCTGTCAAAAACAGTCACGTGACTTTTAAGATGTACTTTAAGCGTTGACAGTTCTAAAAGTTGAAATTGCTATTTAGTATTATATTTTTTAATAATTGAGCGAAATTTTCGTGCACTGTTTCCAAGAATCTTCCATAACTTGCTTATTTGACAGTTGACGACCAAAAGTGATTGAAGTGAAAATATAGTTCAGGTTGTCAGCTTTCCAAAAATATACTCTTTTAAGTTAATCGATAGCACCGCTTTGGCCACCGATTTGGTCGCTAGAGGGCGTCAAAGTCAAGCTTCACAAACCTTCAAAGTGATTTAGGTAAGATAACCACTTTTGCTTTATCCTAAAATAATTCAGTTATTTGATCAGTTACGACAAAAGCACACTGAAAGTAAAATATAGTCCTGACCAAAGGCTTTTCAACGGTGTATTCAAAAAAGGTAATTGAAGTGATAGTTTGACCGCTAGAGGGCGTCAAAGTCAAGCTTGATGATAATTTTTGCTTTTTACACAGTTTTTGAGATATTTTCCGGATACTAAAAATTGTTTTTCACTTTTTTGGGACACCCTGTACTCAGCCGCTTATCTGAGACATCCTGTATCACCCTGACATCCATTGTGCCTCAACTGTCACGGTTTTGGGGATGGGACCTGGAAATTATGTCAATTTTGACGGTTTTCAGTGGGTGGCACCCTTAAAAAATGACATTTTTACAAATGACACTTTACGTCATTTTTGTATCATTAACCTGAAGGAATTTAGGTAGTGGAAGTTTATTTTAAAAATAAAAAAAATTCTAAATAAATTCAAAGGTCACCCTGTAATTTTTTTGACAATTTTTGTTTTTAATTTTTCAAGGGCAAACGGTACCGGTTACCAAAAAAGCACATTGAAGGTGAAAGTTGCATCCCCTCGAGGTGCGTTTGTGGTAAAAATTTCAGACCTCTAACTTGAAACGTTCCTGAGATATTTAGCAAAAACTACAAAAAAGCAATGTCAACTTTAACGCCCTCTAGCGCTCAAACTGGGATACTTCACCGTGTTCGCTCAATGTCACGTGAGAGCACCATTCATTAGCTTTCTTTTGTTATATGGCACGTATATACAGGATGGTTCAAATAAGCGAGTTATTCACGATTTTTTGGATTAGTGCACGAAAATTTTGCTTAAATTAAGAATTTCTACTCGATTTGAGGGGCCGCCAATCAATACTGTTAGGGCAAAAACAGTTGAGGATCGATACAGACATTTTACATCAAGTACGCTTAGAATTTGACGTAGATTTCAAAAATTAAATAAAAAATGGGTCATCCCATTTAAGAAATTTGAAATTTGGTTTCTTGCTCAAATTTGGGACAATATACGAATGGATTATCTAGGAAAAAAACACACTTTGCGACAATAAACCAAACACACATACTTAGAATCCATAAATGCAACAAAAAATGTGTAAAAAGCAAAAATGGTCAAAATTGTCAGAAAGCTTGACTTTGACGCGCTGTAGCGGTCAAACTATCACACCAATCACCATTTTTTAATATACCGTTGAAAAGCTTTTGGTCTGGACTATATTTTACCTTCAGTGACTTTTTGTCGTAACTGTTCAAATAACTGAATTATTTTAGGTTAAAGCAAAAGTGGTTAAATCACTTTGAATGTTTGTGCAGCTTGACTTTGACGCCCTCTAGCGGCCAAACGGTGCAATCGATTAACTTAAATAAGCATATTTTTGGAAAGCTTACGACCTGAGCTATCTTTTCACTTCAATCACTTTTGGTCGTCAATTGTCAAATAAGCAAGTTATGAGACATTTTTGGAAAAAATTGCACGTAAATTTCGTGCAAATTAGGAGTCTAATTTAATAAGTAAAAGAAAAAATAATTTTAATTTTTTTTGACCAGAAAAATACCCAGAACTTACCATAATTGCAACAAAAAATTCTTATTAGAAAATGTCAACTGGAAGGTCGATTTTCAATTTTAGGACATCCTGTATATCTAATTTTTTACACGTGTCCTTACGTGTAATTAATTAGATCTTCCAGCTAAAATAGCTGTGTCGTCCGCGTATCTTTTGTATTTTAATTATATAAGAGTCCATATCTCTCTAATTCTCTTTCTCTTTTAAATAGCTATTCAGTGGTAAAGGTTTGAAATGATTTTTATGTTTCTCTTTCTCTTTACTAATGTTTTAAAGTGAAATTTAATTAATAACTTCATATTTTCTTCTTCTTCTACTTTTGATGCTTTTTTTTGGTCAAGAAACATTTAATGTAGTTCCCAATGAACTTTACCTTTCTTCCTTCTTGAATTCCTTATCTAACTAGGGGAATATGGATTCTGCTCCCTGTATGGGGCAATTTGCCAGTAACGGACTTTTTTTTACCTCACACTACAACTTTCTCGTATCATCAACTATTATTTTCCAGAGGCGCATTTCTATTAAAAATAACAAAACTTGTTTTAAAGGTTACTTTTTACTGCAACCAGTATATCTGGTCGTTACCAAATAAAGCAGTGCTATTGGCATTTATGAATATTGGTAACTTATAGGAATGTGTTAAAACATCAATTAATTAGCACTGAATTTAACAGCTCAACGGATTTGTTATAACATTTTGTTACGGACATACAACGTGTTTTAAAGTGTGAGCACGTTTTGTTATAAAATGGTTATTTATGCAACGAGTGCAAAAAATACATCTTTTTTGCACGCCAGTGAAAGTTTGCACGTTAAAGTGCAAAAAAGGACTTTTTGCCTGAGTGGCATACGATATTTTTTAAAAAATCGAATTGTTTGATGACAAAAGCACTGTCTAGTGCAAAAAAAAAGAGGAACATTTTAGGGGTATTTTCTTACTACTTTTTGAAATTCAATATCTCGGTAACATGAAGAGCTAGAGAGGCCAGTTTTGGCTCATTTTGTAGTATTTTTTACCCTTTTTCTAATGGGCTTTTAATGAAATCTATACGAGTTCAAATAAAAAAGTTACAAACATTCAAAAATTGAAAACATGCAATTTTTACAAAAAGTGCGATTTTGGCAATTTTTTATTTTGCTCCAGGAGGGTTCCAATGCACAGAAAAAGGCATATTTATACCAAAGGACCTCAAATTAGGTAAAATAAGTAGAAAAAAAGCAATTTAAAATTCTTCATTTTTCAAATTAATCAAAAGAATGGGGGGGTATAGGGGTATTTTTTGACTACTTTTTGAAATTCAATATCTCGGTAACATGAAGAGCTAGAGAGGCCAGATCTGGCTCATTTTGTAGTATTTTTTACCCTTTTTCTAATGGCGTTTTAGTGAAATCTATACGAGTTCAAATAAAAAAGTTACAATCATTCAAAAATTGAAAAAATGCAATTTTTACAAAAAGTGCGATTTTGGCAATTTTTTATTTTGCTCCAGGAGGATTCCAATGCACAGCAAAAGGCATATTTATACCAAAGGACCTCAAATTAGTTGAAATAAGTACAAAAAAACCACGTTCGAATTTTTAATTTTTCAAAAAAATCAAAAGAATGGGGGATTATTCGGGTATTTTTTGACTACTTTTTGAAATTCAATATCTCGGTAACATGAAGAGCTAGAGAGGCCAAATTTGGCTCATTTTGTAGTATTTTTTACCCTTTTCCTAATAGCGTTTTAGTGAAATCTATACGAGTTCAAATAAAAAATTTACAATGATTCAAAAATTGAAAAAATGCAATTTTTACAAAAAGTGCGATTTTGGCAATTTTTTATTTTGCTCCAGGAGGATTCCAATGCATGCAGCAAAGGGCATATTTATACTAAAGGACCTCAAATTAGGTGAAATAAGTACAAAAAAAGCACTTTAAAATTTTTCATTTTTCAAAAAAATCAAAAGAATGGGGGATTATTGGGGTATTTTTTGACTACTTTTTGAAATTCAATATCTCGGTAACATAAGGAGGTAGAGAGGCCAAATTTGGCTCATTTTGTAGTATTTTTTACCCTTTTTCTAATGGCGTTTTAGTGAAATCTATACGAGTTCAAATAAAAAAGTTACAATCATTCAAAAATTGAAAACATGCAATTTTTACAAAAAGTGCAATTTTGGCAATTTTTTTATTTTGCTCCCGGAGGGTTACAATGCATAGCAAAGGGCATATTTATACCAAAGGACCTCAAATGAGGTGAAATAAGTACAAAAAAAAAAGCACTTTCGTTTTTCAAAAAAATCAAATGGAAGGAAATTCAATATCTCGGTAACATGAAGAGCTAGAGAGGCCAGTTTTGGCAGTTTGGAGGATTAACCTTAAAAAATAAAAAATAGATTTTTGATAATACAAGAGTCAGGTGGAAATTAGTAGTGTAGACATATATTCTAGAGGGTGATTTTTTTTCTACGAAATTGCTTGTTTGGTCGAAATTGGCATACAACTCCTCGGCAATTTTATGGTTTTAGTCATTAGAATTAAGATTCATGGTAGACGACTTTGGTCCTTATTTACATTTACGTGTTGAACTAATGTTTTTTACTTACAAAATATCAATGTAATGAAACATGTTGTATATTATAGCAAAGTATACTGCATTACCAACTTATCACAGTGAAAATAATTATCTTGTCGCGTTGCAAATGCTTCTTAATTTACTATTTTGATACTCTCCGTACTATGGATTTCCAATGGCTTATCTTAGTGAAACAGATAAGAATGTTAATTTTCATGCACACACACGTGTCGTCAATTTCACTGACGTCACTGAATAATAATCACAGATTGCTTATTAAAAAATTTAAACTATTAATTGTCTACACGTGTATTCACTAGATTAATAACGCTTTTCCCACTAAATTATACAAAAATTATAAAAATGCTACTTAATAATGTCGCGAATAAACTCCCACATCTATTTAAAGCGGTCCATCCACTGAAAATAGCTTTTTACATAAAGTTTCAGGAACGTGTAATCGCACTAACATGACAGTGGAAATTACCGCTCATTAATTTTGAAATACAGAGTCACAGTGTATACATCAAAACTAACTTTTGTGTTTTTTTGTTTTCAGGTAAATATCCCAGAAACCGACACTGATGCTAAGTAAGGGGCAAGTATTAATGTTCTTAAAGTGTGTATACAAGAAAAATCAAAGTAAATGGCTTTGACGTCACATACTGGACTGTTTATAATACACGGTGGGTCAAATATACCAATGTCTGCCAAATATTGCCTTACAAACTAAAAATTTGTTTGTTCCTCGTTTTGTACTAAATATAGTCACGCTGGATTTTCACAGTCAACGTTGACAAAATCGAACTTGAATTGGTATTGTTACACTTTTTCCCTAAATTTAAGGAAATCTTGTTTGCAACACTGCCCCCTTCTATAAAAGCTATTCGTCCTGGATAGCGTCATTCTGAAGGTGCCAAGATGGCGCATTTCCTCCTCTGTATGGACTTGATCTCTCCACCTGAAGGTTTAGATCGTGGTGAAGATACACTATCTTGTATGGTCCTTAATCTAATGTTCCTTCTAGATTGATATAGCCATACAGGCCAACAGCTGGTCTATAGTCTCATCTTCATTCGGTCATTGTTTAGTTTCAACTTATCTCTCTCAAGTTCATGAATTGTGGTTGATCTGAGAATCTTTTCTAAAGTTAATTCAGTAAAATCGATCTTTTATTCTAGCCAAAGTCTAAAGTGTCCTCCTCCAACGTCATGCGCCATCCCTGTCATTCTCTCGCTCACATCAATCCAATGGGAACTATCTCCCATAACATCATCAGTGATTAAGTCATCTCGCAGTTGCAGAGAATTCCATGGCAGCCAATAACCCTTCCAAGTCTGGAAATCTCTTGCCAATCTGGTTTCAAATCTTTCTCCAACCAAATCAGGATCACTGCAGTTATCTTTGCAGTTTCTTTATTTGTCACTTTCCCGATTGGAGCAATCCTCCAGCCATCATGATATTGTCCTTTCTGGTGTCGTAAATCACAATCAAAAGCTTGACATTTTTCTACAAACGAAACTGCTGTCTGTAATTCCAGCGGTAATGTCCTTTTCCTCCATGATTATAACACGTAATGCTTCTTTTAGCAGAGGAGTGTGTGTGTGCTGGTGTTCTGGTCAAGACATTGAAGAAGTTCATTTAACTTCTTTACAATTAACGCTGCTGAATACAAGCATGAAACTCTTTACCGGAATTTTGAAGGAAAGACTTTTGAAACACAAATAACAAACAGGGGAGAACAACAAGGCTTCAGACGAAACAGATCCACGAGGGCCACAAGGCATTTGATAGGGTTCGCCTCTCCGACATCATAAATATACAGATAGTGAAAGAAACGCCATTGTAAGAGCAGTCCGCAGTCTCAATATGAACAACATGACTAAAGTAAAGACACTTATACAGAAGAGATACCGACACCAGGAGGCATCAGACAAGGTAACAGCCTTTGCCCATTTTTGTTCAATCTCTTAATGGACAGAATTATAGAGGAAGTATCATCACTAAATATGGGATACCGAATTGGAGAGAATAAAAGAATCAGCATGGTATGCTACGCCGATGATGCAGCTATTTTCGCGGAAACGGAGGACGATCTACAGAGACAACTACACAAATTCTGCCAGGTCAGCCAAGACCATATCTATAGAAAAAACGAAAAGCATAACCTTTGCTAAAGATCCCGTAAGATGTACGCTGGTAGTTCAGGTCAAAATCATTGAACAAGTCTCACAATTCAAATATCTGGGTGTGGATCTGTCGAGTTATCACGACGCAGTGAAGGACCTAAGAAGCTAGATCAACAAAGCGTCTGCCATGTCGGGAAGAATAGCAAGGTCAGGATCTATAAGACTTGTATCAGGCCAATCATGACATACAGAATAGAAACTAGAGAAGAAACCAACAAAACGAAAAGAATGCTTCGAGTAGCCGAAATGAAAACGGACTATAATGGGAAAAAACCAGAATAGAACGAATTAGGAACACTGACATTAGGGAACAATGTGGGGTGCAAGACATCGTAAGATGGGGGAGACAAAGAAAAAGATATTGGTACGCTCACGTGAGAAGAATGGAAGAGGGAAGACTGCTACGCATCGCACTTGAAGGGAAACCAATAGGGCACCTGGAAGACCACCTAAGAGATGGAAAGACAGCTGGCAGTCCACCTCCCAGGAACTTACCCAGAGGAACCTGCAAAACTAACAGATCGCGAGATCTTAAATATGAAGAAGAAGACAAGAGGTTTCTTGCGACTTCGAACTCCAGACGGTAAACAAAGGCCAGACGAAGCGCCAGTTTTAGATCTGCGCCTCTGACAACAGCAATCTGGTTCAAACACTCTTCGGGTGCTTGTGGTGTCCAAATTCTTGTAGGGTTTCTGACAGTCCTTGCAATCTACTTTTAAGTTGGCTTTGGTAGACTGGCGTCAAGTGTTTGGTCCCATACCTTAGGTCCAGCGCATTTGTAAGGGAGTCTCCTTGTTTACTATCTGGGATTATTTCGAGGGCTTTACCTTGCAGCGCCAGCACCAATTCGGTAGATTTTTGGTGTTCAGTCCACCTATTAGCCATTGCAGCAACCTCAAACTGCTTTCTGTACAAATCCCACGAAGAATGTCGATATCTCGTCTGGTTTCTTCGCGAATACTCATGATTTCCTTCAACTACCTACTAATTTCTTCAAATTTAGTGTCCATTTGTCCAAATTTCGTGCCGATTCGAGAATTTTTTCATTTGGTGTTCAATATGGGTTTTCAACTCTGACCGGACTTGTTTCTCTAGTCTAGCTTGTTGTTCTGTGTTTGACTTTCTTCTTCCTCTTGTTTTTCTCCTTGTGGTTGGTCTTGTTATTTTTGTGGTTCTTTCTGTCGTCGTTCTTGTTCTTGTGTTTCTCTCTGTTGTCGTTCTTCTTCCTCCTGTTTGTTCCGTTGTCGGCATTCTTCTTCCTCTTGTTTGTCTCTCTGTCGTCGTTCTTGTTCTTGTTGTTCTCTCTTTTGTCGTTCTTCTTCCTCCTGTTTGTTCCGTTGTCGGCGTTCTTCTTTCTCTTGTTTATCTTTCTGTCGTCGTTCTTGTTCTTGTTTTTCTCTCTTTTGTCGTTCTTCTTCCTCCTGTTTGTTCCGTTGTCGGCATTCTTCCTCCTCTTGTTTGTCTCTCTGTTGTCGTTCTTGTTCTTGTTTTTCTCTCTTTTGTCGTTCTTCTTCCTCCTGTTTGTTCCGTTGTCGGCATTCTTCCTCCTCTTGTTTGTCTCTCTGTTGTCGTTCTTGTTCTTGTTGTTCTCTCTTTTGTCGTTCTTCTTCCTCCTGTTTGTTCCGTGGTCGGCATTCTTCTTCCTCTTGTTTGTCTCTCTGTCGTCGTTCTTGTTCTTGTTTTTCTCTCTTTTGTCGTTCTTCTTCCTCCTGTTTGTTCCGTTGTCGGCATTCTTCCTCCTCTTGTTTGTCTCTCTGTTGTCGTTCTTGTTCTTGTTGTTCTCTCTTTTGTCGTTCTTCTTCCTCCTGTTTGTTCCGTGGTCGGCATTCTTCCTCCTCTTGTTTGTCTCTCTGTTGTCGTTCTTGTTCTTGTTTTTCTCTCTTTTGTCGTTCTTCTTCCTCCTGTTTGTTCCGTTGTCGGCATTCTTCCTCCTCTTGTTTGTCTCTCTGTTGTCGTTCTTGTTCTTGTTGTTCTCTCTTTTGTCGTTCTTCTTCCTCCTGTTTGTTCCGTGGTCGGCATTCTTCTTCCTCTTGTTTGTCTCTCTGTCGTCGTTCTTGTTCTTGTTGTTCTCTCTTTTGTCGTTCTTCTTCCTCCTGTTTGTTCCGTTGTCGGCGTTCTTCTTTCTCTTGTTTATCTTTCTGTCGTCGTTCTTGTTCTTGTTTTTCTCTCTTTTGTCGTTCTTCTTCCTCCTGTTTGTTCCGTGGTCGGCATTCTTCTTCCTCTTGTTTGTCTCTTTGTCGTCGTTCTTGTTCTTGTTTTTCTCTCTTTTGTCGTTCTTCTTCCTCCTGTTTGTTCCGTTGTCGGCGTTCTTCTTCCTCTTGTTTGTCTCCCTGTCGTCGTTCTTCATCTTCTTTTACTAGACGTTCTGTAAGTTTTCTAAATAATAATATTTCTAAAGTACCATCACCCTGTATATTCACATTTCTACTGCATTATATTGCCATGATAAATGATTTTTTTTTATGAATTAGTTACGCTGTTACTATTATACATCATACGTTGTGTATGTGACGGTATAAAGTAAACAATGCATGTGAACGTCCTCGTGCAATGTCAAGTTCAGCAGTGTTGCTTGTCGATAAAATTTAGCGCGTTCAAGAACATCAGTATACAGTGTGTCCAATAATTTCACTTTTTCCAAAAAATTCTCCATAACTTGCTAATTTGACAGTTGACGACCAAAAGTGATTGAAGTGAAAAGACAGTTCAGATCGTAAGCTTTTCAAAAATATGCTTATTTAAGTTAATCGGTTGCACCGTTTGGCCGGTAGAGGACGTCAAAGTTCAGCTTCACAACCTTCAAAGTGATTTAACCACTTTAGCGTTAACCTAAAATAACTCAGTTATTTTAACAGTTACGACAAAAGGTCAGTGAAGTTAAAATATAGTCCAGACCAAAAGCTTTTCAACGGTGTATTCAAAAATGGTCAATGGTGTGATAGTTTGACCGCTAGAGGGCGACAATTTTGACTATTTTTGGTTTATACACAATTTTTGAGATAAAAATTGTCTTTTCCATACTTGGACACACTGTATATGTAAAATAAGTTTAAAAACGCTTTTAAACTGGCGTTTGATTATGTGTGCGAGTAAACCGCTACTAAAGGTCACCCGCAGGTTTGCTAAAAGCAGAACCGGATTAAGCTCAATTACCCACTGGCGGTTAAGAAAATAAACTTTTTGCACTCACTGTATAATGATTTTATAAATATGGCTCATAATCTTGAATTAATGAGTGGATAATGCTTTTTTACTTGATTTTTAATAGAAAGGAGTAAAGTGAAACATGTCCTGGAAATGGGATTAAGTTTTTTAATTCCTTGGTTAATTTTACCGCTAATAATCAGTTTTATTTACCTAACGCTACGTTTGTCGGTTAACTAACCTTAGTTGGTAATAAATTAACTAAAATATTTAATAAAAGTGACTTTGTAATTATTTTTGTGGTGGTGCACTAAGGGTGATTTTTGTTTAACGTGCCTTGCGAACATTGTGGCAATCCCCGTTAATTCACCTATTTTTGTCAAACAAATTTAGTCCTTATTGCAAATAGTTACCTTTTTAACTATTCCTTTAATTTATTGGTTCTGGATTGGAAATTTGCTACAGAATTTCAACGAAACAGTTTAAAATGTTCCTCTGTGGTTATTCACCAAAATCAGACAATTTCATCTCATCTGAGAATTTTTCTTAAGACGGTCCTGTACTCTCTAGTTAACTTAGTGATTTTACCGTTAATAACAGGTCCGTAACTACCAAATTTGCTACAAAGTTTCAACGAAACCGTTTATAGTGCTTTTCTGTGGCTATTCCCCAAAAACCCACAGACATCAAATTTCAAATTCAAATTTGACTGTTTCTCTTTTGTTTCTTGAACACTCTGTAAATGTTTTCAATTGTGGTTGTCACGAAGTGACAGAGCAGTTCAGGACGAATATTTTAACTTTTTGACAGTCGCTGCAACCCCAAAAATAGCGGAAATACAAAATTTTCAAGATTTTGATGCAATTTCCAAAAAAAAGTAAAAAAGTCGAATATCTTGGAAACGGTCAGAGTTACAAATATTTTGCATGAGGCCAAAAATGTTCAAAATAACTTTCTGCACCCAGTAGACTAGGTTTACGCCTAATTAGAACCGAGTAAACACGACTGTTTATTTTTTAGTTTTTTCGGACACCCTGTATATGTTGTTTCGTTTTTCGGTTACCATGAATTGAAAGAGCAGTTCCAGACGCACATTTTAACTTTTTGACAGTCGCTGAAACTTCAAAAAATGGAGGTGAAACAAAATTTTGTTGCAATTTTCAAAAAAAAAAAAATATTTTTATTATTTTTTGATTTTTCGACACCCTGTATATGTTGATTCGTTTTTTCGGTTACCATGAAATGAAAGAGCAGTTCAAGGCAAACATATCAGGTTTTTGACAGTCGCTGAAACTTCAAAAATGGCGGAGATACGGAATTTTCAAAATTTTGAAGCAATTTCCAAAAAAAAAAGTAAAAATCTCGAATATCTTGGAAACGGTCAGAGTTACAGATATTTTGCATGAGGCCAAAAATGTTCAAAATAACTTTCTGCACCCAGTAGACTAGGTTTACGCCTAATTAGAACCGAGTAAACACGACTGTTTATTTTTTAGTTTTTTCGGACACCCTGTATATGTTGTTTCGTTTTTCGGTTACCATGAATTGAAAGAGCAGTTCCAGACGCACATTTTAACTTTTTGACAGTCGCTGAAACTTCAAAAAATGGAGGTGAAACAAAATTTTGTTGCAATTTTCAAAAAAAAAAAATATTTTTATTATTTTTTGATTTTTCGACACCCTGTATATGTTGATTCGTTTTTCGGTTACCATGAAATGAAAGAGCAGTTCAAGGCAAACATTTCAGGTTTTTGACAGTCGCTGAAACTTCAAAAATGGCGGAGATACGGAATTTTCAAAATTTTGAAGCAATTTCCAAAAAAAAAAGTAAAAATCTCGAATATCTTGGAAACGGTCAGAGTTACAGATATTTTGCGAGAGGTCAAAAATGTTCAAAATGAGTTTCTGCACCCAGTAGACTAAGTTTACGCCCACTTAGAACCGAGTAAACGTGGTCACAACTGGCAGAGCGTCACTTTCAAATTCTACTTTTATTTATTGTTTTTTTGGACATTTTGTATATGTTGTTTCGTTCTACGGTTAGCATGAAATGAAAGAGCAGTTCAAGGCAAACATTTTCAGTTTTTGACAGTCGCTGAAACTTCAAAAATGGTGGAAATACAACATTTTCAAAATTTTGATGCAATTTCCAAAAAAAAAAGTAAAAATCTCGAATATCTTGGAAACGGTCAAAGTTACAGATATTTTACAAGAGTCCAAAAATGTTCAAAATGAGTTTCTGCACCCAGTAGACTAAGTTTACGCCCACTTAGAACCGAGTAAACGTGGTCACAACTGGCAGAGCGTCACTTTCAAATTCGACTTTTATTTATTGTTTTTTTGGACATTCTGTATATGTTGTTTCGTTCTACGGTTAGCATGAAGTGAAAGAGCAGTTCCAGACGAACATTTTAACTTTTTGACAGTCGCTGCAACCCCAAAAATGGCGGAAATACAAAATTTTTAAGATTTTGATGCAATTTCCAAAAAAAAAGTAAAAAAGTCGAATATCTTGGAAACGGTGAGAGTTACAGATATTTTGCAAGAGGCCAAAAATGTTCAAAAAGAGTTTCTGCACCTAGTAGATTAGGTTTACGCCCACTTAGAACCGAGTAAACGCGGTCACAACTGGCAGAGCGTCACTTTCAAATTCGACTATTTATTTTTTGTTTTTTCGGACACCTTGTATATGTTGTTTCATTCTACGGTTAGCATGAAGTGAAAGAGCAGTTCAAGGCAAACATTTTCAGTTTTTGACAGTCGCTGAAACTTCAAAAATGGTGGAGATACAAAATTTTCAAAATTTTTATGCAATTTCCAAAAAAAAGTAAAAAGTCGAATATCTTGGAAACGGTCAGAGTTACAGATATTTTGCAAGAGGCCAAAAATGTTCAAAATGACTTTCTGCACCCAGCAGACTCGGTTTACACTCACTTAGAATCGGGTAAACGCAGTTAAAACTGGCAGAACGTTACTGTCAAATTTAACTGTATTTTTTTGTTTTTTGAACACCTTGTATACGTTGAATCGTCGTCAAAGAGCAGTTTAAATTGAATATTGGAAGCATTTGCTGAAATCCCGAAATTAGTGGAGATACAAAATTTTCAACATTTTTATTCTATTAGATACACTGTATAGGGTGGTCAAAGGTCGAATTCAAGGTCTATAAAATGTTATATTGAGATAACTGTCAAAATGACTTATGGGCTGCTAAACTGGAATCTACCTGTAACCGTTTTTGAAATATTTGCAAAATTAGTCAATAACGACCAAATTCGTTTGGCAAGATTCGGTAAGTTAGTCTTAATTAATGGGATTACACGCAACGTCCGCACAGCACGTCAAACGAAAATCACCCTTAGTGACCGTAAATAAAAAAACCAAAAGTTTTCGTTATATAGAAACTTTCCCTGGTTAAATTTTTTAATTTTTTTATCAAAAAAAATCGGACCATGGGACACCCTGTACGGCCATTTAAACGATGTTAAAGCACCAAATGTGACCGTTAAACACCATAACAACTTCTGTAATGAAACTGAAATGGTAAAAGGTCTTAAAACCCCTGTTCCACATGATCGAGTTTATATTCAAATTTACTGATCTTTGCATCTGATTCGGATATAAAATTAATGGTGCACATAAAGTCATAAACGCCATTTGAAATGTTTCGTTTCGGTGATTTTAATTTTTAAATTCTTGATTTATTCGTCTTTTTCTTCCTTTAAAGTGCGGTCGTTGTCATCAGAATAAAAATCAGTGTATTACATGTACTGTAACGATCATTATAACGTTTATTACATGAAACTGTGATGGTAATTAGTCACTGCATTATAACATTGTTACAAGTGAAACCAGCAACACTATTGCATTATTATTTAATTTCCAGTCATGCGTAAAGGCAAAAACAAAAAGTCCTACACTAAATCGCTCAGTATAGTTTTTAATTCAAATATTAACAACAATCAGAAACGAACGAAAATTTATAAACATTACTTGTACGAGTTGTGTTTTTAGCAGAAAGTAACACTTTTTATTGAATCACTTTACTTTTTAGGAACCCCCTGTATAGTGACAGCAGTGACAGACTATTTTTGTTCCCTTTCAAATTTTTCGTAACTTTCACCGTTTCTGAGTTATTTAGCAAAAACTGGTTTAGTGCAACACATTTTCAAATCAGTTGAAATTTGAGCACCCTGTAACTCAGTTATTTTTGCTGAGTTCAGGGAGTTTGAACCACTTGGAAGAACCGCTTTGACCTCTTCTTTCCAGTAGTGTTGAGCAAAAATTTATATCTCAAAAATTGCGTACTGGGTGACCAAAAACAGTCAATCATCATACTTTTTATGCACCTCCTGTATACTGGAAACAAAACGGTCCCGCAAACTTACGGTGCTGAGTGAAGTAGTTCATTAGAAACATTTTTAGTCTCTTGTATTTTTTTCCTAACTTTTACCGTTTTCGAATTATTGAGGAAACACTGGTATAGTGCAACCATAGTGCAACAAATTTTTAATTCCGTTGAAATTATGGTCTGAAATTTGAACATGTTTTAAGGGACAGTCATGGAGAAAATCGCCTGTAAAACCTACTTGGAGTGAAAAAATTACTGTTTTAAGCAAATTTTTGGAATCCTTATTAAATTCCCTATCCAATAACCTAAAAAAATACTACTAAATTTGGTACAGTCAGGGAGAAAACGATGTCAAAGTTTGAACTGCTTGAAATATAGTTTGAAAGGACAGTCAGGGACAAAATCACCTTTAAAACCCACTTGGAGTAAGAAATTAATTGTTTTAACCACATTTTTGGAACATCCATTAAATTTCCTATCCAATAACCTAAAAAAAAATACTAGACAATTTAGTACAGTCAGGGAGAAAGCGGTGTCAAAGTTTGAACTACCAGAAATATAGTTTGAAAGGACAGTCAGGGGCAAAATGACCTTTAAAACCCACTTGGAGTGAAAAAATTACTGTTTTAAGCACAGTTTTCGAATCCTCATTAAATTCCCTATCCAGGAACCTAAAAAAAATACTACAAAATTCGCTACAGTCAGGGAGAAAGCGGTGTCAAAGTTTGAACTGCTAGAAATATAGTTTGAAAAGACAGTCAAAGTTTGAACTGCCAGAAATATAGCTTAAAAGGACAATCAGGGACAAAATCGCTTGTAAAATCCACTTGGAGTGAAAAAATGACTGTTCTAAACACATTTTTGGAATCCTCATTAAATTCAATAACCTAAAAAAATATTACAAAATTCGGTACAGTCAGGGAGAAATCGGTGTCAAAGTTTGAACTGCTAGAAATATAGTTTGAAAGGACAGTCAGGGACAAAATCACCTTTAAAACCCACTTGGAGTGAAAAAATAACTGTTTTAAGTACATTTTTGGAATCCTTATTAAATTCCCTATCCAACAACCTCAAAAAAATACTTCAAAATTCGGTACAGTCAGGGAGAAACCGGTGTCAAAATTTGAACTGCTAGAAATATAGTTTGAAAGGACAGTCAGGGACAAAATCGCCTGTAAAATCCACTTGGAGTGAAAAAATTACTGTTTTAAGTACATTTTTGGAATCCTTATTAAATTCCCTATCCAATAACCTCAAAAAAATATTACAAAATTCGGTACAGTCAGGGAGAAATCGGTGTCAAAGTTTGAACTGCTAGAAATATAGTTTGAAAGGACAGTCAGGGACAAAATCACCTTTAAAACCCACTTGGAGTGAAAAAATAACTGTTTTAAGTACATTTTTGGAATCCTTATTAAATTCCCTATCCAATAACCTCAAAAAAATACTTCAAAATTCGGTACAGTCAGGGAGAAACCGGTGTCAAAATTTGAACTGCTAGAAATATAGTTTGAAAGGACAGTCAGGGACAAAATCACCTTTAAAACCCACTTGGAGTGAAAAAATAACTGTTTTAAGTACATTTTTGGAATCCTTATTAAATTCCCTATCCAATAACCTCAAAAAAATACTTCAAAATTCGGTACAGTCAGGGAGAAACCGGTGTCAAAATTTGAACTGCTAGAAATATAGTTTGAAAGGACAGTCAGGGACAAAATCACCTTTAAAACCCACTTGGAGTGAAAAAATAACTGTTTTAAGTACATTTTTGGAATCCTTATTAAATTCCCTATCCAATAACCTCAAAAAAATACTTCAAAATTCGGTACAGTCAGGGAGAAACCGGTGTCAAAATTTGAACTGCTAGAAATATAGTTTGAAAGGACAGTCAGGGACAAAATCACCTTTAAAACCCACTTGGAGTGAAAAAATAACTGTTTTAAGTACATTTTTGGAATCCTTATTAAATTCCCTATCCAATAACCTCAAAAAAATACTTCAAAATTCGGTACAGTCAGGGAGAAACCGGTGTCAAAATTTGAACTGCTAGAAATATAGTTTGAAAGGACAGTCAGGGACAAAATCGCCTGTAAAATCCACTTGGAGTGAAAAAATAACTGTTTTAAGTACATTTTTGGAATCCTTATTAAATTCCCTATCCAATAACCTCAAAAAAATAGTTCAAAATTCGGTACAGTCAGGGAGAAACCGGTGTCAAAGTTTGAACTGCTAGAAATATAGTTTGAAAGGACAGTCAGGGACAAAATCGCCTGTAAAATCCACTTGGAGTGAAAAAATGACTGTTTTAAGCACATTTTTGGAATCCTCATTAAATTCCCTATCCAATAACCTAAAAAAATACTACAAAATTTGGTACAGTCAGGGAGAAACCGGTGTCAAAATTTGAACTGCCAGAAATATAGTTGGAAAGGACCGTCAGGGACAAAATCACCTTTAAAACTCACTTGGAGTGAAAAACCTATTTTAAGCACATTTTTGGAATCCTTATTAAATTTTCCATCCAATAACCTAAAAAAATACTGCAAAATTTGGTACAGTCAGGGAGAAACCGGTGTCAAAGTTTGAACTGCCAGAAATATAGTTTGAAAGGACAGTCAGGGACAAAATCACCTTTAAAACCCACTTGGAGTGAAAAAATAACTGTTTTAAGCACATTTTTGGAATCCCTATTAAATTTTCTATCCAATAACCTAAAAAATACTACAAAAAATTGGGTACAGTCAGTGAAAAAAGTGAGGTCAAAATTTCAACTGTTAGAAACACAGTATTTCTAATTTACCAGTAATTTACCCTCGAATTTACCGGTCAAATTATATTGGTAAAGTAAAATATTTACTTTACCGGTAATTTCACTATTAATAAATATAGAATTTGACTGAATTTGGCAGCTTCCAGTTTAGTAGCACAAAATTCGGTTATTTTGACAGTTTTTTTGTTTCTTTTATGTCTCTGGTTCGCCTTTTCTGCTGCTTTTCTTGTTTTTTCTTGTTCTCTATTTAGATTGTCTCAAGCAAAGTGTTTCTCTCTTTGTGCGTGTCTTTCTCTGACTTCTCTGTCAATTCGATTTTTTCTTTTTGCTTTCTTTTTCTAACCCATCATACGATTCCTCCCTTTTCTCATCTTTTTTCTTCACAATTTTTCTGTCTCTTTTCTATGTGGCTGGGTTTTCTCTGCTTTCCATACTAGATTTTAGTTAGAAAAGAAGATTAATAAACAAAAGAGAGAAAACTGAAAATAAAATTGAAGAAAATTGATATAAATAACTTAAAAAAACCGTCAAATCATCTAAACTTTGATTCTTTTTCGCAACAGTGAAAATTGGTTTAGGAAACTTAATAAATGACTTTGTAGTCAGTTTTTATAGCTTTCCGAACAAATTGAAAGATTTTAGTCTTGAAAATTTACTTGTAGACATGAAAAACTAATTCTCTACTACAAATTCACACATTTAAACCTTCAAAATTGACTTGGACACTAAAAAATCACTCTGAACCAATAAAAAGTGACATCAGAAGCTTAAAATGTGCATTTGAAGTAAGTTTTCATAATTTGAAAGACAAATTTCAATATTTTAGTCTTGAAAATAGTCTTAAATACAGGATATTAATATTAGGTTCATGAAAATTGACTTGAAGACTATTTTATTTTATCTAGATTGGTTTTAATGCTTTAAGACTGTTCAGCCTGAAAAAGGTTCACTTCTTCACAAAGCAGGACTAAAAGCCAGTTTGTACACCGTTCATAGTCTTGAAAATGTCATTTCAAGCTTCTTCACTATTAAATTGACTTCTACACTCAACGGTGCATAAAATTGAAGCGTTTGTAAGAAATTCAGACTGTTTTTAGTGCTTTAAGACTGAAAACTCAAGTTTCAGACACTTTGGTAATGAAAGTTTGACACTAAATCCAGTATTTAATTGAATTCTAGACTAGTTTCAGTCCAGAAAATTGAGTTGTACACCAACTAAAGTTTTGAAAATGGATTTTTGGACTTGGATCTTTAGTTAGTCTTAGTAAAGTCATTTCTAGCTTTAAAAGTCAACTTTTAGAATATTTCCAGACTGTTAGTGCTTGAAATCCAGTTTCAGTTTCAGATTGCAGTCCGAACAAACGAATTTCTTGCCTATTCCTTGTAGTAAATAACCAGTTTTTAGACTATTCAGTACAAATTTAAGTCATAAGTCTTGAATGTCTAGTTTTACACTACCTACAGATTTTGTTTAATTTTTTAGCATTTCAGCTCGTGTTTAACAATTTAATTTCCTCAATTATGTTTTTTGCTGTGTTTGAATTATCAATTCGAGGATTAATTTCCCACAGTAATTCAATACTAATTTCTAATACAAAATCAGCAGATGCATTTAGATAACATTAGCAGACTGTTTAGTCACTAAATGTGCCGCCTGGCAAGACATTTTAAACGCAAAACAAGCAAATAAATAAGATTATAAGTGAGTAGTATCGGTTGATGAAATAAACAAACGAATGGATCAGTTTAATGGACGATATTCACAGTCGAAAGTCAACAAATATTTACGCAAATTGTCAGATAAACACTCTGAGTAGCAAAGATTATTATTTAGTCTAGATGCACTATAATATTTGTGCATAAACAGGTAGAAAATTCAGATTTAATATTGCTGGAATAATAATAAACAATGTTGCAATAATTGTGTTCTGATATGACATTTGTAAAGGTTATTACATTATTTACATGCATACAATCATCATGTTTATTGTTTTTAATAATAAATTAATACTTTTTTGTCTACCAAAAGTCAATAAATGAATAATTGAAGAAAAATTATATATAATTTTTTTTTTCTTTTGCCAAACCTTGCCAAATCTAGGGTAGTAACAAAACTGTGGAAATACAATCATTAAGGTCGATTTTCGCTTGCACTAACCTGGCCAACGTAACGCAAAACTCATTAGGATAGTGGCGGTGTTTCAGGCAAATTTCACCCTTACGAAAATTGTCGTTTGCAAAAAGAGTTTTTCAACAAATTTGTGTGTTAGATCTAGTCACGTGACTGTTTGACGTGACCGTGTTTTCCTAATTTTCTATAGTCAAATTAGCCTTTAACCAGTCAAAAAATGTTTCTGGTGCATCCTGTCACTAAACCGTATTTGTAGCCCTTTATATATACTTTTATATGTCAATGGATAGCCAATGAAATAAGCTTTCTAAAAATACCGCAACTAGGTTAATAGGTTGAACGGTTTGGCCACTAGAGGACGTCAAAGTTGACTAATTTTTTCGTGACTTTTTTTGGTGCATCTTTTTGTTTAATCGTCAATAACTAGCTTATTTGCTACACTTTGTATAAGCTTTTATATGTCAATGGATAGCCAATGAAATGAGATTTCTAAAAATACCACAACTAGGATAATAGATTGGACGGTTGGACCACTTGAGGACGTCAAAGTTGACTAATTTTTTCGTGACTTTTTTTGGTGCATCTTTTTGTTTAATCGTCAATAACTAGCTTATTTGCTACACTTTGTATAAGCTTTTATATGTCAATGGATAGCCAATGAAATGAGATTTCTAAAAATACCACAACTAGGATAATAGGTTGGACGGTTTGGCCACTAGAGGGCGTCAAAGTTGACTCATTTTTTCGTGACTTTTTTTGTGCATCTTTTTGTTTAATCGTCAATAACTAGCTTATTTGCTACACTTTGTATAAGCTTTTATATGTCAATGGATAGCTAATGAAATGAGCTTTTTAAAAATACCACAACTAGGATAATAGGTTGGACGGTTTGGCCACTAGAGGGCGTCAAAGTTGACTCATTTTTTCGTGACTTTTTTTGTGCATCTTTTTGTTTAATCGTCAATAACTAGCTTATTTGCTACACTTTGTATAAGCTTTTATATGTCAATGGATAGCTAATGAAATGAGCTTTTTAAAAATACCACAACTAGGATAATAGGTTGGACGGTTTGGCCACTAGAGGGCGTCAAAGTTGACACATTTTTTCGTGACTTTTTTGGTGCATCTTTTGTTTAATCGTCAATAACTAGCTTATTTGCTACACTTTGTATAAGCTTTTATATGTCAATGGATAGCTAATGAAATGAGCTTTTTAAAAATACCACAACTAGGATAATAGGTTGGATGGTTTGGCCACTAGAGGGCGTCAAAGTTGACTAATTTTTTCGTGACTTTTTTTGTGCATCTTTTTGTTTAATCGTCAATAACTAGCTTATTTGCTACACTTTGTATAAGCTTTTATATGTCAATGGATAGCTAATGAAATGAGCTTTTTAAAAATACCACAACTAGGATAATAGGTTGGACGGTTTGGCCACTAGAGGATGTCAAAGTTGACTAATTTTTTCGTGACTTTTTTTGTGCATCTTTTTGTTTAATCGTCAATAACGAGCTTATTTGCTACACTTTGTATAAGCTTTTATATGTCAATGGATAGCTAATGAAATGAGCTTTTTAAAAATACCACAACTAGGATAATAGGTTGGACGGTTTGGCCACTAGAGGGCGTCAAAGTTGACTCATTTTTTCGTGACTTTTTTTGGTGCATCTTTTTGTTTAATCGTCAATAACTAGCTTATTTGCTACACTTTGTATAAGCTTTCATATGTCAATGGATAGCTAATGAAATGAGCTTTCTGAGAATACCACACCTGGGGTTAATAGGTTGGACGGTTTGGCCACTAGAGGGCGTCAAAGTTAACTCATTTTTTCGTGACTTTTTTGGTGCATCTTTTTCTTCAATCGTCAATAACTAGCTTATTTGCTACACTTTGTATATGCTCTTATATGTCAATGGATAGCTAATGAAATGAGCTTTTTAAAAATACCACAACTAGGATAATAGGTTGGACGGTTTGGCCACTAGAGGGCGTCAAAGTTGACTCATATTTTCGTGACTTTTTTTGTGCATCTTTTTGTTTAATCGTCAATAACTAGCTTATTTGCTACACTTTGTATAAGCTTTTATAGGTCAATGGATAGCTAATGAAATGAGCTTTTCATTGACGTATAAAAGTTGATTGATTAGTTGTACGATTTCGCCGCTAGAGACAGTCAAAAATTTTTAAAGTAAAATTACAAAATTTTAAATTTTTCCATTTTTCCAACGGATTTTTCGGAAAAACACTAAACCAAACCTTCAAAGGGATATTTAATTAATACTGATTACAAATCAATCATTTCCTATTTTGTTCAATTAGCTGACTGGGCTAGTTTGAATTTACATACAAACTCCATTGTTTATCTACAAAATGAAAGGTTAGTAAAGTCACTTTATGGCCGGAAATCTGTACAGAACTTATTTGTAGTGACTTGCAAATAGATGGAAAGAATGATGAAAGTATACAAAGTGAAATGACTATCTTCACCGACGTAAATGCCTAACAAGAATAGAAAGTTTTAGGTTTGTGTTGTCACTTTTAAGTAAAAAAAACAATAAATTTCTTTTAACTTAAATAAATTAACTTTTAACTTAATTTTGCTCATACAAATTAAAGCTTGTCACACATTTTGCTTAACATTAAATTCAAACTATTTTGTGACAATTCCAAATATTTTTATTCTTGACGTTTTTGACTGTTATTTCTATTTTTTTTGACATAAAATGTATACTTTGGTGTACTTTTGACACTGTGACAGTATTTTTTTTATTTTAAGACAATTTTTGACTTTCTTTAAATCTCTTAATTTCTAACTTTTTATTTTTGACTCTGACTATATTTTTTACTTTTGACATCTTATTTTAGACACTTTTGACCTTTTTAAGTGTCACATTGATTTTGTAACATCAAATTTAGACTTTTGACGCTATCAGTGTCTTTTTGTCCCTTCACACCTCAAACTTTTGTTACTTCTTAGTGTCACTCATTTTTTTTTAGATATTTGTCACCTTTATGTGCCACTTAACGTTTTTAGGGGCAATTCTTGAGTTTTTCAGTTTTTTAGTGGCGTTTTTTACTTTTCATGCCTCAATCTTTGGATTTTTGACATTTTTAATTGACTTTGACAACATAATTTAATTTTTGACACTTATAGGTGCAACTTTAGACACTTTGAATGTCATCATTGTTTTTCGACACTTTTAAGTATTATTTTATTTATAAAAGGTCAAATTCAGACTTTTGACTTTTAACATTTCTGCCTGCCATTAATAAATTTTTTAACAAATTAGCTTTTAATTGTATTTTTTAGTGTGATTATTAATATTTGATAATTTTAAGTGTCACAACATTAAATTTAGACTTTTGACACTCTTGAACAACTTTTGACCTTTTTAAGTGTAATTTTTGACTTTTTGCAGTGCCACTTTATTTTGATGGCATCAAATTTAAACTTCTGATACTTTTAGATGCCATTTTTGACATTTCTGCTCGCATTTCATTACTTACAAAATTTACCAAGCCTATATGACCAAATTGTGGTCCGTACTAAATAATTTTTTTTTAAATTCAAAAAGTAAAAACTGCTTAATACTTCTCTGACTAAAAACGTAAATTAACCCAGCAATTATTCATTTATGCAATAACCTTCGGGGAAATTGTTTTGTGAAGGCGTACAATATCGTAAATTTGCGTAGTAGTATTGATATAGGTTAGTTGGCTTTAAACCTTATTGACCTGAAGTAACTGTTTAATATAAGGAAGAGGTTATAATGTAGGTCATTTTTCGTTGTTATTAACGGTTTTTAATTGCCAGTAAAATAAATTTTTGGATGTGGAGGTAATGGAGTGAACCGTTAGAGGGCGTCAAAGTTAACCCAAAAATTTTGAAGATTTTTTCCAAATTTCCATTTTTCACCAAATTTATACTTTTGAGTTTGACAACAACCTTTCTTAACTTCTCAGTGTCATTTTTTTGTCACACGTCCGGATTTTGACATTTCTGGCTGTACTTTTTTACTTCTGACATCACATTTTGACGTTTAACACTTGTAGGGTAATTTTAGCATTTTTTAGTGTCTTTTTGTTTTTATAACGTTATATTGAAACTTTTATGACACTTCCAAATTGTACCATGTGACAGTTGACTTTTTACCCTTTTCACTGTCACTTTGTTTTTTTGTTATATAAATTTGACATTTTAAGAGACAATTTTAACTTTCAGAATTATTTTTTACTCTATACGCGTCCAATTTTTTACTTTTGATATCTCTGACTATATTTTTTACTTTTGACATCATATTTTGGGGTTTTTCATTTTTTTTATTCGTCTTTTATTTGACAGAAAATTTAGATGTTTGTTGACACTTGTACGTGCAACTTCAAAGTAATATGTTCCTAATTATTTAAAAAATAAACACTTGGAACAATTTCTGGTGCAAGTTTTAATTTTAAAAGTTATTTCTTAATTTTTGAAATTTTTAAGTGTCACTTTTAGGTAAAATGTTTGACTTTAGACGTCTTTCAGTGTTTTTTTTTATCGTTAACACCGCAAACTTTTGACTTTTAAAAAAAAAAACAAAAAAGACATGGAAAGTGAAAAAAGAAAACAAAGTGCCAAATTTGAAACTGTCAAAAATAAAAAAATACACTAAAAAATGTCAAAAGATAATTTTTCTAATAAAGTGACAAGTTACAGTTGTAACGGCCAAAATTAGTTTTAAGTATGAAACATGTAAATTGTCACTTTCAAGTGTTAAAAGTCAATCTGAACAATGTCTAATAGGTAAATTAACACTGTAAATTGTCAGTTTTAAACAGTCAGATCAAACTTTGACACAGCTTTTCTCCCTGACTGTACCAAATTTGGTAGTGTTTTTTCAGGTTGTTGGATAGGAAATTTAATGAGGATTCCAAAAATGTGTTCTTAAAACTGTAATTTTTTTACTTCAAGTGGATTTTACAGGCAATTTTGTTCCTGACTGTCCTTTCAAACTGTGTTTCTGACAGTTCAAAGTTTGACACTGTTTTTTTTCCCTGACTGTACCAAATTTTGTAGTTTTTTTAAGTTATTGGATAGCAAATTTAATGAGGATTCCAAAAATGTACCTAAAACTGTCATTTTTTGATTTCAAGTGAATTTTACAGACAATTTTGTCCCTGACTGTCTTTTGTAACTGTGTTTCTGGCAGTTCAAATTTTGCCACCGCTTTTCTCTCTGTACCAAATTTTGTAATGTTTTTTTAGGTTGTTGATAGGAATTTTAATGATTACAAAAATATACTTAAAACTATAATTTTTTTCACTTTAAGTGGATTTTACAGGCAATTTTGTCCCTGATTGTCGTTTCAAATTGTGTTTTTGGCAGTTCAATTTTTTCCACCGCTTTTCTCTCTGACTGTACCAAATTTTGCAGTGTTTTTTAGGTTGTTGCATAGCAAATTCAATGAAGATTTAAAAAATTTACTTTAAACTGTTATTTTTTTACTTCAAGAGGATTTTACAGGCAGTTTTGTTCCTGACTGTCCTTTTAAACTGTGTTTCTGGCAGTTCAAATTTTGACACTGATTTTTTCCCTGACTGTACCAAATTTTGTAGTTTTATTAGGTTATTGGATAGCAAATTTAATGAGGATTCCAAAAATGTACTTAAAACTGTAATTTTTTCACTTCAAGTGGATTTTACAGACAATTTTGTCCCTGACTGTCTTTTGAAACTGTGTTTCTGGCAGGTCAAACTTTGACACTGCTTTTTTCTCTGACTGTACCAAATTTTGTAGTGTTTTTCAGGTTGTTGGATAGCAAATTTAATAAGGATTCCAAAAATGTACTTAAAACTCTCATTTTCTCACTTCAAGTGGATTTTACCGGCAATTTAATCCCTGACTGTCCTTTCAAACTGTGTTTCTGGCAGTTCAATTTTTGACACTGCTTTTTTCCCTGACTGTACCAAATTTTGTAGTGTTTTTTCATGTTATTGAATAGGAAATTTAATGAGGATTTCAAAAATGTATTAAAAACTGTAATTTTCTCACTTTAAATGAATTTTACAGACAATTTTGTCCCTGACTGTCTTTTCAAATTGTGTTTCTGACAGTTCAAATTTTGACACCGCTTTTCGCTCTGACTGTACCAAATTTTGTAGTGTTTTTCAGGTTATTGGATAGGAAATTGAATGAGGATTCCAAAAATGTACTTAAAACTGTCATTCTTTCATTTTAAGTGGATTTTATAAGCAATTGTGTCTGTGACTGTCCTTTTAAACAGTGTTTCTGGCAGTTCAAACTTTAATACTGTTTTTCTCCCTGACTGTACCAATTTAAGTAGTGTTTGTTTAGGTTATTGGATGGGAAATTCAATGAGGATTCCAAAAATGTACTTAAAACTGTAATTTTCTCACTTCAAGTGGATTTTACAGGCAATTATGTCCCTGAGTGTCCTTTCAAATTATGTTTTTGGCTGTTCAAACTTTGACACTGCTTTTTTCCCTGACTGTACCAAATTTTGTATTGTTTTTTTTAGGTTATTGGATAGAAAATTTAATGAGAATTTCAAAAATGTGTCATTTTTTTATTCCAAGTGGGTTTGACACAATTTTGTCTCTGACTGTCACACTGTGCAAAAATCAGAGTTTAGAAAAATTTTTCTTGCAGTATTCGATACAAAACGTGTTTTTGAGGTTTATGACAGTTTTTTGACGGTGGTCACGTGACTGCCTATTTATATTGTCCTCCAAAACCCACTGTTTTCTTAACCCTGATTTTTGCAACTTTTAAGCACAGTCAGATACAAAATTGCTCGTCAAACACACTTGGAATAAAAAATGACAGTTTTAAGCATTTTTGGAATTTTTCTTAAATTTTCTACCCAAGACTTGTAAAAATACTAAAAAATTTGATACAGTCAGTGAGAAAAGCGGTGTCAAACCCATTGGAGTTAAGAAATGACAGTTTTATCACATTTTTAGAATCCTCAATAATTTTCTTAACCAAAAACTTTCAAGTGTCAAAAGTCAAAATTTTATAAGTGTCTTTGACAAGTGACCCCCGATAGTGTCAAAGGTCAATATTTTTACAGAACTGTCAAACAAAAAAACCGTAATAAATTGTATGACACATTTAAGAATAAAAAGTAAATTGCATTTAAAAAAGGTCAAAAAATATTTGTTGTTATAGATGAAGTATAAATTGCTACATTTAAGTGTTAAAAGTCAAAATTTCGATAAAACTGCCAAACGTCTAAAATGATGATTTTAAGGGTAAAAAGTCCAAAATTTTGCAAAGAAATTTGTCAAACGTAAAAAATTTACACTTTATTCTGAAAAAAAATCAAGAAAATGTACTTAAGAGTCTGTGTTACCTTTTTAATCTGTTTTCTTGAGAGACTTTTCGAAAAATATTTGTGGTTATAGATGAACGTGGGTGTCAGAAGTGTAAATTGCTACGTTTAAGTGTCGAATGTCAAAATTTTGATAAAACTGTCAAAAATAATGCTTTTAAGGGTAAAAAGTCCAAATTTTGCAAAGAAATTTATCAAACGTAAAAAATTGACACTTTATTCTGAAAAAAAGTCAAGAAAATTTACTTTACAGTCTGTGTCACCTTTTGATTCTGTTTTCTTGAGAGACTTTTCAAAACCACATGTTTTTCCGACGTTTTTTTATATGCAGTGGCAGAAAAACAAAAATATCAAATTTCCCGGCCATAAATCACAAAACAATATACAACACTTATCAAATTGCATTTCTCAAGATTGCTAAATGCATACCACAACATTGTTGATAACTTAAAGTGCATAAACAAACCGAATACGTGACTTTATTATGAAAAGCTCTAGAAGGTAGAGGCTAATCGATCTCTCGACAAAACAATCGACTCTTGCAATAAGAGCAAGTGTTGTGTTCACACACACACGCACACTAAATCGGCGTTTCATTACGTCAAACAAAGTCCTGCAATTGATCCCGAAGGATTGGATTACTATTAGCTTATCGACAGGAAACAGTTCGGTTTTGAACGACCCAAACACGTGCTGATTCGTCTCTTTCTCCATATATTCGCTTATGTGTGGAACTGAAATAGCACGTGTGTATAAAACCGCAAGAATGCTGTTCCAGAATTTAAATTTGGATATTCTGAAAATGTTTGTTTTCCTGCTACTTACGCTCGATTTAACCATTATTTGCGTTTATGTTGAGAAAATCAAATTTTCTTACATAAACTCGGGTCATTAATTCGAGAAAAGTTTTGTGTATGGAATGACCGAAGAAAATACGACTGCGTCATTAAAATTACTTTTTACTAGATCGAGTTTTATATAGACTAATTCCAATGTAATCCAAAACGACGTGGGAAATAAGGAACTTGTCATTTAAAACCTAATTAATATTGAAATGTGTCACAATCAAAGCGAAATGTAATGAAAAAAATGTTTCGAATTTGGCAAAAGTCACACCAAAAACATTTTTCTCTCTACAATCTTCTTAAATATAAGCACTTTAAAATTTTTCATTTTTCCAAAAAATTTTTGCAAATTGTTTCTACTACTTTTTGAAATTCAATATCTCGGTAGCATGAAGAGCTTGAGAGGCCACGTTGTAGTATTTTTTATCCTCTTTCTAATGGCATTTTACTGAAATCTATAAGAGTTGAAATAAAAAAGTTACAATCATTCAAAAATTGAAAAATTGTAATTTTTGCAAAAAGTGCAATTTCGGCAATTTTTTATTTTGCTCCAGGAGGATTCTAATGCACAGCAAAGGGCTTATTTATACCAAAGATCCTTAAATTAAGTGAAATCAGTACAAAAAAAGCATTTTAAAATTTTTCACTTTTCAAAAAAATTGGAAAACTGGGGGGGAATTAGGGATCTTTTTTTACTACTTTTTGAAATTCAATATCTCTGTAACATGAAGAGCTAGAGATGCCAGTTTTGTCTCATTTTGTAGTATTTTTTATCCTCTTTCTAATGGCATTTTACTGAAATCTATAAAGAGTTGAAATAAAAAAGTTACAATCATTGAAAAATTGAAAAAATGTCATTTTTGCAAAAAGTGCAATTTTGGCAATTTTTTATTTTGCTCCAGGAGGATTCTAATGCACAGCAAAGGGCATATTTATATCAAAGGACCTTAAATTAGGCGAAATAAGTATAAAAAACGCACTTTAAAATTTTTCGCTTTTCAAAAAAATTGAAAGGCTGTGGGAGTATTAAGGTTTTTTTTAACTACTTTTTGAAATTCAATATCTCGGTAACATGAAGAGCTAGAGATGCCAGTTTTGTCTCATTTTGTAGTATTTTTTATCCTCTTTCTAATGGCATTTTACTGAAATCTATAAGAGCTCAAATAAAAAAGTTACAATCATTCAAAAATTGAAAAATTGTCATTTTTGCAAAAAGTGCAATTTTGGCAATTTTTAATTTTGCTCCAGGAGGGTTCCAATTCACAGCAAAAGGCATATTTATACCAAAGGACCTTAAGGTAGGTCAAGTAAGTACAAAAAAAACACATTAAAATTTTTCATTTTTGAAAAAATGTATTATTAGGAATCTTTTTTTACTACTTTTTGAAATTCAATATCTCGGTAACATGAAGAACTAGAGAGGCCAGTTTTAGCTCATTTTATAGTATTTTTTATCCTCTTTCTATTGGCGTTTTACTGAAATCTATAAGAGTTCAAATAAAAAAGTTACAATCATTCAAAAATGGAAAAATTGTCATTTTTGCAAAAAGTGCAATTTTGGCAATTTTTTATTTTGCTCCAAGAGGATTCTAATGCACAGCAAAGGGCATATTTATACCAAAGGACCTTAAATTAGGTGAAATAAGTACAAAAAAAGACATGTTAAAATTTTTCATTTTTGAAAAAAAATTATTACATATTAGGGGTCTTTTTTTACTACTTTTTGAAATTCAATATGTCGGTAACATGAAGAGCTAGAAAAGCCAGTTTTGACACATTTTGTAGTGTTTTTTATCCTCTTTCTATTGGCGTTTTACTGAAATCTATAAGTTCAAATAAAAAAGTTACAATCATTCAAAAATTTAAAAAATGTCATTAAGCATTACATTGGGAAATTATTAATTTACCTTTTTTACCTTAACTTAATTTTTAATGTATTATTTGAAAGAGTTTTTCTTACGTAAAACGGATAGCATCCAATGCAAAAATTCGGTACGGTTGCAAACCTATAATGAACCTAATCCAATTTACGATTTTCAGTTTCGCTGATAAAGTAAGGAAGTAATTCCTGTTTGCGGTTCGATTTGTTCTGTACGGATTCGCAATTTTACGCTATTTTGTTATTGGCCTGAATTTTTACAACATTTTGTTTGTAAATTTAATGTGTAATTTATCAAAAGTTATAATTTGTAAATGTCAAACGTCGAAAATTACATTTTTAATGGTGAAAAACTTTATAGAGAAAAGGGTCAAATAAAATGTGTTAGTAGTGTAACATCCACTAAAATCGATACGTTTCTCTTCTTGTTAATTCTTTTTAATGTAATTTCTCAATTTATTTATTCTTCTTTTCTTCTCTCCTTCCAACCCTTCTTGTTTTCTTCACTTTTGTTTTTTTTTAATCCGATAAAATACAATTTTTAGTGCAGAAATAAATGAAATAATATCCACTAACATTGATTTCTTTCCTCTCTTTTAACTTCTTTTCTCCTGTCAATTCCTATTTCAATTATCCTTTTTTTCTTTTCTCCTTCACACTCTTCTTCTATTCTTCTACTTTTTATAATTTTTTTAAATTTGGTAGAATTCAATTTTTGCTTCAAAAATAATATTCACTAAAATTAGTGCCTTTCCCTTCTTTTTACTTCGTTTCTCTTGTCAATTATTCTTAATTTAATTTCTTCATTCGTTTATTTTTCTTTTCTTCTCTCCTTCCAACTTTCCTTCTTTTCTTCTCTTCATTTATTTTATTAATCCGATAAAACACAATTTTTGGTGTGAAAATAACATCCACTAAAATCGATACGTTTCTCTTCTTTTTAACTCTTCTCTCCTGTCAATTCTTCGTAATTTAATTTCTTCATTCGTTTATTCCTCTTTTCTTCTCTCCTTCCAACTTTCCTTCTTTTCTTCTCTTTCATTTATTTTTTTAATCCAATAAAATACAATTTTTGGTGTGAAAATAACATCCACTAAAATCGATACGTTTCTCTTCTTTTTAACTCTTCTCTCCTGTCAATTCTTCTTAATTTAATTTCTTCATTCGTTTATTCTTTTTTTCTTCTCTCCTTCCAACTCTTCTTCTTTTCTTCTTTTATATTTATTTCTTTAATCCAGTATAATTCAACTTTTAGTGCAGAAATAATATTCACTAACATTGATTTCTTTCCTCTCTTTTTACTTCTTTTCTCCTTCACACTCTTCTTCTATTGTTCTACTTTTTATTATTTTTTCAAATTTGGTAGAATTCAATTTTTGGTTCAAAAATAATATTCACTAAAATTATTGCCTTTCCCTTCTTTTTACTTCGTTTCTCTTGTCAATTATTCTTAATTTAATTTCTTCATTCGTTTATTCTTCTTTTCTTCTCTCCTTCCAACTTTCCTTCTTTTCTTCTCTTTCATTTATTTTTTTAATCCGATAAAATACAATTTTTGGTGTGAAAATAACATCCACTAAAATCGATACGTTTCTCTTCTTTTTAACTCTTCTCTCCTGTCAATTCTTCTTAATTTAATTTCTTAATTCGTTTATCCCTCTTTTCTTCTCTCCTTCCAACTCTTCTTCTTTTCTTCTTTTATATTTATTTTTTTAATCCGATAAAATACAATTTTTGGTGTGAAAATAACATCCACTAAAATCGATACGTTTCTCTTCTTTTTAATTCTTCTCTCCTGTCAATTCTCCTTAATTTAATTTCTTCATTTGTTTATTCCTCTTTTCTTCTCTCCTTCCAACTCTTCTTCTTTTCTTCTTTTATATTTATTTCTTTAAGCCAGTATAATTCAACTTTTAGTACAGAAATAATATCCACTAAGATTTGTTCCTTTCCTGTCTTTTTACTTCTTTTCTCCTGTTAATTCCTATTTCAATTATTCTTTTTTTCTTTTTTCCTTCACACTCTTCTTCTATTCCCTTACTTTTTATTATTTTCTTAAATTTGGTAGAATTTAATTTTTGGTGCAAAAATAATATTCACTAAAATTAGTACTTTTCCTTTCTTTTTACTTCGTTTCTCTTGTCTATTATTCTTAATTTAATTTCTTCATTAGTTTATTCTTCTTTTCTTCTCTCATTCCAACTTTTCTTTTTTTCTTCCCTTTTATTTATTTTTTTAATTCGATAAAATACAATTTTTGGTGCGAAAATAACATGCACTAAGCTTGATACCTTTCTCCTGTCAATTATTCTCTCCTGTCTATTCCTACTTCAATTATCCTTTTTTTCTTTTCTCCTTCACACTCTTCTTCTTTTCTTGTCTTTTTTATTTTTTTTTTAATATCATAGAATTCAATTTTTGGCGCAAAAATACTATCCATTAAATCTAGTGCCTTTCCTTTTTTTTTACTTGTTCCTTCCTGTCGATTTTTCTTAATTTAATTTACTCATTTATTAATTTTTCTTTTCTTTTTTCTTTCCAACTCTTCTTCTTTTTTGCTCTTTTTTATTATTTTTTTTAAACTTGGTATAATTGGGCGCAAAAATAATATTTACTTAGAGAAATCACTTTCCTTTCTTTTTACTTCTTCTCTCCTGTTATTTATTATTTCCTTGTCTCCCTTTAATTCTACTTTTTTTCTCTCGTTTCAACTCTTTTCTTTTGTATTTTTTCAAATCTCGTACACTGCAATAAATAGCCTCATATAGTAAAAATCAAACATAATTGTCATGACGTGACCTCCACTAACCTCCTTTTATTATTATTTATTAGGGCTGTGACGTCACTACCAAGTTTCATTTCAGTTTTATTATACATAGTACGTGACAAACTAAGTTGCGATGGCGTCACCACGTGCTCTTACCAAACTCTAAAATTTGTGACGTCATCGTAATTAAATTTGGTTTTTCGTATACATAACAAAAAGTTCCATTGTTAGAACTTAAAATCCATAACATTTTCATTTAATTTCTGGTTATACAAAGTTTTATGATGTACGACCGAATTTTGCTGGCAAATTCCTGAATTTTACGGGATGGCTCAATAAAAGTTACGAGCACATTTCCGGATTGTTTTGAGGGAGAAAAGCTGGTTTGAGTCGTATGTAGCAAAGCTAAAAATCGATTTCCTTCAAAAGACTATTTAAATCCTGCTAATCTAGTTTGTCGTGCGTTCAATTTACTTGACAGATGCCAGAAGAATGGAAGAGAGTGAGATAACATGTGCTTTTGTAAGGCAAAATGACGTGCAGAAGACAAATGCAATCTTTTGTTTTCGAGGTATAAAGTGTGCACTTTGGAGATTTAAAATTGGATTGGTGTTCTTTTGTTTTACACTGACAGTGTATACGTGAGTTGTCGAGTTCTATTGTCTAGGGAATTAGTTCTCCCAAATAGTAATGAGTTATCAAAAGATCTGTTTGTTCAACACGTAACGACATCGCAACTTGCCTTGTTTTGTACTATATCTCAACGTTACTAGCTCAATTAGTTGATGGTATAGTAAAACTCAAATAAAGATACAAATGACGTCACAGCCTTAATAAAATAATAAAAGACAAGCGTTTAACCATTTTGACACAAAAATCGAACAATTTTTGTGCAGGGGACGTCATATCTGACGATATAGTTAAAGTCCCACAAAATTGCGCTCACATCACAAATATGAATCCTGTTTATTTATGCTATTGCATTTTTCTGTCTTTACCTGCTGTGACGTCATCGCAATACAGTTTGATTTTTACTATATCATAAAGGTATAATGAAAATTGACGTCACAGTTTTTAAAACCAAAAGCAAGAATTACACTGAAAGTTCTCTTCATAGCGTCATGGAGCCGAATTTGACAGTTGGGCGTCACGTGACAGCTGTCATTACTGTCAAAACTCACTCGCCAGTGACCTGAAAGTTTAAAATATCCAATAGGTGTGTTTCTTTGAGGAATTGCATGGTTAGTTGTGTTTGCAGCTGCATGGAGCCAAATTTGACAGTTCTGATGTTGAGGAACACTTTAATACTGTTTTTACGTCACGTGACAGCTGTCATAACTGTCATTACCCGTTCACCGGTGACCTGAAACTATAAAATTAGAAATGATTGCTAATTTGAGGAATTACACTAAAAGTTGTGTTTAAAGCCTGATGAAACAAAAATTGACAATAAAAACGTTAGGAATCATTTTAAAACATTGCTTGCATCACTTGACACCTGTCATTACTGTCAAAACTCACTCATCAGTGACTTGAACGTATAAAATGCCAAATAGATGTGCTTCTTTGAAGAATTACACTGTAAGTTGTGTTTACAGCTCCATGGAGCCAAAATTGACAGTTGTGATGTTGAAGAACACTTTTATACTTTTTTTTACGTCACGTGACAGCTGTCATAACTGTCGAAACCTGTTTACCAGTGACATGAAACTATAAAACTAGAAATGTTTGCTAATTTGATGATTTACACTGGAAGTTGTGTTTAAAGCCTAATGGTATCAAAAATTGACAATAGAGACATTAAGAATCATTTTAAAACTTTGCTTGCCTCACTTGACACCTGTCATTACTGTCAAAACTTACTCATTAGTGACTTGAACGTATAAAATACCAAACAGTCTTGTTTCTTTGAGGAATTGCATTGTTAGTAGCTCCATGGAGCCAAATTTGACAGTTCTGATGTTAAGTAACACTTTTATACTCGTTTTACGTCACGTGACAGCTGTCATTTCTGTCAAAACTCACTCGCCAGTGACATGAAAGTATAAAATTAGAAATGATTGCTAATTTGAGGATTTACAATGGAAGTTGTCTTTAAAGCCTCATGGATCAAAAATGGACAGTTGGGACGTTAAGAATCGTTTTAATACTGTGCTTGCGTCACTTGACAGCTGTCATAACTGTCAAACCTCACTCACCAGTGATCTGAACGTAAAAAATTAAAAAAAGATACTCGGATAGGGTTTCTTTGAGGAATTGCACTGTAAAAATTTGAAAAATTAGTTTAAAAGCTTTATGAAGCCAAATATGTCAGTTTTGACGTTAGGAAACGTTTTAGTACTTACGTCACTTAACGTCAACTGTCAAACGTCGCTCCGTAGAGCTATAAATACAATGTATGTACAATGTGATTTATATTATACAAGCTGGAGAACTATTTTGGAGTGGCAATTTTGCCTCACAGCTTCTTGAATTTTGACAGCTGTCAGGTAAAAGTTTTAATTTATAATTTTGTGAACTAGCTGTATAATAAATTAATTTAAATTCATAATAATTAGGGAAAGGTGGAATTGCATTGACGTAAGGCAACAATTAACTGCAATATTTTTACAATGTGGAATAGGTGTGTCAATATAGTTCAATTTCCTTTGGAACAACCCCTTTTGTATGCAAAAATTGACCTTATTTACACGCAAAATTTCAACTTTACATACTTTTTGAGTTTTTGAGTAAACTGAGGTCAAAAACTAACTGAACTACAATCAAAACGTTAAGATCTAAATTTGTTTGAACCAAAGCAAGTCTTTTATGACATTTTTCCTACCTAATTGCCAACCGTTGTACGCGAAATTCGAACTTAACACAACATCAATGTTTTTTTCTCTTAAAATGTATATTGGCACGAACTGTTGAAATTTCTGACGTCATTCCAGTTTACTTTGAGTTTCACTCTATGAAGAAAAATCAATAACATTGATCGATAGAATAAAACTATACAAAAGTTTGTTTTATTTAATAAATTGCGATTTGTCATCAGTAATAATTTGTTAACATGCGGTGCATTCGAATGAGTGTTAAATTAATCAAGGTCAGGCGTTTTTATCACACACACGTGTAGAATATATCTCTTTAACATAATATAATAGAACGTGGGACTTAATTTACAAAATTGAACATTTATGACTACATTAGTAGGTTTTGCATGTTTTTATACCATTTTCATAAAATTTAGCTTTTTTGGTAATTATTAATAGCTAAATTAGCTTCTAGTATCAAATTGGATACTAAACTTTTCTAATATTTCAAGCTTCAAAATCAAAAACTAGTAATAATTGAAAAACTTATTTTCAAACCTCAACAACTGCCTTTTTTCAACTGATTTGGTGTGGCATTTATATGTCGATGGATAGCCTTCCAAAAATATGGTCACATGGGTTCACAACTTAAAATGTTGGGCCGTTAGGGGGCTTCAAAGTTGTCCAATTCTTTCTGTTCAATTTTCATGCACTGTTTCGTTTGAGTATCGATTACTGCCTTATTTGACAATCATTGTATGGAGTTTTATATGTCGATGGATAGCTAATGAAGTGGGCTTTCCAACGATATGGCTTCATGGGTTGATAGCTTGATTTGGTTTGACGATAGGGGGCTTCAAAATTGTCAAATCCTTTTTGTTCAATTTTCATGTACTGTTTCGTTTAAGTATCGATTACTGCCTTATTTGACAAACATTGTATGGAGTGTTAAATGTCGATAGATAGCCAAGAAAATGGGCTTTCTAACGATATGGCTTCATGGGTTGATAGCTTAAATTGTTTTGCCGCGAGAGGGCTTCAAATTTAACCCATCACTGCTGCAGCTGTTTAATGTTCCTGCACTGTTTCGTTTGAACTTAAATAACTGCCTTATTTGATAATCATTGTATGGAGTTTTATATGTCGATAGATAGCCAATAAAATGGCCTTTCTAACGATATGGCTTTATGGTTTGATAGCTTGAATTGTTTTGCCGCGAGGGGCTTCAAAATTAACTAATATTTCCTGTTTAATGTTTATGCACTGTTTCGTTTGAACCTAAATAACTGGCTTATTTGACAATCATCGTATGGAGTTTTATATGTCGATGGATAGCCAATAAAATGGCCTTTCCAATGATGTGTCTCCTTGAGTTGATAAATTGATTTGGTTTGACGCTAGGGGCCTTGAAAGTTGTCCAATCCTTTCTGTTCAATTTTCATGCACTCTTTCGTTTGAGTATCGATTACTGCCTTATTTCACAATCATTGTATGGAGTTTTATATGTCGATGGATAGCTAATAAAAAGGGCTTTCAAACGATATAGCTTCATGGCTTGATAGCTTTAATTGTTTTGCCGCGAGAGGGCTTCAAAGTTAACCCATGTTTCCTGTTTAATGTTCATGCACTGTTTCGTTTGAACTTAAATAACTGCTTTGTTTGATAATCATTGTATGGAGTTTTATATGTCGATGGATAGCCAATAAAATGGGCTTTCTGTGGTTGATGATATGGCTTCATGGGTTGATAGCTTGAATTGTTTTGCCGCGAGAGGGCTTCAAAGTTAACTAATGTTTCCTGTTTAATGTTTATGCACTGTTTCGTTTGAACCTAAATAACTGCCTTATTTGGCTGACATGGTTTAAAATTTTATGTCGTTGGATAGCCAATAAAATGGGCTTTCTAACGATATGACTTAATGGGTGGATATCTTAAATTGTTTGGCCGCCAGAGGGCTTCAAAGTTAACCAATGTTTCCTGTTTAATTTTCATGCACTGTTTCGTTTGAACCTAAATAACTGCCTTATTTGACAATCATCGTATGGAATTTTATATGTCGATGGATAGCCAATAAACTGGGTTTTCTAACGATATGTCTTCATGGGTTGATAGCTTGATTTGGTTTGACGCTAGGGGGCTTCAAAGTTGTCCAATCCTTTCTGTTTAATTTTCATGCACTGTTTTGTTTGAACTTTGATTACTGGCTTATTCGACAATTATTGTATGGAGTTTTATATGTTGATGGATAGCTAATAAAATGGGCTTTCCAACGATATGGTTTCATAGGTTGATAGCTTGATTCGATTTGACGCTAGGGGGCTTCAAGCCACTTGAAAATGCCAGGAGCCACTTAAAAGTGTCAGAAAATGTTCCAGAAGTCACTAGAAAGTGCTAGGAGCCTCTGAAACGTACTAGTCTACTAAGACGACTAAGCCACTTAAAATTCTCGTGATTTTTATCACGTGGTTTTAGAGGATAATTTAGCTAAACAGTCACGTGCTTATGAAGAGGGCTAAAGGTAACTTGAAAGTGCCAGAGGCTATAAAAAGGTCACTTAAAAGTGCCAAAAGTCTCTTAAACTTGTCATAAGCCACTTGAAACTGTCAGAAGCTTGGGAACGTCACTTGCAAATGCCAGTAGCCACTAGAAAGTGCTAGAAGCCTCGGAAACGTACTTAAAAGTGCCAAAAATCACTAGAAAATGCCAAAAGTCTTTAAAAGTGCCAGAAGCCTCTAAAATATGTTTGAGTACTTAATAGTTGCAAGAAGTCACTTACAAGTGCTAGATGCCTGTAAAATATGACTGAAAAGTGCTAGAAGTAACCTAAAAGTATCAGAAGCTATAGAAAGGTCACTTAAAAGTTCCAGAAGCCTCTTAAAAATGTCATAAGTCACTTGAAACTGCCAGAAGTCTCTGAAACGTCACTTAGAAATGCCAGAAGCCATTTGTACGTGCTAGAAGCCTGTGAAACGTACTTAAAAGTGCAAAAAGTTACTTGAAAGTGTTAGCAGCCACACAACGTCACTGAAAAGTGCCAAGAGACACTAGAAAGTGGCAAAAGCATTGAAAAGTCAACTTAAAAGTGCCAGAAGCCACTTAAAAGTGTCAGAAAACGTTAAGACATCACTTAAATGTTCCAGAAGCCACTGGAAAGTGCTAGAAGTCTCTGAAACGTACTTAAAAGTGCCAAAAACCACTAGAAAATGCCAGAAGTCTTTAAAACGCCACTTAAAAGAACCAGAAGTCTCTAAAATATATTTGAGTACTTAATAGTGCAAGAAGCCACTTACAAGTGCTAGATGCATCTAAAATATCACTGAAAAGTGCTAAAAGTAACTTAAAAGTGCCAGAGGCTATAGAAAGGTCACTTAAAAGTTCCAGAAGCCTCTTAAAAATGTCATAAGTCACTTGAAACTGCCAGAAGTCTCTGAAACGTCACCTGGAAATGCCAGAAACCATTTGTAAGTGCTAGAAGCCTGTGAAACGTACTTAAAAGTGCAAAAAGTTACTTGAAAGTGTTAGCAGCCACAAAACGTCACTGAAAAGTGCCAAGAGGCACTAGAAAGTGGCAAAAGCCTTGAAAACTCAACTTAAAAGTGCCAGAAGCCACTTAAAATTGTCATAAGCCACTTGAAACTGCCAGAAGCCTCAAAACGTCACTTGAAAATGCCAGTAGCCACTTAAAAATGTCAGAAAACGTTAAGACATCACTTAAATGTTCCAGAAGCCACTGGAAAGTGCTAGAAGTCTCTGAAACGTACTTAAAAGTGCCAAAAGCCACTAGAAAATGCCAGAAGTCTTTAAAACGCCACTTAAAAGTGCCAGAAGTCTCTAAAATATATTTGAGTACTTAATAGTGCAAGAAGCCACTTACAAGTGCTAGATGCATCTAAAATATCACTGAAAAGTGCTAAAAGTAACTTAAAAGTGCCAGAGGCTATAGAAAGGTCACTTAAAAGTTCCAGAAGCCTCTTAAAAATGTCATAAGTCACTTGAAGTGCTAGAAGCCTGTGAAACGTACTTAAAAGCGCAAAAAGTTACTTGAAAGTGTCAGCAGCCACAAAACGTCACTGAAAAGTGCCAAGAGACACTAGGAAGTGGCAAAAGCCTTGAAAACTCAACTTAAAAGTGCCAGAAGCCACTTAAAATTGTCATAAGCCATTTGACATTGCCAGAAGCCTCGAAACGTAACTTGAAAATGCCAGTAGCCACTTAAAAATGTCATAAAACGTTAAGACATCACTTAAATGTTCCAGAAGCCACTGGAAAGAGCTAGAAGTCTCTTAATCGTGTCATAAGCCACTTGAAACTGTCAGAAGCTTGGGAACGTCACTTGCAAATGCCAGTAGCCACTTAAAAGTGTCAGAAAACGTTAAGACATCACTTAAATGTTCCAGAAGCCACTGGAAAGTGCTAGAAGTCTCTGAAACGTACTTAAAAGTGCCAAAAGCCACTAGAAAATGCCAGAAGTCTTTAAAACGCCACTTAAAAGTGCCAGAAGTCTCTAAAATATATTTGAGTACTTAACAGTGCAAGAAGTCACTTACAAGTGCTAGATGCCTCTAAAATATCACTGAAGAGTGCTAAAAGTAACCTAAAAGTGCCAGAAGCTATAGAAAGGTCACTTAAAAGTTCCAAAAGCCTCTATAAAATATCGTAAGTCACTTAAAACTGACAGAAATCTCTGAAACGTCACCTGGAAATGCCAGAAGTCATTTGTGAGTCCTAGAAGCCTGTGAAACATATTTAAAAGTGCAAAAAGTTACTTGAAATTGTCAGCAGCCACAAAACGTCACTGAAAAGTGCCAAGAGACACTAGAAAGTGGCAAAAGCATTGAAAACGAAACTTAAAATTGCCATAAGCCATTTGAAATTGCCAGAAGCTTCGGAACGTCACTTGAAAATTCCAGTAGCCACTTAAAAGTGTCAGAAAACTTTAAGACACCACTTGTCATGCTATTTAAAAGTACCAGAAGTCACTTAAAATTGTAGTGATATTTGTCACGTGGTTTCACAAATTTACTATCCAATAAACCTAAATAACACTACAAAATTTGGTATAGTCAGGAAGAAAAGCGATGGCAAAGTTTGAACTGCCAAAAACACAGTTTGAAAAGACAGTCAGGAACAAAATCGCTGGTAAAACCCATTTAGACTAAGAAAATTACTGTTTTAAGCACATTTTTAGAATCCTCACTAAATGTTGTATCCCATAACCTGAAAAAGCACTTGAAAATTTGGTACAGTCAAGGAGAAAAGCGGTGGCAAAGTTAAAAATAGCCTGTAGAACCCACTTTGAGTATACAAAAAAAAATCAAGAGAACGGTAGAAAATCCAGAAAAACGGTAGACCCGGCAACATTGGGTAGAATAAATATGTTAATGTGTTCAAAAATTCATAGTTTAAATCAGTGTACCGGAGATTAGTGCTATTTCCCGGCGCTATGGCGCTGCAGTCTTAATGCCCATAAAATCACCATAATACAGCCATTTTTGCATTCTAAGTTAACCGGATAGTGCCCCGGGGCATTATAATACCAACAATCGTTCACAAGGCATGTGCGTTATAACGGCGATTCTATGTCCAATGAAATTCTAGTTTGCGGTAAAAGGCGGAGTCTATGTTGTTCTCTTTTGTTCTATTGGCCGGTGAAACCGCTGAAAAGCCCTGCAAAAGAATGAAAAATGCCACCGGTTAACCTTTTGTTCAGTAATTTATGTCCTCCTCGTGTCAGCCGAGAGGATTTCAATGGAAATTTGTTCGTGAGAAAGTTTTTTGTTTGATATTGCATTGTTTTTGCACCCCGAGGAGGGAAACGGTGTACTTTCACTGAATTAAAATGGTGTTTGTGTGTAAAAAGTAAAGTAAAATTCACTTTGAACAGTTCATAATTTGTTATTGCATTTTAAGAGGAGGGTCTAATCATCCCAGTAGTGTTAGCATGATGTAAAACACACATTAGTAAATTTATTGTTAAAATAATTTCTATAGAAATGACCAAAGCAATGAACGGGAACAAAATTTGACTTACACTGCACCATTTGCAGTAACTAGTCAATTTTCAAAGAGAAAACGTGGAAAAAAAGGCAAATTTTATGACAATTTTTTTACTGAACTATTTGCAGTCATTTTAGCCAATTTTCAAGTCCAAAACGTTGAAATATAGTCAAATTTCATAGAACTGACTTACTGGATCATTTGCAGCTATTCTAGTCAATTTTAAAGCTAAAACGTGAAAAAACATTCAAATTTTATGAAAATTGACTTACTGGGACATTTCCAGTCATTTTAGCCAATTTTCAAGTCCACAACGTTGAAATATGGTCAAATTTTATAGAATCTGGCTTAGTGGATCATTTGCAGTAATTCTAGTCAATTTTTAGACCCAAAACGTGAAATAACCGTAAAATTTCATATAAAATTTTCTTACTGGTTCATTTGCAGACATTTTAGCCAATTTTCAAGTTTAAAACGTTGAAATATAGTCAAATTTCATAAAAATTGACTTACTGGACCATTTGTAGTCACTCTAGTCAATTTATAATGCCGAAACATAAAAAAAACTATTAAATTTCATGCAAATTGACTTACTGGGCCATTTCCAGTTATTTTAGCCAATTTTCAAGTCCAAAACGTTGAAATATGGTCAAATTTCATAGAATCTGAGTTAGTGGATCATTTGCAGTAATTCTAGTCAATTTTTAGAGCCAAAACGTGAAAAAACCGTAAAATTTTATATAACATTTTCTTACTGGTCCATTTGCAGACATTTTAGCCAATTTTAAAACGTTGAAATATAGTCAAATTTCATAAAAATTAACTTACTGGACCATTTGCAGTCACTCTAGTCAATTTATAATGCCGAAACATAAAAAAACTATAAAATTTCATGTAAATTGACTTACCTGGTCACTCGCAGTCCTTTTAGCCAGTTTTCAAGTCCAAAACGTTGAAATATGGTCAAATTTCATAGAATCTGACTTAGTGGATCATTTGCAGTCTTCGAGGCAGTCTTTTTAGTCAATTTCTAAGGCCAAAACGTTGAAACAGTAAAATTTCACATGAAATCGACTTACTGGACAATTTCCAGTCATTCTAGTCAATTTTTAAGACAAAAAAGTGGAAAACAGTAAAATTTTATGACTATTGACTTACTAGGCCATTTGCAGTCATTTCAGCCAATTTTCAAGTCCAAAACGTTGAAATATAGTCAAATTTCATAGAAATTAACTTACTAGATCATTGCAGTCATTCTAGATAATTATAAAGTCCAAAACGTTGAAAACAATACACTTTCATATACAATCTTCTTACTGGACCATTTGTAGTCATTTTAGCCAATCTTCAAGTCCAAAACATTGAAATATAGTCAAATTTCATAGAAATATACTTACTGGATCATTTGCAGTCACTCTAGTCAATTTTCAAAGCCAAAACGTGAAAAAACAGTCAAATTTTATGAAAATCGACTTACTGGACAATTTCCAGTCATTCTAGTCATTTTTTAAGACAAAAAAGTGGAAAACAGTAAAATTTTATGACAATTGACTTACTGGACCATTTGCAGTCATTGTAGCCAATGTTCATGTGCAAAATGTTGAAATATAGTCAAGTTTCATAGAAATTGACTTACTGGATCATTTGCAGTCATTCTAGTCAATTTTTAAGGCCAAAACGTTGAAAACAGTATAATTTCATATGAAATCGACTTACTGGACCATTTGCAGTCATTTTAGCCAATTTTCAATTCCAAAACGTTGAAAAACAATCAAATTTCATGGAAATTGACTTACTGAACAATTTGCAGTCATTGTAGCCAATGTTCAAGTGCAAAACGTTGAAATATAGTCAAGTTTCATAGAAATTGACTTAGTTGATCATTTGCAGTCATTCTAGTCAATTTTTAAGGCCAAAACGTTGAAAACAGTAAAATTTCATATGAAATCGACTTGCTGGGCCATTTGCAGTCATTTTAGCCAATTTTCAATTCCAAAACGTTGAAAAACAATCAAATTTCATGGAAATTGACTTACTGAACAATTTGCAGTCATTGTAGCCAATGTTCAAGTGCAAAACGTTGAAATATAGTCAAGTTTCATAGAAATTGACTTAGTTGATCATTTGCAGTCATTCTAGTCAATTTTTAAGGCCAAAACGTTGAAAACAGTAAAATTTCATATGAAATCGACTTGCTGGGCCATTTGCAGTCATTTTAGCCAATTTTCAATTCCAAAACGTTGAAAAACAATCAAATTTCATGGAAATTGACTTACTGAACAATTTGCAGTCATTGTAGCCAATGTTCAAGTGCAAAACGTTGAAATATAGTCAAGTTTCATAGAAATTGACTTAGTTGATCATTTGCAGTCATTCTAGTCAATTTTTAAGGCCAAAACGTTGAAAACAGTAAAATTTCATATGAAATCGACTTGCTGGGCCATTTGCAGTCATTTTAGCCAATTTTCAATTCCAAAACGTTGAAAAACAATCAAATTTCATGGAAATTGACTTACTGAACAATTTGCAGTCATTTTAATCAATTTTTAAGGCCAAAACGTGAAAAACAGTCAAATTTTGATGAAAATCGACTTGCTGGGCCATTTGCAGTCATTTTAGCCAATTTTCAAGGAAAAAACGGTGAAATATAATCAAATTTCATAGATATTGACTTACTAGATCATTTGCAGTGATTCTAGTCAATTTTTAAGGCCAAAACGTTGAAAAAGCATTCAAATTTCATGAAAATCGACTTACTGGACAATTTCCAGTCATTCTAGTGAATTTTTAAGGCAAAAAAGTGAAAAACAGTCAAATTTCATGACAATTGACTTACTGTACAATTTACAATCATTCTAGTCAATTTTTAAGGCAAAAACCCTAAAAATCAGTTAAATTTCATAAAAATTGACTTACTGGGCTATTTGAATTTACTCTTATTATTTAGATATGTTTTTTCACGTCACTTGTCAAAAATCATGCAGCTGTGACCCGAAATTACCAACCCAAAATGTTATATTATGATTATTATATTTATTATTATTATATATTGATTAAATATTATGATAGAACTATCGCTTGCATGAATGCACCTTTGTACACATAGCTCTATGGAGCAAAATTTGACAGTTGTGACGTTAAGTGAGGTATCAAAGTATTCCTTAACGTCAGAACCGGCACATGAGTGAGTTTGACGGTAATGACAGCTGTAACGTGACGTAAGCAAAGTATTATCTTTCGATCTCCATGGAGCTTTACAACGTTCAGTGTAATTCTTGAAATTAGCAATTATTTCCAGTTTTGTAAAACACTTTTTATCAAAAATTTTAAGTAACGTACGTACTGTTGAAAATTGCATGAAACAAACTAATATTCTAATGGAGTTTGCTGTTAAAACTAAGATAGATGGCAGGCGATTTTGACTTTTATTAACCATACTACACATTTTATTTTTCAAGTTAAAATTAACATTTTAGATACAAAATTCAAAAATCAAAGTCATCAGCATTTGATTTGACAGAATTTTTTTCTTTACAAATAAGAAATTTTATACTTTTTCCAACTGACGGTTATAAATAGCTAAATAGTTGATTTTGTTACAGCGCACCAAAGTACAGACCTTTTGGAAGACTGTCACAAACTCCTGGAGAAATTTAACTATCCGTGGGAAATGATGCCCCTTATGTACGCCATCTTGAAGGACGCCGGAGCTGATCTCGAAAAAGCTACAAGAAGGATAGATGAAGGTCAGTTGTCTTAATAAACATCCTAGAAAAAGTATTTATTGTAATAAAACTTTGTTAACTATATTAGTATAGCTATTTAGTTATAATTGTAGCTTTAAAGGGATTTTCTGATTGTAAATTGATCGTCATCTAAATGTGATTTTTATGTAATTTCTAAACTTAATAATGAAAAATATAATTAGACCTCTAACTTGAAACGTTCCTGAGATATTGAGTAAAAAACGAAAATCAACTTTGACGCTCTCTAGCGGCTACACGGGGCAACTTAGCTGTATCTACTCAACGTCACGTGATAGCCCAATTCATTAGCTTTCTTTTGTTCTACGGTAGTTTTATACAGGGTGTTTCAAATAAGCGAGTTATGGACGATTTTCTGGAAAAGTGCAACAAAATTTCGCTCAAATTGAGAATTTTTGCTTTCGAGGAGAGTGGTCAAAGTAAGGCTGCTAGAGCAAAAACAATTGAATATCGATACAAACATTTTACATCAAATAGACCTAGTTTGACGTAGATTTAAAAAAAATTGAAAAAAAAAATTTGGGATACCCTGTATACTGCTATCTAGGCATAAAGTAGACGCAAATATCTACAAGATTCATATCCATAACTCCGTTATTTTAACAACTACAGGGTAGTTCAACATACCAATTTGTAGCCCTTGAAATTCTCTTTTGCCCACCCTGTAAAGCGTTTTTACCGAAAACGTCAAATAACTGAGTTATTAACTGTTAAATCTGAGTTGTTTGCTGTAAAGTTTGGATTGCACAGTTTTTACTTTGACAGTCCATAACTCTGTTATTTTGACAGTTACAGGGTGGTTCAATCTACCAATTTGTAGCCCTTAAAATTCTCTATTGACCGCCCTGTATAGTGTTTTACCTAAGACGTGGAATAACTGAGTTATTTACCGTTAAAACTGAGTTGTTTGCTGTATGAATTTAACAGTTTTCACTTTGATAGCTTTAAATCTGTTATTTTGACAGTTATAGGGTGATTACACCAATTTGTAGCCCTTTTCTCGTTTCTCATTCTGTATAGTGTTTTTACCCAAAACGTCAAACAACTGAGTTATTTACTGTTAAAACTGTGTTGTTTGCTGTGAAGTTTGAATTTAACAGCTTTTACTTTTTAATAGCCCATAACTCTGTTATTTTGACAGTTACAGGGTGGTTCAATACACCAATTTGTAACCCTTGAAATTGTCTTTTCACCACCCTGTATAGTGTTTTTACCTAAAACGTCCAATAACTGAGTTATTTACTGTTAAAACTGAGTTGTTTGCTGTGAAGTTTGAATGTAACAGTTTTCACTTTGACAGCCCATAACTCTGTTATTTTGACAGTTACAGGGTGGTTCAATACACCAATTTGTAGCCCTTGAAATTCTCTTTTGGCCACCCTCTAAAGCGTTTTTACCGAAAACGTCGAATAACTGAGTTATTTACTGTTAAAACTGAGTTGTTTGCTGTGAAGTTTGAATGTAACAGTTTTCACTTAAATAGCCCATAACTCTGTTATTTTGACAGTTACAGGGTGTTTCAATATACCAATTTGTAGCCCTTGAAATTCTCTTTTGGCCACCCTGTAAAGCGTTTTCTACCGAAAACAGTTTTGACTGAATTTTACAGCTACTACTTTAACCTTCAATAACTCGGTTATGTTGACAGTTGCAAGGTAGTTTAATGTGTCGATTTAAAGAATGATTTCTCGACTTTCTGGTTTTTTTAATACTTTTTTTTTTTTTGGACACGAAAATTGGGTTTTTAACGATATGGCTGCTATAGGGTGTCAAAATTTTGCTGCAACTATGAAACATGCATATCTTTTAATAATGTAAATATGTGGGACATATTTGAATTATTCTAATTTACTGTTAAGTGTTTTTTATTTTTTTAATTTAAATTTAAAACAATAACAACTTTTTTTATGTATCTGAACTATAAAACAGAGTGGCTGATCTAACACAATTTTTCTAAATTAATCCAGCATATTTTTCCATTTATTTGACGATCAATTAATTATATAAGTCCTCATTAGAACTATTATCACTTATTTGATGTAGAATACGAAAACATTGTTTATAATTGTATTAGTTTTGTACGACCTAAAAACGCAATATTCTTGACCTTGCACATTGAAATTTAGCTTTGTATCCAGGCCTAGATAAACCTAATTTAAGAATTTCTATGTAATATTCAGCAAGTCAATTTGGATATGCTTCAAAACTGTTCGTCACTTGGGTGTCATCATCCAAATTGTAGGCTTGTTTTACAGAAAAATACAGTGGCGGCGTACCAGAGAAGGCAAAAGGAAGACTAACCCTACAAAAAATTGAGGAATATCTCGTAAATGAGTGGTTAGAATCGGTCAGGGGATTACAGTTTTTGGTACAAGTTACTTCAAAAAGATTTGAAGTACGTCAAAATGACAGATAACCTGATCGTTCAAAGTTAGGACTTCCAGAAAACATAAAAACCAAAAACATTCGTTGTTTAGAAGGTCGAAATTCCCTTAAAAGAAACCAGTAAACTGATGAAATTTAACGTAAAGTTTATAATTATTGTGAAACAAAATTGATCCTATTTTGCCTGCCAAATTAATTTTCCAAAATTTCTCAGCATTACAAATTTAAATTGAAAAAAGTCACTTTATCTTGGATGGTAACGTTATTCACCCTGTAATTCTGTCAGAATTGTACTCTTTCCATTAAGCGAGATATGGGGTGAAACACGTTAGTGTCACTTTGACAGCAAAACCAATTTTCAAAAATTTGTCAATCGGCTGTATGTATTTAGAGCATTGCTGACAGTTTTAGTGTTAACTAGAAACAAACAAAATGTTTTGTCACTAAGTATCACAATCGTCTGCGATTCATCCAAATTGTAACGAAAATTTCCATTAAAATGCTAAAAAGTTTTATGCCAATTTCGACCTTACGCACATCAAATTTTCTGTTTAAATAAAGCAAATTTTAGCACTGAAAAATATGTTTAAGTTTTCTTTTTTAAGAAGCAAAAAATAGATCTGACAGTACAAGAGTAGGGACTTTTTTTTTGATTATCTCGTAATGTGGAAATTTACAGGGTTTGGCCTAATTCACTTTGATTTACAAGAATTACAACTGAAATGACAATTAGGTATTTTGGTTTTATAGCTCCACGTTCTGACTGATGCACACTTTGACAGTTGTCACGTGACATCAAGACACTTTTTTTATTGAATTTTGACGTCACAACTGTCAAAAAAAGCTCATTAAGCTGTAAAGTCAATTTTCTGATTTACAACTACAGCAGAAATGACAAATACTTCGGTTTTATAGCTCCACGTTCTGTCTGAGGCAAGTTTTGCCAGTTGTCACGTGACATAAAGATACTTTTTGATTTAAATTTGACGTCACAACTGTAAAAAAAACCGCCCATGAAGCTGTAAAGTCAATTATCTGATTTACAACAATTACAGCAAAAATAACAATTATTTCGGTTTTATAGTTCCACGTTCTGACTGAGGCAAGTTTTGACAGTTGTTACGTGTCACAAATATACTTTTCGATTGAATTTTGACGTCACAACTGTCAAAAAGCCGCTCATGAAGCTGTAAAGTCAATTATCCAATTTACAACAATTACAGCAGCAATGACAATTATTCCAGTTTTATACCTCGCTTTCTGACTGAGGCAAGTTTTGACAGTTGTCACGTGACACTAAGATACTACTCGATTGAATTTTGACGTCACAACTGTCAAAAAACTGCTCATAAAACTGTAAAGTCAATTTTCTGATTTACAAGAATTACAGCAAAAATGACATTCATTTCGGTTTTATAGTTCCACGTTCTGACTGAGGCAAGTTTTGACAGTTGTTACGTGTCACAAATATACTTTTCGATTGAATTTTGACGTCACAACTGTCAAAAAGCCGCTCATGAAGCTGTAAAGTCAATTGTCCGATTTACAACAACTACAGCAGAAATGACAAGTATTTCGGTTTTATAGCTCCACGTTCTGACTGAGGCACACTTTGACAGTTGTCACGTGACATCAAGACACTTTTCGATTGAATTTTGACTTCACGACTGTCAAAAAACCGCTCATAAAGCTGTAAAGTCAATTTTCTGATTTACAAGAATTACAGCAAAAATGACATTCATTTCGGTTTTATAGCTCCACGTTCTGACTGAGGCAACTTTTGACAGTTGTCACGTAATACAAAGATACTTTTCGATTGAATTTTGACGTCACAACTGTCAAAAAACCGCTCATGAAACTATAAAGTCAATTTTCTTATTTACAACAATTACAGCAGAAATGAGAATTATGTCGGTTTTATAGCTCCACATTCTGACTGAGGCAAGTTTTGACAGTTGTCACGTGACATCAAGAGACTTTTTGGTTTAAATTTGACGTCACATCTGTCAAAAAACCAACCATAAAGCTGTAAAATCATTTTTCTGATTTACAAGAATTACAGCAGAAATGACAATTATTTCGGTTTTATAGCTCCACATTCTGACTGAGGCAAGTTTTGACAGTTGTCACGTGACACAAAGATACTTTTCGATTGAATTTTAACGTCATAACTGTCAAAAAACCAACCATAAAGCTGTAAAGTCAATTTTCTGATTTACAAGAATTACAGCAGAAATGACAATTATTTCGGTTTTATAGCTCCACGTTCTGACTGAAACAAGTTTCGACAATTGTCACGTGACATCAAGAGACTTTTCGATTGAATTTTGATGTCACAACTGTCAAAAAACCGCTCCTGAAGCTGTAAAGTCAAATTTCTGACTTACGAGAATTACAGCAGAAATTACAATTATTTAGGTTTTATAGCTCCACATTCTGACAGGCAAGTTTTGACAGTTGTCACGTGACATTAAGAGACTTTTCGATTGAATTTTGATGTCACAACTGTCAAAAAACCGCTCCTGAAGCTGTAAAGTCAAATTTCTGACTTACAAGAATTACAGCAGAAATTACAATTATTTCGGTTTTATAGCTCCACATTCTGACAGGCAAGTTTTGACAGTTGTCACGTGACATCAAGAGACTTTTTGGTTTAAATTTAACGTCACATCTGTCAAAAAACCAACCATAAAGCTGTAAAATCATTTTTTTTTTTACCAGAATTACAGCAGAAATGAAAACTATTTCGGTTTTATAGCTCCACGTTCTGACTGAGGCAAGTTTTGACAGTTGTCACGTGACACAAAGATACTTTTCGATTGAATTTTGACGTCACAACTGTCAAAAAACCGCTCATAAAACTGTAAAGTCAATTTTCTAATTTACAAGAATTACAGTTTTTGGACAAAAAATTAAAACTCAATTTTTTCCAAAAAATAGTTTTGCACCTTTTGCTTCTCATCCTTGTAACTCGGTTATTTTGACAGATACGTCAAAATGACTCATAAACCGTTTTGTGGCCAAGACTTTCAGCTTTCAGAACCATCAAAAAAATTAGTGTGTAGCGGTACAAATTACGCCGCTAGAGGGCGTCAAACTTGAAATGAATAGCGTTAGCCTTCCAGGCAAATTTCCTCCCGCGCCGCCTCTGTAAAAACATGTTTTAAGTTAAGATTAGTACGTATGGATGAGCTTTAATGTTTTCTATTCAACAGGACAACGTGTTGTAAACGAATATTCAAGATTACACAACCTGAACATGTACGATGGCGTGGAGCTGCGGCCTTCAACCCGTCAGTATGGATGATTAAAAGCTAATTAATTAACTAATCAAAATTAAATAATCTTTTTGCAAAAAATTTTTTTCCATCACAAATTCAGCTTCTTTCCAATCAATTGTTTTTACAAATTTCATTTCAGTGATCAAACTTTTTTTCTTTTACAATCTGCAGATATGAAGACTATGCAAGACAGAAGACTCAGCTACTCGGAGCAGCCAGCTTTCAAATCGGTTAATCTTCAGTTTAAGTGCAACTTACTACTATAAAATCACAGTTTTTGCTGCGCAGTTTTAGTATTCTTATAAGTTTATTTCATTTTTGCATCAACCAACAGAGTATTTTTTAAGTAATAAGGACAGTGCTAAAACCATCACAAACTTTTTGCATCAAGCTTAATTTAATGTAATTTTGTGAGTTGTGAAGATTATTTGGACTGTAGAAGAAAGAATAACATATTGGTGTGGTGATTTTTGGTAAGTATTTTAACTGTATAATGTGCCAGATTATTATTGATACAGCCAAAGTTATTGAATCCAGTTCTAGAGCATTACCAAACTATATAAAAAAAACTTTCCAAATATCTATATTCATTAGAAAAAAAGGATAATTACGATTGTGTTTGCGGGAATTTCCTTATTCGCTTAGAAAAATTGAAAATTTGGCAACGTTGCACTACTTCTTCGCATTGACAACCTATCCATTTGAAATTATCACTTTTTACCTTAAAACGAAAACTCCATAGTGCATAGCTCCGTTATTTGAAGAGTTACAGCAAAAAGTATGGACTAAGGAGTTGTAGACAATTTCATGGTCTACGATTTTGCTTCAAAGAATTTTTGCTCTAAAGTGCCATTTGAGGGAGTTACTCTCCGAAAACTGTTTGCATGCACTTAAGTCCCTTAGTTGCCCCAGCATTATCCCTGGGTTTTTGTTTAGTTGAGACTAATGTTGCCAGGTCTACCGTTAAAACGGTATATCTACTGTTTTTGGAGTTCTTATACCGTTCTCCTGTTTTTTGTATATATCCACCGTTTTTAATTACGTTAATGCTATTATGTTGGTTGTGAAATTTTTCATATACTTTTTCAGTTTATTGAATAGGAAATTTAATAAGGATTCTAAAAATGCACTTAAAAGAGCCATTTTCTTACTCCAAATTATTTTCTAAAACCACGTGATGTCTGTCACTATTGTCAAAATTTTACTAGAATTTTCAAGAATTACATTTTAACACAGTTTTCGAAACAAGACGATTTTCTGAGATTTAACAGTTATTTTGACAATTGTCACTTCATAGTTTAGCTAAATAGTCTTCTGAAATCATGTGACAACTGTCACTAACGTTAAAATTGTCAAACTGTGCTCTAAAGTGGCAAAAATCAGGATTTAAAAACGTTTTATTGCAGTATTTGAGATAAAACGACTTTTTGAGATTTATGACAGTTATTTTGCCAATTATCACGTGACCGTGTAACTAAATAGTGTTCTAAAATCATGTGACAACTGTCACTAACTTCAAAATTGTCAAACTGTGCTCTAAAGTGGCAAAAATCAGGATTTAAAAACGTTTTATTGCAGTATTTGAGATAAAACGACTTTTTGAGATTTATGACAGTTATTTTGCCAATTATCACGTGACCGTGTAACTAAATAGTGTTCTAGAATCACGTGACAACTGTCACTAACGTCAAAATTGTCAAACTGTGCTCTAAAGTGGCAAAAATCAGGATTTAAAAACGTTTTATTGCAGTATTTGAGATAAAACGACTTTTTGAGATTTATGACAGTTATTTTGCCAATTATCACGTGACCGTCTAACTAAATAGTGTTCTACAATCACGTGACAACTGTCACTAACGTGAAAACTGTCAAACCATGCTCAAAAGTCGCAAAAATCAGGGTTTAGAAACGTTTTCTTGCAGTATTTGATATAAAACGTGTTTCTGAGATTTATGACAGTTATTTTGATAATTGTCACGTTATAGTCTAGCTGAAGAGTCTTTTTAAATCACGTGACATCTGCCACTAACTTCAAAACTGTCAAACCATGCTCAAAAGTTGCAAAAATCAGGATTTAGAAACGTTTTCTTGCAGTATTTGATATAAAACGTGTTTCTGAGATTTATGACAGTTATTTTGATAATTGTCACGTTATAGTCTAGCTAAATAGTCTTTTAAAATCACGTGACAACTGTCACAAACGTCAAAACTGTCAAATCATGCTCAAAAGTTGCAAAAATCAGTGTTTAGAAACGTTTTCTTGCAGTATTCGATATAAAGAGAGTTTTTGAGATTTATGATTTTTGACAATGGTCACGTGACTGCCTAGCTATGAAGATGAATTTGTTTTGATCTTCCGTTTTTTGACTGATATTTTTACCGCTATTAAATATTTTGACTTGGCAACACTGATTGAAACAGAAAAACAACAAAATTTTCAATTTACACCCGTTTAACATGCTTATTTTAACAGATACGTCAAAATGACATATAACATAATTTGTAGTCCAGAGTACCAGCTTTCAGAAAATATAAAAATATCATGGTGTACCCGTGAGAATTACGCCGTTAGAGGGCGCCAAACTCAAACTTATATTATACGTAGAATGTTTATTGCTGCACTCATTTCGCTCTGCTTTTATAATAATAAATTGTAAACACATTATTTATTCGAACCTACTACACGTTAAGTGCAATTCAGTTTTGTAATCTACTTGAAAATTTTCAGAGGAGGGAAGAAAGTATTAAGTACTACTCTACAGTATTAATCTCTACTTATCACAAAAATATTTGCACCGGTTGTTTCAAAGCATTTTCAGGTGATTATCATTCAACAATTTATAATAAACTAGAAAACGCGCGTGTATTCTACTTAGTAACAATTTAAGCACGTGTCGTGTAATTTCATTGCCAAGCGCAAGGTCGACGCAGCCGTTAATCAAACGATGGAAGAAAGTTTTGATATCGATCTTAAACTGCATGTATGCTCGTTTTATGTGCATGGATTGCGACATTTTCAGCACTAATTCGTGTTGATTTTTCCGCACAAATTTTTCATTTAAACGAGACATAATTGGGGCGTTAAATATGACACGAAAGTGTCGAGTTTGCCAAAACTATTTTCTCACGACATGTGTTTGACCTTAAACTTGCCCGGCTTAGTAAAAATATGAACCCGGAATGACGTAATCTGTTTGCACTTTGTATACAAAACAACCTATTAAATGCGCAGGGAATGTCGATTAATGAGAAGCACATTTCGACGATAGGTCAGTGTTTGCAAATCATAGTATAATCGAATCAGGACCGTAACAATATTTTTGAGGTTATGTTTGCAAAATAATACCACTTCTCTGTAGAAAGTAATGATGAACATACAGGCAGGCGCAATAGTGTGAGAAAGGGGTAAGGGAAGTCGCCATATTGGTCAACCACTTTTAAGTGCAAAAAAAAATCGTAGTACAACCAAAGAAAACATTATTATTTTGACTCCACGTCAATGATCTATGAGCATGCCAACCGGAAATTTACGGCAGCCATATGCAACATCCACTTTTGTCATGATCATTACAAAGTCAGCTCAACAACAGGAAAACCTATGGATCAACGGAGAACCAATAGAGAAAGTTAGCAAATACAAATACTTAGGAACAACGGTTAATGAAGATAATGAGTACACCGAAGAAATTAAAGCAAGATTTGGACAGGCCAGAACCATCTTAATCTACACCTTAGAGTCAGAATATTGAGATGCTATGTTTTCTCGGTGTTGCTGTACGGGATGGAATCCTGGACGTTAAAGAAAGAGATAAGCGACCGACTGGAAGCATTCGAGATGTGGTCATATAGAAGGATCTTGAGAATAGGTTGGGTGGACATGGTAGCAAACGAGGAGGTACTGGGAAGAATGAGAAAAGAAAAGGAAATATTAAACACAATTAAAATAAAGAAGCTGCAATTTCTGGGCCATGTGATGAGGGGAGATAAATATGTATTGTTGCAGAACCTTATGCAGAGAAAGATACAGGGTAAAAGAAGCAGAGGAAGAAGACGTATCTCTTGGTTGAATAACCTGAGAGGATGGTATAACTGTAGTTCCACTGAGTTGTTTAGAGCTGCAGCATCAAAAGTGAGGATAGCCATGATGATTGCCAACCTTCTGAGAGGAGATGGCACTTAAAGAAGAAGAAGACGAATAGACAGAACCATATCCAAGTGGATGTGCCAAATGCTGACTACAAGAACCGCTGAAACAAACGTGAGTGGGAACAACTTTCAGATCAGCACAAATCGAGGATTGTCCACAAGGAGAGGTCCTATCCTAGACGAACTTCTCGGAATTCTTACCGGGAACGGAGTAACTTGTCTTGGCTATGCTGACGACATAGTCATTATGGCCAAAGACAAATTCGAAGGAACCCTCTGTGGTCTCGTAGAAAGGGAGCTAGAGACCACCAGAAGATGGTGTTTATCAGTGGGATTGAAAATCAACTCATTAATAACCACAGTGGTATCTTTCACCAGGAAAACAAGACTTCAGCACTTGAGAAATATCCGCCTCAATGACGAAAACTTAGAATTGCGGCAAGAGGTTAAGTATCTAGGACTTACCCTGGACTCAAAACTTATCTGGAACCGCCACGTAGATTGCCAGCAAGGCAAGTTCATCACTGATGGTGTGCAGGAACATTGCGGGAAAGACGTGGGTCATCATGATAGTGAGACCTATGATCACAGACGGTGCAGTAGTGTGGCACAGAAAAACCGAAGTTGCCACAACAAGGAAGACATTGAAGAAGGTGCAGATACTTGCATGTCTTTGCCTAACGGGAGCAATGAGATCGACCTCCCCACGACAGCACTAGAGGTAATTCTCGACCTCACACCGCTCCACATCATGGTGAGAAGAACTGCTTGGGGAGCATATCTCAGGTTGGATAAGGCGGGATTTAAAAGGAGAGCACACAGTGCAAGGGAATCACTGCCTACTGGCAGTGCACACCTCCCCAATCTCCCAACCGACGAAATCATCAGGAAGTTTAGTTTTCAAAAACAATTTCGAACGGAACTGAGCACCAAGAGAGATTGGAGCAGAGAATCCATTCAAACATTGGGAAAAAATACCATAATATGGTATACGGACGGATCTAAAACTCTCGAGGGGACTGGTGCAGGAGTCTACAGGCCTCTCACCAAATACTCCGAACCCATGGGCCAGTTCCCTTGCATTTTTCAAGCGGAAATTCACTGAATTTTCGAGATTAAAAACGACATTATCCGGATCACGTGACTGTTGTTGACTAATTTTAACTTAACTTTGCAGTGTTGCCAGCTCAGAATTTAAATTGCCACGTTCACGTGACGTGCTTTTGCAATTCCAGATTTCCAGAACTGTTTAAATATAATTTATAGACACTTCAAAGTTAAAGATGACAATATCCAGGTCACGTGACTGTGGTTGACAAGTTTTAACTTAATTTTACAGTGTTGCCAGCTGTGAATTTAAATTATTACCATCACGTGACGTGCCTTTACTACCTCAGCTTTCCCGTCTCCCTAAATGTAGTTTACAGACTTTTCGAGATTAAAGGCGACATTTTCCGAGTCACGTGACTGTTGTTGACAAATTTTAATTTAACTTTGCAGTGTTGCCAGCTCAGAATTTAAATTGTCACGATCACATGACGTGCTTTTACAATTCCAGATTTTCCATCTGTTTAAATGTAATTTATAGACATTTCAAAGTTAAAGATGACAATATCCGGGTCACGTGACCGTGGTTGACAAGTTTTAAGTTAACTTTACTGTGTTGTCAGATAGGAATTTAAATTGCCACGATCACGTGACGTACTTTCACATTCCCAGATTTTCCAACTGTTTAAATGTACTTTATAGACATTTTAATGTTAAAAATGACAATATCCGGGTCACGTGACCGTGGTTGACAAGTTTTAACTTAATTTTACAGTGTTGCCAGCTGTGAATTTAAATTATTCCAATCACGTGATGTGGCTTTACAACTTTAGCTTTAGCGACTGTTTAAATTTAATTTACAGACTTTTCGAGGTTGAGAAGGACAATTTCTGACATTTCTGGTTGACAAGTTTCAACTTTACAGTGTTGCCAACTTGGAGCATTTGCAATTCCAGCCGTTAATTACATTTAAACAGTTGGCAAAGACTCTTAACGACGACATTTCCCGGGTCACGTGACTGTTGTATAGAACAAGTTTCAACTTCACTTTACAGTGTTGCCAGCTGAGAATTTAAATTGCCACGATTGCGTGAGGTGCTTTTACAATTTCAGCTTTCGCGACTATTTGAATCTAATTTACAGCCTTTTCGAGGTTAAGACGACAATTTCCGGATCACGTTGTGACTATTGTTGACAAGTTTAAGTTAGGTTAGGTTCGTAGGATATAGGTATCAATTCGTACAATTTGGTAATAACATCACCGGAAATCATATTTAAACAAATTATACTTTATCTATGCTAAATAATATACAGGGTGGTCCAGTTTTAAATGTCACTAATTCACCAATCCATAGCCAATTAAAAAATAAGTTTACATTCATTATGTCATTTTCCTGAAAAGTGCTTCCTAAGGAAAATACAGTCCTTCAAATTTCTGTTTAAAAAATCGTTTTTTGTGTCATAACTGTCAGACCGTTGGAGCAATATTGATCAAATTTGGAACAAGCACTTTATTACACGTTATTACGGTCAAAGACCCAAAACTAACCCAACCCAACTTAAAAATTGTCTTGGAAACGGAAAATTCACTTAAGAAGTTTAAAAAATATTATTGTAGCCAGTTTTCATAATTTCCAGACAAACTAAAAGACTTTAGTTTTGAAAATTGAATTAGAAAAGATAAAAATTTCAGAAGCTTAAAAATTGTGTTTGTAACCAGTTTTCATGCAAATCGAGAGACTACAAATTGACTTGTAGACATAAAAACTACTTTTTCAAGAACTTGTTACTACAAATTCTTACATTTAAACCTTAAAAATTGACTTGAACCCCAAAATGTGACTGAACTAATGAAAAGTGACATCAGAAGCTTAAAATTTGCATTTGAAGTAAGTTTTCATAATTTGAAGACAAATTTCAATATTTTAGTCTTGAAAATAGTCTTAGATGCAGGACATTTGCATTAGATTCATGAAAATTGTCTTGAAAACGAACTTTTCGTGCTTTTTACTTTGCTTTTCAGTTTCTTCGAATTTTGGACTATTTTTAGTGCTTCAAAACTGCTTTCAGCTTGGAAAATCGAGTTTTACGACTATCTTCACCAAGTTATTGACATAGCAAATTTAAAAAACAATTTTTACATTCTTCATAGACTTAAAATGGCATTCGAAGCTTTGTCACTATTAAATCGACTTCTAGACACCTCAGTGCTAAAAATTCGCGTATTTCTTAATAAACTAGACTGTTTTTAGTGTTTTAAGGCTGTTTTCAGTGCCTCAAAGCGAGTTTCAAGACTATCTGTACAAAGTTTTTGTCTTATCAGGCCTAAAAGCCAGTGTGTCCACTGACCATAGTCTTGAAAATGTTATTTCAAGCTTCTTCACTATTAAATTGACTTCTACACTCATAGGTGCAATAAATTGTAGCATCTCTAAGAAATTCAGACTGTTTTTAGTGCTTTTTAAGACTGAAAAATCGAGTCAAGTTTCTTCAGTAATAAAAGTGAAAAATTTTGGTACCAAATGCTACAATAATAGTCTTGAGAACTAATTTTTAAAAATAAAATAGTCCGAAAATATAATTTACTTCTAGACTTGTTGTCCAGTCCAGAAAATTCAGTTGTACACCAATTAAAGTCTTGAAAATATACTTTTGGACTCTCTTTAGTCCTAGTAAAGTCAGTTCTAGCATTAAAAGTCAACTTTTATACTATTTTTAGTAGTAAAAAATGAGTTTCATGCACAATACAATCTTTGTCTTGATTTCCGGACTTTTTTTAGTTCTTGAATGCCAGTTTCAGACACTCAACCAGGATGGCAGTCTGAGAAAGCGAATCATAAGACCATTCCTAGTAGTAAAAAGCAAGTTTTTAGACTATTCAGTACAAATTTGGACTTTCACAAGTCTTGAATGTTAAGTTTTAAAATGTAAAACGATTTTTTAAATTGAAATTTGGAGGACTGTATCTTCCTTAGGAAACCTTTTTCAGAAAAATGACACAATGCAAGTCAACTTATTTTTTGATTAGCTATCAAATGGTGAATTATTGACACTTAATACTGGACCACCCTGTATAAAGTATAACCTGATTTGCCATACTCCAAACTATTGTTTTAATATTAATTCACATACGACCACACAAACGGTTTAAGTATGAAATAAAAGCGAAAGGTAAAATATCAATTCTAATTGACTAGGTGTGCGATTTTGATAAAAACTTGCCATAAAGTAACGATTATATGGCTATGGACAACATGAACGACTTCTCCAATCCTTAGTATTGTTGGGTGTATTTAGACAGGCTGTGGGTGACCAATATTAGTCTAACAATGTTGTATTTTATGTTATTATATTGCATTACATATCTTGCGTATTAACATTTTAGCATTTTTAACTACTTATGTAAATTACAATAGTTGTTACTAAAGCGCAGAAAAATATTTTTGTAAAAGGACACTTTAAGCTTGAGTGAAGCGAAGCTCTGTTATTTGAGGAGCTATCAGAAAGTGTTAACATAGAAAGTTGTAGCAAATTTCATGGTCTATAAAATTGTATTCAAACGTTGCCATCCTTAAAGGCCTCCTCAAAGAGTTACAAGCCAAAAAGTGACAGAATGCACCAAAGTGTTATCTTTCAACTAGTTGAGTTATTTAAGGAGCTATCAAAAAGTGTTCATATAGAAAGTTGTAGCCAATTGTATGTTCTATATAGAGTTGATGATGTTTTGTTAAACTTATATACAAGGTTGATTATCTTCAAAAATTTTAAATTTTGTACCCGTATAACCAAAATCATCTAACAAGATCACCAACCACATTCCTTCACGTGCACATTCTGAAAGAGCAACATATTCTGCCTCGGTGGAAGATATAGCAACTGTGCTCTGCTTCCTAGTAGTCCAAGAAACTAAAGATCCAAAAATTTGAACTAAGAAACCAGAAGTTGATTTTCTGTCACCAGCCCAAACAGAATCACCATAAGCAATCAAAACATTATCTATATTCTTGGGATAAAATAATTCCAAGTCTGTTGTACCTCTGAGGTACCTGAGTATCCTTTTGAGATTTTGCCAAAGTTTCTCTGTTGGACAGCTTTAACAAGTTCATGATCAACAGCCTCTCGCCAAACTGCAAAGTCATCTCTTGTTTTAGCTTCCTCTAGACCTCTTCGACAAATGAATTAATATTTAATGCAGCATGATAATCTTCATAATCTTGTAGATAAGTTCTCATTTTCCTTACTCTATGTTGGTTTTTGTCTTGTTCTTCATTATTTTCATATTTTTCTTCCCTATCAATAATCTCATCAGTTTTTCCTTCCTCTTGTTCCTGTGTTTGTTTCTCCATATTGTCAATCATACTCACATCTTCTATGTTTATATCAATAATTGTTTCTTCTTGCCTTGCTTCTTGTAAATCAATAATTCTTTTACTTTCATCAAACACTACATCCCTACCAAATTCCACTTTTTCTGTTTCAATATTTCACAGTCTATAGCCATTATGAGTGTAGCCTATCATAATGCAAACTGTCCCTCTAGGATCTAACTTGCTTTCCTGCTTTTGTCTTGGTATGTGTTTGTAAACTACACTTCCAGAAATTCTTAAATTTGCTAAATTTGGTTTTCTGCTGTAGAAAATTTCTGCAGGTGTTATTCCATTCCCTAAAGCTGCTGTAGGACTTCTATTTGTCAGGTAAACTCTCTGCTTTCCCATTGAGCTGTGGTGTGTAAGGTATGGTGGCATTAATTTGTATACCTTTTGACCTACAAAAATTAGTGAAATCCTTGGAAAAATATTCCTTTCCATTATCACAACAAAGAGAAGCAGTTCTAGTGTTAAGTTTAGCAGAAACATCATTAACAAATTGCTTCTAGCAGTCAAAAACCTCACGTTTATGTTTAATTAGATATACAATACAAATATGTGAAAAATCATCTAAAAAGGTGACAAAATAACGTTTGTTTATTCAATGTTAATGCTGAACATTGACAATTGGTTGTTTCAAACTTCTTTAACTTGAATGTCAATTCATATAAACTATTAATTCTGTTCCCAATGGTAATGTTCTGCATTCCTTTATTAATAAACACTTTCTCTGCTTTAAACAATACATCAAATCCAGATCTTTCAAATTTTTGTACTGAAATCTGGCACAAATCAAAACATCTTTTAATGTTAAATCTACATAACCATCAGTTTCACTTTTTAACATTCCTTCAATATTTCCTAGCTCTGTGGCAAAAACTACGACTCTATTCTTAGCAATATTAAGTGGTTTGTCTAACTTACGGCTTTCTTTGAAATAGTTTGCTACTTTAAAACCATGTGATCAGTTGCTCCAGAATCCAAGTACCATTTAACATTCCCTAGAGCAGCTTCTTCACTGGTCAGCATGCATGCAGAGGTCAGGAATTGCAAAACCATCCTCCTCTTCTTGGTCCTGGTCAACTCACACGCACACTCAACAACTTGGTCCAGTTTTTCCAGCAATTTGACCTTTTATGTCCAGCCTTCCCACAGTTATAACAGTTGAATTTAAAGTGTTGTCTCTGACCCATATTTTGACCATTCCTTTCAGTCCAACTATGCCCTCTCTTCATATAATTGCCATGAGGTTTTCCTGATCCCTTTCCCTGAGTATTTAAAACTGAACTTGAATTTGTATTCACATAACTTTCATTTTGATTCATTCTCTTGACTTCCTGATCGAACAATCTCCCTTTAACAAACTCTAATGTGAGTTTGTTTGGTTCCAAAGTTTCAAGGGCTGTAACAAGTGGATCATAATATTTAGGCAACGTCAACAAAAGATGGCAAACAATGTCAGTTTCTTATAATTTGGCACCCACTGACTTCAATTCACGAATAGTCTCCTCAAACGTCACAAAATGAGTTTCCAACAAGTCACCTTGAGATAGTTTCATTGATAATAGCTTTTTCCTCAAAAATAATTGAAATCCTTTGAGCTGAAACACAGCTTCCAAAACCTTCCGTATTCCATAAGCAGTTTTCTTGTCCCTGACATATTCCAAGTAGGAGTTGGCAATTCACTGTATTAATATGGCCTTGCACTTCTTAGCCTGTCTCTGTAATTCTTCATTTGGATTCATTTCCTCATTTTCTATGCATTTCTTGACATCCTTCTAGTGGTCATAGTCCTTTCCACAAAATTGTGATATGCCCAACTTTTCCAGGGCTAACTTTTCTCCTGATACAGCCATTTTTAATGAATCCCACACTTCCAGGAACAACTACATGACTGGGCCTATAACTTGTAGAAATTGGGCTTAAAGGACTGATACTACACTTTAACTTTTACCACTTTTATATTCAAAAACAATCTAAAAAAACAAGATAAACAGAATAATAACAAAGGAATATCCTAACAACTAGCATCTGACTGACAAACAGACCGACACAAGGTTAAGTTTTACTTCTAAACTTAACTAGAGATGTGCAAACTTAAAGGGAAATGATTGCTAATTTCAACACTACTCTACAAGATTACATTTTAGTTGGTGTTTTCACTTCAAAATAAATAAGGTTTGTTTTCGCTTGAGGTAAAAACCATTTACAACGACAAAATCCATTAAAACGCTCGTTTGTTGGAAGCAAAAATCGACCTTATTTACGTCAACTGTGTTGCCCTAAAACGATTTTGTTTCTAAAGGAAAATCAAAGTTTCTGTTTTTTACTGTTACTACCGAAAAAGACAGAAAGTGTCTTTAAACTGGAGCAATTTTCAGCTTAGTTTTCATATAGTAAATAAGGTTTGTTTTCGCTTGAGGTAAAAACCATTTACAACGAAAAAACCCATTAGAACTCTCGTGTGTTTCAAGCAATAATCGACTTTATTTACCTCTACTGTGTTCCCCAAAAAACTATTTAGTTTCTAAAGGAAAATTACAATTTCTGTCTTGCTTTACTGCTGTTATAAAGAGAGACAGAAAAAGTGCAACAAAACAATTATTTGACCAGCAGCATTTGTAAATGTAATGTAAAATAACAAATTTATTTGAAAATTTTGAAAAAATGGATAATCTGAATTTTGTACTAATGGGTTTCCATTTGAAAAAACAAACTAATCAAATTTTCTTAACTTACTATTTAGATACGCCGTATACATAAAACACACATTACATACATACAAATTTGAGACACTCTGTACCAATGTAAAGAGGCCTTTTCATCCAGAAAACCTTCTTTAGGTTTCTAAAGTAAGCCAACTTCAGAAAAAATTAAAATATATTTTAGTACAACATTGTAGCCTTAAGTAATTGAAAACGGAACTAGATTCAATCGTTTAAAGGCTTAACAGCCACTTTATGCAAGAACTGCTAGTAATAAATATTAAATAAGAATAAATTAGTATACGGAATAAACTAGTTGTACTAGCATTATCATTTTGCAATAAATCAACCTGTGATTACTATTAGTTGGCAAACATATATGCAAACTGATTTACTTCTTGTAAACTGAAATCTTTCAACACATTATTCAGACATAACTTGTTGCATTTTAGGTGTAAAGTTGGGTTATATTGTAAGATTTTTACGATTTAAATTAAACCCATCAGATCTGTAGTCCCCTGATACCCAAATTAATCAAAGTTACTTGATTGATACAGCACATTATTAATTATAACTTTGGCAACAATGCACTGTTACTGCACGTTACGGAATTGAAAAGAGTCTCTAATTACGTCACGGGGGGATCGTGCCAGGCTCATTTTAACATTTTATTTAATCCGTTCATGAAAGTACTAGCAATTTAATATTGAAAAGCAAAACTTAATAGCACATTTGTAAGGGATAAACTGTATTAGGTTGTCTGTATTAAATTACAATTGTCTCAACTTTAACATTAATAGATTCTGATTAATAACTACTATTTTTCTACCGTTTAATAAAACAACCTAATAGCGGATTAAGTCACACCCAAGAATAATTATTGAATTATTAATTAGACAGGTAAAATGTTCTCTATTGCTTACAATATTGTTTAGACATGATTATTTTATCTGTATTAGTAACAACATTATTACGCTATTTCTATAATTGTATGACACAAGTTGCCAAGATGAAAAATTGCAATTTTAAGTACTTTTTTGAAGTTATTTAAGAAGTTATTTCAGGAAAACTTTGAAAAGCTATAGATACAGAAGATTTTTATTTTAAATTGTATTTATTCTTTAATTTTCGCACAATGCACCAAAGTGCTATTTTTCCACTAGTTTGATTTTTCAAGTGAGCTTTGTTGGTTTATTTAATAAGCTATCAAAAAGTGTTAATAAAGAAAGTTGTAGCAAATTTTATGCTCTACAAGTTTACATATATAAGTGCTTTCATCCTTAAAGGCTTTCTCAACTGGTTACAGGCCAAAAAGTGACAGAATGCACCAAAGTGCTATGCTTCAACTAGTTTAATTTTTCAAGTGTAGCTTCGTTATTTGAGGAGTTTTCAAAGAGTGTTAATAAAGAAAGTTGTAGCAAATTTCCTGCTCTACAAGTTTACATTTCAGTGCTTTCATCCTTAAAGGCTTTCTCAACTGGTTACAGGCCAAAAAGTGACAAAATGCTATGCTTCAACTAGTTTAATTTTTCAAGTGTAGCTTCGTTATTTGAGGAGTTTTCAAAAAGTGTTAATGAAGAAAGTTGTAGCAAATTTCCTGCTCTACAAGTTTATATTTAAGTGCTTTCATCCTTAAAGGCTTTCTCAACTGGTTACAGGCCAAAGAGTGACAAAATACACCAAAGTGCTATGCTTCAACTAGTTTAATTTTTCAAGTGTAGCTTCGTTATTTGAGGAGTTTTCAAAAAGTGTTAATAAAGAAAGTTGTAGAAAATTTCCTGCTCTACAAGTTTACATTTCAGTGCTTTCATCCTTAAAGGCTTTCTCAACTGGTTACAGGCCAAAAAGTGTCAAAATGCACCAAAGTGCTATGCTTCAACTAGTTTAACTTTTCAAGTGTAGCTTTGTTATTTGAGGAGTTTTCAAAAAGTGTTAATAAAGAAAGTTGTAGCAAATTTTATGCTCTACAAGATTACATTTCAGCTTTGGGCTACCAATCAGTGTATGTGACATTTTGACGTGTCTGTCAAAATAACCGAGTTAAAAAACGTTGTACCGGTTATACAGTGTCAACGCCCTCTAGTGACGTAATTTTTATCGGATACACCATTTATTACGTTTTATAAAAGCTGAAACTTTGGGCTATCATTTAGTTTATGTGTTATTTTGACGTAATTGTCAAAATAATCGAGTTAGACAAAAAGAAATACGAGGTACTTAGGCACAGAAAACTATCTAGTTATGGTTATATAGGTTTGACGCCCTCTAGTGGCGTAATTTTAACGGTTACACCATAACATTTTTACGTTTTATAAAAGCGGAAACTTTGGGCTACCAATCAGTTTATGTGTCATTTTGACGTATCTGTCAAAATAACCGAGTCAGACAAGAAGAAGTACAAGATGTGTACTGAAAACTACCTAGTTGTAATGGCGTAATTCTAACGATTACATCAAACTATTTTGACGGATTTTAAAAGCTGTCTCTTAGGGTTACCAATTAGTGTAGGTGTCATTTTGACAGATCTGTCAAAATAATCGACTTAGACAAGTTGAAAGCACAAGTTGAAAACACAAAACGAGAGAGTTGTACAAATCAAAATTGTAGTATTTAACCACCCTGCAAGTTTCAACTTAATATTTTCTCGAATTTTTCAGAAAAACCCTCTTCTCTGCTCATCCAGCCCTCTCACAAATTGTCAAAAACAGCTCCACGTATGGAATTCCTAGAAACTGACTGACCTGTCCTACACCATAAAATTTACGATCCCAAAATAATGGGGTCTTGTTGAGTCAAAATATACGAAAGCAGACCGACACAGCTTAAAACGATGATTTTATTATCCCGTATCGATTGGCAGTAAATATTTTGCTTCAAAAGAGTTTAAGACGTTTTGGTCCTATAGCTTTAGGTTTAATATAACGTTTACGACGTTGTATTCATGAATAGCCCCTGCACATAACCATATTTTGATGTCTAATTTTACTGTACAATGCATCATTTAAAGTTTATGAAGGATTAAGATCCTTTTGAAAGACGGACATAAACTAGAGACAAAGTTAATGTATGATAAATCATGTCATGTTGTTTTATTGTCAGTTATCCTCTGTATGACTTCTTGTTGTTGTTTTATTTTTATGATCAATGCAGAATGCAATCATTCGTGTGAAGAAAAATAATACAAAACAAAACAAATTTACTTGAACTTGAATTCACACACTTTGTGGAAACTCAATTCAAACATCAGTATGTTAGGTTAGAGAAACTTGTAGTGTAGTTTCTCTTTATGGCTCATCGTTCGCAGCTGCAAAGTCAGGTCAATAGGTGGAATACCCGTTATGACCTGCAGTGCCTCCAACGATACTGTGCGGTATGAAGATGCAACTCTGATGAGAGCCTTCCTCTGTGTGCTTTCCAGGATTGTCTTGTATTTGCTCGTCGAAACTATGCCTCCCCACAAGCCTTACAGCAGTAACCTTTTCTTGCTTTCTGGTCATCAACCACCATGTTTGGCCAAACTTCATGCTAGCTCCTATATGACAGCCCAAGTATTTAGCCCCAGTAGTGCAACCAAAGCTAACTGACAGGCCTGATCTTTAGCACTAGGAAATCCGTCTTGTTCAACGCCAGCTCCAGGTGGTTGTCGGTCATCCATGAGTAAATCATCCGAACTGTGGTGTCGATCTTTTGTCCTAGTTTATACTTGCCAACAGCATTGATCACCGTTACCAAGTCGTCCGCATATCCGATGGCTACTACCCCTTCTGGAAATGGAAATTTGAGTAAGAAATCGTACAGGATATGTCCAAGAACAGATTCTGCGGTATGCCCGCCGATATGTTGTGCCTGATGTTTCTGTCTTCCACCACCCTGTCGGTAAGTAGTCCACTACAAGGTTGATTAGGTATCGGGGTGTTTGTCTGTTTTCCATGGCATTTATGATACCTACATCAAGTACTTCAGAAACAGATGAACAAACGTCAGTCAATCCTAAAATAACACAAAAAGGGTTATTTGGAAAATTTCTCCTGTATGGAGGACAACGGAGAATATGAAACCTCATTAGATCGCAGAAAAAAAACATTTAACGAACAATTTGTTTTGTCCCAATTTTGGAATTTTAGCCAAGAGATGATAGTTAATCAAAAAAATTGATGACACCAGACAATACTAAAGGGCGAAGGACCAGTGGATGTCAGACTTCTTCTTCTTCTTCTTATTCAGATTCAAAATCTCGCGATCTGTTAGTTTTGCAGGTTTCTCTGGATCAATTCTTGGGAGGTGGACTGCCAGCTGTCCTTCCATCTCTTAGGTGGTCTTCCGGGTGTCCTATTGGTTTCCCTTCAAGGGCGATGCGTGGCAGTCTTCCCTCTTCCATTCTTCTCACGTGAGCGTATCAACATCTTTTTCTTTGTCTCCCCCATCTTACGATGTTTTGCACCCCACATTGTTCCCTATTGTCAGTGTTGTCCTAATTCGGTCTATTCTTGTTTTTCCCATTATAGTACTGAGCGTCTTCATTTCGGCTACTCGAAGCATTCTTTTCGTTTTGTTGGTTTCTTCTATGATTTTGTCCTGAACTACCAGCTTATATTACGGGATCTTTAGCAAAGGTTATGCTTTTCGTTTTTTCTATAGATATGGTCATGTTCATCGCTTGGCTGACCTGGCAGAATTGGTGGAGTGGTCTCTGTAGATCGTCCTTCGTTTCCACGAAAATAGCTGCATCATCGGCGTAGCATACCATGCTGATTCTTTTATTCTGTCCCATTCGGTATCCCATATTTAGTGATGATACTTCCTCTATAATTCTGTCCATTAAGAGATTGAACAGAAATGGCTAAGGCTGTCACCTTATCTGATGCCTCCTGGTGTCGGTATCTCTTCCGTATAAGTGTCTCCTTTAGTCATGTTGTTCATATTGAGCCTGCGGACTGCTCTTGCTATGGTATCTGGCGTTTCTTTCGCTATCAGTATATTTATGATGTCGGGGAGGCACACCCTATCAAATGCCTTGGTCAAATCGATGAATCAGACATATGCTGGTGTATTAAATTCGATTGATTTTTCTTTTAGTTGTTTGATAACGAATATGGCGTCGGTCGAGGATCTGTTTCGTCTGAAGCATTGTTCTTCCCTGTTTGTTATTTGTGTTTCAAGTCTTTCCTTCTGAATGCCGGTAGTTGTGTGAGTGCGTCTTCTGTCCTTTCTTGAATATGGGAATAGTTATACTTTTGTGCCATTCTGTAGGTATTTCCGATGTTTCTAAAATTTTGTTGTAGAGGATTTTTAGATGTTTTCCTAGTTCAGGTCCGGCATATTTCAGAAGTTCGTTTGGGATGAGGTCTGTCCCGGGAGCTTTTCTGTTTTTAAATTTTTTGATTTTTGCCATTACCTCTTCTTCGTTCAGTGTTATTTGATGGTTTGTCTCGTAGTTTTCGATGCTTATGGCTTCTTCGGTGTTCCTGAAAGTATTTTTCCCATACATCTTTGGTGACTCCTTTTGTTTGCACAAACTCATTTATTGGCTTTTTCCTGTTCTGGAGCATCTTCCAGAATTTCTTCTGGGCTCCATATTGGTCGTGATCCATATCGCTTGTAAATTTTGCCCAGTAATCTCGGTTTATGGCTTTAATATTAAGCTTTTCGATGGTTGCTGTAGGGTTTTTGATCCAGTGGGGTATTTCCATGTTCATTTTCACAGTAGTAGGTTGTGACATGTCATGCTTCTTAGCTTGAATTGCTTTCTCCATGGCTTCCCATTAAAGATCAATATTATTGGCATTTCCTTCGGGTATTACACAGGAGTGGAGGTCAATCTCTCTTTATCATTTTTAAGCAGTTGCAGGTCTTATTTTAATTGTCTTTTCTACATTACTCACGGGTTTGGCAATGGGTGTTATTATCTATTCAAAACTAGTAAATAATAAGCATGTTATTAAACAGAGTAGTCTATTCCATAAACATATTACATAACAAACAAAAGTCTTTGGTAACATGACTCGGAATTGGTGTTACGCAATATTATAATGACATCTAACACCATCATTCTCGTTAAAAAAAATTCTTGTTATAGGTTCATGGAAGCTTTATGGACGAAACGTGCCATTCAGCCGGTAATTTGAAAATGTATTAAATTTACACAAAATACAAACAAAATGTATGAAACATTATCCGGGCGTTGAATACGACGTTGCCAGCACGTAACGACTTTAGGGACATTATACGACCAATATTGTTCGCTGGTAGTATTTCTGCAATGGCACGCATATGTACACACTAAAAATATTATAACCTATGCATTTATGACGACCGTAAATAACCGTTTAACGATTTTGTGCAGTTGTTTGAAAGGAGCACTATTTTACTGTTGTTCTTATGCCAGTCTACGACAAATACATCTCGGTTTTGTTTTTGTCCACTTTCCTTTCGTATTGTATTGTCAGGTTTTGCTAAACTTGTTCAAGCATGCAGTGGCGGATTGGAAAACGACTGTTCAGTAAATCAACTTGTTGTGATGGGTCTTAACTTACCATTGCTTAACTCTAGAAGGTTGAGCCAAAGTTCAAGACTTCTGGGGCCTAATTCTTGAACGTCGAGAGTAGAATTACCGATAGAAGTGTTGATAGAATGTGACAGAACTGGTTGACAAAAACAGGTTTCTGTCAAATTATGTGTTCCGTTCTCTTGGTAACTCCACTCGATTCAAGAATCTAGGGCCTGGTGTCTTCCCAACCAATAAATCAAACGATTTTTTAAAGAATCATACATAACTATGTCAACATTTTTAGAACCTTCGGTTATATCATTTTAGTCTACTTTCCAAAGAATTCCAAAAATCTGCTTAAAACAGTCATTTTCTCACTCCAAGTGAGTTTAACAAGCGATTTTGTCCTTGACTGTTCTTTCAAACTGTGTTTCTGGCAGTTCAAATTTTGACACCGCTTTTCTTCCTGACTACAAAATCTTGTTGTGTTTTCCAGGTTGTTGAATAGGAAATTTAATGGGGATTCCAAAAATGTGCTTTAAACAGTAATTTTCTCACTCCAAGTGAGTTTAACAAGCAATCTTGTCCTTGACTGTTCTTTCAAACTGTGTTTCTGGCAGTTCAAATTTTGACACCGCTTTTCTCCCTGACTGTACTAAACTGTTTAGTGTTTTTCGGGTTATTGGATAGGAAATTTAATGAGGATTCCAGAAATGTGCTAAAAACAGTCATTTTCTCACTCCAAGTGAGTTTAAGAAGCGATTTTGTCCTTGACTGTTCTTGCAAACTGTGTTTCTGGCAGTTCAAATTTTGACACCGCTTTTCTCCCTGACTGTACCAAACTGTTTAGTGTTTTTTAGGTTGTTGAATAGGAACTTTAATGGGGATTCCAAAAATGTGCTTTAAACATTAATTTTCTCACTCCAAGTGAGTTTAACAAGCAATTTTGTTTTTGACTGTTCTTTCAAACTTTATTTCTGGCAGTTCAAATTTTGACACCGCTTTTCTCTCTGACAGTAGCATATCTTGTTATGTTTTTTTATGTTATTGGTTAGGAAATTTAATGAGGATTCCAAAAATGTACTTAAAACTGTAATTTTCTAACACCAAGTGAGTTTTACAGGCGATTTTTTCTTTGACTGTTTTTTCAAACTGTATTTCTGACAGTTCAAATTTTGACACCGCTTTTCTCCCTGACTCAACCAAATCTTGTTGTGTTTTTTCAGGTTATTGGATAGGAAATTTAATGAGGATTCCAGAAATGTGCTAAAAACAGTCATTTTCTCACTCCAAGTGAGTTTAAGAAGCGATTTTGTCCTTGACTGTTCTTTCAAACTGTGTTTCTGGCAGTTCAAATTTTGACACCGCTTTTCTCCCTGACTGTACCAAACTGTTTAGTGTTTTTTAGGTTGTTGAATAGGAAATTTAATGGGGATTCCAAAAATGTGCTTTAAACATTAATTTTCTCACTCCAAGTGAGTTTAACAAGCGATTTTGTCCTTGACTGTTCTTTCAAACTGTGTTTCTGGCAGTTAAAATTTTGACACCGCTTTTCTTCCTGACTGTACCACACTGTTTAGTGTTTTTCAGGTTGTTGAATAGGAAATTTAATGGGGATTCCAAAAATGTGCTTAAAACAGTCATTTTCCCACTCCAAGTGAGTTTAACAAGCGATTTTGTCATTGACTGTTCTTTCAAACTGTGTTTCTGGCAGTTCAAATTTTGACACCGCTTTTCTTCCTGACTACAAAATCTTGTTGTGTTTTCCAGGTTGTTGAATAGGAAATTTAATGGGGATTCCAAAAATGTGCTTAAAACAGTCATTTTCCCACTCCAAGTGAGTTTAACAAGCGATTTTGTCCTTGACTGTTCTTTCAAACTGTGTTTCTGGCAGTTCAAATTTTGACACCGCTTTTCTCCCTGACTGTACTAAACTGTTTAGTGTTTTTCGGGTTATTGGATAGGAAATTTAATGAGGATTCCAGAAATGTGCTAAAAACAGTCATTTTCTCACTCCAAGTGAGTTTAAGAAGCGATTTTGTCCTTGACTGTTCTTGCAAACTGTGTTTCTGGCAGTTCAAATTTTGACACCGCTTTTCTCCCTGACTGTACCAAACTGTTTAGTGTTTTTTAGGTTGTTGAATAGGAAATTTAATGGGGATTCCAAAAATGTGCTTTAAACATTAATTTTCTCACTCCAAGTGAGTTTAACAAGCAATTTTGTTTTTGACTGTTCTTTCAAACTTTATTTCTGGCAGTTCAAATTTTGACACCGCTTTTCTCTCTGACAGTAGCATATCTTGTTATGTTTTTTTATGTTATTGGTTAGGAAATTTAATGAGGATTCCAAAAATGTACTTAAAACTGTAATTTTCTAACACCAAGTGAGTTTTACAGGCGATTTTTTCTTTGACTGTTTTTTCAAACTGTATTTCTGACAGTTCAAATTTTGACGCTGCTTTTCTTCCTGACTGTACCATATCTTGTTGTGTTTTTTCAGGTTATTGGATAGAAAATTTAAGAAAGATTTCAAAAATGTGCTTAAATCGGTCATTTTATCACTCCAAGTGAGTTTTAGAGTCGATTGTATCTTTGACTGTTCTTGCAAACTGTGTTTCTGGCAGATCAAATTTTGACACCGCTTTTCTCCCTGACTACCATATTATTATGTTGTTGTGTTTTTTCAGGTTATTGGATAGGAAATTTAATGGGGTTTCCAAAAATGTACTTTAAACAGTCATTTTCTCACTCTAAGTGGGTTTGACAAGCAATAATGTCTCTGAGTGTCAAACTCTATTCAAAAGTTGCAAAAAATGGGGTTTAGAATTTTTTTTTGCAGTATTCGAAGCAAAACGTGTCTGAGATTTATGGTAGTTATTTAGACAGTGGTCACGTGACTGCCTAGCAAAATTATCCTCCAAAAACCACGTGATGTCTGTCACTTATGTCAAAACTCTCAAAATTTTCGAAAATTACAGTTTTCGAAACAAGACGTGATTCTGAGATTTATGACACTTATTTTGACATTTTTCAGCAAATTTGTGGTAAAAAGTAGTTTTTTAGTAAAAAAGTTGGAAGATTGGAACTAATTTTGTACAAAGAATCACTTTGTCAGAAAAGTTTTACTTGATTTATTCTACTATTGATAATCCAAAATATGTAAAATAATAAATAAAAAATCAAATCAACCTCTTATTCAGACTTTATTTTTTTACAGCCATGACAGGAAAATAGTATCTTTAAAGCAAATTTCAATTAGATCCATAAATTTACTGGTAAAATTGGTAAATTTTACTGTCACACTGAATTTTACTTTACTTTACCGCTCCAAGTTACCTTACGCCCATCATTACTTTTTAAAGTATTTTACAGCCGTGTGCCACCCTGTACAATACACTGACTGAACTAATCCAATATATGAAGTGTCTATCTGAAAATAAATACAAAATTTACTTTTTCTGATTTTGTTTGTTTGTTTGTAACCGCCAAACGGTTTTAAGGTGACATTGTTGTGAAAGGAGAAAATGTTATCTATTTACTACAGTTATTCATCGATAACCTTGCACTTCATTAACAGTGGCGTGCGCATCAGAATTTTTCAACGTTAGCCCTTACTAATTATTTATTTTTGCGTTAATTACATTATATTTTCTACATACAGCTCCAATATAAATATGCTAGAACAATCTATTATAAATTGTTCGGAATAAAAAACTTGATTTGAGGAAGATCAAAACCAAAAAAAATTACCGCACTGTAAGTACTCTTTGGAGCAAGAAAAATATGGAGCCAAATTTGACAGCCTTCACGTGACAGCGGTCTAAAAAAGGTTTACCTTGAACCGTTATTTTGAATTACGGCAAAGGAATCAGTTACATTTAAAGTTCGTACGTTTGGAGTATCTACTATAATTAAAAAATACTTTTGAACACGTTCAAGCTAACTGTTTCCATTTAAATTTGCAAAAAAGTTTACATGTGCAGCATTTGCGTAAATGTAAATGTTTTACCTTTTTTGATCATTAGAATCACTTTTTGGATACAAATACAACAAAATTGCGAAATATGTTTATTTATATGTTATCTCCCATTATAGTTTGCGCTCCGACCTTCACCAAATGACTTTGTAAATTCGCATTTGTAACAAAATTACACGAAACACACATTACGTACTATCTGTTGGCTGATGTATGCATTAATTGCATCTCAACACAGAAATTGTTGTGTGGGAAACGTATTAATAGTGCTAGACGAATACCTTGGCACTCGTAAACTGTCTGAGGTTGTGACTTTAATTCCTGCTTGGTGTTAGCATATTGATGGTAATTTAAGAAGGTGTGTCAATTAGGTAGCTAATATTTATGGAAAAAAAAATAAATTGTTCACTTAGTACGCCTCTGGAATTGTTATTTATTTGTTTATAGTAATAGACTGTAATGCTAAGCTCGCATGTGTGGAATTTCACAAGTTCACATACAGATTTTAACAAGTTAAAGCTTACTTTAGTAAAACAATTGGAATTTTATTTTTTTTGTCCATATTAATGAATTTAATGCTAAGTTCACATCCATTTAATGGATTTACAAAGTCAAGAAAGAGATAAAATAGTATATACATATACAAGATAGGATAGTTTGTGCCATTTTGAGGTATCTGTCAAAAGAACCGAAGAAGCACAAAAATCGACCAAGTTGTAACGGTTATTCAACTTTAACGCCCTCTAGTGGCAAAATTCTAATGGTTACACCCTAACACTTTTACGGTTTTTGAAAGCTACCTCTTTGGGCTACCAGCGTGTGACATTTTGACGTATCTGTCAAAAAGTTAGTTCATAAAGCCATAAAACTACAAAAGATACTTGAAAACAATGTAAATGAGTATAAATAAGCTGAATGAAACTGAAAACTAACCTCCATACTTCAGAATTGTCAGAATCATAACCATAAACTTATAAAACAATTTTTATACATTTTCTATAGAGTTTAACAAACTTCAGAGTTTTTTTTTATAGTTTCTTAGTTATTTTGAACTGGATTTTGACAAATGTGACTTGAAGCTGTCAATTTTGGACGCAGCTTGATCTGTCACAAGGCAACTGTCATCAAGCCTGTTCATAAAGCTACAAAACATACTTGAAAATAAATGAAATGAGTATAAATAAGCTGAATGGCACTTTATAGCTTTATGAACACAATTTTGACAGTTGTTAAGGTAATGACAGATCAAATGACAATCACAAACTAACTACCATACTTCACAACTGTCAGAATCATAACCATAAACTTATAAAACTATTTTTATATATTTTCTATAGAATTTAACAAACTTCAGGGTTTCTTTATAGTTTTTTGTCATTTTGGACTGGATTTTGACAAATGTGACATGTAGCTGTCAATTTTGGACGCAGTTTGATCTGTCACAAGGCAACTGTCATCAAGACTGTTCAAAAAGCTGTAACGCCTCCTTTACGTACCGGTCCTGGTACGGTTTTTGCCACACCTAGGGGTAGGTGCTTTGAAACTCGGGCGCCACCTTAGTTTTATTTGGAGAAGCGTAACTAAGGAACTCGCTTCGTATACCTGGGGAGCTTTTACACAGTCGAAGACAGAGTTCACGTTTATCTGTGAATGGATGAAGGGAGTGGGACAAAAATAAGGAAACACGGGGTAGTCAGCAAAATTAAACAAGTCGTGTTAACCATGAAAAATAACAAACATTCATATCCTTACTTAAAACTCTAGCACAAATGAACAAACAGAGAACAACACAGCCTCGTGTTCATATTAATAAACGGTACAGTCCGACCTGGAGATCCTAACTAAATCAATACGGTAACTTTGAAACGGAAAACAAACGGACAACATAACCTAGTGTTCAGAACGGGGAACGGTACGGAGAACTAAGACGGTTTCGAAACGGTAAACAGACGGTTACGGTATGCATGACAGATTCGGACGGTATGAAAACTGTGCTCTGGGGGTACAGACGGGGTCAGAGAATCGGTAACAGCTTTCAAACGGTCAGCCCTCGGAGTTGACCAGTTGGGGGCTAAAACGGCCGGAGCTGACAGTCCGAAGGAAACGGTTCGGAAATACCTAGGCGTTAGTGAGATTGTAGCCTCCGGAGTTGACCAGCAGTGTTATAACATCCTGTACTGGCGGTCCGAAGGAAACGATTCGGAAATACCTAGGCGATAGTGAGATTGTAGCCTCCGGAGTTGACCAGCAGTGTTATAACATCCGGTACTGGCAGTCCAGAGGAAACAACTCAAATCGCCGAGAGGTTTTCGGAGTCGTGGCCCTCGAAGTTAACCAGCAGTGTTATAACATCCTGTACTGGCGGTCCGAAGGAAACGATTCCGAAATACCTACACCTTCAAAGCTTGCCCCCAGGAACAATAAAATTTACCGTTCAACTGGCTGAAGCGTCGGTCGGTAGTCACTAGTCGATGGTCCGGAATGAACTGACTGCAGCGTCGGTTGGTTCGGTTCGATAAGAACTCCGGGATCAACTGAACTATGTAGCGCGCGGCGCATCACCTGTTTACCAGCTCGCGAGTCGCGACGGCGCGATGTTGCTTCGTTTACGCTACCGCGGCTGCGCGCTGAACCTTGATCGATCGCGGCGGTGCGTTCACCATTCTGTCGCGAAGACGCATTGTAACTTAAGCGTGTGAGGCTGCGCATTGTTTTCTTTAATCTAATTCTACATATTAACAAAAAATTAGTAACTTCGTTACAAAGCTACAAAACAGACTTGAAAAGAATTGAAATAAGCTGAATGCCACTTTATAGCTTTTTGAACACAATTTTGACAGTTGTTAAGGTAGTGACAGATCAAATGACAATCACAAACTAACCACCATACTGCACAACTGCTAGAATCATAATCATAACATGTAGCTGTCAATTTTGGATGCAGCTTGATCTGTCACAAGGCACCTGTCAAAAAGCCTGTTCATAAAGCTATAAAGCTACAAAACATACTTGAAAATAATTGAAATGAATATAAATAAGCTGAATGGCACTTTAGAGCTTTATGAACACAATTTTGACAGTTAAGGTAGTGACAGATCGAATGACAATGACAAACTAACCACCATACTTCACAACTGTCAGAATTATAACCATAAACTTATAAAACTATTTTTATATATTTTCTGAGTTTAACAAACTTCAGGGTTTCTTTATAGTTTTTTAGTCATTTTGGACTGGATTTTGACATATGTGACATGTAGCTGTCAATTTTGGACGCAGCTTGATCTGTCACAAGACAACTGTCAAAAAGCCTGTTCATAAAGCTATAAAGCTACAAAGCATACTTGAAAAGAATTGAAATGAGTATAAATAAGCTGAATGGCACTTTATAGCTTTATGAACACAATTTTGACAGTTGTTAAGGTAGTGACAGATCGAATGACAATCAAACTAACCACCATACTTCACAACTGTCAGAATCATAACCATAAACTTATAAAACTATTTTTATATATTTTCAGAGTTTAACAAACTTCAGGGTTTCTTTATAGTTTTTTAGTAATTTTGGACTGGATTTTGACAAATGTGACTTGAAGCTGTCAATTTTGGATGCAGCTTGATCTGTCACAAGACAACTGTCAAAAAGCCTGTTCATAAAGCTATAAAGCTACAAAGCATACTTGAAAAGAATTGAAATGAGTACAAATAATCTGAATGGCACTTTATAGCTTTTTGAACACAATTTTGACAGTTGTTAAGGTAGTGACAGATCGAATGACAATCTCAAACTAACCACCATACTTCACAACTGTCAGAACCAAATCCATAAACTTATAAAACTATTTTTATACATTTTCTATAGAGTTTAACAAACTTCAGGGTTTCTTTATAGTTTTTTTGTAATTTTGGACTGGATTTTGACAAATGTGACTTGAAGCTGTCAATTTTGGACGCAGCTTGATCTGTCACAAGGCAACTGTCATCAAGCTTGTTCATAAAGCTACAAAACATACTTGAAAATAAATGAAATAAGTATAAATAAGCTGAATGGGACTTTATAGCTTTATGAACACAATTTTGACAGTTGTTAAGGTAGTGACAGATCAAATGACAATCTCAAACTAACCACCATACTTCAAGACTGTCAGAATCATAATCATAAACTTATAAAACTATTTTTATATATTTTCTATAGAATTTAACAAACTTCAGGGTTTCTTTATAGTTTTTTAGTTATTTTGGACTGGATTTTGACAAATGTGACATGTAGCTGTCAATTTTGGACGCAGTTTGATCTGTCACAAGGCAACTGTCATCAAGCCTGTTCATAAAGCTACAAAACAGACTTGAAAAGAATTTAAATAAGCTGAATGGCACTTTATAGCTTTTTGAACACAATTTTGACAGTTGTTAAGGTAGTGACAGATCAAATGACAATCTTAAACTCACCACCATACTGCACAACTGCTAGAATCATAATCATAACATGTAGCTGTCAATTTTGGATGCAGCTTGATCTGTCACAATGCAACTGTCATCAAGCCTGTTCATAAAGCTATAAAGCTACAAAACATACTTGAAAACAATGTAAGTGAGTATACATAAGCTTAATGGCACTTTATAGCTTTATGAACACAATTTTGACAGTTGTTAAGGTAGTGACAGATCAAATGACAATCTTAAACTCACCACCATACTTCACAACTGTCAGAATTATAACCATAAACTTATAAAACTATTTTTATATATTTTCTGAGTTTAACAAACTTCAGGGTTTCTTTATAGATTTGTAGTCATTTTGGACTGGATTTTGACAAATGTGTCTTGAAGCTGTCAACTTTGGACGCAGCTTGATCTGTCACAAGGCAACTGTCATCAAGCCTTTTCATAAAGCTACAAAACAGACTTGAAAAGAATTGAAATAAGCTGAATGGCACTTTATAGCTTTTTGAACACAATTTTGACAGTTGTTAAGGTAGTGACAGATCAAATGACAATCACAAACTAACCACCATACTGCACAACTGCTAGAATCATAATCATAAACTTATAAAACTATCTTTATAGTTTTTTTGTCATTTTGGGCTGGATTTTGACAAATGTGACATGTAGCTGTCAATTTTGGACGCAGCTTGACCTGTCACAAACTTGCCAACTGTCAAAATTTCAATAATATGATTATAAATGTTTTCAGATAAACTTAGTCATAGACAGTGGTCGTAGAAAAAGTATAACATTGTCTTTAAGAAATAATGGCTGTACTAAAAAAATATATTAAACTTAGTGTTTTGTGAGATATTGAAACTGTATTAATATTGAATTTTTGTCCAAAAAAAAAATGATTTAAACACGTTTTTCTTCTGCAGCATTTATGGAAATCCGCGCCAAAGCAGCAGAAGAAGCAGCAGCCCGGTACACCAGTTACCAGATCCCGTACAGCGGTCTGTACACGTCTGCTGCGGCTGTAGCCGCCCTCTACACGCCATCCTTTTACTTGCCATCAATGACAGTTTACCCGCATACGGCCGCCACATCGATCATGCCGCCCACAGTGCCGCCCATTCCATGTTCGTCGCCGCCCTCACCTACCTCACCCCATAACTTAACTATGCCATTTCGACCGCGGAGTCGGTCAGGATAGATTTTGGGTGAGTGTCTGTTATTTTTTAATAAATATTGTACAGTTTTTTTTTTGTTTATTAATTAGTTTTATATTTGTTAAAATAATTGTACTGGTTTCATCAATTATTATTTCTGTATAATGTATTGTGATTTGTCAATATAAATTGGTAGTTTTTGAGTTAATTTGTTGCTTTAATGACAATGTTTAAAAAAGTTGGGTTTTTTAAACCGCCCCTAAATATACAGGGTAGTCCACTACGAACCGCAGCGATACTGCAATTTTTAGCCTAACTAGTCTATTTAAAATATTTTCTGAATAATGACACTTTGTCTTATACTTTTCCAGAACTCTTTGAAATTGCAAGACATCTCTAGGAGCATTTTGAAAGCTCTATAAACCTCTAAATGCTATTAAGAACATTCTAATATACGTCAGAGGCCTCTACAAGTGTCTTAAACATTCCCAGACTTGTTTTAAATTGTCAGACGTCTCTAGGACTGTTTTGAATGTGCCAAAGACCTCTAAATGCTACTGGGAACCTTCTGAAACGTTTCAGAGCACTTTACAACTGTCTTATACCTTCCCAGAACTCTTTGAAATTGCCAAAGACCTCTAGGAACATTTTGAAAGCTCTATAGACCTCTAAATGCTATTAAGAACCTTCTAATTTGTGTCAGAGGCCTCTACAAGTGTCTTAAACATTCTCAGACTTGTTGTAAATCGTCAGACGCCTCTAAGACTGTTTTGAATGTATCAAAGACCTCTAAATACTACTGGGAACTTTGTGAAAAGTTTCAGAGTTCTCTATAACTGTCTTATACTTTTCCAGATTTCTTTGAAATTGCCAGACATCTCTAGGAGCATTTTGAAAGCTCTATAAACCTCTAAATGCTATTAAGAACATTCTAATATACGTCAGAGGCATCTACAAGTGTCTTAAACATACCCAGACTTGTTTTAAATTGTCAGACGTCTCTAGGACTGTTTTGAATGTGCCAAAGACCTCTAAATGCTACTGGGAAGTTTCTGAAAAGTTTCAGAGCACTTTACAACTGTCTTATACCTTCCCAGAACTCTTTGAAATTGCCAAAGACCTCTAGGAACATTTTGAAAGCTCTATAGACCCCTAAATGCTATTAAGAACCTTCTAGTTTGTGTCAGAGGCCTCTACAAGTGTCTTAAACATTCTCAGACTTGTTGTAAATCGTCAGACGCCTCTAAGACTGTTTTGAATGTATCAAAGACCTCTAAATACTACTGGGAACTTTGTGAAAAGTTTCAGAGTCCTCTACAACTGTCTTATAGTTTCTCAGATCTCTCTGAAGTTGCCAGAGAAGACTATGCGCATTTTGAAAGCTCTATAGACCTCTAAATGCTATTAAGAACTTTCTAATTTGTGTCAGAGGGCTCTACAAGTGTCTTAAACATTCTCAGACTTGTTTTAAATTGTCAGACGCCTCTAGGATTGTTTTGAATGTGCCAAAGACCTCTAAATGCTACTGGGAACTTTCTGAAACGTTTCAGAGCACTTTACAACTGTCTTATACCTTCCCAGAACTCTTTGAAATTTCCAAAGACCTCTAGGAACATTTTGAAAGCTCTATAGACCTGTAAATGCTATTAAGAACCTTCTAGTTTGTGTCAGACGGCTCTACAAGTGTCTTAAACATTCTCAGACTTGGTTTAAATTGTCAGACGCCTCTAGGACTGTTTTGAATGTGCCAAAGACCTCTAAATGCTACTGGGAACTTTCTGAAGAGTTTCAGAGCACTCTACAACTGTCTTATACTTTTCCAGAACTCTCTGAAATTGTCAGAGACCTCTAGGAGCATTTTGAAAGCTCTATAGACCTCTAAATGCTATTAAGAACATTCTAATATGTGTCAGAGGCCTCCACAAGTGTCTTAAATATTCTCAGACTTGTTTAGAATTGTCAGACGCCTCTAGGACTGTTTTGAATGTGCCAAAGACCTCTAAATGCTACTGGGAACTTTCTGAAACGTTTCAGAGCACTTTACAACTGTCTTATACCTTCCCAGAACTCTTTGAAATTTCCAAAGACCTCTAGGAACATTTTGAAAGCTCTATAGACCTGTAAATGCTATTAAGAACCTTCTAGTTTGTGTCAGACGGCTCTACAAGTGTCTTAAACATTCTCAGACTTGTTTTAAATTGTCAGACGCCTCTAGGATTGTTTTGAATGTGCCAAAGACCTCTAAATGCTACTGGGAACTTTCTGAAACGTTTCAGAGCACTTTACAACTGTCTTATACCTTCCCAGAACTCTTTGAAATTTCCAAAGACCTCTAGGAACATTTTGAAAGCTCTATAGACCTGTAAATGCTATTAAGAACCTTCTAGTTTGTGTCAGACGGCTCTACAAGTGTCTTAAACATTCTCAGACTTGGTTTAAATTGTCAGACGCCTCTAGGACTGTTTTGAATGTGCCAAAGACCTCTAAATGCTACTGGGAACTTTCTGAAGAGTTTCAGAGCACTCTACAACTGTCTTATACTTTTCCAGAACTCTCTGAAATTGTCAGAGACCTCTAGGAGCATTTTGAAAGCTCTATAGACCTCTAAATGCTATTAAGAACATTCTAATATGTGTCAGAGGCCTCCACAAGTGTCTTAAATATTCTCAGACTTGTTTAGAATTGTCAGACGCCTCTAGGACTGTTTTGAATGTGCCAAAGACCTCTAAATGCTACTGGGAACTTTCTGAAACGTTTCAGAGCACTTTACAACTGTCTTATACCTTCCCAGAACTCTTTGAAATTGCCAAAGACCTCTAGGAACATTTTGAAAGCTCTATAGACCTCTAAATGCTATTAAGAACCTTCTAGTTTGTGTCAGAGGCCTCTACAAGTGTCTTAAACATTCTCAGACTTGTTGTAAATCGTCAGACGCCTCTAAGACTGTTTTGAATGTATCAAAGACCTCTAAATACTACTGGGAACTTTGTGAAAAGTTTCAGAGTCCTCTACAACTGTCTTATACTTTCTCAGATCTCTCTGAAGTTGCCAGAGAAGTCTATGCGCATTTTGAAAGCTCTATAGACCTCTAAATGCTATTAAGAACATTCTAATATGTGTCAGAGGCCTCCACAAGTGTCTTAAACATTCTCAGACTTGTTTTAAATTGTCAGACGCCTCTAGGACTGTTTTGAGTGTGCCAACGACCTCTAAATGCTACTGGGGACTTTCTGAAGAGTTTCAGAGCACTCTACAACTGTCTTATACTTTCTCAGATCTCTCTGAAGTTGCCAGAGAAGTCTATGCGCATTTTGAAAGCTCTATAGACCTCTAAATGCTATTAAGAACTTTCTAATTTGTGTCAGAGGGCTCTACAAGTGTCTTAAACATTCTCAGACTTGTTTTAAATAGTCAGACGCCTCTAGGACTGTTTTGAATGTGCCAAAGACCTCTAAATGCTACTGGGAACTTTCTGAAGAGTTTCAAAGTCCTCTACAACTGTCTTATACTTTTCCAGAACTCTCTGAAATTGTCAGAGACCTCTAGGAGCATTTTGAAAGTGCAAAATTGCCATAAACGGATCGCCATTGGTACTGGAAAATGTATAGTATATAATGGATCTCGTTTGGACTAATATGGACTTGAAATGGACATCCAATAAGTCTACGATGTTCATAGAGGGACTTTATATGGATGTCCATTGGACGTCGTAGCCCTTGTTTTGAGTTCTAACCTTAAACAGCATTTCTTATTGGAAACTCTTGATTTTTGGCACTTTGAACGCACTTTCATCACTTTGCAGACAAATTCCTTCAGAAATTTTGATCTCACATATCTTGGAAATGATGAGACACTTTTTTGGGTCACTGTATAAGCCGAGAGGGCGCAGTCCATTGATCTGAAAATCTACAGTTCCATTTGAATTTCCTGGCATTTTGAGTGCAGTGTTGTCACTTTTCAAGCAACTCCTTCAGAAGGACAACTATTTTCCAATTTGTCTTGGGTAATTGATATTCTCGTCAGTCAGGGTTGTTAAATAATTTTTCTGATTAAAAATTAATTTATTATCAAACACGCATCGAACACTACTCGTTTTGCACCCCTCGGTTTTAATAGTGCCAACTTATTATTGATATGATTAGAAAAGTCTGGTGGCTCTAAGATAGAGTCGTAAAACAAGCACTCAGTTAAATTTAAACACCTACTTAACTAGGATTTAAAAGTAATCTCTAGCGTATCCAGTTGCAGCGACGGCTGCATATATTATAACCTAAATGCAATATTTTACAAACGCTATAAAACGAGTATAAAGTGCGTTTTACGACTCCATTTAATGTTGCGGTACGTGGAACGGCCACAGGGAATTATTCCCTTTGGTCACTTAAGATTTATTATTCCCTCCATCCGGTTTAAGATAATTAAACCACTGCAATTCGACCAATTGGGTTACTTTTCTTTCCATTGGTAAAGAATTGGAAATTTTCATAGCTCAAACTCAGTGTTGTCCACCAAGAACCATCGCAATCCATTGAAACTCAGGAAAAATGAACATAACGCTGGTAGTTTGAAGTTGATGGGAACATCGCTTATTTTAAATGAAACACCCTGTGTATTGTTTGTTTTTTGGATTCTACGACAAATTCTAAACCCATTTTATGTGTAATGTTATAAACTTTTCTCTATCCGTTTCTGAGATATTTGCCATTCTATGTGAAATTAGACTATTGCAATATCTAAAACAATAATTGTAATTATATCGTATAGTATCGTATATTAGCAAACGCTTTTTTCTTGGTTTTTGTGTTTCATCGTGTTAAACCAGGTTTAAAAAATAATGATAGAAGTTGGTAAAAACTTTCCATCACAAAATTGTTTTTAAAAAGTGCACAAATCCAAAAGTTTTTCAAATGGAAAACTATTTTTATAATTTTATCTTCTTCCTCGGATCAAATTAGGTTTTTGGCTCATTTTGTAGTTTTTTTTATCCTATTTCTAATGGAGTTTTAGTGAAATCTATACGAGTTCAAATAAAAAAGTTACAATCATTCAAAAATTGATAAAATGCAATTTTTGCAAAAAGTGCAATTTTGGTAATTTTTTATTTTGCTCTAGAAGGGTTCCAATGCACAGCAAAGGGCATATTTATACCAAAGGACCTTAAATTAGGTAAAATAAGTACAAAAAAAGCATTTTAAAATTTTTCATTTTTGAAATAAAAAATGAATTCCAATTAGGGGTCACGATTTACTACTTTTTGAAATTCAATATCTCGGTAACGTGAAGAGCTAGAGAAGCCAGTTTTGGCTCATTTTGTAGTATTTTTTATTCTCTTTCTAATGGAGTGTTAGTGAAATCTATAAGAGTTGAAATAAAAAAGTTACAATCATTCAAAAATTGAAAAAATGCAATTTTTGCAAAAAGTGCAATTTTGGCAATTTTTTATTTTGTTCCAGAAGGGTTCCAATGCACAACAAAGAGTATATTTACACCAAAGGACCTTAAATTAGGTGAAATAAGTTCAAAAAAAGCATCTTAAAATTTTTCTTTTTCAAAAAAATTTAAAGAATGGGGGGGGGGGTATTACGCGTCTTTTTATACTATTTTTTGAAATTTAATATCTCTTTAATTTTTCAAAAAACTAAATTTGTAGATACTTATTCGAAACAATTATACTTTTTGAAATAATCACAAATAAATTAATTTTTATGCTAGAAAAAAACTTCAAATTTACTTCACTCTGTATTTAGCATGAATAACTCAGTAATTTTACATTTTTACTATAGACACTATACAAAATGATCAAACAAGGATTATTGAACCACTCTGTAACTTAAAAAAAATAACAGAGGTACAGGGTCTTAAGGTTAGGTCTGAAAACTGCCAAATTGAGTCCATTCTGTATTTATGCCAAAAAAAAAACATTTATTTGTTGAGTAGTCAAAAGGAGATTCCAAGAACTACAAATTGATACATTGAACCACTCTGTAACTGTCAAAATAACAGAGTTACAGGATGTTATATTGAAAAGTGTCTCAACTGAGTCCAGTCTGAATTGGTAAGGAAATATCACAGTTGTGGCATGGCATGGTTCTCAATAGCATTAAGAGGTCTATAAAACTTTCCAAGATAGTCCTAGAGGTCTCTGGTAATTTAAAATAGTTCTGGGAAAGTATAACACAGTTATAGAGGGTTCTGGAACTTTTCAGTAAGTTTCCAGTAGCATTTAGAGGTATTTGGCTCATTCAAATCAAAAAGTACATCTTGCAACAATTAATGATTGAAAAATTGGTAGTAAAAAAGGAACAAACATTTTAAACTACATTTTATTTCTAAACAACAATAAAAACTTACCTTTTACAGTGGAAAAATATGAGATTCTTCTCTAATATATTGTACCGTTTTTCCCACAAAAACCCCACTCATTATAACATATCAATATTATGGTCTAATTGAAAAGAAGAACTTCACGCCTGATATTAAATTTAACACATTAAAAGAAATGCAATGAATAAATCGACTGTATTCAGCATTCATATCTTTACAATTTATAATTCCTAATTACTCATATTAACCAATTAAGACGAATAACAAATAAATCAGAGTTAAAAAGCCAGTTTGGGTGGTCCAAGACTTGCAGTTTAACGTATTCATAATAATACATCGTAATTTGTCAAGTTTGAACAGATTATTCAGGCTTGGCAACAGCTAAAACAATTACAAACTAGGTGTAAGGTTGGTCAATACATTTTACCTTGACTATCTAAAAGGTTAATTGACTTACGAGGGTTTGATCCAACACATTAATGACATTAGACATAAGTAAACTATCAAATAACTCACTACAGTGAGTTATAGATTTATTTATTACTATTACAAGCAGAATTCACAGAGGAGTTGAGAGAAATGAGAAAGCCACCAAGAAACTCTTTTTACGGGACCAGAACCCCTTTGTGGCTTGGAGGATGTCACCTGTAAGCACGAGCTCAAATTGAAGGAGGAACACGAAAGAGCCAAGCTCTGGGAACAACTCACTGGACTGGCGGACTCTAACAACTAAACAACCGGGAAAGGAGTAATAAATTGGTAAAATTGAGCAAGAGAAACCTACCTACCTAGCTCACTTACAGGTTTCCTCTCAGGAGACTGCAGTTTCTGTGGGGATGAGGAAGAAATTCCCCAACACCTTCTGTGTGAATGTGATGCAGTCTCAAACATAAGTACCAACTTGTTTGGTAGCAGCGTCATCAATGATGGGAAGATTTGTTCTCTAAAACCGACTCAGCTGCTGGCTTTGAGGCCTATTGTACCTGGGCTAAGGCTAGTTTCTCCTCCAGCTTCAAGATCTTAATAAAGGCCAGCAGCTGAGTCGGTTTTAGAGAAGAAATCTCCCCATCATTAATGATGCTGCTACCACACAAGTTGGTCCTTATGCTTGAGACTGCATCACATCACACAGCAGGTGTTTAGGAGTTTCTTCCTCATCCCCACAGAATCTACAGTCTCCGTGATATCCTAGGCCTATCCGCTTCAGGTGGCCTCTCAAGCAACCTGTGAGTGAGCGTAGGTTTCTCTTGCTCAATTTTACTAATTCATTACTCATTTCCCGGTTGTAACCTCCAAGAAGTTTCTTAGAGTGCGCCAGTCCAGTGAGTTGTTCCCAGAGCTTGGCTCTTCAATGTGAGCTTGAGCTTTCAGGTGACATCTTCCAAGCCACTGAAGCCTCTAAAACCGACTCAGCTGCTGGCCTTTATTAAGGCCTTGAAGCTGGAGGAGGAACTGTGATGAGACTAGCTTCAGCCCAGATCCTAGTAACGGGGGGTACAATAGGCTAAATCTAGAATTTTGTATTTTGTTATGCACCTATTCTTTTAGGTAATGGTAATGGTAGGTGTGGACGGTGACAGATGTACTGCGACCTGATTAGATCTATTGTACCCCATCTTCTTCTGCTATCTCAAGGTTTCCTTGTTCATCATGCGGAACTCGAAAAAATTATTTGCATTCTCAATCTCCCCTCCTTATCAACAGAAACTGGACCACCAATACTAACAAGCGAGAGCAGCCATAAGATCGCTGACAGAAGGCTCGAGGACCGGACGGAATATAGACAGAGTTCCTTAAGCTTTTGGATAAAGAATCATTAAAAATGATCTGCAAAATATTTAACAATATCTTTGACACAGGCAACATTCCGAAAGAATGGCTCATCTCTGAATTTATATTGCTGCCCAAGAAACAAGGGACAAAGAAATGCGGAGAATACAGAACCATAAGCTTAATGAGCCATTTACTAAAGGTTATCCATCGCAGAATATACAAGATATGCGAAGAGAGAGTAGCAGACATACAATTTGGCTTCATGAAAGGAGTTGGAACAAGAGAAGCACTGTTCAGTATACAAGTATTATTCCAACGGTGTAGGGACATGAAATTGCGACATTTATACCTGCTTTGTGGACTACCAAAAGGCGTTTGACAAAAGTCCAACACCAGAAGATGATCCAAGTGCTGAAAGGCACCGGAATGGATGATAAAGACCTCAGAATTATACAAAACCTGTACTGGAACCAGACAGCCACCATAAAAAACAACGCTGGAGATGAAACAACAGAGACAGTTAACATTCTGCGGGGCATACGACAAGGGTGTATCATCTCCTCTCTGATTTCCAATCTGTATTAAGAAGAGATATTTAGAGAGGCTCTGGAAAACGATAATAATGGAATTCTTGTAAACGGTGAACTGCTGAAAAATATCCGATATGCAGATGATACCGTCATATTTGCAGCTAATGAATGTAGTAAGTAAGTGAAACCAATAGAACGGGTATCCAAACTTGTCTACTTGGGAACCTTAATAAACGAACAGTGGGACCACTGACAAGAGATCAGATGTAGAATAGAAAAAGCAAGAGATGCTTTCATCAAAATGTCTAAGCTCTTCAAAAGCCATAACCTCAAATTAGGCATCAAAGTAAAACTCCTGCGCTGCTATATGTTCTCCATATTGTACCATGGCATGGAATCCTGAACACTGACCGAAGCTATACAAAAGAAGCTCGAAGCCTTCGAGATGTGGCTATACAGAAGGATCCTTAGAATATCATGGGTAGATAGAGTGACCAACGAAACAATACTGGAAAGAATGGGGAAGGAAAAAGAGGTGATGAAAACGATTAAGAGAAGGAAGCTGGAATATCTCGGACATATAATGAGAAATGACCACAAATACAAACTCTTAAAATCCATCCTCTAAGGAAAAGTGTTTGGAAAGAGAGGGCCCGGAAGAAGCACGATATCATGGCTCAAGAACCTAAGAACATGGTATTCAAAAACAACCACAGAACTGTTTAAAGCAACAGTCAACAAGGTCATCATAACCAGGATGGTCGCCAATATTCGAAACGAATAGGCACTAGAAGAAGAAGGTGCGATAACACTTACAAATTTTCAACTATTGACTGATAAGGCACTAATTAGATACTTTATGAAGACTCTTCTGATAAGCGCATAAACGGGATGAACTAAAAAACTTTGCCCCCGTATAAAAGCCGTATAAACCTAATTAAAATATAAACTTTCACGGTCGTGATACAAAAAATTTACGACAAATTAAAAGTTGTATTATTGTCTAAAAACGGAGTAATTTCGCTAGAGTAACGTTCAGGAGCGTAAACCGGTTGTAAGTTTTAAAAAATTATACGTTTTCAGTGTTAGTTTTTGGTACCTTAGAAAAGAAGAGCTTTTTATTTGTTTCTTTTATTGTTTTTACAAAAATAATAGTCTGCACAAAATTTCACGTAATTAGTCAATTAGATTAAATGCAAGAACGAGAGGTAAGTAAAACGCAGCTGCTACAGTGCTTTTAGTACTTTTATACAGGGTTGCGTTTTTATCACAGCACAAAAATTGATATGCAAAATAGCGCATTGGATAGGAAATTTAGTGAAGATTCCAAAAATATGCTTATACAGGTGATTCCGTCACTACAAGTGGGGTTTACAGGCGAACTGTCCTTAAAACGGTGTTTCTGGCAGTTGAAAGTTTGACAGCGATTTTCTCCCTGATTATACCGAATTTTTTAGTACTTTTTTAGGATAGTAGGTAGGAAATTTAATGAGGATTCCAAAAATGTGCTTAAAACTGTCATTTTCTCACTCCAAATGGGTTGTACAGTCGATTTTGTAAAGACTGTCCTTTCGAACTGTATTTCTGTCAGTGCAAACTTAGACACCGATTTCCTCCCTGACTGTACCAAATTTTGGAATGTTTTTATAGGTTATTGAAAAGGAAATTTAATGGGTATCCCAAAATTTGCTTAAAACTGTAATTTTCTCACTCCAAATGGGTTTTACAGTCGATTTTGTAAAGACTGTCTATTCGAACTGTGTTTCTGTCAGTTCAAACTTAGATACCGACTTTCTCCCTGACTGTAGCAAAATTTGTAATGTTTTTATAGGTTATTGAATAGGAAATTTAATGGGGATTCCAGAAATGTGCCTAAAACTGTCATTTTCTCACTCCAAATGGGTTGTACACTCGATTTTGTAAAGACTGTCCTTTCGAACTGTGTTTCTGTCAATTCAAATGAAACACCGATTTACTCCCATACTGTACCAAATTTTGTAATGATTTTATAGGTTATTGAATAGGAAATTTAATGGGGATTCCAAAAGTGTGCTTAAAACTGTCATTTTTTCACTCCAAATGGGATCTACAGTCGATTTTGTAAAGACTGTCCTTTCGAATTGTGTTTCTGTCAATTCAAACTGAGACACCGATTTCCTTCCTGACTGTATCAAAATTTGTAATGTTTTTATAGGTTATTGAATAGGAAATTTAATGGGGAATCCAAAAATGTGCTTAATACTGTCATTTTCTCACTCTAAATGGGCTCTAGTCGATTTTGTAAAGACTGTCCTTTCGAACTCTGTTTTTGTCAGTTCAAACTTAGACACCGATTTCCTTCCTGACTGTACCATATTTTGTAATGTTTTTATAGGTTATTGAATAGGAAATTTAATGGGAATTCCAGAAATGTGCCTAAAACTGTCATTTTCTCACTCCAAATGGGTTGTACAGTCGATTTTGTAAAGACTGTCCTTTCGAACTGTATTTCTGTCAGTGCAAACTTAGACACCGATTTCCTCCCTGACTGTACCAAATTTTGGAATGTTTTTATAGGTTATTGAAAAGGAAATTTAATGGGTATCCCAAAATTTGCTTAAAACTGTAATTTTCTCACTCCAAATGGGTTTTACAGTCGATTTTGTAAAGACTGTCTATTCGAACTGTGTTTCTGTCAGTTCAAACTTAGATACCGACTTTCTCCCTGACTGTACCAAAATTTGTAATGTTTTTATAGGTTATTGAATAGGAAATTTAATGGGGATTCCAGAAATGTGCCTAAAACTGTCATTTTCTCACTCCAAATGGGTTTTACAGTCGATTTTGTAAAGACTGTCTATTCGAACTGTGTTTCTGTCAGTTCAAACTTAGACACCGATTTCCTCCCTGACTGTACCAAAATTTGTAATGATTTTATAGGTTATTGAATAGGAAATTTAATGGGGATTCCAAAAGTGTGCTTAAAACTGTAATTTTCTCACTCTAAATGGGTTGTACACTCGATTTTGTAAAGACTGTCCTTTCGAACTGTGTTTCTGTCAGTTCAAACTTAGACACCGATTTCCTCCCTGACTGTACCAAAATTTGTAATGATTTTATAGGTTATTGAATAGGAAATTTAATGGGGATTCCAAAAGTGTGCTTAAAACTGTCATTTTTTCACTCCAAATGGGTTCTACAGTCGATTTTGTAAAGACTGTCCTTTCGGACTGTGTTTCTGTCAGTTCAAACTTAGACACCGATTTCCTCCCTGACTGTACCAAAATTTGTAATGTTTTTATAGGTTATTGAATAGGAAATTTAATGGGGATTCCAGAAATGTGCCTAAAACTGTCATTTTCTCACTCCAAATGGGTTTTACAGTCGATTTTGTAAAGACTGTCTATTCGAACTGTGTTTCTGTCAGTTCAAACTTAGATATCGACTTTCTCCCTGACTGTAGCAAAATTTGTAATGTTTTTATAGGTTATTGAATAGGAAATTTAATGGGGATTCCAGAAATGTGCCTAAAACTGTCATTTTCTCTCTCCAAATGGGTTGTACACTCGATTTTGTAAAGACTGTCCGTTCGAACTGTGTTTCTGTCAATTCAAATGAAACACCGATTTACTCCCATACTGTACCAAATTTTGTAATGATTTTATAGGTTATTGAATAGGAAATTTAATGGGGATTCCAAAAGTGTGCTTAAAACTGTCATTTTTTCACTCCAAATGGGTTCTACAGTCGATTTTGTAAAGACTGTCCTTTCGGACTGTGTTTCTGTCAGTTCAAACTTAGACACCGATTTCCTCCCTGACTGTACCAAAATTTGTAATGTTTTTATAGGTTATTGAATAGGAAATTTAATGGGGATTCCAGAAATGTGCCTAAAACTGTCATTTTCTCACTCCAAATGGGTTGTACACTCGATTTTGTAAAGACTGTCCTTTCGAACTGTGTTTCTGTCAATTCAAATGAAACACCGATTTACTCCCATACTGTACCAAATTGTGTAATGATTTTATAGGTTATTGAATAGGAAATTTAATGGGGATTCCAAAAGTGTGCTTAAAACTGTCATTTTTTCACTCCAAATGGGTTCTACAGTCGATTTTGTAAAGACTGTCCTTTCGGACTGTGTTTCTGTCAGTTCAAACTTAGACACCGATTTCCTCCCTGACTGTACCAAAATTTGTAATGTTTTTATAGGTTATTGAATAAGAAATTTAATGGGGATTCCAAAAATGTGCTCAAAACTGTAATTTTCTCACTCCAAATGGGTTCTACAGTCGATTTTGTAACTCTCCCTCAAAATAAAATCAAGCTTCACAAACTGAGTGACAAATCCGGATAAACTGACTTGAAAAATCGATTCTCCAACCCTAATTTAGTCAAAAACTAGTACAAACATGGCCCATTAAAAAGAAATAAAATGGCGCTCACAAGCGCATTCGGAGGATATCCAAAAGATAAAGCTATCAGGAAATATAACTTTGGAAGTAAGTTTTTCACTAAGTTAACTAACAAAACAGTATGGACTATTCTCATACCAATAGAGCATGAGAATAGGATTCCGTAAAGTAGGGTTAAGTCCACGCAGTGACACTTCTTCTTGTTGAATATTTCTGGCCTTAACAGTCAGTTTGTCATATTTACAGTGTGTCCTGTTTCAGACAAAAACCAAATTGAAATAATGTCACTAGTGTGATTTGGTGTATAGATAAAACCTTAAATAAACATAATTCAAAACTGCACCCAAAAATCCCATTAAACTGGGATAACAGCCCTTTTTTCTAGTTTTATAGTCGACACACAGGGCAATAGAACTAGGTGCAGGAAGCTTTATGGCTTTTTAGGAAAGCTTTTTACGACCCATCCCATGGAAACTCTCCATGAATGCGGAATATTCGCTGGTGTAAAGGCGGCTTTACACTAACTTTTCACTGGTTTTCATTGTTACCGATTTATAGTAGTTCTTTTTAGAGTAGGTATAACTTAAGGACATGCTCTCGTACGTTTTGATTTATATAACGAGAGTAACAAAAGTTTTTATGGGTCGTAATTGTTGAAGTTTAATCTTAAAGACCTTTTGCACGTTCTGGGATAGGATGTTGGAGGATGGCAGCTGCTTTGCAGGAATATGCACTGTAAAACGACTATTATAAAACCAGTTATTTTTGCAACTATAGTCTTTTGAATTCACTTTTCTTTGTTTAACATTCTTCTAGATTAGGTCGACACACACCGGCAAAACTAGAAGAACGGTCAAAATTTAGACTTATAGTTGAACATCGATTTCCTCTTCAATCCTTCGCTCGATTTTGATCATCTTTTTCATGAATTGTAGCTTGATTCTTCATGAATACATCTGTCATATACAGGGACGAAAAGAAAGTAAGGAATTTTCTGTGCTCTTTGAGACACCCTATGGAGAGAACAACTGAGAAATGAAAACAGTTTATAACATCAAATTGTAGCCCGTTATTTTCCGAACATTTTCCTTTTTTATTCCCTCTGATATCTCAATGGTTAAAGAAAATACAGGGTTTCGAAGAAAATGTGGATATGGATCTTATTTTTTCCACACCTGTTTTAGAGGTTTCCTAATCAAACTTGCTATACGTCATTGGTTCTTGGTGATATGGCTTCTACTGATGTGGCAAAGGCTGTAGCGTTGATTGAAATTGGTACAAGTTACAGCGATGTTAGGAAAATCAGAATCTATCGTAATGTAAGACGTTGGAGACAAACGGGGGAGTATGTGAGGAGACGAGGTCAAGGAAGAAAACGGTCAACCACGGCTAGAGATGACAGATTCATAGTCTTGCAAACAAGAAGTGAACTGGAAGAAGTACGTGGAAGAAGAAGAAGTTCTCGGACCATTAGCAAAAGGCTTAAGGAAGTTGGTTTAAAGGCCTATAGAACCAAGAAAGCTCCATTACTCCGGCAACGTCATCGTGTGGCCAGACTAGGCTTTGCTAGGGAAATTGGGGAAATGATCAGTGGGCCAATGTTTTGTTCACAGATAAGAGTCGGTTTTGTGTTAATTCCATCGACGGCAGGGAAAGATTATATCGACGCAGAGGAGAACAAGATGAACAATTTAATTTTACTCCCACTGTCTCCTATGGTGGAGGCTCAGTGATTGTCTGGGATGGAATGTGCTTAGGGGCACGAACAGGGTGGTTGTTAATGGAACAAGAACAATAGCATGGCCGGCATGTTCTCCAGACATTAATCCGATTGGACATGTTAGGTAGACAATTAAGGTCCATAACTCAGCAGTTCAAAATCCTAAACAAGTTGCAGCTGCTCTAGTTGAGATTTAGGACAATCTGCCTCAAGACATGATCGATAATGTCATCGTGGAAGACACACGCTAAAATAATTTTGAAAATATTTCTTCAAAACCCTGTATTTTTTCTAATAATTGAGATATCAGAGCGAATAAAAAAAGAAAATGTTCATAAATGAACGGGTTCACAATTTTGCCGGTGTGTGTAGTTGAATCACACAGAGTTAAAATTTAAAGTAAACTCTTGTTATGCTAATAATTATAGAAGTTTACGAACCGATTTAGCCTCTACATCGGTATTTAAATTTAACTTTGATAAATTAACGTCTTGGAATTTACAAGACAAATTTAGAGTCAGCTCGCTCATATTAAGACAGAACCTAATAAGATGTTAATTAGGCATTGGTTTGCATCACAGGTTAAGAAATTTATCTCACTTGATATTCAAAGTAATTCAGCATAGTAATAAATTTGCACGCCTTATTAACATGCATCTAAGTAATCGTGGTTGCCTATACATAATAGCGTTGATAAATGCTGTGGATCATGTGAACAAGTTATGCATCAGTAACACAGGAAGTACAGTTTGACCAATATACTAGGAACAGTACTGTAATTTTCACAAATTCTGCACGTGTGGACTTACTATTAATGATAAGTTTACAATTGTAGCATAAGTAGTATCAATTTAATAGTTTTACACACAATCGATGCTAGTAATAGTATATTATTAACCAACACAGAAGCTTTTATTGACCGAATGTCAAAATTAAATCCAGAGGAGCAAAACGACGAGTTTAAGCCCACCGTGTATTTCAAAACTGCTGGATAGACTGTTATTTACTGGTACCTTAGATACTCCGCCCTCCATACAAACTTTAGTCATCTGAATGAGCTTCTTTGGTATAGAGAATTCTGCCATCGCGTTCGAGATTTGGCTTCTCTCTATGCTATCGTATCAGATCACTCTTGTCGCTCACGCGGATGGCCAAGATACGTCTAACTTGGATTCCAGGGCACTCCGGTAAAAACAAGGAGGCGGACAAGTTGATTCTTCGTGGCTCCAAAGAGAAACCCGTAGGACCCTAACCTATTGTAGGACTAACGGATCTAATCGGATCTGCCACTGTGGACCATATCTTCTGGCATAGATCCGATATTGCTTGGGAGGAGACCGGATGCATGCGGCAGTCGCAATGTCTCATGGGCTTCTTTCCAAGCAAGAAACAAGTCGAAGTCCCTGATGGAATTATCCAGAAAGGACCCCAGATGTGTGACAGGACTTCTCACGGATCACTGTCAGATGAGAAACCACATGCACATTCTGGGTCTGTCACAAGATCCGGAATGTCGTTTGTGTTTGGAAGACGAGCAAACTCCGATACACGTTCTCACATAGTGCCCGGCACTTGCGACGATCAGAAAAGAGCTTTGGAGTAAGAGTGTAATCAACCCCTTAGATATTTAAGATACCCGGCCAAGAAAGCTTTGTTGTCAGTGCCACCGAACTGGAGGGGTACTAGCTTGTGATGGGTCACAATGGGCCATCCATGGTTCTATTGCAAAAAAATATTTAACTACTTGTTCAATGCACGATAATTTGACAATTACTTACCCAATGTATCGGTTGCTATTGCTAGAATTACAACCAGGTAGAGGAGGTAAAGGTTCGTGAGGTCGCCGAAACCTGAGGATTTCACTACGTCTCATTGAACCTCCTCCATTCGGTCGATAAGGAGGAGGAGGAATCTGGAGACGTCTCCGGTCCATTTCCCCAGCCAAACTGAGCTCGTCTTCGGCAAACTCATCTTCACTGTGTCCTCCGTGTCGTTCCAGTTCCGTTTCAGCATCGCTCAGCTCTTCGTACACTGGATTGTACAAATCCTGCGAACAGTACGGATCTGGTCCTGGTGATGAACACAAGAACACTGGAGGATGTTGCGAGATTGGATATCCACTGGGATAATGAATGTTGTTTTTCACGTCGATCATCTGAAATGTTGCTAATATTAGAACTTTTCACAGGTTTAGACTACTAAGAAAAGACAGTAAAATTCAGTTGAAGCACATATGGTCAGTCAGAGCAAAGTGATTTTTGAAGATTGTTTCATGTTCTTCTAAAAAGGATAATGCAGAAGAAAGGGAAGGAATCTTCCTGATAAACATTCCACAAACCATAATGCAATATCATTTCTGATTACCCACCAACGAAAAAGGATAAGCGGATAAGAGTCTTCTCCGAAGGAAGCCCATCTAACAATATAAGTTGGTCTATTTTAGATATGTTTGTCCTAAAATCGGCTTGGTACACTCCCAGGAGGTTTTCTGCATAAGGGGTTAGTCTACTTAGTAGGATGTTTGATAGAAATTTATATGCAGTCTTTAAAAGTGAGATTCTTCTATAGTTGGACGCTTTCTTTCCATCTTATTTTTTCTTCTCGACATATAACAGTATGTATATGTATATAATGTAGTGCCTTGGAGGTCTTTAGTTTATTAAGTGCTTTTTGGGTTTCCTGGTAGGAGGGTTCATTAACTGGTACTTCCACTGTGCTGTATGTTTCTTCTTTGTGCGGTTCTTCTTGTTTCACGTTTAGAAGGTCTTTAAAATATCCTTTCCATTCCTCAATTAGTTCTTCGTTTCCAGTGTGGGTATGGATCTGGGCTTAAATCTTCTCTTCTTCCAAGAGATTGCTCTGTAGAATTCTCTGGAGCCTGGTTTGAGGCGATCTCTTTCCATTGCTTCATACTTCTGTCGTTCATATCTTCTTTTCTTTGCTCTTATTAGTTTTCTTGTTTCTTTTCGACAAATTGCATACTTCTCTCTACTTTCGTTTGTTCGTAGTTGTATCATTCTCTTCCTTTCTGTTTGTCTTTTTTCTAGCTATTTGATATTTTTTTCCGTCTTTGTTCCGCGCATGCAATTATCTATGTTTCTCTGTCCATAACACGGTTTTCCTATGGTCGGTTTTGGATTTACCACACCGGTATAAATCCTATATGGGTATAGACTTCTAATTAAAATCTTTTACGACTCCATCCTTTTCCAACTATAATTACAGTCATAATCCCATTTTATTGTTGGTCATTGTTGTGCAGATTCCTATCCCAATGATTTGCGAGGTACCAGCTAAAAAATTTCAGCCGTAAATTATAATTTTACTATCTGTTTTAAAGAAGCTTACCAGTGTCGTAAACTGAGTAATATTAACATTTCGTCATTTTTATGTTAATATGTAGGTTAACAGTGGACCACACAGTGTTTTATCACCTTTACATATAATATTATTCAATAATATGACCCGGAAAATTATGGATAATATTAATTAATTTGCTAGTTAATTACAGACACTTGTTGTATTTTATTGTTTGCGTAAATCAGAGTGGATGAAACGTAAATAACAAGTTTTGAGTCGTAAATAATAAGGCACTTGTTTGAGTTATCGTCAAATGATGGTGGATGATTCTTATTTATTATTGAAGCAAAGTGTATATTGTCTATTTTATTGCCTGCTGTCTGACGAATCAAACAAGGTAATAAAAATCAGGAAATGCTAGAATTGCCTTTGTTTAGGTGTTTTGTGTTTCAAACACTTCGTATAAGATATGTCGATTGTTTGGGGTTGAGAAGGAACATCGAAGGATTAAGCAATCGAATAGAAAACGAGAAACACAAATTCAAAGCAGAAAGAAAGAAAAATATTTAAATTTGTTACAAAACAAAAAAGAAAATCGAGCTTTAGAAATTGATTTTGAAATCATATTACGTCATACATTATGAATTCCATTTTTCAATATTAAAGGAGTCACGTGACCAGTCTAAACGTGAAAACTGTCAGGTGACGTTAAAAATGACATTGTTGTGTATAAAACAATGTTGTGAATGTGTGTCAGTGTTTAAAACTAAAAAACGGTCATGTGACTCCCTAAATACGATTTCGCTATTTAAAACAGTCACGTGACCTTTAGGATTCCGTTTAAAAAAGTCGCTAGAGTTTTTTAAACGGAATCCTAAAATCACGTCACGTGACCATTTTTACTCTAAAAAAAGTGTGATTTTAAAAAATATTTGTTTAAACTGGAAAACGGTCACGTGTGAGTGTCAACTAAATTTGAACCATTTCACCTGACTTTGATAAATCAATTTTTAAACTGGCAACACTGTAAAGGTCAGCTGACACCTGTCAAAACAGTCACGTGACCATAAAAATTGTTTTAACTGTAAAATTAATAAAACAAATCTAACAGTTGAAATTTTTCACATGTCACGTGATTTTGGTAGTCGAATTTTTGAGCTTGCAACACTGTAAAGGCCGACTGACACCTGTCAAATATAGTGAATGTCACTTTTAAAATATAGTTTAGACGTTGAAAATTTGGTAAATTAGATTCAGACAGTTGCAGAGTTTCAAATTGTAAGAGACATATGTCACGTGATATTGATAATCCAATTTTTGAGCTTGCAACACTGGAAAGGCAAAAACTGACACCTGTCAAAACAGTCACGTGACCATAAAAATAGTTTAAACTGTACAAATTTGCTAAATCAAATTTAGACAAAAGTAAAATCTAAAACTGTTAGAACCATTTCACCTGACTGTCATAATTCAATTTTTGAGCTTGCAACACTGTAAAGGTCAGCTGACACCTGTCAAAACAATCACGTGACCATAAAATTGTTTGAATTGTAAAATTAATAAAACAAATCTAAAAGCGGAAATGGTTCACATGTCACGTGATTTTGGTAGTACAATTCTTGAGCTTGCAACACTGTAAAGGCAAAAACTGACACTTGTCAAAATCGTCACGTGACAATATAAGTAGCTTGAAACGCAAAAATTTGCTAAATCAAATTTAGACAACAGTAAAATCTAAAACTGTTAGGACCATTTCACCTAACTTTTATAATTCAATTTTTAAGCTTGCAACGCTGTAAAGGTCAGCTGACACCTGTCAAAACAGTCACGTGACTATAAAAATTGTTTGAACTGTAAAATTAATAAAACAAATCTAAAAGCTGAAATGGTTTACATGTCACGTGATTTTCGTAGTCCAATTCTTGAGCTTGCAACACTGTAAAGGCCAACTGACACCTGTCAAAATCGTTACGTGACGTTAATAATGCCAGTCTGATCTTGCTAGACTGTAAGGGCTAGTTGACACCAGTCAAAAATAGTAAATGTCACTTTTAAAATATAGTTTAAACGTTGAAAATTTGTTAAATTAGATTTAGACAGTTGCAGAGTTTCAAATTGTAAGAGACCTGTCACAGGACATTGATAATGCAATTTTTTAGCTTGCAAAACCGTAAAGGCCAGTTGACATCTGTCAAAACAGTCACGTGACCATAAAAATGGTTTGAACTGTACAAATTTTCTAAATCAAATTTAATCAGTTGTAACACCTGACATTGTTAGAGATACGTCACGTGACTTTGATGGTCCAATTTTTGACTGCGCAACACTGGAAAGGCCAGGTGACACCTGTCAATACAGTCACGTGACCATAAAATTAGTTTAAACTGTATAAATTTGCTAAATCAAATTTAGACAAAAGTAAAATCTAAAACTGTTAGAATCATTTCACCTTACTTTGAGAATTCAATTTTTAAGCTTGCAACGCTGTAAAGGTCAGCTGACACCTGTCAAAACAGTCACGTGACTATAAAACTGTTTGAACTGTAAAATTAATAAAACAAATCTAAAAGCTGAAATGGTTTACATGGCACGTGATTTTGGTGGTACAATTCTTGAGCTTGCAACACTGTAACGGCCAACTGACATCTGTCAAAATCGTCACGTGACGTTGATAATGCCAGTCTGATCTTGCTAGACTGTAAGGGCTAGTTGACACCAGTCAAAAATAGTAAATGTCACTTTTAAAATATAGTTTAAACGTTGAAAATTTGTTAAATTAGATTTAGACAGTTGCAGAGTTTCAAATTGTAAGAGACATGTCACGTGATATTGATAATCCAATTTTTGAGCTTGCAACACTGTAAAGGTCAGCTGACACCAGTCGAAACAGTCACGAGACCATAAAAATTGTTTTCACTGTAAAATTAATAAAACAAATCTAAAAGCTGAAATGGTTCACATGTCACGTGATTTTGGTAGTCCAATTTTTGAGCTTGCAACACTGTAACGGCCAATTGACATCTGTCAAAATTGTCATGTGACGTTGATAATGCCTATCTGATCTTGCTAGACTACTGTCAACAATGCCTATCTGTCAACTAGCCACTGTAAGGGCTAGTTGACACCTGTCAAAAATAGTAAATGTCACTTTTAAAATATAGTGTAAACGTTGAAAGTTTGGTAAATTAGATTCAGACAGTTGCAGAGTTTCAAATTGTAAGAGACCTGTCACAGGACATTGATAATCCAATTTTTTAGCTTGCAACACCGGAAAGGCCAGTTGACATTTGTCAAAACAGTCACGTGACCATAAAAATAGTTTAAACTGTACAAATTTGCTAAATCAAATTTAAACAGTTGTAACACCTGAAATTGTTAGAGACACGTCACGTGACTTTGATGGTCCAATTTTTGATTTACTAGAAAACTCAAAAAGTAAAATTACTTTTTTCCAGAAAATGTGTTTTTCAATCACATATTTTGTAACTAGATGTGCATCAAAAGGTGTCCAGTCTTCATAATTGGTATTTAGTTGTCTACATAGTGTTCAAATTGTGCCAGGTCAGTGTTTCAAGTCGAAATAGTGTTTATGTGACTTATAATGTCACGAAAAAGCATTAGATTAGTCACTTAATTTATATTTACAATGAAATAACATTAAAAGTTGTCTTAATAATGTTCAAGCTTTTTAATCGCCTGGATAGTAATTACTGTACTGTTTTTGATATTTACCTCCTTCAAAAACTAACTAATGTTATTATTGATTTTAGAAATAAATTATAGTTCAAATTAAGGAAAATAATATTTCCTTTATTAATCCTTTTAGTGTATATTTTAATTCATTTCATTCTTACTCAAGATGATAGAGAAACATTACAAGTTAACAGGGGATTGTATGGCACACCAGTTTCAGCTCACCCTGTATCTTAAACAGGGAATTAATTTTCATTTAATTAGTATTTTAATTTAAACTACTTTGTTAATAGCTACCGATTTAAATAAAAATAATTGGTTTGCAACGGTCATAGTATCTTTACGATCCTATAAAATCAGTTTGGTCCGTTTTTATTAACTGATTAGACCAAACAGTCGATTAGATCATAAATTAAATTGTTAAAGCTATCAAATTTCAGTTTTTTCGTCGACTTAAGAACAGTATAAGCCGGTTCAACTGAATTAAAATCCCTTTGAAATGGCAGTTAAAATTAAGCTCCTAAAACTGCGAATAACGTCGTAAATTTCGTATCCTTTGGCAAGCGTTTTCGTCATCTAAGACATGGAGAAATTACGAGAAAAATTAGACGGGCCGAACCGTAAAAGTCAGGAAACACATATATTTTACAAAGTTTATATGGTTTCGACCCCGGTCGGTAAAAGAACCGACAATAAAATGATCCGAAACAAAACAAAGGTGCAAAAATTTTAACAGGACATAAAAACTTCCTGCCAATCGTAAAGGAACCGTTCCACTTATGGCTTTACGGATCGTAAACCACCTTTGTCGTATTTCTTATTAACTTAATTTAGAATCGCAGCATCAACTATTGATGTATTGACACTTGAGAAAAACATATTATTGGTCAATTGGCAGAATTACTTGTATTCAGTGTGTCTGATCCAGAAACATATCAAGAAAGAAGAGTCATCAAAGAAAATACAAAAGGTAACTTAAATACCCGTCATAATCATAACGTGAACTTATTTGGGCACAATGGATTATTTAAAAAAAGTACACTAGTCCAAAGGTAAGTGTGAATATTTTCTAACTGGTCGTTAACATGCTTCTTCTTCTGCTTGAACCATTCGTTTTTGGACCGTGTCTCCACGAACCAGCTTCGGATTACCTCTTCTTTGATATTGTCACAGATCCAATATTCGCAATCACCATAACTTCTTTCTCATTGCCTTATCCGTTGCGGATGTTGACTCTTAACATGACTATTCTTATCTTGTTTACTGCGCTTCTAAACAGGTCAACAGATGACAATCAGATCTTCTCCCTGGTCTTCTCTTGCTATCCATCTTGCCCTGGACAACCAACTATAGAACGTGGTATTTTTCATGTCTCAGTATGTGGCCAAAATACTCCAGCTTCCGCTTTTTGACTGTAAAGACCACTCCATTCTCTTTCCCTAATCTTTGCATAACTTCCATGTTGTGCTCCGTCGAGGATATTTTCAAAATACGCCGATATGTCCACATTTCAAAGTATTCCAGTCTTTTTAAAGTGGCCTCAGTTGTGGTAGAAGCCTCTACACCATAGAAGAGAAATTATAGTTGTAGAGGAATATCTTTGCTGGTAAATAGGTCCCATTTCGCGTTAACTGTGTCTTCGAAAGATGTTTCCACCTGATCTATGTCTTGACCGTTTATCGTTAGACGCACTGGAGGATGCTGACTTTTGCTAATAATCATATGTTTTGTTTTTGATATATTCAGGGAGAGTCCATGTATAATATTTTGTAGCTCTTCATTGTTATTTGTTATAATTACTGCTTCGTCGGCATGTCTAATGTTGTTGATTGCTTGTCCATTGATTTTGATGCCATCTGATAATTCCGCCAGTGCTTTTCAGTATAGGTTGAATAAGAGAGATGACAGAATCTAAGCACCTCAATGAGCTTTTCGTGCTTGACATTGTCAAAAACCTTGGAGAAATCGATAAAGCACAGGTGTACGTCTTTGTTCATATCTCTGCACCTCTGGATGAGAACCTGCAGGCTGAAGATCCCTTCCCTTGTACCTAGTGCGCAGCGAAAGTCAAATTGCGATTCGGAGAACAAAACGAGTGGGAATCTGGCTTAATTTAAACAGCTTCACTGGCTAATCTAAAATTTGTAAAAACAGACGGACGAAAACCAACTGCTTGGACATCCTATAGTTTTCCAGGACCACCAGCGATGGACGGGAAAAAAGACGAAATGGAGAACAAGAGTCCCTCCGTCAGCGGAAGCATCCTTTTCCCATGACAGGGGACGCCGATGCAACTCTGGGAACTTCTCAAAAGGAAAAATCCCTAGACTTGTAGAGACTTCTCCTTTGAGACCTATCCCTTTGATCTGTGGAAGGGTAAAAAGCGTGAACCATTTATCTAAAACCGCATTCCTGCCAAATAATATTGGCGCAGATCTAAAATCACTGGTCAACTTGAAGTGTTGGGACGGCTCCGGTGAGACCCTCTTAGGATCCCAGGCTGAAAAAAGAAGGGTTCTCCCGCAACTTGAAGTGACCGTTAGAACCCTAAACCCTATCAATTGACTACTCTGTCCTTTGGTCAAACTGTATAAGAACACTACGGTGTAGCTGAAGGGCTGAAACACACACTCTCTCTCCGTGAAACTCATTGTTACACCGTCTAGTACGGTAATAGTGTGGCCCTTCTGATCTGGGAGTGAGAATAACCCCATTTTATAAATTATTTAGTCATTAATATAATAAACAAAATTTACCTGTGGCAAGAGAGTTGTTTTTCTATTAACCCTCACTACGCACCCCTAAACGTGACAATATCATCTGTCCAGAGCCTTTGTGCCCTACTTTTACTTCTCTGGGTTGCCAAAGGTTTTCTAGGTTTACAGTTGTGATATTACGTCTGTAATTCTGGTCCTTCTTCTAATTTCTTCATTTCTCAATATACCTCTAAGGGATATATCCTATCTTTAGTTGCATCTTTATCCACAGCCGACCTAAAGGGGGTCTTGGTTTACTCCATACCATTGGCAAGATTCTTGAGCCAAGCTATTCTTCTGTGGACCACGCTTTTCTTCTATATAATGTAAAGCAATTCATATTTCGGACTTCTCATTACGTGGGTAAGGTACTCCAGCTTTCTTCTCTTTATGGTGTTAAGTACCTCTCTTTGTTTGTCATACGCTGTAGAACCGCTTCATTCGTCACCCTGTCCATTCACAATATCCTCAGAATTCTTCGATAAGTCTACATTTCGAAAGTCTCAATCTTCTTGCACATTCAATCAATCAAAAAAGTAGCTTTATTGTCGGAAACTTAAAGTCATTGACAAAGCCCTGAAAACACATAAAAAAAAGAACATACATAATTATTACACTACACATAAAATATGAATCACACATAATTACACCTTACAATTATTAAAATAAAACCCAAACAAAAAGGCAGTTACCCTGTATAAGAGAGTGTAAAAACACAAACAGTGCTGCTTGGTCAATTTATGGTAGAACAAGGCGCCTTAAGAACTGGAGTAGAATTCGTCCAGAGAATAGTATGCGCAGATGGCTGGCCTCTTACGTGGAGAGGAAGGTTATTGAAAAGTCTCTTGCCACCGTAAAAAAGCGACGACTTAATCTTCTCCGTGTGAGGAATGGGAAGCCTCAAAACGTATCTACTGCGAGTCACCGAGCCGGAGCTCTCGGACAGCTGACCCACAAACTTGACAAGACAAATCGTCTCTAAGATGAAAATGCAGCACAAGGTGAGAATACCATATTCAATGAAGAGGGGTCTATATGAGGCCCTGTATCCAACACGACACAAGAACCTCAATGCTCGCTTCTGCAGGAGAAACACAGAATTGAAGAGAACAAACTCCCCAGAAAGCTATGCCGTAGCGGAGATGGCAGTCAATCAGTGTAGGATCTTGGTCTTACTGATATTTAATGACAGTAAGTTGGAATTGCAGTAATGTTTGATTATGGAGAAGTCCCCATCAATAGTGGCAGTCAATGAATCGGCGCTTTTGCCGCTCCAAGGAATGGTCAGCGAAAACAGTGAATTGTCCGTTAATAGGGAGCGAAACAATATCATTGATGTATATCAAGAACAGCAAAGATCCAAGAAGAACAGAGCACTGAGGGACACCCGAAGTTAACATTATCTCTCCAGAACCATGGCCCCCGATGAAGACCTCCTGGCTTCGGCCGGACAAGAAAAAGCGAAACCACAACAAAGAAGCAGCTCGGAAGCCGTAAGCTTCAAGCTTCCAAAGCAAGATCTGGTGGTCTACGCAGTCGAACGCCTTCGACAAGTCGCAAAATACCGCAGCAGAAATATTGCCGGAGTTCATGCAACCATACAGATCCTGAAGAAAAGAAAAAATAGCATCATTCGTGACTGAGATGGGATCAATCAACTGAGATGATGATCAAACTGAGATGGGCTGAGAAGCTCATGACGCTCCAGAAACGAGTTCATCTCATCATATGCTACAGACATAGCGATGTAATAGATGTATTCTTAAGGGAATTCTTATTGCTCGGATCTAGAGCTAGGATCCGTTTTGGCGTTAAAAAAAAGGGTCGCGTGTTCTTTAAAACCAAATTTGACGATTGAAAATAGTTACGTGACTGTTTGCACCTTAAAACAGGTCACGTGATTTTCAAAATATCACTTTAAAATGAAAAGCGGTCACGTGATCTTTAATAATAAATCTGATGATTGAAAATCCTCATGCTACTATTTTCACTGTAAAAAGAGTCACGTGAATTTGAAAAACATCGATTTAAACAGAAAACCGGTCACCTGACCCTTCAAATTGACATTTAAAACAGTCACGTGACCTATAGAATTTTGTGATTGGATAAAAAGTGGAAATCCCTTTCTTGACCAATCACAGACTACAAACAGTGTTGTGATTTACGCAAATGCTGCACCTACTATAATTTTGCTGCAATTAGCATGATACTGCCTATCTTGAAAGTTCGTAACTCTGTCATTTTGACAGTTACTGAGGTCTGTTTTTCACCATTTTGTGACTGCTAAATTCTTCCTTACGACTGTACGAATACAAACGTGGCAGCTGTCAAGTATTTTTTTTTGTATCTACGTTGCTTTCATCCTGTTCAAAGCTTTATTATTCCTAGTTGAGCAATTCAATCTCGCTTCTGTTACAGTTTTAAAAGTCGTAAAAAACACACGTGTTTACCTTTATTACTTTCTTTCAAAAAGAGCTCAAAAACGGACCCTTTTTATATTACCTTACAGTATTTTAAGAGAGTATTAAATATTACGGGCCTCGACTAATTCATTTTATGCGCGGCACTTAAAAAACTACACTATTCTTCCACTTGTCATAAAAAGAACAGACAAAAAACGGCAGTAAAGGTTCCCTCTTGACAAGAAAGGTCGTTTTTAATTTTTCGACTTTGCCCATAAATCATACCACTTTCTGACATGTTTCATTAGGGTTAAAGGAAAACATTTTTTCAAACTTCATTTGGAAAAATCTCCCGTAAATTGGACTGGTTGTCGTGGTGTTGCGGCCTGTTTGTCGGAGCTAGATCTGGCAATAAAACAATCACATATTAACACTTTAATGTTCCTATAATTTTGTCGTAAAATTAAAAAGAACAAGCTGATGTATTTCGAAATCCTGTTGCCTCGTGTTTGTGTATTTATGATCTTTTTTACGAGTAGAGTTTACTAATAACGAAAAAGCTATTCGATGACAACCGTGTTTTTTTTTTGTTTTTAGCCATAATAATTAGCAAATTATCAGTCTAACACGTGCAGCTTAAACATTTACGACTGATTAAGTATGACCGAAAAAATAGATGGTCATTAGAATGTAATTTTGTATGGTTACTAAAGGAGATATTTTCATGGAGAATCTAAGAGTATTTAAAAAAGGGGCTCTATTTAAGAAATCTAATATACTATCGTCCGACAAGATAAAATTGATGAATACAATGTCCAAATCAACAACAAACTACAACCAACTGAAGATCTGAGAAATATGGGTTTAAATGAGTTATCGGAAAAAATCTCTAGCAGCAGCAAAGAAAGTATGTATCAGCCAGAACACAAACGCACTCCTAACCTCAAATAGGACTCAATAGCATACCAGGAACTAGACAAACGAGTAAAAAAGACCTAAGATCTCATAACACAAAGAATCCATCGAAGACAACATGAATATGAAAGTCCTCCGATCAAAAAGAACAAAAGGAAAGTCTCTCATATACAAAATTAAGAACCAACAAGGACAAGTTGGGACAGAGAGGAGGAACAGCCAATCGGTATAGACCAGGTAGTCCTAAATGTGGGCTCTGAAGACATCCCGGAGATCGATACTGCAGTACTGAGAATGGCACTGACGCAGATGAAAAACCGAAAGACCCCCCAGGAGAAGACCACCTTTCAACAGAAATGGGGTAACAACTTGGTAGAAAGCACTGATCACCCTTCTTAACAAATGTATGGAGAAGGAAAAAATTTCCGACGCCAGAGGCCTAATTCTTGAAAGCAGTGAACGGAAATCTCAGGAGAAGTGTTGATAGAAGGTGACTGAAGAAGCTGACAATAAGGGGTTCCTGTCACATTCTACAGGTCTTTCTCTTGATAACTCCCTTCCCTCCTTTCAAGAATGCGCACCCTGGAGAAATGCTGAGGTAATAATCACAAAAGGCTGCCCGACGAACATCGAAAACTATAAGCCGATCAGTATTTTGTCCGTTTTGTATAAGCTTCTTACCAAAATCACAGCGATTTCTACCAGCCAGTGGTTCCGAAGCGGCTTTAGAGGACCACATCGAAATGGTGCGTACTCTGAGAATGGTGGAAATCTGGGCAGTGTTGGGGGCAATGGGTAATGCAAAGATTGCCTCAAGAACCTCATTAAAGATATACACAAGAGTGCCACAATACATGTCAAAGCATACGGAGAGGAGTAAGACAGGGCGAATCAATCTCTCCAGTATTATTTACCCTGGCATTAGAAGAGGTGGGTAAGAACTTGACATGGCAATACAAGGGAGTAAACATAGACGGGAGATTTCATTCATCTGCGATTCGCTGACGACATTGTTATCATGATATGCGAATTAAAGAAAGTGTCACAGAAGGTATGGTTTGATATGAACCTCCAGAAAACGAAGATTAACAAGTATCAACATCGATAATCACACACTTCAACGGAAGAATATGTATATCTACACCATCAGGCAAGGCAAAGACAACCAGACAGCCGAGATGAGGAGGAGAATCAGTTTGGTATGAGTAGCATTTGGAAAACTTGCATACATCCTCAAAAAAACGCGAAATGATGAGAATTGGACCAAAATCATTATGCAGTGGAGATTGCGGAGAACAAAAAGAAGCAGAGGCAGGAACACCGACCAGGATGAACTCTGCACCATGATGCCAATTTAAAAAAGTGTCACAGGAGATAGGATTTGATATGAACCTCCAGAAAACGAAGATCATGAGCTCTAACAGTATGAACATCGATAATCACACACTTCAATAGAAAAATAAGTATATCTGGGACACACCATCAGGCAAGCAAACGCAGAAGATTGTGGAGAACAAAAGGAAGCAGAGGCAGACCCATATGCTAAGATGGCGAGACGAGATGAGCGGAAAAGAACTGGATGGTTCCAGCACAAAACAGACATGGAGGGAAATGGAAGAGGTTTATGTCCAGAAGTGGATTACTACAGGCTGATGATGATGATGATAACTCAGATGATGATGGACTCATTATCTGCCAAGCCTTTATAAACCATTCTCTGTATAACTGAAAGTAATTTTAAGCTAAGCACCTCAATATTCTGTTGTTTTTGACATTTTTTTGTGTTTATTCGAAACAAATGAGATAATGACAACAAAGACACAAGTCAACTGTCCCAAAAGTTAAAGTCTTAAACAGGAAAGTGGAATATTGAAAAATGCCTAAAAATTCCAATTTTTAATACTATTTAGCTGGTTTACAAGTGGTAGTTTAATCTTGTAATTTAACAATTTATTAAAAAATTAGACAACATCTCAGAAGAACACCAGTCAACTGTCCTGTCTATTTAGCTGGTTTTTGTGGTAATTGTTGAAGCTTAATTCTGTATTTACGCCATTTTGATAGAAAGTAAAAAAAATGTTTAACATAATCACAGAAGGACACCAATCAACTGTCCCAACATTCAAGCCCTTACATTACGTTACATGAAACTGGAACTATGAAAATCACCTAAAAATTCCATTTTTTAATAGTGTTTAAGTATAATCCTATAATTTGACAAAATGTTGAAAAATTTGAACATAAACTCAGAAGAACACTAGTCAACTGTCCCAAAAGTCAAGCCGTTAAACATAAAACTAGAACTTTGAAAATCGTCAAGAAATTCCACTTTACAAAAATGTATTTTAAGTTTAATTCTGTATTTACGCAAATTAGACGAGATATTGAGAAAATTTAATATGATCTCAAAAGGGATACTAGTCAACTGCCCCAAAAGTCAAGGCCTTAAACATAAAACTGGATAACAAAGGAGTAACGCTGAGTCGAAATGTTTAAAAAAAACAGTTTGGCGCACCCTGTCACTTTTTGCCTTTTAACTCCTTAAGGAGGCCCTGAAGATCAAAAACACGTTAATACAATCTTGTAAAGAATAAAATTCCCTACAACTTTCATTTTTTACGTTTGTTTGTACCTCTCCAAATAACGGAGCTAGGCTCAGTCGAAATAGAATTTATTTACAAAAAAACCGTTTGATGCACCTTATTACTTTTCGCCTTGTAACTCCTTAAGGAGACCCTTAAGATCAAAAACACCTTAATACGATCTTGTAGAGGATAACATAGTTTTTGATAATCATTAATACAGCCTTAGAAGGACACCAGTCAACTGTGCTAAAAGTCTAGTTAACCGCTTAGATAGTAAAGGAACTTAACTAGTGTCCTTCTCAGGTAACTGTTTGATTTAAAACTTCATATTTTAATCGGTTTATTTATTTTTTTCAGATGGTCAATTGCGTACCTAACTCAACCAACCGAATTACTAGTTTAGAAGAAACTGTTGTGATTGATAAGCTTAAGTGAGAAGAACATGTTCCAGACCGTCTTCGATGTAGTAGATTTTAAATATTCTCTTATATAATCTGTTAATCTCAGAAAAAATTGTAATTAGAATGTATAGTATATTCCAGCCACGTGTAACGTTTCGTCCATCGCTATAAAAATGGAGAATACCGAAGAAAATTTTAATATTTTATAATAATTATTCTTGATGACAAAATAGAGTATCTTAAATGTCTACAGTAAAAATCAAAGTAAATTCAAATGACGTCACATGCTTCTTTGAACTGATTGAATCGAATTCAAGTTGGACTTTCAAGTCTAAAAATATATAAAAACTTGAAAGTTGACTACATAAATCACTTTTAAGCTTTTAAGAAATATTATTATTAGAATTTAATAAAAACAAAATTACTTAAAAACCGAATTTAAAAACCTGAAACTTAAAAAAATGTTATAATTGATTTTGCAGGTAAATTCTAAAGACCATTTATTTAATATATTAAGCTTTCAAGTTGGAATTTCATAGACTGAAAGTAGTTTTCCAAAAAAAAAATGCTTAAAATTTTACTTGAAAACCAATTTCAAAAACTGAAAAAATGTGAAAAGTTGACTTCTCCAGTAAATTGTATAAAATAAATTTCTTAGTTAAAAAGGCAAATTCTAAGTTTCCAAATAAAAATTCACAATTTGGTACTCAAAATCGTTCGTAAAAACATTGTAAGCAGGAAAAACGTGAAAATTTGATATTTCACTACAATACTAAAGTAAATTTCAATTCTCTCAAGTCAATTGGAAGTGAAATTCGATCGTTACAGCAAATATCTGAGATTTCACAGCTGTGAGAGCTTGAAATTTGACACCAAAATCAAATTGTAAGCTCTGACATGTAAAAATTAAATTTATAGTCAATTCTTAAGTTAAAAATGTGAATTTTTAAGCCTCCAAGTCAAATTTCATAAATTGGAAATGAAATTCGATAGTGAAAGTAAGCATATCAGATTTCAAACCTGTGAAAGCTTGAAACTTGACTTCGAAAACAAAATTGTAAGCCTGGAACTTGAAAAACGTGAAAATTTACATTTCAAGACAATTTTAAAGTCCACTTTTGGATTTTAAATGTAAATTTTACGCTTTCAAGCCAAACTTCATAACTTGGAACTGAAATTCAATCGTTAAAGTAAACATTTCAGCTTTCAGACCTGTGAACGCTTGAAACTTGACTTAGAAAACAAAACTGTAAGCCCTGGAACTTGAAAAACGTGAAAATTTACATCTCAAGACAGTTTTAAAGTAAACTTTTGCATTTAAAATATAAATTTTAAGCTTTCAAGCCAAACTTCACAACTTGGAACTGAAATTCAATCCTTAAAGTAAATATTTCAGCTTTCAGACCTGTGAAAGCTTGAAACTTGACTTAGAAAACAAAACTGTAAGCCCTGGAACTTGAAAATTTACATCTCAAGACAGTTTTAAAGTCAAATTTTGCATTTAAAATATAAATTTTAACCTTTCAAGTCAAATTTCGTAACTTGGAACTGAAATTCAATCGTTAAAGTAAATATTTCAGCTTTCAGACCTGTGAAAGCTGGAAACTTTACTTTGAAAACAACATTTAAGCCCTGAAACTTGAAAAACGTGAAAATTTACATTTCAAGACAATTTTAAAGTCAACTTTTGGATTTAAAATGTAAATTTTAAGCTTTCAAGCCAAACTTCATAACTTGGAACTGAAATTCAATCGTTAAAGTAAACATTTCAGCTTTCAGACCTGTGAAAGCGTGAAACTTTACTTTGAAAACAACATTTAAGCCCTGAAACTTGAAAAACGTGAAAATTTACATTTCAAGACAATTTTAAAGTCAAATTTTGCATTTAAAATGTAAATTTTAAGCTTTCAAGTCAAATTTCGTAACTTGAAACTGAAATTTAATCGTTAAAGTAAACATTTCAGCTTTCAGACCTGTAAAAGTTTGAAACGACTTTGAAAACAACATTGTAAGCTCTGGAACTTGAAAAACGTGAAAATGTACATTTCAAGACAGTTTTAAAGTCAACTTTTGCATTCAAAATGTAACTTTTAAGCTTTCAAGCCAAATTTCATAACTTGGAACTGAAATTCAATCCTTAAAGTAAATATTTCAGCTTTCAGACCTGTGAAAGCTTGAAACTTGACTTAGAAAACAAAACTGTAAGCCCTGGAACTTGAAAAACTTGAAAATTTACATCTCAAGACAGTTTTAAAGTCAAATTTTGCATTTAAAATATAAATTTTAACCTTTCAAGTCAAATTTCGTAACTTGGAACTGAAATTCAATCGTTAAAGTAAATATTTCAGCTTTCAGACCTGTGAAAGCTTGAAACTTGACTTAGAAAACAAAACTGTAAGCCCTGGAACTTGAAAAACTTGAAAATTTACATCTCAAGACAGTTTTAAAGTAAACTTTTGCATTTAAAATATAAATTTTAAGGTTTCAAGCCAAACTTCATAACTTGGAACTGAAATTCAATCCTTAAAGTAAATATTTCAGCTTTCAGACCTGTGAAAGCTTGAAACTTGACTTAGAAAACAAAACTGTAAGCCCTGGAACTTGAAAAACTTGAAAATTTACATCTCAAGACAGTTTTAAAGTCAAATTTTGCATTTAAAATATAAATTTTAACCTTTCAAGTCAAATTTCGTAACTTGGAACTGAAATTCAATCGTTAAAGTAAATATTTCAGCTTTCAGACCTGTGAAAGCTTGAAACTTGACTTCAGAAACAAAAATGTAAACCATGGAACTTAAAAAACTTGAAAATTGACTTTTTAGGTCAATTCTAAAGTAAATTTTTTCATTTTAAATGTAAATTTTAAGCTTTCAAGTCAAACTTCACAAATTGGAAGTAAAATTCATTTGTTAAAGTACATATTTTATATTTCAGAGCTTGGAAAGAATGAAACTTGACTCTAAAAGCTAATTATAGTATTTTTTAAGGTTAAAAGCAAATTTTCAGCTTCTAAGTCAAATTTTAACTGAAATTTGTTAGCTAAAGTGGATTATTATGATTTCAAACAGGTGAAAACTTGAAAATTTACTTTAAAAATAAATTCTTAATCCTGGAACTTGAACAATGTGAAAATTGACTTTTGAGGTAAATTCTATAGTACATTTTTGACTTAAAAAAGTCAAATTGTAGGCTTTTAAGTCAAAATTTTATAGATTGAAACTGATATTTGATGTTGAAGTCAATTTCTACGATTTTGAAGGTATAAATGCTTGAAAGCTGACTACCAAAACAAATTTTAAGCCCAAGAAGTTGAAAAATGTGAAAATTGACTTTTCAGTTCAATCCTAAAGTCAATTTTTCTGTTAAAAATATGAATTTTAAGCTTCCAAATCAAATTTTATAAGTTTGAAGTAAAATTCAACGTTCAAAATTTTAAACTTAAGAAGGCTCAAAAATTGACTTCAAAAACAAATTGTAAGCCTTGCGACTTGAAAAATATTGCAAATTTACTGTTTAGGTAATTTCTGATTAAAAAAGTAAAATTTCCTAAATTAGGACTGGAATTTGAATTTAAAATTTCCAAAATATTAAAATCTCATTTTACCAATGTGTAAAACGATTTTTTTTTCTGCACTGTGGCAACATTGCAACCTTTGGGCTGTGACGTCACACTCGTTTACTTTGAGTTATACTATAAGTGTCAAACCTATATTTTTAAACTAGTAAATACAATATATCTTGACAGTGTGGTTTTGATGGACCAAATGAAATAATTTTTTAAGCTGGTACCAAAAATTGATCATTTGAAATGCTATTCGGCACAACATAACCTATAATAATTATCGAATACGGTAATTACTTTAAAAGTGTTGTTTGTGATTTTTCAAAGGGCCTAACATTTTGTTTTTAGTTGTATACACGGTGATATTTGTTTAACTTTTAGTGTTGTTTTTGAGTGTAAATACTACAGTAAACGTTTAAAGATCAAATTTAACTAGTTAGTTTTGTTTTGTACTGGAATGTACAGAACAATTGCGATTTTTAGATGTAAGCTTTATAATGTTAGGTGACGAGCGACCAACATGATAATTTTATTAATTACTTAATTAATAATGCATTTCAATGGCTTTGGTATAGTAATCAGGAAGATAGGATCAGTCAAATGTAGGTTGTTTAGTTTGGCCACCCTGTATGTGGTTTCAGAGAGAATTTGTCAGTTTAAGGTCCATATTTAGTTTCCTTACTTTTTTTATGCAATTTTCATAACCTGCACTTTTACCGTATCTCTACTAGTTTAGGAGATATTTCACGAAATCCATTTTGAGGACTAGAAACACCATTTTTCTGTAAAAGTGCCTCAAAATTTTGCTTGTTTATAGCTCGCCTGTTTTTTGAGGTACAGCAATGGTAAACCACTAAAAAAATTACGTTTTTTCTCTTCTTTCAAGTCGTCTATTTCAAAAACGCCTTGATTCGTTTTGGTGTACAGGATGAATCAAAAAAGTGAAAGGTGATAAATTTGCCCACCCTGTATGCAGTTTCAGCAAAAATGTGTCGATTTAATGTCCAAATTCAGATTCTTTAGAATTTTTCACACAATTTCTATTCTTTGTGCTTTTACTGTATCTCTACTACTTTAGGAAATATTTCACGAAAATCCGTTAATTTTGGAAACCAGAAGTTGTTAACGTTTGGCCACCCTGTATGTAGTTTTAGAGAGAATTTGTGAGTTTAATGTTCAGATTTGCTTTTTTTAGCCTTTTTTACGAAATTTTTATTTCCTACACTTTTACTGTATCTCTACTAGTTTAGGAGATATTCCACAAATAGTTGGAGACTAGAAGCTCCGTTTCTTTGAAAATGTGGTCCCTAACAACCATTATGACACTCTTTGCTTTAACTATGAATAACTTGCTTATTTCCTACCCCCGTCTAGGACTTTTATATGTCAATAGATAGCCAATGAAACAGGCTTTCCATTGATGTATAAAAGTTGGTGGGTTGGTTAGAAGGTTTTGCCGCTAGAGGTCGTCGAAGTGAAACCAGTTATCCAGCTCAACCATTGTGACACTCTTTACATTAACCTGAAATAACTTGCTTATTTTCTACATTTGTCTAGGACTTTGATACGTCAATGGATTGTCAATGAAGCGGGCTTTCCATTGGTGTATAAAAGTTGGATGGTTGGTTTTACAGTTTGGCCGCTAGAGGGCAACAAATTAAAGTGTGTGATCCAGCTCAACCAATTTGATACTCTTTGCTTTGACCTTAAATAACTTGCTTATTTTCCTACACTCGTCTGAAACTTTTATATGTCAATAGATAGCTAATGAAACAAGCTTTCTATTGATGTATAAAAGTTGGTGAATTGGTGGTCAGGTTTTGCCGCTAGAGGTCGTCGAAGTGAAACCAGTTATCCAGCTCAACCATTGTGACACTTTTTGCTTTAACCTGAAATAATTTGCTTATTTTCTTATACTTGTCTAGGACTTTTATACATTAATGGATAGCCAATAAAACAGGCATTTCATTGAGGTATAAAAGCCGGTTGGTTGGTGATAAGGTTTTGCCGCTAGGGGGCGTCAAAGTCAAGCAAGTTTTCCAAGCCTACACATTTGTCACTCTTTGTTTTAACTTTGAATGACTCGCTTATTTGACACATTTATCTAGGACTTTTATACCTCCATGAATAGCTAGAAAAACGGACTATTCAACGACGAGTTAAAGTTAATTGAAACTTAACATATTTTTCTCAAACCTCACTAATAAAATATAAATTTGAAATCAGAAAATTATTTTTTATTTAAAATAATTGAAACATGTGTCAAAAACTTGACGAGTAAATTGACATGTGTCAATTTTGACATCATTACATACCAAAGCCATTTAGAAACATTGTTCAATGTGCTGCGGTCAAGTACAATTTTGTTAATGCTCAATTTTTTGTTAACTAGTTGTGTAAGTGACGTATTATGACAGGCGTGTTTTTAATAATAAATTATTAAATAACAAATAATACAACAACCCTATAATATTGGTGTCCAGTGGGGCACATATACAAAGTGTCCGAATTTAGCGCACAATTTTCTGGACACACTTTGTATATCCATCTCTCCCAAAGTAACAATATTTCCTGTGACGTTATGTAAATAACTTTACTTAAATCTGTATGTTGTGTCGCATTAATGTTTCTATTACATAAGTTTTGATACTTCTGTAAATATAATTTCGTAATTATTTCATTATCTACATGTGTACGTATTTTCGGTGAAAAATATCTGTAGCAATTAATCACTACTAGCTGTAAGGAAGTGTGTTGAAACTTAATATAAATAAAAAGGAAAAAAAAAGGAATTTAAACATGTATTATGAACCCCTCATCCACATGAAATTAATGTACCAATTTGTGATATAATACATGTTTATTAGCAAAAGTTTTTGTTTTATTTCAAGCACTGAAACAGCAAACTTAATCTAGTTTTAAACTGGGAGCTGTATAGGGACTATAGACAAGCAGAAATTATAAAACTTTGCCATTAAACCTAGTTTATGGACTATAAACTTGGGCCGTAAAATCCTTTAAATCTCTGAGAGGGTTTTTCCAGATTCCTACTATTGATCCAGGTTTTTTCTTTTTAATTAAAATACGTTTTCAACCCAAAAAAACTAGTCAATATCTAGGCCAGTTTTGGCTCATTTTGTTAGTGTTTTGTTCATTATTGTTTGTTTTTTTTTATCCTTTTTCTAATGACGTTTTAGTGAAATTTATAAGAGTTTAAATAAAATAGTTACAATCGTTCAAAAATTGGCAATTTTTTATTTTGCTCTAGAAAGGTTCCAATGCACAGCAAAGGGCATATTTATACTAAAGGACCTTAAATTAGGTGAAAAAAGTACAAAAAAAGCACTCAAAAAAAATTTAAAGAATGGGGGGGTAATTCATCAGTCTCATATTGTGTTTTTAGCAGTTTCTCTCCATTCCTCTCTATCCGACGTGCTTCAAATGCTGTCCTGGAATGGATTTTCCTGTAAACTGCTTCACCTGGTCCAGCCATCGTTTTGAAGAACGTCCTCTAGGTCGTGTTTCCTCTACCTTCCCTTGGACCATAAGTTTCTCGAGATTGTCATCTTTCCTCTTGCTGACATGTCCAAAATACCTGAGAATCAGTCGTTTGATTTTAGTTGACAATCTGATTTGGATGTTAAGTTCTTCGAGTATGGATCCGTTAGTTCTGCGGTCTGTCCAGGGAATCCTCAGTAGTCTTCTCCAGATACACATCTCAAACGCTTCCAACTTGGCGATGTCTGTGACTTTTAAGGTCCAGGATTCTGCTGTGTTGGAAAAACGAGGGTTTTTACTAGTTTGCATTTTGTTGTGGTTATTATACGCCGATCTTTATAAATTTTGCTGAGTTTGGTCATGGCCCTTTTGGCAAGAGCTATCCTTCTTCTGATTTCTTGGCTAGATCCGCCATTTCTGCTGATGTGGGCACCTAGATAAGTTATTTCCTCCACGTTCTCGACATCTTGGCATTTCTTCCATGCTGTGCGTGCGATCTATTAACATAAGTTTCGTTTTCTGACGGTTCAGTTGTAGACCGAACTCCAAGCTCACTCTCTCCATAAGACTCGACATTTCCTGCTCATCTTTGGCGATAAGTGTGGTGTCATCAGCGTAGCGGACATTATCCATCCTTCTGATGCCACCTATGACAACTCCTCCTTCCCAGCCGTCCAAGGCTTTCCTTAGGATATATTCTCCATATAGGTTAAACAATAAGGGTGACAGAACACAATCCTGTCCTACACCACGTTCCACGTTGAAAGGTTCAGAGGTTCTTCCATCCACCTTCATTAGTGTTATGTTATTGTTATATAGTTCTTTTAGTAGGTGAATCAGAGTCCCCATCTGCGACAGGACATCCCAAAGTCGTCTCCAGTTGACACAATCAAAAGCCTTGCTGTAATCCAAGAAATACAAGTATGCAGTTTTGCTAGATTCTCTTGTTTTTTCAATGATTTGCCGTACATTCATAATCTGGTCTCTGGTACCCTTTCCCCTCACAAAACCGACCTATTCTTGTGGTATTTGCCATTCTAAAAAATTTCTAAGTCTCTGCAACAGGATACTGAGCATGACCTTGCTTGGATGAGAAATCATTGCTATAGTTCTATATAGGGGTCTTTTTAAATTAGAAAAAAACCTTTTTTTTTGTAAATAAGCTACAAATTCCGACATTTCACACTAAGCTTACCGATTTTTATGCACTGAAAGGTAGTTTTAGGTTATGTGGGCCCCAAACTTGCCAATTTTCTCCATTGCCATCCATTTTGTGTCTCCAAATTGACTTTTTTAATAGCAAGCACAGACTGGATTTGTTTTTAGTTTTTTACTGAACTCTCAACAAGTTCTTTTTTTTAGAATAGGATAACCTGTTGTTTTAAATAAATAAAAATTGTATTTGAGAGTATCTATACTAGATAGACTATAAAGATAATAGATATAATTAAGAGATAATATAAATAATTAATACTTAGCCTTTTTTTCTTTTGTAGCTCGTACTTACACTCTTACAGTGTTTTGAAGTTTCAATGTTTTGGTTTTTTGTTTATAATTTAGGGTTTTTGTCACATTTAGGCCACTCTGTATGTATGGTTAGTAACGTTTATTAACAAAATTGTTGCAACAGTAAATATTAGAAATACTGTGTGGTTGGTAATCTGCCACAACTGCTTTACACTTTTTAATAAAAATTAGTAAAGAAATTTTATTACTGAACACACAAGTATCTTGCTCAATTTAAACAACAATAATTCCTCTAAAAATAATAATAAATTTCTGCAACACAAAACTTTTAAATATTTTAATATTAACGATCACTTTTACGATCACATTTTCCTCCCTAAAACTTAAGCACTAAAAGTTTTATCGCTCGTTCCGGGACAGATAGAGGTGAGACATCTTTTATCATTTTATCGTAAAAATTTATTTCAATACTTATATGGATAAATAAATTAAAAAAAAAAAATCACTTGAACAGAGCATCCCCAATTTCAGCGATATGATCCAGGATGTAGTCTACGTCCATTTCGGTCAAGGAGGAATTTTGGGATACAAATCTGAAGAAGTTTGGTAGGGTTTTTAATGGTTGATAGTTGAGCATTACTGATCCATGCTTGATCATTACAGCTTTGATTTGTGGCGCCACCTGAAATGAACAATATGTTAGTTATGCGTTATATCGGCTTTCGATTGCTTTAGAAGTTTCTGTAATGTTTTAAAACCCTTTTTGACTACTTTAGAAGCATTTGGAAGGTGTTTTAGTTCATTTTGTAGTATTTTTTATCCTTTTTCTAATGGCGTTTTAGTGATATCTATAAGAGTTCAAATAAAAAAGTTACAGTCGTTCAAAAGAGAGAACAAGTTTGCTCAGAAGAAAAAATCTGTCAAATTAGGTGTTTTTGCGTAAATCGATCACATTAGATGTCAAAGGTTGGTTACTTCAATTATTTACAAAAAGCAAAATTTCTAGAAATAGACTCTATTCGTTTTAACTTTTTGTTATGGTCACGTGACGGTTTTGAAAAGTGTCATCTAGCCTTTACAGCGCTGCAAGCTAAAAACTAGATTTTCAAAGTCGCGTCACATATGTCTATTATAGTTTTAACTTTTGCAACTGTTTAAATGTAAATTTACCACATTTTCAACGACCAAACTGAATTTTGAAAGTCACGTGATTGATTTTGACAGGTGACAACTAGCCTTTACAGCGTTGCAAGCTCAGAACTGCAATATCAACGTCACGTGACGTGTATTACACAAATTTAGCTTTTACAACAATCTAAATTTAATTTACTAATTTTTCAACATTTAGATTAAATCTTAAAAGTCACATGACTGATTTTGACAGGTCTCAGTTATTCTTTACTTCGTTACACTCTCAGAATTGCAATATCAACGTCACGTGTCGTGTATTTATCAATTTTAGCTTTTACAACTATAGTTACTATAAGTTTGCTTAATTTGAAAACATATTTCAATATTTTAGTATTGAAAATAGTCTTAAATACAGGATATTGACATTAGATTCATGAAAATTGATTTGAAAACTAACTTTTCAAGTTTTTTTGCTTTGCTTTTCATTTTCTTAAAACTCTGGACTATTTTTAGGGCTGTAGAACAGCTTTCTGCTTGAAAAAGCGGGTTTCAAGACTATCTTCACGAAGTTTTTGACTTATCAGGCCTGAAAGCCAATTTGTACACTGTCCATAGTAATGAAAACGTCATTTAAAACTTCTTCACTATTAAATTGACTTCTAGACTCACCGGTGCAACAAATTGAAGCATTTCTAAGAAATTCTGTCTGTTTTTAGTGCTTTAAGACTGAAAAATCGAGTTTCAAGAGTATCTTTATAAAGTTTTTGACTTATCACTCCTAAAAGCCAATTTGTACAAAGTCCATAGTCTTGAAAATGTCATTTCAAACTTCTTCACTATTAAATTGACTTCTACGCTCATCGTTGCAACAAATGGAAGCATTTCTAAGAAATTCTGACTGTTTTTACTGCTTTAAGGTTGAAAAATCGAGTTTCAAAACTATCTTCACAAAGTTTTTGACTTATCACTTCTAAAAGCCAATTTGTACACTGTCCATAGTCTTGAAAATATCATTTAAAATTTCTTCACTATTAAATTGACTTCTACACTCATCGCTGCAACAAATTGAAGCATTTCTACAAAACTCGGACTGTTTTTAGTGCTTTAAGACTGAAAAATCGAGTTTCCAGAGTATCTTCACAAGTTTTTTTGACTTATTACTCCTAAAAGCCAATTTGTACACTGTCCATAGTCTTGAACATGTCATTTCAAACTTGTTCACTATTAAATTGACTTCTACACTCACCGGTGCAACAAATTGAAACATTTCTAAGAAATTCTGACTGTTTTTACTGCTTTAAGGTTGAAAAATCGAGTTTCAAAACTATCTTCACAAAGTTTTTGACTTATCACTTCTAAAAGCCAATTTGTACACTGTCCATAGTCTTGAAAATATCATTTAAAATTTCTTCACTATTAAATTGACTTCTACACTCATCGCTGCATCAAATTGAAGCATTTCTACAAAACTCGGACTGTTTTTAGTGCTTTAAGACTGAAAAATCGAGTTTCAAGAGTATCTTCACAAAGTTTTTGACTTATCACTTCTAAAAGCCAATTTGTACACTGTCCATAGTCTTGAAAATGTCATTTCAAACTTCTTCACTATTAAATTGACTTCTACACTCATCGCTACAACAAATTGAAGCATTTCTAAGAAATTCTGTCTGTTTTTAGTGCTTTAAGACTGAAAAATCGAGTTTCAAGAGTATCTTTATAAAGTTTTTAACTTATCACTCCTAAAAGCCAATTTGTACACTGTCCATAGTCTTGAAAATATCATTTACAACTTTGAAAATAGTCTTAAATACAGGATATTGACATTAGATTCATGTTTTTCAAGTTTTTTTGCTTGGCTTTTCATTTTCTTAAAACTCTGGACTATTTTTAGTGCTGCAGAACAGCTTTCTGCTTGAAAAAGCGGGTTTCAAGACTATCTTCACGAAGTTTTTGACTTATCAGGCCTGAAAGCCAATTTGTACACTGTCCATAGTCATGAAAACGTCATTTAAAACTTCTTCACTATTAAATTGACTTCTAGACTCACCGGTGCAACAAATTGAAGCATTTCTAAGAAATTCTGTCTGTTTTTAGTGCTTTAAGACTGAAAAATCGAGTTTCAAGAGTATCTTTATAAAGTTTTTGACTTATCACTCCTAAAAGCCAATTTGTACAAAGTCCATAGTCTTGAAAATGTCATTTCAAACTTCTTCACTATTAAATTGACTTCTACGCTCATCGTTGCAACAAATGGAAGCATTTCTAAGAAATTCTGACTGTTTTTACTGCTTTAAGGTTGAAAAATCGAGTTTCAAAACTATCTTCACAAAGTTTTTGACTTATCACTTCTAAAAGCCAATTTGTACACTGTCCATAGTCTTGAAAATATCATTTAAAATTTCTTCACTATTAAATTGACTTCTACACTCATCGCTGCAACAAATTGAAGCATTTCTACAAAACTCGGACTGTTTTTAGTGCTTTAAGACTGAAAAATCGAGTTTCAAGAGTATCTTCACAAAGTTTTTGACTTATCACTCCTAAAAGCCAATTTGTACAAAGTCCATAGTCTTGAAAATGTCATTTCAAACTTCTTCACTATTAAATTGACTTCTACACTCATCGCTACAACAAATTGAAGCATTTCTAAGAAATTCTGTCTGTTTTTAGTGCTTTAAGACTGAAAAATCGAGTTTCAAGAGTATCTTTATAAAGTTTTTAACTTATCACTCCTAAAAGCCAATTTGTACACTGTCCATAGTCTTGAAAATATCATTTACAACTTTGAAAATAGTCTTAAATACAGGATATTGACATTAGATTCATGTTTTTCAAGTTTTTTTGCTTGGCTTTTCATTTTCTTAAAACTCTGGACTATTTTTAGTGCTGCAGAACAGCTTTCTGCTTGAAAAAGCGGGTTTCAAGACTATCTTCACGAAGTTTTTGACTTATCAGGCCTGAAAGCCAATTTGTACACTGTCCATAGTCATGAAAACGTCATTTAAAACTTTTTCACTATTAAATTGACTTCTACACTCACCGGTGCAACAAATTGAAGCATTTCTAAGAAATTCTGACTGTTTTTAGTGCTTTAAGACTGAAAAATCGAGTTTCCAGAGTATCTTCACAAATTTTTTTGACTTATTACTCCTAAAAGTCAATTTGTACACTGTCCATAGTCTTGAAAACGTCATTTCAAACTTCCTCACTATTAAATTGACTTCTACACTCATCGCTGCAACAAATTGAAGCATTTCTTCGAAACTCGGACTGTTTTTAGTGCTTTAAGACTGAAAAATCGAGTTTCAAGAGTATCTTTATAAAGTTTTTGACTTATCACTCCTAAAAGCTAATTTGTACACTGTCCATAGTCTTGAAAATGTCATTTCAAACTTCTTCACTATTAAATTGACTTCTACACCCATCGTTGCAACAAATGGAGGCATTTCTAAGAAATTCTGACTGTTTTTAGTGCTTTAAGACTGAAAAATCGAGTTTAAAACTATTTATAATAGTAAAAGTTAAGTTTCAGACTGTTCATTAATGAAAGTAAACAATTTTGGCACTAAATTCTACGATATTAGTGTTGAACACTACTTTTTAGTATTGAATTTGTTCGAAAATTTTATTTGGACTGTTACCAGTCTTTAATTGAATTTTAGACCTGTTTTAATTCAGAAAGCCCTAAAAATAAACTTTTTGACTCACTTTAGTGTTAGTAAAGTCATTTCTAGCTTTAAAAGTCAACTTTTAGACTATTTTTAGTAGTGAAAAATTAGTTTAATGCGCCATGCAATCTTTGTCTTGATTTCCGGGCTGTTAAAAGCCTGAAATCGAGTTTCAGACACTCGACAATGGATTGCAGTCTGAAAAAAACGAATTTTAAAACTATTCCTAGTAGTAAATAACACGTTTTTAGACTATTCAGTACAAATTTGAAATTTGTACTCTCACAAGTCTTGAATGTTCAGTTTTACACTGTTAATAGTCTAAAAAATTGAACGCCAGTAAAAATTAGTCCAAAAATTCTGTTTTTTTTTTACTATATTAAGTGTCAGAAATTAAATCGTAAATCTCACAGTCGACCAGATTTGTCTGTCTGACAGTTGTCAATTTATTTTTTGATGGGCTATCGAATGATAAATTACTGACATTTAAAACTGGGCCACCCTGTATACCCTTAGTGATGTTAAAATTTACCAAATTTATGCTAAATCTCAGCACAGTGGGTGGTTTGTGATTGGTCAAAAAAAGCAGCTTTCAGCTTGCTGCTTTTTCTTGACCAATCACAAATTAGGCACAATGTTTTGATTTACTGAATTTATTTTATTTAAATTAACTTTCCGATCTAAAATTAATATTAATATAAATTAATAAATATTAAATTAATAATCCATCGGTGCGTAAGAGTTGTGCCATCTACTGACAAATATCGAAACCTTCTTAGAGCAAAGACTATTAAAATCAGCAAACTTCATCGATTTTACCCAGCAAAAGGCGTTAACTGCTAGATGGCGCCACAAGTTTTAAAATAACTATTTTATACTTTTACAATCAATAAATCCAAGTTCCCTTATACGCCAGTTACAGGTATACAAAACCACAATAATGAAAGCAATACATATTAGTAAATAATAAGAATTAAAAAAAAAATTAAAAAAAAATGACAAAAAGAAAGAAAAAGTTCAAACCTCAAACATAATTGGCTTCCAACCCTCAAAAGAAAAGAGGAGATTAATAATTTTTTTTTTGTGAAAAGTTTTTTAAATGAATTTTTAAACCCATTTCATTGTAAATAGCTTCCATTACCCAGTCTCTTGTATTTCAGCTTTTCAGACAATTTCAACATAAATCACTTAAAAAATCTTCTTTTAGGGAAGAAATTTAAAGTTATAAATCTTAAACAAGAATAGATGAATAATTAGTTAAGTTTTTAACTAAATAAACTTTTAATTCTATCTGGTTTGTAAAAAGTGAATGAAAACAATTATTTATGTAATTTAATAACAATTTTTTTGTTAATATATTATCCAGGTCTTACCTTATGCAGTTGAGTGTGATAGTCTGAAATATTGGCTTTTCCTCTCAAATATCTCGGTAGATACCAGAAACAAACGTTAATGTATTGCCTTTGTGACACTAGGAAAAACTCTGGTCTACTGACAATTTGTTTCTCGAAATACTTGGCCAAATTCATCAGTTTGTCTATATGTTGGGCGAATCCTGATGAACCCTGAAATTACATTAAAAACCATCACAGAGTTTTTAATTTAATTATGTGTTTTTGAGATAATGACAGCAATTGTTCTGTATCTGTCAAAATTACTGAACTAGGAGGGTTTCAAGCACAAAGTAGATATTTAAAAGAAAATTAATTTGTGTGCAAAAAAATTTGTGTAAAATAGTTTGACATGGAATTTGATCTGTATTTACACCGACAACTGTCAAATTTGGTAAAAATCACTTAAAATTTAACAACTCACATAATCTCTACATTGAAATAAATTTACAGGTCAATGATTATACATGTGACAGCTTTGAGGTATAAGTGAGTCAAAATCTAACCAAAATGACAATAAAACTATCAAAAACACTGTAATGTAAACTGCATATTATAATGAATTTATACTTCTATGGTAACATATATGACAGTTCTGACATATCCGTGTCATCTTAACAGAACATTTGATCTGTCAGTCAACTGTAAACCGTCAAAATCCAACACAGTGCAAGTTGAAAGTGTCGAGTGGTGTTTTTGTGGAAAAAACGGTACATTTGGTGTCAGAAGTGGGATAGGAGATCCAGAAAGACTACGAGGAAAGAAGAAACCGACCAACCTGGAAGAAGTGGACCGTTGCGCAACAAAGCGCAAAAATGGACGAGGAGATAAAACAGCTTATGGAGATGATGAAGCTAATGCAAACAAGCCAAGACCGCATGTTATAAGAAATGATAGCAGGCCAGAATAGCAAGTTTGACGAATTGAAAGCAAACCAAGTAAGTGCTGGACCCTGGAATATACCGCCTGAGCTATTTAAGTACGGGACCGACCAACTTTTTCAACAACATTTTAAAACTGCATCAACGGAGCGAAAGTACCTGATGAATGGAAAACATCTTCCATGTCGACGATCCACAAGAAGGAAAGCAGAGAAGAATGCGACAACTACAGAGGCATATCAGTACAATGCTCAGTGGCTCGAGTATACGAAAAAATACTTACTGAGAAAATCGAAAATGAATACAGCGACTTTGAAGCTGAAGAACAAGCCGGCTTCAGAGCGGGAAGATCTACAGTGGACCACCTCTTCTGTCTCACCCAGGCGATAAATAAGAAAACAGCATTTCAGGCAGAAAATACACCTACTATGTGTGGACCTACAAAAGGCATACCATAACATCCCACAAAGCAAAATCTGGGTCATCTCCCTCCATTCTTGCTGGTCTACACCAAGGATAACCAGATCCTTAATGATGTTATCTCTCCATCTGAGCCTGGGTCTTCCCAGTGGTCTTTTTCCTATTGGTGCCTTCTGCCATACCCGTTTTATTAGGCGATCGTTTTGGCTTCCTTGCAGGTGCCCTGCCCATCTTAGTCTGCTGGACTTTATCTCCTGAATGATGTCAAGGCCTTGATATATTTGGGCAAGCTCAGCATTGCTTCTCATCTTATAATGGCCGGTTGCAGGGTGTCGAATGGGACCATCTAGGATTTTTCTCTCAAACCTTCTTAGGAGCTCTGTGTCGCGTCAACTGTGAATGTCCATGTTTCACTGGCGTATGTTGCTACTGGTCGCATCATTGTTTCATAAATACCGGGATACAAATGGTGTGGACACGTCCAGAGGATGGGAGAAGAAAGGCTACCCAAATCCTTAACTGGACACCTCAGGGGAGAAGAAAAAGAGGGCGACCCAGAAAAAGCTGGAGAGAGGGCATATCATTACAACAGGGACCAACTGAAGATCGGAAGACGTCGAAGAACGTTTTAACGCGATATATGTATATCGGTACGAAGTAAGTCAAGAGCAGTTTAAGGAGAAGTTGGAAGCTAAGAAAGCAAGCCAAGACCGTAAGCTAGATGACATAAAAGGACAAATAAGGGACCAGTAAAATTATGTGATTGGTGAACGGAAAAGCGTGATGGAAGACCGGATAGGAACTTTGGAAGAAGAAGGTGTCGAGGGAACTGTACAGAATTTGCAGAGGGAAGTTGATAGTTGAGAAGAAATGCCTCTGAAGCCAACTCTAGTTCCCAGTTCAAACATTAAATCTTCAGTCTATGATGGTAAGACTTCTTGACAAATTTACAGAATACGAAAGAAGCGGAGGTTTTGCAGACCTTGGATGAAAGCCAATATAAGAACTATGAGAACTTGATTCGACACTTAGAAATTCGATTTGGAAACAAGCTCCTAGAGCTCCACAGCTATCAAAGCCAGAGAAGCAATCTTGCAGCAGGTAACTGCTTCCCAGGACATTAGAGAGCGAATGTCGGTTCGAGCTTTTGTAATGGGATTAAGGGATTGCACGATGCCCTTGTCTACGAGTTGGAATTTGAAGCAGTTGATCAAGTACCACGGAGACATAGACGTCTTCTTGAAATCGTCAATTGGAAACTCGACTGGAATCCTTTGGGAAGGAACTGAAGGAAATGCTGGATAGAGGAAGCAATCGAAATGATCAAACAAACTGGTTCGAACGAACCTTTGAATGCTGAAACTGTCGAGAGAAAGGACACATTCGACCTCAATCTCTTAAACCGAGAAGAATAAGGAACCAGAAAAGATGGGAAAAGAGAAAAGGCAAAACAATCAAAATTACCAAAGTAACACGATTTTTGCAATGCTGCAATCAAAACGAATAGTAAATTATGGAAGGGAAAGCCCAGCCAATGTTCATCAGAAGCAAAAGCTGACTGAAAAACCATCATTCAGTTCTTAAGGTAGCTGGAACTGTCTGGAAGAAATTGTCAAATGATTGTTTCACCATATTAAAACCAAACATTGTGAAGCATTGCAAAATTAATGATACTGGAAGAATGGGAAGTTTGGAGAGCATCATTTGGTTTACGTATCCAACATAACCGATGATGTACTGATGGGAATGGATCTTATGAAGCAACATACATTTCATTTGGACTTGGAGAATAGCGTCATCAAGAGTAATCGAGACGAGTTTAGTCTGAAGATGGTGGAACAGGCAACAACAAAGGTTACATTGCAAGTAAATTACTTGCCCCGAGCCATGGAGGCAAGACCTTGTCAGGAAGGCTAAAAGCGCCCGACACAGAAAATAATGGAAACACATCATCATGGAGACGATGACTTAGGAATACCTGTTGAAAAAACCCCTGAAGAGGTTGAAGGAAAGAACAAGTTTGGAAGAAGCGGATTCCAAACTGGTAACCTGGACTGATTACATACTCCAGTTCGGAAGGAAGAAAAATTGGCCAAGTTACAGAAGAAGGGACCATACAACGTTGAGAAGCGACGTCTACAGAATACAGCAAGGTCCACCACGAGTAATTAAAGTCGTTTTCTTGAATAGTCTTCATGAATATTCCCAAATTTTATCGAATCCATGGAAGCCTAAATTATTGGTAGAATCTCTTTTCTGTTCCCTTTTTTCCTATTCCAATCGAAAGTAAATTTAAGACTGCCTGCGGTTAAGTTTCCTCTCTTATAAAACTATTAATATCAACTTAGAGGGCTCATAAAACGTAATGAGGGCATGAAGTTTAACGTTTTAGAGGGGACGAAATGGAGTTATTTGCGACTAATACGTAGCTATAACGTCTTAATGTGTGCGAGACGGAAAATTGAAACTTCACAACTATGTTTATGTGTCGTAAAGTAAAAGTTTCGCATAACCTCAATCGAAACCGTGCGTAATAATGGTCGTAAATCCATTTGCCACAAGACTAATCCACTTGAGCTAATTGCTGCACCGCTAAACTGCAGCCAGTGGCACCAGCATTAAGAAATTGCGTTTTAATTACCCTTTAATTATTAAATTCTAGCCTAGATTACCTCCATTGATTAATTATTCCGAAAACCCCCTTAAAGTGAGCTTGTAGGACGTCATAACACATTATATGTTGTCTTTTTTGATGACGTATTTAAGTCTGGTTTTCCAGAGTGTACATATCGTACTACTTCAATTACATTTAATATACTAACATAATAACAACCTAGTTTTGTAAAAAAAACTCCCAATATAGAAGCACTGTTGACAAGTCAGAATTCTTAATTGATAGAATAATCGTTCAAAAAACGGTAGATAAACAATTTACTAATTTTTTTTTAATTTGGTACAGTCATTTTGAAACGAGACGTGTCAAAGATTGAACTGCCAGAAACACACTTTGAAAGGACAGTCAGTGACAAAATCGCCTGTCAAACCCACTTGGGGTAAGAAAATGACCATTTTTTGAATTCTTATTAAATTTCCTGTCCAATAACATGAAACAACGCTACAAATTTGGTACAGTCCAGTAGAAAAGCGGTGTCAAAGTTTTAACTGCCAAAAACATTGTTTGAAAAGAGAGCCAAGAATAAAATCGCCTGCCAAACCCACTCGAAATAAGAAAATGACTATTTTAAGCACATTTTTGGAATTCTCATTAAATTTCCTATTCAATAACCTTAAAAAACACAAGAGTTGGTACAGTCAGGTAAAAAAGAGACGTGTTAAAGTTTGAACTGCCAGAAACACAGTTTGAAAGGACAGTCAGTGACAAAATCGCCTATAAAACCCACTTGAAGTGAGAAAATGACTGTTCTAAGCACATTTTTCCAATAACATGAAAAAACGATACAAAATTTGGTACAGTCCAGTAGAAAAGCGGTGTCAAAGTTTTAACAGCCAAAAACATTGTTTGAAAAGAGAGCCAAGGATAAAATCGCCTGCCAAACCCACTCGAAATAAGAAAATGACTATTTTAAGCACATTTTTGGAATTCTCATTAAATTTTCTATCCAATAACCTAAAAAAAACACAACATTTGGTACAGTCAGGTAAAAAAGAGACGTGTCCAACTTTGAACTGCCAGAAACACAATCTGAAAGGACAGTCAGGGACAAAATCGCCTGTAAAACCCACTTGAAGTGAGAAAATGACTGTTCTAAGCACATTTTTGAAATTCTTATTAAATTACTTATCCAATAACCTCAAAAAATACAAAATTTGGTACAGTCAGGTAAAAAAGAGACGTGTCAAAATTTGAACTGCCAGAAACACAGTTTGAAAGAACAATCAGGAACAAAATCGCCTGCAAATCTCTCTTGGGGTAAGAAAATGACTGTTTGAAGCACATTTTTAGAATGCTAATTAAATTTCCTATCCAATAACGTAAAAAAAACACAAAATTTGGTACAGTGAGGTAAAAAAGAGACATGTCAAACTTTGAACTGCCAGAAAGAAAATTTGAAAGGACAGTCAGGGACAAAATCGACTCTAAAACCCACTTGGGGTAAGAAATTGACTGTTTTAAGCACATTTTTGAAATCCTCATTAAATTTCTTATTCAATAACCCGAAAAAACACTGCAAAATTTGGTACAGGCAAATAGAAAAGCGGAGTCAGAATTTGAACTTCCAGAAACACAGTTTGAAAGAACAGTCAGAGACAAAATCGCCTGTAAAACCCACTTGTAGTGAGAATATGACTGTTCTAAGCACAATTTTGGAATTCTCATTAAATTTCCTATTCAATAACCTAAAAAAACACAAATTTTGGTACAGTCAGGTAAAAAAGAGACATGTCAAACTTTGAACTGCCAGAAACAAAGTTTGTTTGAAAGGACAGTCAGGGACAAAATCGACTCTAAAACCCACTTGGGGTAAGAAATTGACTGTTTTAAGCACATTTTTGAAATCCTTATTAAATTTTTTATTCAATAACCCGAAAAAACAGTGCAAAATTTGGTACAGGCAGATAGAAATACGGAGTCAAAATTTGAACTGCCAGAAACACAGTTTGAAAGGACAGTCAGAGACAAAATCGCCTGTAAAAGTACTTGTAGTGAGAAGATGACTGTTCTAAGCAAATTTTTGAAATTCTCATTAAATTTCCTATCCAATAACCTAAAAAAACACAAAATTTGGTACAGTCAGGTAAAAAAGAGACGTGTCAAACTTTGAACTGCCAGAAGCACAGTTTGAAAGGACAGTCAGTGACAAAATCGCCTGTAAAACCCACTTGGGGTAAGAAAATTACTATTTTAAGTACATTTTTGGAATCCCCATTAAATTTTCTATCCAACAACATGAAAAAACGCTACAAAATTTGGTACAGTCCGGTAGAAAAGCGGTGTCAAAGATGACACGTGTTATTCACGCAATGTGCTAAATACACACAACTGTCAAATTGCCATATGAATCTTTAAATACAATCATTGAGGCAGTATTTTATAGTTTTCTGTAGTTGACTTTGACAGATGTCACTTTTTAGTGACAGATTAATCTACGTCACAAATCTGACCCATAAACCTGTGAAATACAATAATCAATATTGGTTGAATCAATTTTGTTTCAAGTTTAGCTTACTATTATTGCAGAGCTTCATTGTGCACATTTTGACATTTGTCACTGTTCTGACAGCTCAAATAGTATTTTAAGCTTACACTAATACGTCAAAATTGTCATATTTACTACAATTGGCCCATGAATTCATTTTAATTTGCAGTTTATTTGGTTGGCTAACTTTCAAGTGTTTCATAGTTTTATTGTGTTTTTGGCTCGAATTTAACGGTTATTTTGACAGATATGTCAGAATGACAGATGAACTGTTTGATAGTTCTTCGTATGAGCTTGCAGAAACCCTAAAAATATGAGGATGTAGCCAAACAACCAACGCCGTTAGAGGGCGTGACACCTGGAAAAACATTTTGGTGGTTTATTTGCTTTTATCTCGAAAACGGCTAAAGATATTAAGTTGCAATTTGGTGGTGGATTTGGATTAATTTATTTTTAATGTGACATTTGATTATTAAAGAAAAATCTTACCTTGGCTTTCCACATCAACCAAAATTTGAAAACGTCACATTTCCTGCCACATTGGAGGTATTTGTCACCCAAATCGTAGCTGGAATCGTAGTATTTGTCCCTCTGGAACAGATATTCAGCCCCGTGGGAATGGCAACGTTGCAAAATGTCCGGGTCACGGACAAGAAGCATGGAGCATTGTTGTGGTACGGCCAACAACTTATGCGGGTTGATTACAAGGGAATCTGCATTTTCCACTCCATTTAACTTTGAGCTAAACGCACCAGTAATGGAGGGTTTTAATTAAATAAAGTTCAAGGGAATTGCTTTGTTCTATACCGATGTTTTTGCGAAAACAGCAATCCACCACCCCAAGCTCCATCTGCGTGTAGCCAAATGTTGTATTTTTTACATAATGCTGAGATGTCGTTCAAAGGATCAAAAGCTCCACGAACAGTTGTACCTGCAATAATAATCGCCTAGTAGAAAAATGAAGGGACTGTTTTAGTACTTTCAGAATGTTTTTCAGAATTTTCCGACCTTTGGGTCCCAAATGTCCTTTTTGTGCTTAGGAAGGTTATGTAAAGGTCCAGGAAATTTCAAAAATTCAGGTTTTTGTTCAAAATTTCTTCAAAGGAACTGAATTTTTCGACTTTTGGTTTCCGAGAAAATGCCCTTTCTTGTGGTTTCAAAAATTTCAGAAAATTCCTTAAAAATTCAAAAAAACACCAAAACTCCTCTTATTCATAACTCAATTAACCTAATGTGGCTACGACCATCAATGGAACCTCTCCATTTCCCAGAGTGTCCAAAATATTGTTTTCCAGGTCGTGGGGATCCATTTCTCCCACCTCATTGGTTTTGACGGAAACAACGTTTGCTTCCCCTATTCCTAGTAGAACGGCAAACTTAAATATGGAATAATGGCATTCTCCTGATGTATAAATAACTAGTTTTGGAAGTCCATTACTGCCATTTGTCTGTTAAAAAATCGAATACATTAGTCGAAGTATGATGACTGTACTTAGGAATAGAAAAGAAATTAATTTTTGGTAAAAATATGAAGAAAATTTAAGGATTTTTGGAGAATATAACATAATAATGAAGAAAAGACGAACATCAAAAGCAACAATTCAGAGAATGCACTATTTGGAAATTATTAAATGTGTTTCCCAGAAGAACCACACTGTATGTAGCCTTTACAGCTCCATGAAGCTAAAATTGACAGTTTTGACGTTAAGGAACATTTTAATACTTTTCTTACGTCACGTGACAGCTGTCGTAACTGTCAAAAGTCACTCACCAGTGACCTGAAGGCCTGAAGGTATGAAATGCTATATGGATGTGTTTTTTTGAGAAATTGCACTGTAAGTTGAGTTTACATCTCCAGGGAGTCAAATTTGACAGTTTTGACGTTAAGAAACACTTTTGACTTTTCTTACGTCATGTGACAGCTGTCGTAACTGTCAAAACTAACTCACCAGTGCGTGTCTCAGTCACCTGAGAGTATAAAATGCTAAATAGATGTGTTTTTTAGAAAAATCACACTGTAAGTAGTATTTACAGCTCCATGGAGCCAAACTTGATAGTTCTGACGTTAAGAAACACTTTTATACTTTTTTATGTCACGTGACAACTGTCGTAACTGTCAAAACTCACTCACTAGTGACCTGAAGGTATGAAATGCTAAATAGAAGTGTTTCTTGGAGGAAATGCACTGTAAGTTGAGTTTACAGCTCCATGGAGTCAAATTCGACAGTTCTAACATTCAGAAACACTGAAACACTTTTAGACTTTCTTACATCACGTGACAGCTGTCTTAAATGTCAAAACTCACTCACCAATGACATGAAAGTATAAAATGCTTAATAGATGTGTTTTTTTGAAAAATCACACTGTAAGTAGTCTTTACAGCTCCATGAAATCAAATTTTACAGTTCTGACGTTAAAGTACAGTTTTATTCGTTTCTTACGTCACGTGACAACTGTCGTAACTGTCAAAACTCACTCACTAGTGACCTGAAGGTATGAAATGCTAAATAGAAGTGTTTCTTAGAGGAAATGCACTGTAAGTTGAGTTTACAGCTCCATGGAGTCAAATTCGACAGTTCTAACATTCAGAAACACTCTTAGACTTTTCCTACGTCACGTGACAGCGGTCATAACTGTCAAAACTCACTCACCCGTGACCTGAAGGTATAAAATGCTAAATAGAAGTGATTCTTAGAGGAAATGCACTGTAAGTTGAGTTTACAGCTCCATGGAGTAAAATTTGACACTTCTGACGTTAAGATTCAGTTTTATATGTTCCTTACGTGACGTGACAACTGTCGTAACTGTCAAAACTCACTCACCAGTGACCTGAAAGTATAAAATGCTAAAAAGATGTGTTTCTTAGAGAAACCACCCTGTAAGTAGTCTTTACAGCTCCATGAAGCCAAACTTGACAGTTCCGACGTTAAGGGACACTTTTATACATTTATCATGTCACGTGACAGCTGTCGTAACTGTCAAAACTCACTCACTAGTCACCTGAAGGTATGAAATGCTAAATAGAAGTGTTTCTTGAAGGAAATGCACTGTAAGTTCAGTTTACATCTCCATGGAGTCAAATTTGACAGTTCTGACGTTAAGGTACAGTTTTATACTTTCTTTACGTCACGTGCCAGCTGTCGTAACTGTCAAAACTCACTCAGTAGTGACCTGAAGGTATGAAATGCTAAAAAGATGTGTTTCTTAGAGAAACCACCCTGTAAGTAGTCTTTACAGCTCCATGAAGCCAAACTTGACAGTTCCGACGTTAAGGGACACTTTTATACTTTTATCATGTCACGTGACAGCTGTCGTAACTGTCAAAACTCACTCACTAGTCACCTGAAGGTATGAAATGCTAAATACAAGTGTTTCTTGAAGGAAATGCACTGTAAGTTGAGTTTACAGCTCCATGGAGTCAAATTTGACAGTTCTGATGTTAAGGTACAGTTTTATACTTTTCTTACGTTACGTGACAGCTGCCGTAACTGTCAAAACTCACTCACCAATGACCTGAAGGTATAAAATGCTAAATAGAAGTGTTTCTTGGAGGAAATGCACTGTAAGTTGAGTTTACAGCTCCATGGAGTCAAATTCGACAGTTCTAACATTCAGAAACACTTTTAGACTTTTCCTACGTCACGTGACAGCTGTCGTAACTGTCAAAACTTACTCACCAGTGACTTGAAGGTATGAAATGCTAAATAGATGTGTTTCTTGGAGAAACCACCCTGTAAGTTGAGTTTACATCTTCATGAAACCATATTTGTCAATTCTCACGTTAAGAAACGCTCACGTCACTTTTTAGATTGGTAATTTTGCGTCACAGCTGCGTGATTTTTGACAGCTGTCAGGTGATGAGTGTCGGTTCACGTCACAACTGTTAAATGTAACTCTATGGAGCTATAAATGCAACTTGCAATTCGATTTGTTACAGAAATACCACTAATGTACGTATTGCAGGTGTATTTTAATGCTGAGTGAGTTATTTGACCGTTGACAGCTGTCGACGTAAGAAAATATATTAAAGTGTCACAAATGTCAAATTTGGTACAAGTGTTTTGTGTTTGATAGTTTCATCCCACTGCAAGTGTTACCTGACTATAAGCCACGCTGTGAAGTGTCAAACTGTCAAGTTTAACGACTTAAATTGTCATTTAACCTCACCACTCTCAAATTTAATTCCAGATTTACCAATAACAACGGTACAATGACAGTTGACAACTGTCAGGTGACGTATATGAAAGTGTCACTTAGCCTTATAAATTTCAAATTTGGGGCTCTATTGAGGTATAAATTCAGGGTACAACTCTTTTGAATTTAGTAATATCTCGCTGCTGCCACACTGTCATAACTGTCAAATTTAACGTCTTAAACTGTCATTGAACGGTTTGTTTCTGAGCTACAGGGTGTTGAAAGTTTTCCCAGTTTAGTCTTTCGTATTGAAGACAATGGGACACTCTGTATTACATATTTACCTTAATATCAGGGAATTTATTGAATCGAGCTAGATTCATGGCGCTTCCGTTCCCGAATGATCCACCAGGACAAAATATTCCATCGGACCATTTTGGTCCAATAATTTTGCACATTTCTTCAATTACCTTCTGTTCCATTAACGTGAATACCGGGGCTACTTCGTAGGTATAGATTACTGAATTTAAGGCATCAGTTAGCCATTGTCCAGCTAGTCCGTAAGGATCTAACCTACAAAAACAGTGTTTTACTTTGTAATTTACGCAAATACTACACAAAAAACAGAAATACTTTCAGTAACTGAAATTAGAATGAAAAACAGAGTATTACACCTGATCTACTGGACTATAAAGAAAAACTAAATACGTCAATAATTGTCAGTTTATATAACATAATAGGCCAGTAGCTTTAACTAAAGCTCTAATAACACTGGTCGACAAAAAAATTATTTTTTTTTGTAACAAAAAGCTGAATAGCATAGAATGGTAAAATGGACCAATATGAATTGAAAACAGCAAAAAAAAAACTTGTAGCACGTAAGGTTTTCTTGTTACGTTAAACAAACCACAAGCGTAGAACGGTATTATAATGCATATGTTATTTATCACAAAATATATTTTACAAGTAATTTAAATCTCTATAGCGACTGTATCTACTTAATAATAAGTTGAAATCTAATAACAATACAAATATTCAAAAAAGTTATTTGAAACACACCAAATAGTTCTATTTTTTTCTTTTGTGTGGGGCGACGTCTTCTCTCTTCAAAAACCAGCAATAGTCACCCATCATGGCTTCATCCCATCGTCCTTGGTACCTTGTTTCCATTGTCCTGATGTCCTGATGGAACCTTTCACCTTGCTCGTCGCTAACAGCGCCCAAATTCTCCGGAAAAAATGATAGACGGGAATGAAGAAAGTGAATTTTTAAAGACATTCGACAACCAAGCAAATTGTAAGATTCCAAAAGTTCCTCAACTATTTGTTCATAATTTTGATCCTTATTGTTACCTAAAAATCCCTTCACCACTCTTACAAATGAGTTCCACGCTCTCAATTCTTCTAAGGTGAGATTTTCCGTGAAATTGAACATCTCCCATCAATTTTCTAGTTTGCGGTTCAATAAAAATACCTTCTTTTAATTTGGCGTCACTTAACTGAGGAAACACTTGTCTCAGGTACTTAAATCCTTTACCATCTTTATTCATAGCCTTCACAAAGTTTTTTATCAGTCCGAGTTTTATATGAAGAGGAGGCAAAAGAACATTTTTTGGATCCACAAGAGGCTCATACTTAACATTTTGAGATCCAGGTTGAAATGCACTCCTCTCCGGCCGACCATCAGTGATTTTAGATTAATAGATACCAATACAAGGGAAAAACTCTTTTTCTACCTATCTTTTTTTTTATCTTTTCTACCGTTTGTTCATCTAGAATTACAAAGTCGTATATGCATATAAACTCCTTTTGGAAGAACGCTCTTTTGTATATAATACTAAAAATATTTAAAAAAAAAACAGTAACTACATACGAATATTTCCTCTTGGTAAATAAGTAATATCCGTTGTGTTAATCCCAAAAAAGCAATTATTTTTTACAGTTTCATTTTGGCAGTTACGACTTTGTAATTCTAGATGAACGCGTTGTACCGACTCTGCCGAACACGCCTACCGTCGTATTTTAAGCCGCGCCTAAGTTAAGTTTGATTCAGGCTGTCATTTTTTCACCTGTATTGTCACAGTGTGAACCACCCTTAACTTAATCTTGGCTTAAAGTATGACTGTGCAAATGGGGGTTCGTCATATTTGCTCTGCTACTTCATGCGGGGCTTCAACTCAAACACGGCTATTACTGGCCAACATCAAAAGGTTTAATGAAGCCATTGAAAAAAGTGGACGTTCTAGGACTTTATGGGATTTTTTTCTATTACTAGAAAGGCATAAGCATTGTGAAATTAATGGTCTGACTGGTGTTACAAAAATTGTGTCGGCCAGTGTAATCAATTTATTTAATTTGCACCCAGAATTTGTACCTGAAATGTTTATTACTAGATTTATACTAAAGTTGTACATTAGAAAAAATATTTGATTTATTAAATTTGACACAGTTATAACATACAACTGAGAATGTGCATTTGTACAGGGTGTTTGAAATTCCATAGTTTTGATAATTAATTCAGCAATTTTGCAATGTTGAGATAAGTATTGGTAAAGTTCGTTTCTTGAGCTTTGCAGTATAATCAATTTGTTAGTTCCACAAGTCACCGCTAGATGGAGCTGTGCATAGAAAATAAAAGCATTAGTAGGACTTTTTTCATGAAAAAATAGATAAATGGTCATCTCAATAACTTGATTCAACCTCGATTCTGACCTAAAATATCGGCCAGTGTAAACTGTAGACCAAACTCTAATCAGCTCCAATTTTCTTGGCTCTCCCTGTATAACATAGGCCGATAAGGTGGGACACCACTAGAAAGAGGAAAAAAAGGGGATTTTTTTGAGTGCCTTACCGTTGCTGTATCTCAAAAACTAAATGAGATATTGCCGGTTAAAATGTTGAGATACTTTTTCTGGGAAATTTGGTTTCTAGTCCCCAAAATGTGTTTTGTGGAATATCTCCTAAACTAGTAGAGATACGGAAAAAGTGTAAAGAATAAAAATAGCGTAAAAAAGGTCAAATATACTGAATCCGGTATTTAAACAAACAAATTCACTTTGAAACTGCATACAGGGTGACCAATTTCTTACAACCTCCACTTTTTGGATCACTCTGTATAACAGAGACTGCTGAGCATTTTTTGGAAGACACCACAGGAAAGATGAGAAAAAAACAAATATTTTTAGTGGTTTGCCGTCGCTGAATCTCTAAAACTCGCTGAAATACTGCCGTTTGAGGTTTTGAGGCACTTTCTCATGAAAATAGGGTTTCTGGTCACCAAAATGTGTTTGGTGAAATATCTCCTAAACTAGTAGAGATACGGAAAAAGTGTAGAGGATAAAAATAGCGTAGAAAAAGTCATATAAACTGAATCCGGTATTTAAACCAACCAATTCCTTCTGAAACTGCCTACAGGGTGACCAATTTCTTACAACCTCCACTTTTTGGATCACTCTGTATAACAGACTCTGCTGAGCATTTTTTGGAGGGCAACACAGGAAAGAGGAGAAAAAAACGGATTTTTTTAGTGGTTTGCTGTCGCTGAATCTCAAAAACTCGCTGAAATACTGCCGTTTGAGGTTTTGAGGCACTTTTTCAAGAAAACGGGTTTCTGGTCACCAAAATGTGTTTTGTGGGATATCTCCTAAACTAGTAAAGATACGGAAAAAGTGTGGAGGATAAAAATAGCGTAAAAAGGGTCAAACAAACTGAATCCAGTATTTAAACCAACCAATTCCTACTGAAACTGCATACAGGGTAACAAATTTCTGACAACCTCCACTTTTTGGATCACTCTGTATAACAGAGACTGCTGAGCACTTTTTGGAGGACACCACAGGGAGGAGGAGAAAAAAATGGATTTTTTTAGTGGTTTGCGGTCGTCGAAACTCAAAAACTCGTTGAAATACTGCCGTTTGAGGTTTTGAAGCACTTTTTCAAGAAAATGGGGTTTCTGGTCACAAAAATGTGTTTTGCGGAATATCTCCTAAACTAGTAGAGATACGGAAAAAGTGTAGAGGATAAAAATAGCGTAAAAAAGGTGAAATGAACTGAATCCGATAATTAAACCAACAAATTCCCACTGAAACTGCGTACAGGGTAACAAATTTCTTACAACCTCCACTTTTTGGATCACTCTGTATAACAGACTCTGCTGAGCATTTTTTGGAGGGCAACACAGGAAAGAGGAGAAAAAAAAACGGATTTTTTTAGTGGTTTGCTGTCGCTGAATCTCAAAAACTGGCTGAAATACTGCCGTTTGAGGTTTTGAGGCACTTTTTCAAGAAAATGAGGTTTCTGGTCACCAAAATGTGTTTTGTAAAATATCTCCTAAACTAGTAAAGATACGGAAAAAGTTTAAAGTTCAAAAATAGCGTAGAAAAGGTCAAATAAATCGAATCCGGTATTTAAACCAACAAATTCACTTTGAAATTGCATACAGTGTGATCAATTTCTTACAACCTCCACTTTTTGGATCACTCTGTATAACAGAGAATGCTGAGCATGTTTTGGAGGACACCACAGGATAGAGGAGAAAAAAAACGTATTTTTTTAGTGGTTTACCGTCACTGAATCTAAAAAACTCGCTGAAATACTGCCGTTTGAAGTTTTGAGGCACTTTCTCATGAAAATGGGGTTTCTGGTCACCAAAATGTGTTTGGTGAAATATCTCCTAAACTAGTAGAGATACGGAAAAAGTGTAAAGGATAAAAATAGCGTAGAAAAAGTCATATAAACTGAATCCGGTATTTAAACCAACCAATTCCTTCTGAAACTGCCTACAGGGTGACCAATTTCTTACAACCTCCACTTTTTGGATCACTCTGTATAACAGAGACTGCTGAGCATTTTTTGGAAGACACCACAGGAAAGAGGAAAAAAAAAACAAATATTTTCAGTGGTTTGCCGTCGCTGAATCTCTAAAACTCGCTGAAATACTGCCGTTTGAGGTTTTGAGGCACTTTTTCAAGAAAATGGGGTTTCTGGTCACCAAAATGTGTTTTGTAAAATATCTCCTAAACTAGTAAAGATAAGGAAAAAGTTTAAAGTTTAAAAATAGCGTAGAAAAGGTCAAGTAAACTCAATCCGCTATTTAAACCAACAAATTCCCTCTGAAACTGCATACAGGATGACCAATTTCTTACAACCTCCACTTTTAGGATCACTCTGTATAACAGAGACTGCTGAGCACTTTTTGGAGGCTATTACAGGAAAGAGGAGAAAAAAATGGATTTTTTTAGTGGTTTGCTGTCGCTGAATCTCAAAAACTCGCTGAAATACTGCCGTTTGAAGTTTTGAGGCACTTTTTCATGAAAATGGGGTTTCTGGTCATCAAAATGTGTTTGGTGAAATATCTCCTAAACTAGTAGAGATACGGAAAAAGTGAAGAGGATGGAAATAGCGTAAAAAAGGTCAAATAAATCGATTCCGGTATTTAAACCAACAAATTCGCACTGAAACTGCATACAGGGTGACCAGTTTCTTACAACCTCCACTTTTAGGATCACTGTGTATAACAGAGACTGCTGAGCACTTTTTGGAAGCAATTACAGGAAAAAGGAGAAAAAAAACGGATTCTTTTAGTGGTTTGCCGTCGCTGAATCTCAAAAACTCGCTGAAATACTGCCGTTTGAAGTTTTGAGGCACTTTTTGAAGAAAATGAGGTTTCTGGTCACCAAAATGTGTTTGGTGAAATATCTCCTAAACTAGTAGAGATACGGAAAAAGTGTAAAGGACAAAAATAGCGTAAAAAAGGTCAAACAAACTGAATCCGGTATTTAAACCAACCAATTCCTACTGAAACTGCATACAGGGTGATCTTACAACCTCCACTTTTTGGATCACTCTGTATAACACAGATTTTTTGGAGGACACCACAGGAAGGAGGAGAAAAAAACGTATTTTTTTAGTGGTTTACCGTCACTGAATCTAAAAAACTCGCTGAAATGCTGCCGTTTGAAGTTTTGAGGCACTTTTTCAAGAAAATGGGGTTTCTGGTCACCAAAATGTGGTTTGTGGAATATCTCTTAGACTAGTAGAGTACAAAAAAGTGTAAAAAATAAAAACAGCGTAGAAAAAGTCATATAAACTAAATCCGGTATTTAAACCAACCAATTCCTTCTGAAACTGCCTACAGGGTGACCAATTTCTTACAACCTCTACTTTTTGGATCACTCTGTATAACAGAGACTGCTGAGCATTTTTTGGAAGACACCACACGAAAGAGGAGAAAAAAACAAATATTTTTAGTGGTTTGCCGTCGCTGAATCTCTAAAACTCGCTGAAATACTGCCGTTTGAGGTTTTGAGGCACTTTCTCATGAAAATGGGGTTTCTGGTCACCAAAATGTGTTTGGTGAAATATCTCCTAAACTAGTAGAGATACGGAAAAAGTGTAGAGGATAAAAATAGCGTAGAAAAAGTCATATAAACTGAATCCGGTATTTAAACCAACCAATTCCTTCTGAAACTGCCTACAGGGTGACCAATTTCTTACAACCTCCACTTTTTGGATCACTCTGTATAACAGACTCTGCTGAGCATTTTTTGGAGGGCAACACAGGAAAGAGGAGAAAAAAAACGGATTTTTTTAGTGGTTTGCTGTCGATGAATCTCAAAAACTGGCTGAAATTCTGCCGTTTGAGGTTTTGAGGCACTTTTTGAAGAAAATGGGGTTTCTGGTCACCAAAATATGTTTTGTAAAATATCTCCTAAACTAGTAAAGATACGGAAAAAGTGAAAAGTATAGAAATAGCGTAGAAAAGTTCAAGTAAATCGAATCCGGTATTTAAACCAACAAATTCACTTTGAAATTGCATACAGGGTGATCAATTTCTTACAGCCTCCACTTTTTGGATCACTCTGTATAACAGAGAATGCTGAGCATGTTTTGGAGGACACCACGGGAAAGAGGAGAAAAAAACGTATTTTTTTAGTGGTTTACTGTCACTGAATCTAAAAAACTCGCTGAAATACTGCCGTTTGAAGTTTTGAGGCACTTTTTCATGAAAGTGGGGTTTCTGGTCATCAAAATGTGTTTGGTGAAATATCTCCTAAACTAGTAGAGATACGGAAAAAGTGAAGAGGATGGAATTAGCGTAAAAAAGGTCAAATAAATCGATTCCGGTATTTAAACCAACAAATTCGCACTGAAACTGCATACAGGGTGACCAGTTTCTTACAACCTCCACTTTTAGGATCACTGTGTATAACAGAGACTGCTGAGCACTTTTTGGAAGCAATTACAGGAAAAAGGAGAAAAAAACGGATTCTTTTAGTGGTTTGCCGTCGCTGAATCTCAAAAACTCGCTGAAATACTGCCGTTTGAAGTTTTGAGGCACTTTTTCAAGAAAATGGGGCTTCGGGTCAGCAAAATGTGTTTGAGAAATATCTCCTAAACTAGTAGAGATACGGAAAAAGTGTAGAGGATAAAAATAGCGTAAAAAAGATCAAATAAACTGAATCCGGTATTTAAACCAACAAATTCCCACTGAAAGAACAATGAAACAATAAAAAACGCTAGTGGATGAATCACATAAACATTAAATTACAATCATTTTATAGGCCTACGGTAACAACTATGACAGTTCTGACATAGGAGCGTTAGTTGATCTGTCGTTACACTGACAAGTGTCAAAATTCTGTCAAAGCGACAGTAAAACTATCAAAAACACTTGAAAGCAATTTATAGAAACCGTCCAAGATATATTATTGTTTAATTCTTGAAACACCTTTCTGGCTTTGCTTCAAAGCGTTTGAAGGGCTGTAGTACCTTTACAAAATAACCGATTTGCTTATATGAATATACCGTCTGAAAGGGCTTGAAAAAGGCTACAAACTGGAAATAAAATTAAGTTTGTAGCCCTTCGGAATTTCCGAGTTAGGACAATTCAAAGTTCGGTTCTTGAAAACTTGACTCTTGATTTGTTGTACCAAGTTTGAAGGGCTGTAGCACAATGACCCTTTAACCAATTTTATTAAGTAAATATATCATTTTAAAGGGCTACAATTTGAGCTAAAAATTAAGTTTCTCACCCAACACGTTACGCTGATTCAAAAAGTTAAAGACAAGCCTTTAAAAAAAAAACTTACCCAGAAAACAGTTGATTGACAAAATAGGGATGTCCAGTTTTCACACTGAACTTCATGACGTTCTTCATAATTTGCAACAATTTCTCGTGACTTTCTCCGATTTGCGGCAAGCTAAAATCAAACTCTTGCCCTAACTCATCCGGAGTTTTCCACAAAATCACTTTATCCTGTCTTGTCGTAAAGACGACATTCTTAAATAACAACTGAACGACCTTTTCCAAGAATTCACCGTGGATTTGCGGATTTGGAATCGGACTGAAATCGTCCATTGCGATCAAACCAAAGTCGAATAAAACCATTTCAACGTAACCAAAACGCCCTTTTATTCTTCGTTCGTAATGATTTAGCTTCCTTATTAAATTAATTGGCTAATTAGATATGCTTGGGCAACTGAACATTTGGCAAAGAGGAAAAGAATAATTTGTTTTCTCTCGTTATATTTTAAAGGCGAATTCGAGGCATAAACGTTCATTAAATTTTAAACGCTCGTTTAAAATGTCCGAGTAAACAATACGGATTGTTTAATACGGTTTCGTAGCGATTTCCATAAAATAAAACATTTGTGCTAATTATACTGTTTATAACCGTTGTTTCAGAAATGGGCAAATTGTACACAATGCATTTGCTTTAATCAGAACGCTACATTGAATATTAAGAAGTTTTATGATGGTAGGGAACCTGGTAAAAACACATTAAAAGCACTCTAGATGAAGTTAACCGGCTATTTTTAGTTCTTTTCCTATTTGCTTCAAATATCTCAGAAATTAAACATTTTTTGGGCCACTGTGTAGCTCTGGGTGTGCTGAAAAATACAGGGTGCCCATTTGTGTTTCCTGACATTTGTCACTTTGAACACATTTTTATTTAGTGCTATTTTTTGGGTCACTGTGTAGCTCTGAGTGCGCAATCCTTTGATATAATAATTAATATACTGAGTGTCCCATTTGAATTTCTTGAGACTTTTGGCGGACTAAACACGGTAATATCACTTTTCAGGCCCGTTTTAATCTAAAATATCTCGGAAACTAGACACTCTTTGTATAGCACTTTTTGGGTCACTGTGTAGCCCCAAATGAGCGCAGTCTACTGATCTAAAAATATACAGAAACTTTTTAAACCGACAAATTTCCACTGAAACTGCAGGACAAACTCTAACAACCTTCAGTTTTTTGGCTCACCCTGTATAACAGAGACTGCTAAGGTAATTTTGGAGGATACCATTGGAAAGAGGAGAAAAAAACGGATTCTTTTAATGATTTACCGTTGCTGTATCTCAAAAACTCGCTGAAATACTTCCGGTTAAAGTTTTGAGGTACTTTTTCAAGAAAATGGGGTTTCTCTTTAACAAAATGTGTTTTGTGGAATATCTCCTAAACTAGTAGAGATACGGAAAAAGTGCACATGATAGAAATTGCGCAAAAAAAGTCAAAAAAACTGAATCCGGAATTTAAACCGACAAATTCCCATGGAAACTGCATACAAGGTGACCAAACTTTAACAACCCTCACTTTTTTGGCTCACTCTGTATAACTAGAACGCTAAGGTTTTTTTGGACGACACCACTGGATAGAGGAGAAAAAGACGAATATTTTAAGTAGTTTAACGTTAGTGTACCTCAAAAACATGCTGAGATATTGTTACTTCAAATCTTGAGTGTGTGAATGAAAATTGAGTGGTCTTTGATAATAAAAAATATGACAGGTTTGACGTGTGTGTTTTGTAAAATATCTTCTAAACTAGTAGAGGTACGTAAAAAAAGCAAAGCATAAAAATTGGTTAGAAAAAGTCCAAGAAACTGAATCCGTAATTTATACCGACAAATTCCCATGGAAACTGCATACAGGATGGCCAAACTTTAACAACATTCACTTTTTTGGCTCACTCTGTATAACAGAGACTGCTAAGGTAATTTTTGGAGAACACTACTGGAAAGAGGAGAAAAAAACCGGACTTTTTGAGTAATTTACCGTTGTTGTAGCTCAAAAATCTGCTGAGATTCTGCCGGTCAAAATTTTGAGGTACTTTTTCAAGAAAATTAGGTTTCTGGTCTCCAAAATCAGTTTTGTGGACTATCTAATAAACTAGTAGAGATATGGGAAAAGTGAAAAGGGTAAAAATTGCTTAGAAAAAGTCAAAGAAACTGAATCCGGACTTTAAACCGACAAATTCCCATAGAAACTGCATACAGTGTGAGCAAACTTTAACAACCCTCACTTTTTTGGCTCACTCTGTATAATAGAGACTGCTAAGGTTTTTTTGGAGGACACCACTGGATAGAGAAAAAGACGGATATTTTGAGTAGTTTAACGTTAGTGTACCTCAAAAACCTGCTGAGATATTGTTACTTCAAATATAAAGTCTGCGAGTGAAAATTGAGAGGTCTATGGTAATAAAAAATATGACAGGTTTGACGTGTGTGTTTTGTAAAATATCTCCTAAACTAGTAGAGATGGGGAAAAAGTGCAAGGAATAAAAATTGCGTAAAAAAAAGCGAAAGAAACTGAATTCGGAATATACAGAGTGTCCCGTTTCAATTTTGGAACTTTTGACAATTTGAACGTAAATTTTCTCAAAAATTAAACACTTTTATGTAGTACTTTTTGGGTCACTGTGTAGGCCAGAGTGTGCGCAATTCACTGATCTCAAAATATATAGACTGTTTTATTATACTTTTGTGGCTTTTGGCATTTTGAACGCACTATACTATACTTTACCATTATATTTGTTATTCAACTTCCTCAACAGTCACTGTAGTTGCCAGTTTTTTTACCTTTTTTTGCCCTTTACGGAAACAATTTCTGTTTTTCTCGTCTGTCTTCCTCCTTATTTTTCTGTCTTGCTTGAAAGATATCATTTTTCTGTCATGGCTATCCTTTTCATGCACCCCCTGGATAGTAGCGGCACTGACAAACTATGAAACTTCCAGGGATGAGTTTAGCATTTCTTTACGAACATTTTTGCTCTCTTCCAAATTTTTCTTTCTTTCAAACGTTTCTGAGTTATTTAGCAAAAACTGGTTTGATGCAACAAATTTTTGAATCAGTTGAAATTGTGGTTTGAAATTTGAACACCCTGTAACTCAGTTATTTTTGAGAGTTTAGGGTGGTTTAACCACTTAAAAGAACCCTTTTGAGCTCCTCCTTCCAGTGGTGTAGAGTAAAAAATTGTATCTGAAAAATTGCGTACAGGGTGACAAAAAACAATCAATCACTATATTTTCATGCACACCCTGTCTACTGGAAGCAAAAACGGTCCTGCAAACTTACGGTGCTGAATTAAGAAGTCTATTGGAAACATTCTTGGTCTCTCGCAAATTTTTCGTAAATTTCATCGTTTTCGAGTTATTTTCCAAAAACTGGTTTGATGCAACAAATTTTCAATTCAGTTGAAATTGTGGTTTGAAATTTCAGCACCCTGTAACTTGGTTATTTTTGGGAGTTCAGTGAGGTTGAACCACTCAAATTAACCGTCTTGAGATCCTTTTTCCAGTTTTGTTGAGCAAAAATTTGTATCTGAAAAATTGAGTACAGGATGACAAAAATAGTGAACCACCATAATTTTCTTGCTCACCCTGTATACTGGAAGAAAAACGGTCCTGAAAACTTAAGGTGTTGAGTTAAGAAGTAGATTGGGAACATTTTTCGTCTCATGCAAACTTCCAAAGGTTAGATTACCAGTTCTTTACAAACATTTTTGCTCTCTTACAAATTTTTTGTAACTTTCACCGTTTTCGAGTTATTTTCCAAAAACTGGTTTGATGCAACAAATTTTCAATTCAGTTGAAATTGTGGTTTGAAATTTGAACACCTTGTAATTCAGTTATTTTTTGGAGTTCAGGGTGGTTTAACCACTCAAATTAACCGTCTTGAGATCCTTTTTCCAGTGGTGTTGAGCAAAAAATTCTATCTGAAAAATTGCGTACAGGGTGACAAAAAACAATCAATTACCATATTCTTCAAGCTCACCCTGTATACTGGAAATAAAACGGTCCTGAAAACTTAGGGTGCTGAGTTAAAGAACTGATAGGAAACATTTTTCGTCTCATGCGAATTTTTCGTAACTTTCACCGTTTTCGAGTTATTTTCCAAAAAACTGGTTTGATGCAACAAATTTTCAATTCAGTTGAAATTGTGGTTTGAAATTTGAACACCCTGTAACTCAGTTATTTTTGGGAGTTTAGGGTAGTTTAACCACTTTAAAGAATCGTTTTGAGCTCCTCTTTCCAGTGGTGTAGAGTAAAAAATTCTATTTGAAAAATTGCGTACAGGGTGACGAAAAACAATCATCACCATACTTTTCATGCACACCCTGTTACTGGAAGCAAAAACGGTCCTGAATACTTAGGGTTCTGAGTTAAAGAATTGATTGGGAACATTTTTGGTCTCCTGCAAATTTTTCGTAACTTTCACCGTTTTCGAGTTATTTTCCAAAAACTGGTTTGATACAACAAATTTTCAATTCAGTTGAAATTGTGGTTTGAAATTTGAACACCTTGTAACTCAGTTATTTTTGGGAGTTCAGGGTGGTTTACCCACTCAAATTAATCGTCTTGTGATTCTTTTTCCAGTGGTGTTAACAGAAAAATTCTAACGGAAAAATTGCGTACAGGGTGACAAAAAACAATCAATTACCATAATTTTTAAGCTCACCCTGTATACTGGAAGCAAAAACGGTCCTGAAAACTTAAGGTGCTGAGTTAAGAAGTAGATTGGGAACATTGTTAGTCTCTTGCAAATTTTTCGTAACTTTCACCGTTTTTGAGATATTTCGCAAAAACTGGTTTGATCCAACAAATTTTTGAATCAGTTGAAACTGTGGTTTGAAATTTGATCACCTTGTAACTCAGTTATTTTTTGGAGTTCAGGGTGGTTTAACCACTTAAAAGAACCGTTTTGAGCTCCTCCTTCCAGTGGTCTAGAGTAAACAATTCTATCTTAAAAACTGCGTACAGGGTGACAAAAATAGTAAACCACCATACTTTTCTTGCACACTCTCTCTCTTTTTCGTCTCATGCAATTTTTTTGTAAGTTTCCCTAGGCGGAGAAGGTCATTCTAAGCATATTTAGTATCCTGCAGAATTTCCGTAATTTTAACCGTTTCCGAGATATTAATTTTTTTTTGTGCCAAAATTTTGAAAATTTAGTTTCAGTGTAATTTCCAAAAAAAAAAACTTGTAGCTGTGTGCTAATTTGTAAAGTATTTCTAAACCTTTCAATACCTGGATAAGCCTTTTAACACAAGCATTTTAAAAGTAAAAAACTATAAAATTTGCAATAAAATGACGGTTAACTAGTTTTTAGTGAAATTTTGGACAAAACCTGTAAGAATGTTAATTTGTAGAGAATTTATAAGGTTTTCAATCAGTGGCCAAACAAGCCTTCTAAATTTTGTTGCACAACAAAAATTAGAAATTAGAGATCTCAGCAGAAATAGACGATTAACTCGTTTCCAGTGTATTCTAGTTGAGGAACCCGAGATATTTAATTTATGTTTCAAAAATGTCAAAAATTATTTCCTCTTATTTTGTAAAGAATTTTTAGGATTCACTATAAATGAATCAACGTTGGGTTCCAATGAAAATTCAGGACTAATTCTAGTATAAATTGCTCTACTTCACTGTCATCTGTTCCCACTGCTTCAAGAGGGTATAATGGGCGACGAGCCGCCACTGTGTAAGTATATTTAGTGAAAATGGCAAACTAAATAAATAGCGGTGGTTAAGAATTCTAGTGGAAACGCCATGAGACAGTTGTTTCTCGAAGGAGAATCCACAATAAGCCCAAATTAGAGTGGTCCGATTTCAATTTGAAATGACAATGGCTGGCAAGCTGAAATTACATTGCTGCGAGGTCTGAGTCCATTGATTTAATCCTTCAACGGATCCGCTGCATTCTTAATCACCTGATAGCATCCCCGAGACGAGCTTATCGGATTAAAGCCATAATTAAATTAATCCTGGTTTGGATTAAACGTGATTTTATCCGAAAGATTTCCGAAAGAAATGAGGCCAAACATGCTAAAAATGTTTGTTTGTAAAAATGAGTAGAGATCATCAAAAATTACAGTTTCCTTTAATTTCCATGTTGTAGCTGAAAAAGAGAGGTATCTCTTATCAAATTTTGGCTTACAACTTCGTTTACGAGATAATTGAGTCATTACGTTCAAAGACCTAAAACCAACCCAACCTAACTTAAAAATTGACTTAAAAAATGTCTTTGTAGCCAGTTTTCATAGTTTCCGGACAAATTTAAAGACTTTAGTCTTGAAAATTGACTTAGAAATCAGTAAATTGACTTTGAAACGATGAAAACTAACTTGAGAAGCTTAAAAATTGTCTTTGTAACCAGTTTTCATAGGATTCAGACAAATTGTCTTGAAAAGTGATTTGAAAACTGACTTGAGAGGCTTCAAAACTGTCCTTGGAATCAGTCGTTATAATTTTCAGATAAATTGAAAAACTTTAGTATTGAAAACTGACTTAGAAGATATGAAAAACCTATTTTCTAGAATTTTTAACTACAAATTCACACAATTAAGCATTGAAAGTGACTTTGAACCAATGAAAAGTGGCATCAGAATCTTAAAGTTTGCATTTGAAGTAAGTTTTCATGATTTAAAGACAAATTTCAATATTTTAGTCTTGAAAATAGTCTTAAATACAGGATATTGTCATTAGATTAATGAAGATTAGCTTTTCAAGTTTTTTTACTTCCTTTTTCTTAGAACTCTGGACTATTTTTAGTGCTTTAAGCAGTTTTAATGCTTTCAGCTTGAAAAATCGAGTTTCAAGACTATCTTCACCAAGTTTTTGACTAAAAAAACAATTTTTACAATCTTGATAGGCTTTAAAATGTCATTTCAAGCTTTGTCACTATTAAATTGATTTCCAGACACGTCAGTGTTAAAAATTTTAGCATTTCTTAAAAATCTGGACAGTTTTTAATGCTTTAAGGCTGTTTTCAGTCTGAAAAATCTATTTTCAAGACTATCTTCACAAAGTTTTTGACTGAATCATCCTGAAAGCCTGTCCATAGTCTTGAAAACGTCCCTTCAAGCTTCTTCACTATTAAATTGACTTCTACACTCATCGGTTCAGAAAATTGGAGCATTTATAAGAAATTCTGTCTGTTTTTAATGCTGTAAGATTGAAAAATCGAGTTTAAGACTATTTGTAATGGTAAAAGTCATGTTTCATACTTAAAAACTAATTTTAAGAAATACTACTCTATGAAGCTATAAAACTACAAAACTTGTTTTATCATATTATGGTTTTTTGAATGTTTTTTTGACAGTTGTGACGTGTAACTGTCTATTGTGGATATTTTTCGATTGGTCACCATGGCGTATGGTCTTACAACGTAATAACCCGGTTATCTTGGAAACAGAATTTTAAATCAAAATTTTACAAGAGTTTTGATTTCTTCTATACATATTTGATAGTGATTATTACAATATTTTTCTGCTTATAGTGTATTACAATCATTTGTCTTCAGACCACCATATCGATTGCTCTTCGAAGCTATTTTTCCATCGAACAAAGGGATATTTAAAACAAAATTAATTGTCGGCAATGTGGATCAACTGATTCTCTTTGTTTCGGTACAAAAAGATTAATTCTTCCCAGTTACAGTTAAATCAAAATCTGAGAGTTTCAACCCATGAAGGGGTTTGCACGGGTTGTATCTCAATACGGTGACTACTTAGGAAATTCAAATAAACGTTTCCTAGTGCAAAAATACTAGCTGAACAAAAAAGCTTCAATGACTTTAGTCGCTAAGTTTAATCGTTTTTGAGATACTGAGCGTTGAAATGTTACTATCTAAGTTAACTAACAAAATTTAAAGAATATCTCGGTAACATGAAGACCTAGAGAGGCCAGTTTTGGCTCATTTTGTAGTGTTTTTTATCCTTTTTCTCATGGCGTTTTAGTGAAATCTATACGAGTTGAAATTAAAAAGTTACAATCATTCAAAAATTGAAAAAATGCCATTTTTGTAAAAAAGTGCAATTTTGGCAATTTTTTATTTTACTTCAGTAGGGTTCCAATGCACAGCAAAGGGCATATTTATACCAAAGAACCTTAACTTAGGTGAAATAAGTACAAAAAAAGCACTTTAATTATTTAAATTTTCAAAAAAATTGAGAGAATGGGGGGGTATTAGTTGTCTTTTTTTACTACTGTTTGAATGTGAGTATCTCGGTAACATGAAGAGCTAGAGAGGCCAGTTTTGGCTCATTTTGTAGTGTTTTTTATCCTTTTTCTAATGGCGTTTGAGTGAAATCTATAAGAGTTCAAATAAAAAAGTTAGAATCATTAAAAAATTTAAAAAATACCATTTTTGCAAAAAGTGCAATTTTGGCATTTTTTTATTTTACTCCAGGAGGGTTCCAATGCACAGCAACGGGCATATTTATACCAAAGGACCTTAAATTAGGTGAAATAAGTACAAAAAAAGTACTTAAAAATTTTTCAAAGGAATTTAAAGAATAGGAGAGTATTAGGGGTCTTTTTTTACTACTTTTGAATGTGAATATCTCGGTAACATGAAGAAGTAGAGAGGCCAGTTAAGGCTCATTTTTTAGTATTTTTTATCCTCTTTCTAATGGAGTTTTAGTGAAATCTATAAGAGTTCAAATAAAAAAGTTACAATCATTCAAATATTGTTTTTGAAATACAGAAGAATATTCTCCTATTTTTTTCCTACACCCTATTTTTTTTACATTTATCTTTTTTTTTTTCTGATTTTTGTATATTAATTTTGGATCACCCTATATAAAAGTGAGAGGAAAACTTATTCAAAGGAGATCATATTTCATATCACCTCTATCGTGTTTGCCCATTTTTTTTTTGCTGAGAGAGGTACACATCGGACGGAGAAAATATTAATTCTTGTTTCGCCCAACCTTCGAATAAGAAAAAAAATAACACGTTCAAATACAGTGTTGGCGAATTTGATTGATGACAAATCAGATAAACGAGAGCGCATAATGTGTCGATTTTTAATAAATGATGGGCGTTCGTTCGGTTATAACCTTTTCAGTGTTGTCAGGTATGAACGGGGGGCCGATTTCCGTTTTACAAATGTTTAGGAAACGATCTGAATATTAACGATATTGAAAACAGAATCAAAAAATTAGCCAGGAAATTTCATTGGTTTATATAATTTTAAATGCTCAAGCTTGAATAATTTTGTTAATAAACTCTTTAACGTATGTAGTAAAGTGCCTTCAGCAATACTAAAACATTAATAATTAGTGAAATAGCTCCGAAAAGTTTAAAGCTAATTTAAAGTTCAACTCCGGAGCTTCAACTTAATAGGAAATATCAAATTCTGATTTACTGCTGAACGGTTTTCTAGGATAAATGGGCCAATTTGCTCTGCCATCAGTAAAAAAGTAATAAAACAATTTAGATATTCATTCTTTAAGCTGCACATGAAATAAATATTGTGAATGTAGGACCAAAATAAGGTCAATTTCAGTTAATAATGTTATTATTAAATCATTTCTTCATCTGTTCTGAAGAACACTGAATGGGTCGAAATCTATGTAAATATTATTTAGCCTAAAATGTCTAAAATTTGTTACAAACCATTTTGGTTTGCTATTATTAACTCGGCGAACCAGCTTAGCACCCTACGCGGATGATACTGCAATCATGGCCCGGAGAAGGTGCGGCCGAATCCTGACCCGATACCTGCAAGACCAGACCACAGCATTGGTGAAATGGTGTACTGGAAGATAGAGAAACGCAGGTCTTCAGAAGAAGACCTAAGATGATGATACCAGGCAACGTCAGGTTAAAAGACATGGACATGGAGTGGCGCAACGAGGCGACGTACTTTGGGGTCAAGATGGACTCACGTGGGAAAGCCACATAGAATACGTCAGACAGCAAGCCAGAGAGATCAGAGCAAAACTGTACCCCATGACAAGCTGGAACTTCGGAACAAAGTGACGCTCATCAAGTCGGTTCTTCTACCGCACCTGGAGGTACGCGGCCAAATCGCACCTGAAGAAACTCCAAGCTGTGGAAAATATTGCGCTCAGAACAGCGGTGGACGCCCCATGGTACGTCAGAAATGTGGATACCCAGCAAGACTAGAAGTTCACCACCGCAACGGAAAAGATCAAGCATAGCGCAGTGAAGATATTCCAAAAAGCGGAAAGCAGCAGAAAATCAGGAGCTAGAAGCACCTCACAAACGACCCCGATACCAGCTTTTGGAGAACGGGTAATTTTTAATAAGTTTTTCTTTCTGTTTTATATAGACGACAATTCAGAACCAACCAGCCAAGAAGAGGACCACAATTCCCCCCAGACCTTTCCCCCAGGTGGCGAGAATTGTATTCTCAAAATCTGGGTAGAACCTTTTCGCAGTTATCCCGGTGCTAACTGGACTCTGGCTGCACTTCTGGCACTTTTTTTGAAAAACCATCCCAAACCTCCACTCACCAGACCCTAACTCCCGGCTGTTTGGACATCTTATAGTTTGCCAGGACCACCAGAGATGGACGAACTGACGAAGAAAGAGGAAATGCAGGACAAGAAGAGGTTAGCGGGGACATCCTTCTCCCAGAACAGAGGACGTCCATGCAACTCTGGGAACTTAAAAAGCAGTCGTCTTGCTTGACCCATTTATCTGAAGCCGCATTTCCTGCCAAAGAATATTGGCGCACGCTTTTTACTGTACCACCGTGCATACTTGGCATTACCCGCTAATAAGTATAAGTGGCAGAAGAATAAACTTCGTTATGCCGATGACACTAAACTTATAACAAAGGACGAACAGCAAATTGCTGAACTTATTGAAAGAGTGTAAGGAGCATATCTGAACTATGGGTTAAAACTAAATCGACAAAAAACTTGAAAGAGAATAAACAGATCGCCTACCATAAACAATATAGAAATGGTAGAAGAAATTATTTGGGTGGTAACATAAACACAAGAGGAAATTCATCTATCGAAATCAAAAGGACAATCGGTCTTGCCAACACTTCCATGACAAAGCTGCATAAAATCTGGAAGGACAAACAGAATGCAAATGAATCTTGCCAATATAAGATATGGAGCAGAAACCTGGACCTTAACGGTCACAGACTTTGCTAAACTGGACAGTGGACCAAATGTGGGTCTGGAGAAGGCTTTTGAGAGTTCCTTGAACTGCTCACATAATGTTCTTCTTCTTCTTATTCATATTTAAGATCTCGCGATCTGTTACTTTTTCTGATTCCTCTTGATCAGTTCCTGAGAGGTGAACTGCCAGTTATCCTTCCAACTCTTAGGTGGTCTTCCGGGTTCTCTTTTCCCTAATGGTTTCCCTTCAAGTGCGATGCGTCTTCCCTCTTCCATTCTTCTCACGTGAGCGTACCAATATCTTTTTCGTTGTTTCCTCCATATTACGATGTCTTGCATCCCACATTGTTCCCTAATGTCGGTGTTCCTGATTCGGTCTTTTCTTGTTAGTCCTGAGCACTTTTATTTCGGCTACTCGAAGCATTCTTTTCGTTTTGTTGGTTTCTATTCCGTATCTCATGATTCGCCTGATATAAGTCTTATAGATCCTGACCTTGCTATCCTTTTGCATGTTTTCGTTCGCCCATATTATTTGCCTTAAGCAGCCCAACATGGCAGTTGATCTGGCTTCTTAGATCCTTCACGAGGTCGTGATAACTCGACAGATCCATATCCAAATAATTGAATTGTGAGACTGGCTTGATGATTATGTCCTGAACTACCATCTTACATCTTACGGGATCTTTAGCAAATGTTATGCTTTTTGTTTTCTCTATAGATATGGTTATGTTCATCGCTTGGCTGACCTGGCAGAATTTGTGTAGTTGTCTCTGTAGATCGTAGCGAAAATAGCTGCATCATCGGCGTAGCATACCATGCTAATTCTTTTATTCTGTCCCATTCGGTATCCCATATTTAGTGATGATACTTCCTCTATAATTCTGTCTATTAAGAGATTGAACAGAAATGGCTAAGGCTGTCACTTTGTCTGATGCCCCCTGGTGTCGGTATCTCTTCCGTATAAGTGACTCCTGCCTTTACTTTAGACATGTTGTTCATATTGAGACTGAGGACTGCTCTTTCAATGGTGCCTGGCAGACCAGAAGCAGCTGAAAATTCACTTCAGGTGCAGACAGAGATAAATGGAGGGAAATCACAGATATAATTCCATGAGATCAGGACACTTCAACCAATGAACTAAACCACTAGAAAAAAAAAGATATACTAAAGTGACATGTGTCAAAGTCATACAACCAAACGTTCAGGTCGTTTATCATTTTTCTGTTTCATTTTGAATCAAATATATGAGACAAAATTGGCTTGAAATCAAAATTGTATTATCGAGACGGAAACAATCTTATCGAAATCAAGAAGTCCAAGTTTAAGGGATTTTCAGGCGGCCAAATGGCATATGAATAATGCAAAATCCCCCCATCGATTTTGTGATTAGTCTTCGCGCCTAAAGTGTCATTGGTTTTGCATATTCCCGAGCCAGATTACGGTTCAGCAATTTTTTATAACGGCGCTCATTGGCTCGGAATGATGAATACGACACGTCCGTGTCACGGTTACACGTACACCGTATTTCAGGACGATTTTGTATTATTCAAAACTGACAGTTTTTAGGGGTTTTGCAACAATATGACAACAACGTCTTGTCAATAACTATTTAAGGTGCAGAGTGTTTAAATTGTCTCCTATAACATGTACTTATCACTTTCTCTAATTACGTGTTGTTTTAATAATGAGCATCGTTAACACAGAAAGTTCATTAATTAATCCTAGTCATTATATGGCTGATGTCAGGAACATCATTAACTAAGGAGGTAAAACGAGGTTGGCTACCTACTGATTACATCAATCTACCCGTGCCTTGTTTGGAAAGCCTGAAATCTGCTCTATCTTTTGTTTCCTATCACATATTGACGTAACTTGCCAAATAAGGGAGTAATTTAGGGTCAAAGCAACGTATGTCAAAAAACATGTGATTTTAGTAAAATCTTCAAAAATTGAAAAAATACCATTTTTGCAAAAAATGCAATTTTGCCAATTTGCTCCAGGAGGGTTCCAAAGCACAGCAAAGGGCATATTTATTCTAAAGGACCTTAAAGTAGGTAAAATAACTAACCTAACCTAACCTGTGACCACCTTATCCAAATGGACTTATCTCGACAAGTTCAGGAGCTGCGGCTTATAGCGATAAGGCGAAGATCTGCCTAAAGAAGGCACTTATCAGAACCTCAACGGACCTCCAGGCGGAACTGTATCGAAATCTGTTCTAGGAGGACACCTTACTTTACCATCTGGACGCCTATTCTTGAATATCAGGGAGGAGAACTTTGCGAGAGAAGTGGGCGGAGTTCTCTTAAAAATAAGAATGTGGTATTCTTGAAAACAAATTGGGCGAGGGACCTACTCCCAAGAGAACTTAAAAGTTCTCCTAATAGTCACGGAGAGAAATGACAAACCTCCTAACAACCTAACCTAAACCTAAAATTATAAATTATAAATTGAGAATGGGAAGATAACGAATTAACCAAAACTTCTTTTTGCTTAGCACTTAACTGTTTCAATTTAGCATCAATTTCTGAATCCGGAATGTTTGGTAGGTACTTACTAATTTACAGCATCACCAAACAAATTTACTAATTCACAGTTTTCTCTCACACTTTTGAGCATTCAAAATTCAAACCGTGATTCAAACTTTCAAACTTCAAACACAAAAGAAAACGAAAGCAAAACCAAAACTAGGGTTATATGTCATATGTTTGTCATGGGTTCTGTCTTCTGTCGGAATTTGGTGCCATTCTATTGGTTGAACGAGTCGGCAACATTGCTTCTTGATTTTGTTCCCTCCCTGATACTCCCCATCTTCGGCAATGATTCAAGAATATGTTGATTATATGTAGGGGAGACGAAGTGAGGAAATGCTCCCTGGGAAGTCCCAGGGACCCTTCTCTTGCTTTCAAGAATAGGCGTCCTGGGCGGAAATCGAAAAAAATCTTCACGGATAGCAAAGCAGCCTTAGAAGCAGTGGCTGTCATGAAGCAGTTAACGCTATTGCAGAAACCAACAGTGTTACCCTAATGTGGAAGCTGGATCATTCAGGCTTGACAGACAATGCCAGGGTTGATCTTGCCTCATCATCATCATCATTCAGCCTAGCTGCGTCCACTGCTGAGCATAGACCTCCCGCAGTCCAATCCAACGTCTTCGATCCTTTGCTGCATTCATCCAATTTGGCTCCTCTGTTCCGAAGGGCCTCTTGTCGCGATCTCCACTCCAGAATTACACTTGTTCATCGTCCGTCCGTTATTCTCGCCACATGTCCGGCCCAGTTCCACTTTAACATTGTTATGCGGTCAAATGCATCGTTAAATCCAGACATTAGGCAAAGTCTGATGTTAGAGACTCTGTCCCTCAATGATATGCCCAGCATTGCTCTCTCCATGGCTCTCTGTGCTACGCGAATTTTATTTATGGTTTTCTTTGTTAGTGTTAAAGTTTCTGCTCCATACGAAGCACACACTGGTTGAAGACCTTTCTATTTAGACAGGTTGGAATGTCCGACTTTAGAATGTTGCTTAGCTTTCCAAAAGCTGCCCAACTTATACCGATTCTTCGCGCTATCTCCCGGGTTTGGTTGTCTCTGCCTATAAGATTATCATGTCCCAGATATTTATATGAGACTACTTCTTCAATATGACTTGAACACAGGGAAATTCGTTCACTCACTACCAAGTTGGTGATAAACTGGGTATTACTAAAGTTGATTTTTAAACCTGCCGTTTCCGAAGCATCGTTCAATCGCCTGAGCATCTCCCTCGCCTCATCAATTCTGTCTGTAACTTGACTTTGCTTACAGTGAAGCAAAGAGCATCATCTCGCAGTGGTGCAATGAAACGCACTCCGGCTTATGGCTGAGAACGCCGGCGATGGTCCTTTCTAAGGAATTTATAAAAGGTCTGTCTAAGACTAAGACTGATAAACTCCTGCAATTTAACAGACAAACCCTAAAGGCTATGCCCGCTAAGGACCCATATGCACCGGACTATCATGGCAGATAATGCTGAATGCTGCTGTCCTCTCATATTCAGGTTTTGCGCTTTTGAGCATAAGGCCAGAGAATCTGAACAACATTTCACCCAGAATGATGATACGGTTCCTGAAACAGCTGGATATTCTGCCTGAGCCACGTTTCGTTGGTCACGTATAGCTGCAACTGGTAATAAAGGTTAATAAGTGGTAACAATGCATGTTGAATAAGAAAATCCGCGGAACAAAAGGAAAACGATACTTTAAGCTTTGCACCATAAATATGTCAGCCATGTCATATATCAACCTTGCTCAATCTCATTCATTCGCCATAAGCGAAAATTTGCTGAGAATCCTCTTACATTCAGGTGGTGCAAGAGATATTATCCGGGGCTGCCGCTGAATTCCTGAATACGTATTACGAAAAACGGATCGACAAAAATAAAAGAACGTACCGTAAAAGAGATATTCCTTCCGAGACATTTAAATCATAATATTAAATTTCGATCGTAAATTCACCGGATTTCGTGTAGTAAATTGAGTCTTATTGCCGTTGCTGGGGCAGGGATATAATGGTTATTCGTCTAGGTTTTACTTTGACAAAAATATTATGTAGAAAATTGGAGCCATGTATTTTTCCTTACAGTATGATTATGTAAAATGATGATCATACGTTTCAAGTGGAACAACCACTTTTGTCCCATGTTTTGATTCCTTTCGCTCCTTCTTGTTATGTTCACATTCTTTTCTGTCACATTTAACAGATTTTTTCTATGTAACTTATCATAAAGTTGAAATGGCAACCCTGTGTGCAATATGGAATAGAAAGAATTGCGAAGTTGTCGGTTTACCGCCAAATGAGATTATTAGTTCGAGAAAGTTCCAATAAAATGGTCCTTGCTGCAAAGACGTGCCAGACTTTAACACGATTATTTCTCTCACTAAAGTGTGTTAAGGTCTTCTGGTCTGCCTTATTTCCTATCAAGTACATTGGAAAGTCGTTGATTCAATTACCTAGTGTATATAATAAAATAGAGTAAAGCTCATGGGAGTGTTGCACGTGGCTAAACTTAGCTTTGGATACGTAATTGTTAAAAACTTGGACTAGTTTCTCGTTACTAGAGCTAACCAATGTTAAGCTGAACGGGAAGTAAAATATAAGATTAATGGAATATCTTTCTACTCCTACAGGGATATCGGAACGAAACCAGAAACGTGCTATGTTGGGGATTCTTTTAAGTGAAAAATTAGAAGAACTACCCAGACGTATTATCTTGGATAGGGCATGTTACACGTCAGAACAGTGAAAAATTTACCAATAGAGTTGTACTTTGGCGACTCAGAGAAACCACGAGAAAAGTGAGAACGCTGGATAGATGGTATCAAAAGTAGGTCCAGATCAAGTCAAGATCGACAGACATGGAAGAGTCACGGAAAGGTCTTGGAAGAAGTCTGAAGAGAAAGCAGAAGAAGATCCTTTTGTAACCTTATGTGACCCAAAGCTGGTGCAAAAACCGCGAACAGTAACAGTTTTATTGATTTCAGGCAAATTAGACCAAACTTTGTCATCAATCAGTAAAGTTTATGTTACTTTACTGTATGTAATCAATTTTTTTTAACGAAAAATGACAGAAGTAACGCTTAAAGATCTACTGAACTAATGAGTGGATAAGAAACCGAATCAAAGTCGAAAACATAGTGGAGAATAGGGAGTCTTAAATAAAACTAGGCCGGACATGTTGCTCAAAATACAACCACCAATTAGAGTGGAAAAACGACAAGATGGTAACCTTGTGGAGAGAAAAGAAGCAGCTACTTCTTCGGAGGTTGGCTATCATCAGGTTGGAAGACGTGATACCAAAAGTTCCTAAGCCAGGATATTCTTCTCCTTCCCACACACAGGGAAAACTGGAACAATAGGAGAGAAAGGATAGAAGAAGAAGATGAAATTATACTCAATTTTTTTGTGACTCTCTTTTTTTCTCGCATTGCACCTGTCAAGGATTGCGTCACTGTGTAAGACGATATCAAAAACTCCAATCCTAGCAGGCTGTTATATACGGAACTTCGTATGGAAATTAAACTTTTTTCTTTCCGAAACTGTTTCAATTTAAAAACCGAAAACGCCCGGTTAAATAACAAGGCATGTACTCCCTATAAATCCCCGTCGTTCGTTTTATATATATTATATATAAGTTTTATGTATTTCGAACGACGGCAGCTGCTTTCACAGTTCACACGTAAATGTGGCACGAAATTCAAGGTGCTCAACTTTAAAACTCCATTCCGGAGTTTTGATGGAATGACAGCGCTAGCAGATCACGTACCTAATAAATTTATATTTCATACACTCCAAACATGAGAAAGTGGTAAAATCTGGCCGAATTTTTCTGAACGATTGAAGACATTTCGTTGAGAAATGTAAATTTGAAAACCAAATCTAATTAGTCACGTCCCTTGAGCTATGATTCGGTTAACCAATCATCCTGTTGAAGAATTGTAAAAGCGTATTACAAATATGAAGGAAGGTGATAAAGAAGAAATAGAAGACTGAAAAGATAATTACTTTGATTGAAGATAATAGGAACATTTTGATCTATCTAGTTCTAGTTAGGAGTCGTCACGTCAATATCTCGAAAACCGTTACTAGACATAAGTGAAAAATATTTCAAATCGATAGTATAAAAATATTTATTTTTTATAAGGTTTATAAAAAGCTAAAAAAAAGGTGACAAAGAAGTAATAATTAAAATTTCATTAAAATTACATTCAAAAATTTAAAACTCACGAAACTCAATTACAAAATATCGACAGTTCCTTAACAAATCTGTGCTAATCACTAAACTATTTTCCTTCGCGTTTCCGTTTAAAAATTGACATTTTTGGTTAAAAACTCTCACAATTTTGTCGTCAAAACTTACAAATTTTATTACGTATTTGTAGGCATTATCCTGTTCGCTTGGTGGCCCCAACTGGACAATATTCATTGTAATATTGTGCGGATTCAACTGGATTATTCCTTGGAAAAGTGTATCGTTGAAATAATACAAAACGATCGGTTTGGTGATCTTCCTATCTGGCAAAGCGCTCATCTCGTTTTCTAAATTTTGATGAAGGATTTTTTGCTAAAAAAAAACAAAAATCAAGTTTTAAGGTTTGTTAGTTCAAAATTACCAGCTGAACAAAAAGTCTTAATGGCCTAAACAGCTAAATTTAATCGTTTTTGAGATGTATGCGCTTAAAGTTTGTTTTGACAATTATCACGTGACCGTCTAGCTAAATAGTGTTCTACAATTACGTGACAATTGTCACTAACGTCAAAACTGTCAAACCATGCTGAAAAGTTGCAAAAATGAGGTTTTAGAAACATTTTCTTGCAGTTTTTGAATAAAACGTGTTTCTGAGAATAATCACATGAATGTCTAACTTGATAGTGTTCTACAATTACGTCACAACTCTCACTAACGTCAAAACTGTCAAACCAATGCTCAAAACTTGCAAAAATCTAGATTTAGAAACGTTTTCTTGCAGTATTTGATATAAAACGTGTTTCTGAGAATTATGACAGTTATTTTCACAATTATCACGTGACCGTCTAACTAAATAGCGTTCTAAAATCATGTGACAACTGTCACTAACATCAAAAGTGTCAAACGATGCGCAAAAGTTGCAAAAATCAGAGTTTAAAAAAGTTTTCTTGCAGTATTTGATTTAAAACGTGTTTCACAATTATCACGTGACCATCTAGCTAAATAGCGTTCTATAATCACGTTACAACTGTCACCAACGTCAAACCTGTCAAACGATGCGCAAAAGTTGCAAAAATCATAGTTTAGAAACATTTTCTTGCAGTATTTGATTTAAAACGTGTTTCTGAGAATTATAACAGTTATTTTGACAATTATCACGTGACCGTCTAGCTAAATAGCGTTCTACAATCACTTGACAACTGTCACTAACGTCAAAACAACGTCAAAAGTGTCAAACCATGCTCTAAAACTGCAAAAATCAGGATTTAAAAAGGTTTTCTTGCAGTATTTGAAATAAAACGTGTTTCTGAGAATTATGACATTTATTTGGAAAATTATCACGTGACCGTCTAGCTAAATAGCGTTCTAAAATCATGTGACAACTGTCACTAACATCAAAAGTGTCAAACGATGCGCAAAAGTTGCAAAAATCATAGTTTAGAAACGTTTTCTTGCAGTATTTGATTTAAAACGTGTTTCTGAGAATTAAGACAGTTATTTTGACAATTATCACGTGACCGTCTAGCTAAATAGCGTTCTAAAATCATGTGACAACTGTCACTAACATCAAAACAACGTCAAAAGTGTCAAACCATGCTCTCAAATTGCAAAAATCAGGATTTAGAAAGGTTTTCTTGCAGTATTTGAAATAAAACGTGTTTCTGAGAATTATGACAGTTATTTTGACAATTATCACGTGACCGTCTAGCTAAATAGCGTTCTAAAATCATGTGACAACTGTCACTAACATCAAAAGTGTCAAACAATGCGCAAAAGTTGCAAAAATCAGAGTTTAGAAACGTTTTTTTGTAGTATTTGATATTAAACGTGTTTCTGAGAATTATGACAGTTATTTTTACAATTATCACGTGACCGTCTAACTAAATAGTGTTCTAAAATCACGTGACAACCGTCACTAACATTAAAACAACGTCAAAAGTGTCAAACCATGCTCTAAAATTGCAAAAATCAGGATTTAAAAAGGTTTTCTTGCAGTATTTGAAATAAAACGTGTTTCTGAGAATTATGACAGTTATTGTGACAATTATCACGTGACCGTCTAGCTAAGTAGCGTTCTAAAATCATGTGACAACTGTCACTAACATCAAAAGTGTCAAACGATGCGCAAAAGTTGCAAAAATCATAGTTTAGAAACGTTTTCTTGCAGTATTTGATTTAAAACGTGTTTCTGAGAATTAAGACAGTTAATTTTACAATTATCACGTGACCGTCTAGCTAAATAGCGTTCTATAATCACGTTACAACTGTCACTAACGTCAAAACTGTCAAACGATGCGCAAAAGTTGCAAAAATCACGGTTTAAAAACGTTTTCTTGCAGTATTTGATATAAAACGTGTTTCTGAGAATTATGACAGTTATTTTGACAATTATCACGTGACCGTCTAGCTAAATAGCGTTCTAAAATCATGTGACAACTGTCACTAACATCAAAACAACGTCAAAAGTGGCAAACCATGCTCTCAAATTGCAAAAATCAGGATTTAGAAAGGTTTTCTTGCAGTATTTGAAATAAAACGTGTTTCTGAGAATTATGACAGTTATTTTGACAATTATCACGTGACCGTCTAGCTAAATAGCGTTCTAAAATCATGTGACAACTGACATCTAAACTGTCAAACGATGCTCAAAAGTTGCAAAAATCAGGATTTAGAAACGTTTTCTTGCAGTATTCGATATAAAGAGTGTTTTTGAGATTTATGATTTTTGACAATGGTCACGTGACTGCCTAGCTAAATTATCCTTTAAAACCACGTGATATCTGTCACTAATGTCAAAACTGAAATAACAATTATTAATGAAAAAATGAAAAATTTGTATTTTTTAAGTACGGTTTTTATAGCAAGAATTAATAATTCAAATTTTTGACAACTATTAAAAGACACCTTGTATAATAATGTAAAATGAATGAATTTGTTTTGATGTATCGTTATCTACCGTTTTTTCACTGATTATTCTACCGCCATTAAATGTTTTGACTTGGCAACACTGTTGTACAATGACAACCTAGAATGTTGCGTCGTTTTGACTTTTGCTTCAAAATTGACAGAAAACTTTTTTGCTAAACAAAAAAGCCTTAATAGCCTTGACAGCTAAATTTAACCGTTTTTGAGATTTAGGGGCTTTAAGTTTATTTAGTGTAAAAATCTACTTTGTATCTGTAAAGTGCTTCTAAGGCCTGTAATTCTGTACAGTGACAACCAAGAATGTTCTGTCATTATGACTTTTGGTGCAAAATTGACAGTTAAACAAAAAAGCCTTAATGGCCTTAAGGGCTAAATTCATCCGGTTTTGAGATACTGAGCCTCAAATTTATGTCAATGTCAAAAATTACTTTTAACCTAAAAAATGAATTTAAAAGTTTGTAACCAGATAACTTAGAGAGTTGTAGAAATTATTGTATTTGAAAGACAAACCCACGTTCTACTAGATGGTAAAATAATTGCATAGCTGTCAGCTTGACAGTTACGATAACTCAAGTTATCGGTTAGAATGTAAATGTCACATTTTACTAAAAATCTTCCAAAACTTCGTTTTGTAGAAGGAAGTACGCTCTTGCACATGGCGCTAAACCCATTGACATTGCTGTCATATTTTGACAGTTAAAGTGTGTCAAGTATATATCCATGGTAATTGTGGATAACTGGTAAACTTTCATCATTAAGCTACTAAAAATATGACTTTACGTCAATTCAAGTTGGTTTTGATTACTAAATCCGTCATTTCCATAACAAAAAGAAAATTCTACTGCATTTTCCGCTTTAAAACTGCTTTCCGTCCCATCAAAATCAGGAAAATCTCCGTTCATGCATGCGAAATAACACATAATAATAAAAGGGAAACGACGTGGATGGTCATCTTTTTCAGGCCATAAGGTCTTCAATAGCCAGGAAAAAAGCCGGCACAATGGCATATTTTTCTTGTGCAGCAATATGCACTAGAAATAACATGAATACCGAGTGCAAAAATACAGATATCGTTGAATTTTTACATAGAAAGTTTCATTTTTCTTTTTAATTCTCACTTAAAAAAATGTTGGGTAAATACGGTCCTGCTTATTAACCATTACCTCAGGCATATTGATGGAAATTAGCTTTCGCATTGACTTGTATTATAAAAAGTGATTAATCAGCATTTTGAGCAATTTAAATTTGAAAATTAAAAAAGTTTCTGTACATTCACAACTTTCTGTGATAAAAAAATCAGGACCGTATTACAGGTATTTCAAGATAATTCAACTTTTTAAGCCAAACCAGTAAAAAGTACGTTAAAGGTATTTTACACCTCTATGGGAAAATTTTTGACAGTTTGTGACACTTGACGTTCTACTTAAAACGTTGTTTAGTGTGTCATTAAAGTGACAACTGTCAGAATCTAATCAATCAAGCTATAAAAGTCCAAATAAAGTCTGAATTTCAACAGATTCAGTGTGACGTATATTAATGGCATTTTATACTTCCATAAAAAGAATTCAAGGAGTTGTAAGCTTTCAGTGTCATAGTGGCAGGTCGGTTAAACTGTTATTTCGACTAAAACTGTCAAAATTTTAGTCCTGAAGCTATAAAACGCACTTGTATCGCTGAAACCAGTAAAAAGTACGTTAATGGTATTGTACCCCTCTATGGGTAAGGTTTTGACAGTTTCTGACACTTGACAGTCTAGTTGAGCCGATGATGAGTGTGTCATTAGGGTCACACTGTCAGAATGTGATCCATCAAGCTATAAAAGTCCAAACACTCTTGAATTCCAACAGATTCAGTACGACGTATATTAATTCCATTTTATACTTCCATGGGAAGAATTCAGGCATTTGTCACGTTTTACTGACAAACTGACAAGCTGGTTAATCTGTTATATCAGTTAAAACTTATTCTATTTTTTTTAAGTATTTCAAGATAAATCAATTCAAGTTACTGGCCAGAATTTTGGGCAAATACAGTCCTGGTTTTTAACCAACTACATTAATAAGGTTTTTTCTTAAACTGTCTACATTTACAATTTTCTCTGATACAAAAAATCAGGACCGTATCTTAGATATTTCAAGATTAAATCAATTTTTTATTGTTTTTTGCAGTGATTGTCCTGCATTAAGTTACTAGTCAGGATTTGGGGCAATTACAGCCCTGTTTTTAAACTAATTAAATTAATAAGGTATTTTCATAAACTGTCTATATTCGCAATTTTCTCTGATACAAAAAATCAGGACCGTATCTTAGATATTTCAAGATTAATAATTTTTTTCATTGTTTTTTGCAGTGATTGTCCTGCATTAAGTTATTAATCAGGATTTGGGGCAATTACGGCTCTGGTTTTAAACTAACTAAATTAATCAGATTTTTCCTTAAACTGTCTACATTTGCAATATTCTCTGATACAAAATACAGGACCGTATTTCAAGTATTTCATGAAAAATCAATTTTTTATTTGCTTTTTGCAGTGATAGTCTTGCATTCAAGTTACTAAGATTTTGGGCAATTACAGTCCTGGTTTTTAACTAACTAAATTAATAAGGTTTTTCCTTAAACTGTCTACATTTACAATTTTCTCTGATACAAAAAATCAGGACCGTATCTTAGATATCTCAAGATTAATCAATTTTTTAATTGTTTTTTGCAGCGATTGTTCTGCATTGTTATTAATCAGGATTTGTGGCAATTACGGGCCTGGTTTTAAACTAACTAAATTAATAAGGTGTTTCCTTAATCTGTCTACATTTACAATTTTCTCTGATACAAAAAATCAGGACCGTATCTTAGATATCTCAAGATTAATCAATTTTTTAATTGTTTTTTGCAGTGATTGTCCTGCATTGTTATTAATCAGGATTTGGGGCAATTACGGCCCTGGTTTTTAACTAACTACATTAATAAGGCTTTCCTTAAACTGTCTACATTTACAATTTTCTCTGATACAAAAAATCAGGACCGTATCTTAGATATTTCAAGAGTAATCAATTTTTTAATTGTTTTTTGCAGTGATTGTCCTGCATTAAGTTATAAATCAGGATTTGGGGCAATTACGGCCCTGGTTTTAAACTAACTATATTAATAAGGTTTTTTCATAAACTGTCTACATTTACAATTTTCTCTGATACAAAAAAAAACAGGACCGTATTTCAAGTATTTCATGAAAAATCAATTTTTTATTTGCTTTTTGCAGTGATAGTCTTGCATTCAAGTTACTAAGATTTTGGGCAATTACAGTCCTGGTTTTTAACTAACTACATTAATAAGGTTTTTCCTTAAACTGTCTACATTTACAATTTTCTCTGATACAAAAAATCAGGACCGTATCTTAGATATCTCAAGATTAATCAATTTTTTAATTGTTTTTTGCAGCGATTGTTCTGCATTGTTATTAATCAGGATTTGTGGCAATTACGGGCCTGGTTTTAAACTAACTAAATTAATAAGGTGTTTCCTTAATCTGTCTACATTTACAATTTTCTCTGATACAAAAAATCAGGACCGTATCTTAGATATCTCAAGATTAATCAATTTTTTAATTGTTTTTTGCAGTGATTGTCCTGCATTGTTATTAATCAGGATTTGGGGCAATTACGGCCCTGGTTTTTAACTAACTACATTAATAAGGTTTTTCCTTAAACTGTCTACATTTACAATTTTCTCTGATACAAAAAATCAGGACCGTATCTTAGATATTTCAAGATTAATCAATTTTATAATTGTTTTTTGCAGGGATTGTCCTGCATTAAGTTACTAGTCAGGATTTGAGGCAATTACGGCCCTGGTTTTAATTTAACTAAATTAATCAGGTTTTTCCTTAAACTGTCTACATTTACAATTTTCTCTGATACAAAAAATCAGGACCGTATCTTAGATATTTCACGATTAATCAATTTTTTCATTGTTTTTTGCAGTGATTGTGCTGCATTAATTTATTAATCAGGATTTGGGGCAATTACGGCCCTGGTTTTAAACTAACTACATTAATAAGGTTTTTTCTTATACTGTCTACATTTGCAATATTCTCTGATAGAAAAAAACAGAACCGTATTTCAAGTATTTCATGAAAAATCATTTTTTTACTTACTTTTTGCAGTGATTGTCTTGCATTCAAGTTAGTAAGATTTTGGGCTGTTACGGTCCTGGTGTTAAAGTAACTAAAATTAGCAAAATTGCTTCACAGACTGTCTACATTCGTCAATATTTTATGAAACTAAAAATCAGGATCGTATCTCAGGTATTTCAAAATAAATCAATTTTTACTGTGTTTTGTCATGCATTCAAGTTACTGTCCAGAATTTTGGGCAAATACAGTCCTGGTTTTAAACTAACTAAATTAATAAGGTTTTTTCATAAACTGTCTACATTTACAATTTTCTCTGATACAAAAAATCAGGACCGTATCTTAGATATTTCAAGATTAATCAATTTTATAATTGTTTTTTGCAGGGATTGTCCTGCATTAAGTTACTAGTCAGGATTTGAGGCAATTACGGCCCTGTTTTTAAACTAACTAAATTAATAAGGTATTTTCATAAACTGTCTATATTCGCAATTTTCTCTGATACAAAAAATCAGGACCGTATCTTAGATATTTCAAGATTAATCATTTTTTTCATTGTTTTTTGCAGTGATTGTCCTGCATTAAGTTATTAATCAGGATTTGGGGCAATTACGGCCCTGGTTTTAAACTAACTAAATTAATCAGATTTTTCCTTAAACTGTCTACATTTGCAATATTCTCTGATACAAAAAAACAGGACCGTATTTCAAGTATTTCATGAAAAATCAAATTTTTGGTCCTGGTTTTAACGTAACTAAAATTAGCAAAATTGCTTCACAGACTGTCTACATTCATCAATATTTTATGAAACTAAAAAACAGGATCGTATGTCGACTGTCCAGAATTTTGGGTAATTACAGTCCTGGTTTTTAACTAACTACATTTATCAGGTTTTTTCATAAACTGTCTAAGTTTGCAATTTCATGTGAGGCAAAAAAAGCAGGACCATATTTCAAGTAATTCATCATATTTTTGCTTAAATTTACTAACCAGGAATTTGAGCTATTACGTCCCTGATAATTTCAATCTAAATCAATGAAATTTTACCTTAAAACATTTTCCTCCTACAAAAGTGAGTGGTCCATGGGCAATTTGACAATGGAACACTATTTGAGATTTAGTGCCAATAAATGCGCAATTTTGATTCTCTCTCATAGGGCACGTCATTCTGAATGTTTGACACTCTTCCTCGTGTCGTTCCAGTATTTCCAGTCTAAACCGCTTTTGGCATCCATTGCCAAAGTACTTACAAGGGAATGTTAAAATGTTGAAAATCCTCTCTAAATGATAGGTTCTGGTACCATTTCGTGATGAACCACAGTTTCTGCATAAATCACCTGAAATTATAGAGAGAATCCAAAAAACGGATCAATACCAGTGTGATTATCAATTTTCGAGAATGTCAATCCGTTTTCAAATCAGTTTTTAAGTTTTCTAGCCAATTTTCAACTTTAAGAAAACTTTTAGAAGTTTTCCAGTCACGTTTCACGTTAACAAGTGAATTTTCAAGTAATCTATGCAATTTTGACACTTTCATGTAAATTTATAAGTTCCATACAACATTCATGAATTTTGACGTGAATTTTTCTATCCAAGTTTCCGAGTCAATTTTCGAGTTTCCAAGTCAGTTTTCAAGTTCCTTAGTTAGTTTTTGACATTTTCAAGTCAAATTTTAAGTTTCTTGGTTGATTTTCTTAGTAAAAACCAAAAAATTAGTGTCAGAAATTTGAAAATTGTCACGTTGTTGGGTCATTTTTAACTGTTTTAAGTACGTAGTCAATTGATGGTCAGTTTTGAAAAAATTGAACTAGAAAATTGACTTAAAATTTTAAAACTCACTAGAAAACTTAAAAACTATCTTTGTAACTTGAAAATTGAATAAAAAAGTTAAAAACTCCCTGGTAAATCTAAAAACTGTTTTGGTAACTTGAAAATTGACTAAAAAACTTAAAAATTGACTAGAAAACTTGAAAATTGATTTAATAACTTAAAAACTGTCTTGGTAACTAGAAAATTAACTAAAAAACTTGAAACCCACTAGAAAACTTAAAAATTGACATTGTAACTTGAAAATTGATTAAAAACTTGAAATTTGGTATCTTTAAAAATTAAAAACTTAAAAATTAAAAAATTTACTTAAAAATTAAATTTTTTGTTTGAAAGTTGACTTAAAAAAAAAATTTTCGGGGGTAATTGCACAAGTGCATAAAAATTACCGATAATTTTGCATGAAAACTTGTTATCTCTTAACTGCATGAGTTTATTTTCATATTTTTTTGGCGAAAGAGCCCGACACCGAAGGTGGAGGGCTTTTTTAGAAAAAAATATGAAAATGACCGAATGCAGTTTGCAAAGATAACAAGTTTGAACGCAGAATTATCAGGTCATTTTTAAGGCACGAATGTAATTTTGGGGAATATTTCCCGAATAAAGAAAATGTTTTGGTCTTGCTGCAACTATAGATTGCTCAATGGAGCTCAATGAACAAGTTCCAAACCGTTCATTAATTTATTGTTGACATCGCGTTTGACATTGTTTGGTTATAAAAAGTCAAAAAACTGCGCAAAGACAACAATTAGTATACTAGCAATAGGCTCTACAACAATGCAGTCGTTATAGATACGTACAGTGCAATTATCGAAATGCAATTATCACTTTAGAATGCAATTATCGCTGTCATTCTGGTGAAAATGCACTGCTCATATGGGACATTTAACACATGAGGGAAATATTCAGGAAAATTTCATGTATTTTGTCACTTTTTCATGTATTTGTTGTTAAACTTGTATTTCCGTTAAAACTGTCAGCATTTTATTTATGAAGCTATAAAACACAATTTTCAAGCTGAAACTGATTGGTTTTGTACACCTCTATGGGTAGAGTTTTGAGACTTTGTGACACTTCTTCAGCCGTTTGTTAGTGTCATTAAGATGACAACTGTCAGAATATCATCCATCAAGCTATAACGCACAAAATACGCTGAAATTTCAACTGATTTCCAGATATGGACTAATAAAGATTAAATTGGATAAAAATCTAAATTTGACAGTTTCCATTATAAAAAGCAAATTACTTGGGTATTTTTACAGTTACAGGGTGGTTCAATGTAACATTTAGTAAAAAATCATTTTAATCAATTTTCAAGGAGACCTGAAAATTTCTATTATTTTTTTTTTCAGTTGGCAATCCTGCACCATGTTTACTTTACACTAAAATTACTTTGAATGGGTTAACACGCTTACCAGATTTGAAACATCTGCAACATATCGAATGTCCACGCTCACAATGGAAAATCGGTTTAATTAAATAATTTTTACATTCTAGACATGTAAAATCTAAAACTATGGAGTCCTCAATGCAATGCAATTCGGTTTCGTTCATAATCTAAAATATGTTCTTCCAAATAGTCGGTTCTTTAGGTTATTTCCATTGATTTTCTATGATCCTTACCGTAAAATTGGTTCCGCATACACATCCAAACACTAAGTTAAGTTCTACCTTCAAACTAAGGTAATAATAACACTAAAAATGAATAAACTACAAACATAAACGTCATATTCAATTTAATTACAAACTACACACTTAAATTTATAATATGTTTACAGAAACTGGTACCTAAACTGACTGAATATGTGTACGTTTACAGCGTTATCTGTAAACAATTTGGAAAATTATTAACTGAAATAAGGAAAAAGCACGCAGTGTTGCCACGAAATGTTCAAAATACTAAAATAAAGGAAATTTACTATCAGAAATCCTCACGTTTGCTATATGTTTTACCAAACACACCAAATTTGAACTTATGTTTATATTCAATCACCATGTAACTGTTAAGATAATCTGTTGTGTTATCATTTAGTTTATTATTAAAAGTGAAAATACAAGTAGGTTTTACACGCGGTTTTCTCCCTGACTGTCCTTTCAAACTGTCTTTATGATAGTTCAAATTTGACACAGCTTTTCTCCTTGGATGTATCAAATTTGGTAGTGTTTTTCAGGTTATTGGATGTGAAATTTAATGAGGATTCGAAAAATGTGCTTAAAACAGTCAATTTCCTATTCCAAGAGGGTTTTACAGTCGATTTTGTCTCTGACTGTCCTTTCAAACTGTCTTTCTGGTTGTTCAAATTGGACACCGCTTTTCTCCTTGAATGTATCAAATTTTGTAGGGCTTTTCATGTTATTAGATGGAAAATTTAATGGGGATTTCAAAAATGTACTTGAAATAGTCATTTTCTCATTCTAAGTGGGTTTTACAAGCGATTTTGTCCCTGACTGTCCTTTCAAACAATGTTTCTGGCAGTTTAAATTTTGACACCCCTTTTCTCCCTGACTGTACCAAATTTTGTACTGTTGGTACAGATTGATAGAAAATTTAATGGAAATTCCAAAAATATTTTTAAAATAGTAATTTTCTCACTCCAAGTAGGTTTTACAGTCGATTTTGTCTCTCTGTCCTTTCAAACTTTGTTTCTGTCAGTTCAAACTTTGACACCGCTTTCCTCCTTGAATGTATCAAATTTTGTAGTGTTTTTCAGATTATTGGATGGGAAATTTAATGATGATTCCAAAAATGTGCTTAAAATGGTCATTTTGTCATTCCAAGTGGGTTTGACAAGCAATTATGTCTTTGAATGTCAAATTGTGCTTAAAAGTTGCAAAAATTAGGGGTTAGAAAAGTGTCTTTGCAGAATTCGATACAAAACGTGTTTCTGAGATTTATGACAGTTATTTTGACAGTGGTCACGTGACTGTCTAGCTAAATTAATTTCCAAAAACCACGTGATTTCTGTCACTAATATCAAAACTGTCAAAATTTGCCTAGAATTTGCAAAAATTACAGTTTAACAGTTTTCTTACAGCTTTTGAAACAAGACGTGTTTCTGAGATTTATGACAGTTATTTTGACAGTGGTCACGTGACTGTCTAGCTAAATTAATTTCCAAAAACCACGTGATTTCTGTCACTAATATCAAAACTGTCAAAATTTGCCTAGAATTTACAAGAATTACAGTTTAACAGTTTTCTTACAGTTTTTGAAACAAGACGTGTTTCTGAGATTTATGACAGTTGTTGTGATAGTGGTCACGTGACTGTCTAGCTAAATTATTTTCCAAAAACCACGTGATTTCTGTCACTAATATCAAAACTGTCAAAATTTGCCTAGAATTTGCAAAAATTACAGTTTAACAGTTTTCTTACAGTTTTTGAAACAAGACGTGTTTCTGAGATTTATGACAGTTGTTGTGATAGTGGTCACGTGACTGTCTAGCTAAATTAATTTCCAAAAACCACGTGATTTCTGTCACTAATATCAAAACTGTCAAAATTTGCCTAGAATTTACAAGAATTACAGTTTAACAGTTTTCTTACAGTTTTTGAAACAAGACGTGTTTCTGAGATTTATGACAGTTATTTTGACAGTGGTCACGTGACTGTCTAGCTAAATTAATTTCCAAAAACCACGTGATTTCTGTCACTAATATCAAAACTGTCAAAATTTGCCTAGAATTTGCAAGAATTACAGTTTAACAGTTTTCTTACAGTTTTTGAAACAAGACGTGTTTCTGAAATTTATGACAGTTATTTTGACAGTGGTCACGCGACTGCCTTGCTAAATGCCAAATTATTTTCCAAAAACCACGTGATTTCTGTCATTAATATCAAAACTGTCAAAATTTGCCTAGAATTTGCAAGAATTACAGTTTAACAGTTTTTGAAACAAGACGTGTTTCTGAGATTTACGGCTGTTATTTTGACAATTGTCAGTTTGCAAATGTAATTTACAAAATGTTTAAATAATAATATCTTCAAATTGGTGTCATTTTTCTCATCTAGAAAATATGTCATTTGTCATAAAATTGTTACGAAAAGGACTTCTTAACTTAGAGTAAGCAGTAAGATAATTATTTTGTGTTACCTCGTATTTTAGTAAACAAAATATACAGTGCGAGTTTAAAGTATCCCGTGGTGTTTTTGGGTGATTATTTCCTTCCTATCAATTTTGACCAATCGCTATCAAGAATTAGTATAACAAATGTAAATTTTAAGTGGAAAAATCACTTGTCAACAATTGTCAACTTAGCTGTCAGCCGTTTTCCCGGAAAAAAAATCGAAAAAATTGCACACTCCTCACAACAACATAAAGAATAGTGTTACCCTTTCTAGCTTGAAAGTTATTGTTCTTATTGTTTTAATTAAAATAAAATGTTTATTTAACTCAGGAAATAATCTTACCAAATATCCTTCGTGCATCTAATATTTCCTGTGGAAAAATTAAATGCACTAGGGATATTACCCCCGAAAAATGGTACATTTGTTGTCAGAAGTAAGATTGGATCTCCAGAAAGACAGCGAAGACTACGAGGAAAGAAGAAACCAACCAACCTGCAAGAAGTGGACTTTGAATGCCTGTGAGTACCAGATTAGAAAGTACGAAAATGGTTGACGCAGTGAAACAGCAAATGGAGATGATGAAGTAAATTTAAGCCAGTCAAGTAAGTCAGGACAGCAGAGGAAATGAAAGTAAGTCAGAACAGTAAGTTGGAAGAAATGAAAGCAAACCAGATAAGTCAAGATCAATTTGAAGCCAAATTGGAAGAGATGAAGTTGAGTCAAGACCAGAAGTTAGAGGACATAAAAGGACAAATCAAGGACCAGTTAAATTGTGTGATAAATGAAATGAAGGGCGAAATGGAAAACAGGATGGAAACTTTGGAGGAAAAAGTGACAAAAACCATTGAAGAAGTTACAGGAAGAATATGCGGAGTGGAGGAAACTGTTGTTTAGAATTTGCAAGGAGAAGTCATTGAAGGCAACTGTAGTTACCAGCTCAAATTCCTGTTACATTAAACCTCCAGTCTGCGATGGTAGGTTAGGTTAGGTTAGGTTAGGTTCCAGCACTTAGAAATGAGATTTGAAAACAAGCACCTGGAGCAAGTTTAGGAAGAAAACCTTGCAGCGGTACGAAGCTGATATTGGCTTACCCAACTGCCTCTTAAGACATTAGTCTGTGCCTATGAAAGGGGTCTGAAGGATTGTAATACGAAGCAAGCGTAACGACTAGCCAGATGCCAAACTCTACATGATGCCCTTGCCTATGCCTTGGAGTTTGAAGCTGTTAAGCAAGTGTCACGAGGACATACACAAGTACGACAAACACTAAAGCAACAGAATCGATATTCTAGTCCAAGCCATTCAAGAACCCAATCAGATTTGAATCAAGACTGAGGAACTTTCGGAAGGAAATAATGGAAATACTGGGAAGTGGAAGGCAAGACAACAAATTGGTTTAGACGTCCGCGAATATAGATAAGTACTGTAAAATAGGTGACAGCAGGACAATAATTATACTGGAGACTGCTGATGGGGGTGATTCCATGCCCGTTCCTTTCAAATTTCAATTAGACCCATGAGGTTTAGTTGAAATTTGAAAAGGGATGGACACAAAGGTAGATTTGAGCCAGGAATTTTCCCTGTTTCATAGATTTTGTTGCATAGATGTGTCAGAACTTTTGTATCCAGCGTCTTCAGAACCTCAGCATGTATATTGTCATGACCAAGGATTTTTCGATTTTTCTTGCTCCTAATAGCTTGCTGCACTTTACTCTCCAGTATGTCCGGCCCACTTAGTTGTTCTGTAGAGCTAAACAGGTCTTGTATGTTGCGTTGATCATGGAAAAGTGATTCCGCATATTGCTTCCATTCATTGCACAGGTCGTCTGGGTTAAGGATGAGTTCTCCGTTTTCATTTCTCAGGGATGGGATTGGTGACCCTTTTTTAGAGCCAGTTATTTGCTTTATCTTTCGATGGAAGTTAACTGAGTCATGTAGCTCATGGAGTCTCTCAGCCTCCTCACATTCTGCAATGATATATTGTTCCCTGGCTTCCTAACATTTTCGCTTTATTGTCCGATAAAGTTCAGCATATCTTTCAGGTTCTTGAGACAGTTTCGTGCGGAGCCGTTCTTCCATTGTGTCAAGAATTTCATCCGACATCCATGGTCTAATCTTGTTACGGTCCTGTTGGTCTAGAACCTTCTCACAGGCGTGTTGAAGATTTTCTTTAATGTTGTTCCAAATATCCTCAGGGTTGTCTTTGCTTCCTGGGTCATTGCTACGGTGCATCTTTAATATTCGTCAATGATCTCATTATGCTAACCTTACTGACTATGCTGGTTACTGGGTGTGCACTGTAACTACTAAATGGTAATGGTAGGTGTGGATGATGACAGATGTACTGCGACCTGATTAGATCTATTGTACCTCATCTTCTTCTGCTATCTCAAGGTTTCCTTGTTCATAGCAGCCCATCAAGATTTAATTCCTTCAGGAATTTCAGGACCTTCAGTGGGTCTGTTCGAGCTATTTCTTCCACAGCCAGCTGGTGTAATCCCAGTGTGTTTAATCTTCTGTGGCGTACAGCATAACACTCTAGCAAGATGTGGTGGGGTGTTTCTAGTTCTTCTCCGCAAAACCTGCAGGTACTGTCCTCTTCTAGTCCTAGCTTCCTTAGGTGTCCTCTGATTAGACAATGACCCGTTAGAAACCCCGTTAATGCCTTGAGACTAATTTTGCTGAGGTTAATCAGTGTCTTCGATCTTGGTCGGTTAAAATTGCCGAGGAGATCTTTGGCCTGCATCAGTCCTGGAAGTCTTTGCCAGTGCGTTGCTCTCAGTTCTTCTTCAGCTTTATTAAGTACTTCCTGGACATATGCTTTTCCAAGGCCGCAGAATGGTTCTGGCCCGATCAGTGGCGCTGATGCTCCTTTTCGTGCCAGAGTATCTGCTTGTTCGTTACTCTCTACTCCGATGTGCTCCGGAACCCAGAGGAGGGTTACCTTGTTGTTCCTTCTTAGATAATTGAGCTTTCCTAGGCACTCCAAAACCAGCATCAAGTTGATGTTAGATGAGTTCAACGCTTTGATGGCTGCTTGGCTATCAGAAAGGATCGCAATTTCCTTGTTCCGGTATTTCCTGTCGAGGTTAAACTGAATACACCTTTCTATGGCGTGAATTTCCGCTTGAAAAATGCTAGGGAAGTGGCCCATGGGTTCGGAGTATTTGGTATGAGGCTCGTAGACTCCTGCTCCAGTCCCCTCGGGAGTTTTAGATCCGTCCGTGCCGTAACTACTAATACGGGTGTGCAAAATTAGATTTGCAATTCTGGAGTAAACTGCCTTTTGCACCATCAAACATTGAAACTGTTTGCTGGAGCCAAAGTTGCACTTTCCTCCGTTGTAGCGCAAACTGAATGGATTGGCGTGTTTGTGTAAGCAAAAATGGGTGTGTTAATCTTTTTCCCATCAAAACTCAAAGGAATGCTGAAACTTTTTTTTTTTCATTAGACTTATTTGCTTACATGTTTTTGTTAACAGTTCACCCTAACAAAAAAAAAACGCAACCCTAGAGGATTCCGCACCGTCGCCTGTCAATCAAGATCAACGCCGAACGAAGGGCGGGGAAAGAAAGTAATATCAAATGTTTTTATTCACCAAAGCGAATAACGTTTAACGCGCTTAATGGCAAATAGAAGGATTTGCCTGCTTTCCACCATTTATCATCTGTTTTTGCTCCCCTGGAATAGCTATTTTAGTGAGTGCGCTAAACGTTATAAAATACTACTCGGCGCTTGTTTAAATTCTTCCCTAGTAATCAGTGGGATTCTCCTAATACCCCTTGTCAAATACCACTATGAGGGATTATGCGGCGACGCGTTATGCGAAAGGCTTTCCTTTTATCCGGCCAAACTTATCTCTTGCAAAACACTTTGTTGTATTTATTACTGGAACATTACATTGTTTTGACTGAGAAAGTCAATAACATATTGTTACGATTTTCCCGTGGGTTCACACAAAGTCAATTTAACTCAACAATTAATAAATTTATTTACACTTCAAAACACTCCGTACAATAATTAACTCAGCTATTAAAAACACTACTACAATTCCACAACTATTTCACTATTTAAACTTTACCGCGTTCCCAAATTCACTACTCCACTACTACTACGCCGTCGTCGACACCGCTTCTTTTATATTCGCAAACCACGTTCTAGAATGACTGCAAAACGCTTCGCGATTTGCCTCGAATATCAAAGATGCTTCCAGGTGTCGCTTCCTAACTGTGGCCTACTTTAACACGCGCCCGGCCAGATATTGCGACGCATCGGTTTCATCGAGTATCGAGCATAGTAGGCCCAAACCGTAACAATATAGTAGTTCAGCCTGGCTAGTGTGGAAGTCACTTGTGTCTTCCCGTTTCTGTCGGTCACGTGGCACTGTTTGTACAGGGTGGCCAACTAAGAATGCGAGGTACTGTATCTTTATATGTTTGAAACAAAAATTTTATCAACTAATATGGCCATTACTTTTGAGCCATTCTACGTCTGTAGGGACCACATTGGACGCTGAATTTGGCTCGTTCGAAAGTTTGTAGTAGCCCAGAGGGAAGAGTGGAAATTCTCTCAAAACTCTATCCTCCCGTCGCATGGACGCATGGAGACGTCTGGTTTACAGATGGATCCAAAACCGTGACAGGGGCAGGGACAGGTGTTTATGGTGCGACTTCGGGACGAGGCTTAGCTTCCCTCTAGGCTGCCACTGTACCATCTTCCAAGCCGAGATCTTCGCGATCATCCGATGAGGGGAGTACATTTTAAACTCACCGCTACGCTGGAAGAATATATTTATCTGTACGGAAAGCTGATTCAACGACGTCTACGCTGGTGCTGGAGTGTAAGAAAACACTCTTGTCGCTCACGCGGATGGCCAAGGTACGTCTAACTTGGGTTCCAGGGCACTCCGGTGTTAGGGGAAACGAGGAGGCGGACAGGTTGGCCCTTCGTGGCTCCAAAGAGGGACCCGAAGGGCCCGAACTTTTTGTATCTTCTGTCAAAGATCCGATATTACTTGGGAGGAGGCCGGAGGCCTGCGGCAGTCGCGATGTCTCATGGGCTTCTTTCCAAGAAACAAGTCGAAGTCCCTGATGGAATTATCCAGAAAGGACCTCAGATGTGTGACAGGACTTCTCACAGGTCATTGTGTGATGAGAAGACACATGCACATTCTGGGTCTGTCACAGGATCCGGTATGTCGTTTGTGTCTGGAAGACGAGGAAACTCCGATACACGTTCTCACACAGTGCCCTGCACTTGCAATGATCAGAAAAGAGCTTTTGATTCATTTGTGTTTGTTTGGCATGTAGTAGACTTTTGTTCAACAAACTTTAGATGTTACTCATAGTTAATTTCCTAGCTGCATTAATTGGAGTATCTGAATTCTTTAAAAAGTGATTATTCTTTGGATCAAGAAACTATCAGAACATCTGAGGGTCGGTGACTTTAAATTCGGTTGCTTAAAATTTTAGTCTTTTCTAAATTCTCATGCTCAGAGCAACTTTACGTGTAGCACACTAAATCAAGACCAGAATAAAATGATGTGGTGAAAATTATACAGTGATCAAGTTGGTGGTTGCACCTTTCGATTTAAATTGCCGGAAAGCCTTTTAAAAAAACAGACGCCCTCCTTTCCGAGCGGTGTAGAGCAATTTCCGCGATGAATAATTCACCGACAATTTCAGGATAAACCCCAGACCTTTTAACCCTCGGGGTTAATCGATTATTATATAAAATATTACCCAGACTGATTGGCAAAAAAAGGTTTTTTGCTTTAATGACTAATTGACTGCGAAACGCTTTTAGATTATGTCATCCAATAGTACATCTATGAAAATTACAATACCGCAATGATTGGTTTCACTGAGGTGGTGGTGGTGGATTAATAATTGACTATAAAAAACTTCTGCTATGCAGGAATATGAAAGCAAGCGACGAACAATAATAGATTTCGTCACTGAACCGATTTGGTATAAATAAGGCTCGACTTCCGTTAGTAAGGCAGACAGTCGGAGACTCCGTCTCGTGCCACAAAATGTAGTCGTCCCGAATTTTGCAATCCGCACCTGGTTCATAAATTAATGGAATGTAATTGGAGTAAGTAAGTAGTTGAATGAAGTAAGCTTAAAGTATAAGAATCGCGATAGCCAAACCCTCCAGAAAGCTGTCATCTTCGAGATGATTTCATTTCTAACCTGACCTAACTCAGCGTAACCTAAACTAACCCAAAATAAATAAAAATAACGCAGAACATTGTAAACTCATATAGTATTTTTATAGCTGTTATGTTTTATTTTGCAATATTTGGTAATATTTTGCAGTAACTCATGATATTTTATAGCGTTTTGCTGCTTCTTTGTTTTCAAAGTGATTGATAAATGCCAATTTTGCCATCAGTATCTCGCAACAAAGGAAATTTTTAAACTAGATATAATACAGCAGTTTTTGAAAATGCTCGAACCAAGTAACATAATGAAGCTCCACCAATGTGGTCGTTAATAAGAGATACTTTTAACAAAACAAAATCCCAAATTTCGAATGAAAACATCCTCATCCAGTGTCGAACTTGACGATTTAGTCATCCCATCCGATTTTTCCCAAATGGACCGTTAACTGGATCGCAAAACCCGACTTTACAACAAAATTTTTCTCTCCAGGCCATCAGAAAGTATGGAAATTGGCTGCGATCCAACGGTCGGAGATTTATAGCCCCCGGTCGATACAACACGAAATTTGTTTTAGGTGTTAAATGTTGTAGGGATCTTGACAGTGTTGCGTTAATAGCTTTGGGACTTTTAATGAACTTGAGCTTCCACCTACATGCCTTTCATATGCAAATTTTTAACTAGGTTTATGTTTCACTAATGTAAAAATGTCAACTCTTGCCTCAGTCTAACATAGACAAATTTATAACTATTGAAAGCAACTTATACAACAAATATAAGTTTATAATTTTAGCAGTCAATTTATGGGTCTAATTGAAATTTGCTTGAAACTTCCAAAGGTTAGTTTACCAGTTCTTTACAAACATTTTTGCTCTCTTACAAATTTTTTGTAACTTTCACCGTTTTCTAGTTATTCAGCAAAACTGGTTTGATGCAACAAAATTTCGAATCAGTTGAAGTTGTGGTTTGAAATTTGATCACCTTGTAAGTCGGTTATTTTTGGGAGTTCAGGGTGGTTCAACCACTTAAAAGAACCGTTTTGAGCTCCTCTTTCCAGTGGTGTTGAGCAAAAAATTCTATCTGACAAATTTCAAACACGGTGACCAAAAACAGTCAATTACCATAATTTTCATGTACACCCTGTATACTGGAAGCAAAAACGGTCCTGCAAACATACGGTGTTGAGATAAAAAGTTGATTAGGAACATTTTTGGTCCCTTGAAAATTTTTTGTAACTTTCACCATTTTTCAGTTATTTAGGAAAAACTGGGTTGATGCAACAAAATTTCAAATCAGTTGAAGTTGTGGTTTGAAATTTGATCACCCTGTAAGTCGGTTATTTTTGGGAGTTCAGGGTGGTTCAACCACTTAAAAGAACCGTTTTGAGCTCCTCTTTCCAGTGGTGTTGAGCAAAAAATTCTATCTGACAAATTTCAAACACGGTGACCAAAAACAGTCAATTACCATAATTTTCATGTACACCCTGTATACTGGAAGCAAAAACGGTCCTGCAAACATACGGTGTTGAGATAAAAAGTTGATTAGGAACATTTTTGGTCCCTTGAAAATTTTTTGTAACTTTCACCATTTTTCAGTTATTTAGGAAAAACTGGGTTGATGCAACAAAATTTCAAATCAGTTGAAGTTGTGGTTTGAAATTTGATCACCCTGTAAGTCGGTTATTTTTGGGAGTTCAGGGTGGTTCAACCACTTAAAAGAACCGTTTTGAGCTCCTCTTTCCAGTGGTGTTGAGCAAAAAATTCTATCTGACAAATTTCAAACACGGTGACCAAAAACAGTCAATTACCATAATTTTCATGTACACCCTGTATACTGGAAGCAAAAACGGTCCTGCAAACATACGGTGTTGAGATAAAAAGTTGATTAGGAACATTTTTGGTCCCTTGAAAATTTTTTGTAACTTTCACCATTTTTCAGTTATTTAGGAAAAACTGGGTTGATGCAACAAAATTTCAAATCAGTTGAAGTTGTGGTTTGAAATTTGATCACCCTGTAAGTCGGTTATTTTTGGGAGTTCAGGGTGGTTCAACCACTTAAAAGAACCGTTTTGAGCTCCTCTTTCCAGTGGTGTTGAGCAAAAAATTCTATCTGACAAATTTCAAACACGGTGACCAAAAACAGTCAATTACCATAATTTTCATGTACACCCTGTATACTGGAAGCAAAAACGGTACTGCAAACATACGGTGTTGAGATAAAAAGTTGATTAGGAACATTTTTGGTCCCTTGAAAATTTTTTGTAACTTTCACCATTTTTCAGTTATTTAGGAAAAACTGGGTTGATGCAACAAAATTTCAAATCAGTTGAAGTTGTGGTTTGAAATTTGATCACCCTGTAAGTCGGTGATTTTTGGGAGTTCAGGGTGGTTCAACCACTTAAAAGAACCGTTTTGAGCTTTTCTTTCCAGTCTTGCTGAGAAAAAAAATTTCTATCGGTCAAATTTCATACAGGGTGATCAAAAACAGTCAATCATCACAATTTTCATGTACACCCTGTATACTGGAAGCAAAAACAGTCCTGCAAACTTACGGTGCTGAGTTAAGAAGTTGATTAGGAGCCTTTTTGGTCCCATGCAACTTTTTTGTAACTCTCACCGTTTTCTAGTTATTTAGGAAAAATTACGTTGATATAACAAATTTTCAAATAAGTTGAAGTTCTGGTGAGAAATTTGATCACCTTGTAACTCGGTTATTTTTTGGAGTGCAGGGTGGTTCAAGCACTTAAAAGAATCGTTTTGAGCTTCTCTTTCCAGTGGTGTTGAGCAAAAAATTCTATCTGACAAATGTCATACAGGGTGACCAAAAACAGAAACACAGTTCGAAAGGAGAATCAGGGACAAAATCGCCTGTAAAACCCACTTGGAATGAGGAAATTACTGTTTTAAGCACATTTTTGGAATCCTCATTAAATTTCCTATCCAATATCCTTAAAAAAACACTACAAAATACCAAAATAAAACCACTGTAACAAAATTTCCAACAAACAAACACAGAATTAAATATCCATGAACCACTTAAGTTTAGCAACCTTTTGTGACTTTTTGACTAAAATACTTAGATATGCACGTTTCAAAGAAAATACTTTTGACCACAATCCCCTAACCTACCCTTTAATTATCGAAGCTTTTAAAACTTCCTCGGCCAAAACAAATCTTTTGTTCCTTTTTCGGTTTCAGCGCGGTAGAACTTTACGATTTGTTTCCTTTCTGCGACCGTCAATAGACTTTTCTGGTAAAAGTTTTGCTGAATCAAATTGTCCGCCAAAGACATTAATTAAGAAATGTAGTTTGTTTTTTTTTTTTGTAGAGCCGAGCTTTGATATATCGGCAACCAAAGAAAAGCGGAAGTTCTTAGATTTGATCTGCTTTCATGATCTCGTGCACTTCAAGGAAAAGTATTGTTACAATTTACGAGGTTCTTTTTGATAAGTGAAACTTTGAATAAACTTATCAGACGTACAATTTACAGAATAATGTAAAATTTGGCTGACATTATAAAAAAAACGAAAAACTATGCTATTGCGTTGCGTATTCTATGTGGCTTCCCCACGTGAGTCCATCTTGACCCACGTGGTCCATCGATGTCCATGCCACTCCGATGTCCATGTCCTTTAATCTGACGTTGCCTTGTATCCTCATCTTTGGTCTACTTTTGAAGACTATGGCCTGCATTTCCTCCGAATTTAGGTCGATCTTCCATTTATTGCACCATTTCTCCAATGCTCTGGTCTCCTCCTGCAAGTATCTGTCGAAGGCCTTGAAGACGTCTAAGCTCCTGTCGCTTCTTTCCTGTTGAACCCTTCCGTGATGTACTCGGTCATCCTCAGGACTTGGAGTTCCGTGGATAGTGTCCTCCGGAATCCAAATTGCTCGTCGAGGATGGCGTGCAGGTCCTCTTCTTGCTCCTTTAGCCTCCTGAGAATGATAACTTCTGCCACTTTTCTCAAGGATGGCAGGGCCGATAATTCTGGGGGAACAGCGGGTCCTTTTGTAGTTTCGGGAACATGATAACATTGGCTTTCTTCCAGTCAGCAGGAAAGTGCCTCAGTCGAAGTATTGCGTTAACGATATTCAACAGGGCATCTCGTCCCATCCTGGTGCCTTTGGGATATTAAAGTGCCGCAGGAATTCCTGTAGTTCCTCTGATGTCGCGTGCCGGATCGGTTGGATGTTCATTCGATACTGTTCCCAGGCGGTGCTTCTGCAGGTGATTGTGTCCGGTGTCCTGGCTCCTGCCCTAATGTTAGCAGGATCGGGTTGTGGCCGGATGACCCTTAGTTCAGGACCACCATCTCCTGCTCCACCGCAAGATTCCTGATTAGTGCAATGTCCAGGATGTCGTTGAGTCCGTTTCCGTTCCCTGTGTTGTCAGCACGTCGACGTCATTTCTCCTTTCTAGGAAACTCCTGAGTGTTCTGCCGTTTCCGTTTGTTGTCGTGCAGTTCCATTCCGAAGCTTTTGCGTTGAAGTCCCCAATGGCGATGTATTGTCCCTGTTCTCTCCTAAAAATGACTGTTTCTAGATCATTTACTTGTAGTGTTCCTTGCGTTGGTTTGTACTAGGAACTGATCCTTAACCTTTCTTGGTCCGTTTCCACTTCTATGGCCAACGCTTCAATTTCTGCGGCTTTGGGCGACACTTTTCTTCACTAGAAGTGCCACTCCTCCTCCTCCTCCTCCTCGGTTCGCCCTGTCTTCTCTGTAGACTAGGTATCCTGCTAGCTCGAAGTCTTGGTTTCTATGCAGTCTGGTTTCTTGTATGGCTGCAACATCCACTTCGTGCCGGGCTAATATGTCCGGTAGCTCCATCTTGCGACTTTTCAAGCCGTTTATGTTTCAGGACATGATCTGCAGGGCTGCTCCGTTGGACCGTGGATTCATTGGCGGATGCTTGCGAATTTGGCTATTTCTGAGAACATCTTCTAGAATTGCTCCATCTGCATCATCATGACATTAACCAAGTGACTGTACCAAAACAAAGTTTATAGTTTGAACGAAAACTTTGTAAATTCACCGTAAATTCAGTTTTTGAATTACAAAAGCCTAATTCTTTTACACAATAAGCCTTGTTTGTGACATTTTTCTTATTTGTAGTAAGTTAGTAATAATTATTAATGTTTTGGAATCTAAATTTTCCAACATTGCTCTACTAAAAGGTGAAATATAGCGTCACGACAAACGAATTAAAGGGTCTTAACTTTAATTTAGTTTTTCCTTTTTGAGTGAGGAAAAGACGGACCTAATCCAGTTTTTAAAATGCAGAGCAGCAAGGTTGGAATGCGCTTGGGCATTGAGCCAACCCGGTTAAAACATACATTTTTCTTAGCAAATAAATGATTCTTTTGCACTGTGCTCCTGTGACAAATCACTCCGGTTTTATACGAAAAATTTTAGCTTTAGAAAAGTTTAAATAATGAGCAGGTTTAGTCATCCCTTTTTAGTCCCTTATAACGCTTACTGAACATTTACTTTTATGATATTTTTTCACAGTTCAGTCATGTCTAAAACCAATCAAAACAAATGACAATAACCACCACATGCTTCCAAATTGATAAATTTGATTTAAGTGAGACTGGCCACGGAGATGTCCCGAGTTAAATCCGTTAAAAAATTTTTAATACAGGACTAGTGTCAATGGAAATGATTGCACTATGCTCTCCAACATTAAGAGTTGGAGAGGCCAGATTTGGCTCATTTTGTAGTATTTTTTATCCTCTTTTTAATGGTGTTTTAGTGAAATCTACAAGAGTTCAAATAAAAAAGTTACAGTCATTCAAAAATTGAAAAAATGCGATTCTTACAAAAAGTGCAATTTTGGCTATTTTTTATTTTGCTCCATGAGAGTTAAAATGCACATCAAAGGGCATATTTATACCAAAGGAATTTAAATTTAGTAAAATAAGTACAAAAAAACACTTTGAAATTTTTCTTTTTTATTAGGTATTATGGGTCTTTTTTTATTACTTTTTGAAACTCAATATCTTGGAAACATGAAGAGCTAGAGAGGCCAGTTTTGACTCATTTTGTATCCTCTTTCTAATGGCGTTTCAGTGAAATCTATAAGAGTTCAAATAAAAAAGTTACAATTATTCAAATATTTAGAAAATGCCATTTTTGCAAAAAGTGCAATTTTGACAATTTTAGTTTTTTACTCCAAAACGGTTCCAATGCACAGCAAAGGGCATATTTATACCAAAGGACCTTAATTAGGTAAAATAAGTGCAGAAAAAAAACCTTAATTTTTTTTTTCCAAAAAAAATTGAAAGAATGGGGGGGTATTAGGGGTCTTTTTTTATTACTTTTTGAAATTTAATATCTCGGAAACATGAAGAGTTAGAGAGGACAGATTTGGCTCATTTTGTAGTATTTTTTATCCTCTTTTCAATGATATGATATTTTAGTGAAATATATCAGATTTCAAATAAAAAAGTTACATTTATTCAAATATTTAGAAAATGCCATTTTTGCAAAAAGTGCAATTTTGGCAACTTTTTATTTTGCTCCAGAAGAGTTCCAATGCACAGCAAAGGGCATATTTATACCAAAGGACCTTAAATTTGGTAAAATAAGTACAAAAAAAAAACACTTTAAAATTTTAAATTTTTCAATAAAATTGAAATTCAATATCTCGGTAACATGAAGAGCTAGAGAGGCCAGATTTGGCTCATTTTGTAGTATTTTTTATCTTCTTTCTAATAGAGTTTTAGTGAAGTTTGCAAGAGTTGAAATAAAAAAGTTACAACCTATCAAATATACAAAAAATGACAGTTTTGGTAAAAAGTGCATTTTTGGCCAATTTTTATTTTGCTCCATAAGGGTTCTAATGCAGAGCAAATGGTATATGTATACCAAAGGACCTCAAACTTGGTAAAATAAACACAAAAAAAGCACTTTAAAACTTTTCAGTTTTCAAAAAAAATTAAAGAATGGGGGGGGGGTATTAGAGGTCTTTTTTATGTACTTTTTAAGATTCAAAATCTCGGTAACTTCCATATTTGAGTAGGAATATTTATGAAAATTTTAAACAATATTCTAGACATTTTGTGCTATATTTTGTAAAAAAATTAAGCTTATAACTTACAAACTAAATTTACGGTAAATTTTTTGTTCAAACTATAAACTTCGTTTTAGTTACGAGGCAAACTGAGCTTGCTGAAATTGACTTAAAGACATTCTAACAATATACAGGGTGTCCCCAACAGAAAACATCGAATAAAACCTGAAAATGTTATATTTTAAATGTCAATATCTCGAAAAATGTTGATATATCACTGTCAAATTTTTAGAAGTGTTTAAAATTACAATAATTTAAATATCTCGAATAAAAGCAAGCAAAATTGTGACAAAACGACAATTGAATTGAAAATTATAAAAAAATGTATACATAAAATGTATGAAATTTTGTTTACATTTCAGCTGAATCAAAAATTATAACGTTAAAAAAAAAATGTTTTTCAATTATCTTAAAGTATTTGAAATAAGTTGTGAGAGTCTAAAATAGCCGCAATAAATTTAGAAGATCAATTTCCGTTGGTCTTATCATAAAATCCATTATAATTGTTTTAATCGTAAAAACACATAACTTCATAATGCTTTTAATCTAAATGACAGTAATGACACCTATCTGCAGTTGACGTATCATATTGACATAGCGTTGTTGTCATATCTTAAAACTAAGCAAACGACTATAAATTGCACAAAAAGTGCCTACTATACTTTGATTGCTTGAGTTTTGAGAATTTTTTGAGCACATTGGTGAAATTTTTGGTTTGGCAACAATGTAAATTTTTTTCCTGGCTCTGACGTCATTCTACAATACTTTGATTCACACCGTATATTAAATCGGGTTTATCCATAAGGACGGAAGCGATCAATCTGTTTTTGTTTCGAGACGGCTTGTGCAGGTCAAATGTGATTTATTATAATTGTGAAAAGCCTCTATGTGCGATAAATTCAGATCTACGGTCGCTTTGCCGGATTTCTACTATTGTTTAACGTTTTGTTAAAATGATTAATCGTTGTTTTTGATGAGGATGTGATTCCTAAATAAAATACCGTCCGTGATTTATTTGATAGCCTTTTATTGAAGTTTTTTCCCTTCTGTTTTGCTAGATTAATTGCTCTTGTTGCTTTATAAATACCAGCTTTAATTATTAAACTCCAATTCGAAAAAGTCAAATGGAGATCTAACCTAACCTATAGCGGCCCATGATTTTCTGTCTTTTGTATTCAAATTTCCCATATTTCTGCAGCTTATTGTGACTCCAAGTTTTCTTCCCACGTCCAGTCGTGCCTCGTCCCATCTTGGACATTCGAAGAGTGTGTGCTCACTGTGATCCTCTATTTCGCTGCACTACCAACAAGTTGACGTTTCTGCTTTTCCGATTCGGTGTATAACCTTTCCAAAAACTCCGTGACCAGTCACCATCTGAGCTACATACATTTTCTGAAATCTGAAATGTACATTTTAGAGTGTCCATTGTAAATGCGCCATAATGATTCCCATTCTGAAATTAGAGCTTCTTTTGTTTTGCTAATTTCTTCTCTTCCTTTTTCATGTTGATCATTTCTTTGCTCGATTAACTGAGAGGATCAGAACGGCCTCAGTTGGGGCAGACTTGTAAGCCCCTGACACCATTAGAGACAATTTTCTATTAATTCCCTCCAGTGTGGATTCGTGTACTTTACACATAAGCACTTTGACATCATAAGCACTGAATTTGCTACACAGTACAGAGCAGGAATCAGAAATATTTGTAACTGAGATGCAGTTGGTTAAACTGCTTAATTTGAGTCAGTAAACTCTGAAAAACACTATAAATCATTGCATTAAAATTCTGAAAAAAAATTGAAGGTCACACACTTGCAATTGACACCTCAATCACTGAATTTGCTATAGAATATAAAACAGGACTCAGAAAATTGACAAACAATTTCTCATCTGAGATGCAGTTGGTTTTTTAATTTTAGTTAGTAAACTCAGAAGAAACACCATAAACTATTGCATTAAAATTCGAACTGCAATTGATATCATAAGCACTGAATTTACTGCTTAGTACAGAGCAAGGCTCAGAACATTTTTAGAAAAATTCTTAACTGGGGTACAGTTGGTTAAACTTTTCAATTTTGTTCAGTAAACCAGTAAATCATTGCACTAAAACTCTGCAACAAAATTGACATTTTACTGCTTAGTACAGAGCAAGACTCAAAAAAAAAATTCTTAACTAAAGAAGAAACGCTATAAACTACTGAACTAAAATTCTGCAGAAGATTTGAAAGTTGCAGACCTGGAATTGACTCCACAAGCACTGAAATGGCTACAAAGCATTCAGATTCAAGGATTCAGAAAATGTATAGAAAAATTCTTATCTGAGATGCTGTAGGTAAACCTGTTTAATTTATATAATAAATACAGAAAAACACTATACAGCATAGTATTTACGAATTCTGCAATTGACATCATAAGCACTAAATTTACTGCTCAGTACAGAGCAGGACTCAAATAATGGTTTGGTTAGGAACCTAACAAACCTAAAAGTTAATAACTCCGCTCTAACTCGAAAATTGCTGTATAGGGTTGGTTTTTATATTTTAGGATCAATTGGAGAGCATTGAACCGCAAAAAACACTTAAGTAAGTACATTTAAGTAGTTCTAACCTAGAAATTAATTATTTAGTGGCATTTTATAAGTAAACGTTGTCCTGACAAGTTACAGTTTTGGGTAAAACCGTTTTTTTGAAAACAACTGAACAATTTAAAGTGTGAAAAACTTACACAAAATCCTGTTTAATCTGCAAGGCTCTAATCTAAAAATTGATTTTTCGGTGGCATTTTGTAGGTATCATTGCTCTAAAGGTTATAGATTCTGGTAAAACCGTTATTTTGAAATACAACTGTTTGAAAAAAAAAAGTTTATCTATTGTAATAGGGTTATAAACTTGCCAATACTCGATGCTATAATTTAGAAATTGAATTTTTGGCGACATTTTGTTAGTAGCGTTGTCCTGACATATAGTAGATTCGGTTAAAACCGTTATTTTAAAAATCCACTCAACGGTTTGAGAAATTTGAATATAATTTTGTGTAATCTAGTGTATTAGGGCTCTAAATGTGCCAAAAGTCAAGGTTTTAACTTAGAAATTAATTCTTGGGTGGTTTTGTGAAACTTGACTGTTACCTAACTTTGTCACTAGGTGGCGCTACTAGTCTAGTAAATAAAAATATGTAAAATTACCCCAAATGATTGTAGTACAATACAAGAACATTTGTATACTAAACATGTCTTAAGAGCAAGTTGTGCTTATTTAGGGTAGAGGGAGGTCTTTTACTCTATCATCACCGAATCAAAATTTTACATTAGTTTTTTTTTTCAGCAACAAGTCAAAGACAACTATAATGTAGGTTTTTTTATGAATTCTTTGCCGCAAAAGCCTAAAAATAAAACGCAATATTCAGACAGGAAAAGGTCTTATTTCCGTAATAGTTGAGACGACTAAAGCGACCGAAGAACTTGATTTGATCCCATTTTTGTGTCGAAATCACTGCGGAGGGCTTTTTTTGCTCTGATCCATATTATATTTGAAGCCCTCGAGGTATTGGAAAAGTTTCTGCATTTTGAATCCGCAGTAGCGTCTATCCGAGCGATGGATTTACTACATTTCCTGCAGGCATACAGTTGGTTTATTAACTTGAGGGATGGGTTATAAAAGGTGCATCAATACTGACACAAAAAATTCTCAGGTTTAAACCTTAATTTTTAGCACAACTACATGAGATAGATAACTGAATTTGTGTCCGAAATGGCGGTTTTCCCTTAATATAAATTACACACCTAACAGTACACGTCCAGGGCTGGCGAGAAATGCCGAAGTGTGCATGAATTCTGGATAGCCCATCTAAAATATAAATGGCTTTCTGAACCCTGTCACGAAGCAGCTGAACATTATTTTATAAAACATATTTTGCCATGCGAGATAAGACGGCAAAGGATATATTGGCCTTGCTTTTCTTGCAAATTTCCTTCGCTTGCATATTCCTACTGAATCTAATAAACTACCGAGGATTTAAAATTGTACTGTGAATGTTGGCTTCAAACCTGCTAAAGGCAGTTGTTTTAAAAAAGGATTTAGTTATCGTTGGTGAGTTGCGAGGAACACTAAAGGCTTTAAGATGTTTTACTTTATTGCGATCAATAACAAAACAATTATTCAAGTTTATTAATATTTTACCATTTTTTCTCCTGTACCTTCAGGACTAGGTACGTTGTAACCATTGAGCTATTTGTTCTTCGGGATTCTTGAATTGAAACCATTCACGGGTTCTTGATTAGCTTAAACAGTAGTAATAATGCTGGGGGGACCCTAAAAGGTGCGGGGAGTAGGCTTTAAGGACCTTTTTTCGCCTGACCTACGCCACCCAGACGTCCCGTCTCCCTGATGAAGGCAAGGATCCGTCCCCACTCCCAGAAAGACAGTTCCCTGCAGGAGAGTGCGGAGGTCCCAAGACAGCGCCTCCTAATAGACGACCAGCGATGGCAGACTCTTAATAGGTGATATAATGTTTCCTCCGCCGTTCCACATTGTTGCAAATGCAGGTAGTATAAGTGCGCGAGTGGAGAAAAAGACGAAAAGGACGATTACGACGAACGTAACCTAAAAAGTGTGCCGCTCGGTGTGTGCCGTGTGCAAAACCAAGACTTACACAGACCTTTTAGAAAACGTGTTCACTGTCACCTATTTCTTTGTTATTAAAGCGGTTTAAAGATTTTCCAAGGGTTATTTTTTAGTAAAATTCAAAGCCAGATCTCCGGAAACCCGGCGATTCTGTACACACATTGTGAACAAACAGAGCTATCACCAATTCCTACTAGATGCAAATGTCTGTTTAGGATACAGCGACTCCTTGACATCCATCATTTGGATTTTGCCTTGGCGTCGCTTGGGATTCCAATCAATTCCTTGGCTTGTCTGCACCCTTACGCCTTTCTCCACGTCTCTGTGGTACCTCCATGCTCCCAGTCACTTAGTGCGCTTGCTACCTGTTGCTTAATCCTTTGTGAGGTTCGGCAGTTATTGGATTCTCTTAGAAGACTCCGCCGAGCCCGCTCGTTTCCCACAAACCCCATATGTGCCGGAATCCACACTAAGTTTACCTGCTTCTATTCTGCCACTTTGTTCAGAACATCCCAGCATTCTTGAATCAGTCTGTTGCCCATTGTGGCACTTCAAAGTGTCTTTAGGACAGCCTGACTGTCGGAGTAGATCTCGATCAATCCCTTTCGTTCTTCTGTAACTTCCTTGCTTGCCACCTTCCCAGCAAAAAATATGCCCCCTTGTTGGTGTCTTGTCGGTACACTACCGCCCCTGACCATCTCGTATTGGGAGATAGTATACCAGCTTTGCACCCCTTCTCGAGAAGTCACTGACCTTCTATCCCAACCTTCCCTGGCTGGTATTTCTACCTTAAACTTCCTTTCGAAACTAAGTCTTACGTCAGGTGCGACCACCTTTTCCCCCAGGATTGGAATATCCCGATGGATGGCGGCCGCTATATTTGTATGTCCTTGGTGCAGGTGGTTCTCACGTTTTGTAGAGCCGCTTTCCATTCTCTGCAGCGCCGCAGCGGCCTCCCTGCGTATCCACAGAGGTAACTCAAGAAGGCTCAGAAGAACGTTTAATGCGAAACTCGGTGTCGTCCTCATTGCGCTGGTTATGGCCAGACAGGCTAGTCTTTGCAAACCCGCCAGTTTCCGGGATACGAAGGCCTTCTCCACCGCCGGCCACCAGACCAAAGAACCATAACAGATCGTCGGCATTATAACGGCCTTGTGTAACCAACGCACAACGTGTGGTTTTAGGCCCCAGTTTTTTCGCAGAGCCCGGCCCCAATTAGCCCGGATTAGCTTAAATTATACAGATGGAAATGCTCGACTGTCTTTGACTTGCCTCTTCACTGGAACAGCTTCTTCCTGGTTACGGAATAATTTCTTTCTGGATAGTGCTGAAATATCACTCGTTCTTTATCATCTTGGGTTTGGGACAAGACTTCGCCCACCTGGAGTCCACAAAAAATTCTTTACCACCATCAATTCCTTCCGAAAGCTCTCCAGTCGATTTTCCAATTGACGATTTCAGCCTAATTGGGTTTTTAAATGACCTGCACTCGAATATCGATTATTTTCTCTTTAACTTGTCGTACTGGTGTATGTCCTCGTGACACTTGATTAACTGCCTCATCATCATCAAGTCTTTATACAACTTCATCTTTAGCAACATCTCTTGCTGCTGCTTCAACAATGTCTTTGGATGTCCAATTTCTTCCTGCGCTTCTTCAATTTTTCACCTGTTTTAAGTAATATTCCAGTTCAAACATTCTTCTTCCATTCAGTTTCTCAAGCTTTTCCATCTTCTTCTGTATTCAGCATTGTCTCATTCTCAATATTTTCAGTTGCTTTGATTTCAGCAATATTTAGGTCACACTTCTGGTGAAAGTTCCTGATATTCTGACATTCTTAATTAAGTTAAGCTGTTCAACTCTCTCTAGTAAATATGATGACTAAGTGTTCAGAATTTAATGATTTGTGATGGGTCTTAGATCATTTTGTACATTGGAATTTAACCGTAAATTGCACGTGTTCAGATACAGGGTGTGTCTGTAATTAGGAGGTGAAGGACGTAACCGAAATCCCGTTTTCGATTTACGCTTTCCACTGTAACTACGTGCATCCTTAGGGAAAATTGTTCCTTGATGCCCACTTTTCGTTAGGCGAGTCGTTGAGTTGGTACAATTTACGATCAGTCGTAATCTCCGGAGAGCCTTTTATTTATTTACTGACCCAGGAATTTGCCCTTTTGGAACTTCTAATTAAATCTGCCACGGTATTGAGATTTTCTCTATTAATTTACTGCTATTACCTTTTACTTCCCACTCGTAGTTTGATATGAAGAACAAATCAACAGGAATCCAAATTGAAAAACTCTTTCCACGAAATTAATGCCACAAAAGACCATCATCGGAGCCACTACCAACACTAAGTGTCAGTTAATTTTTAGGTTAGAATTTTGATTTTTGAATTAACGGATTATTTACTGGTAAATTACAAATACTGTGTTTTTGGCAGTTCAAATTTTGATATTTTGCTTTTCTCCCTGACTGTACAAATTTGGGGTGTTTTTCAGGTTATTGGATAAGAAATTTAATGAGGATTCCGAAAATGTGCTTAAAACAATTATTTTCTTACTTCAAGTGGGTTTTACAAGTAATTTTGTCTATGACTGTGCTTTAAATCGTGTTCAAATTTCAACTGATTTAGATATTTTTTGCACCAAATCAGGTTTTCCTAAAGAACTTGAAAACGATGAAAGTTACAAAAAAATTACAAGAGACTAAAAATGTTTCTAATCAACTCCTTAACTCAGCACCGTAAGTTTGCAGGATCGTGTTTGTTTCCAGTATACAGGGTGTGCATGAAGAGTAAGATGATTGACGGTTTTTGGTCACCCTGTAGGCAATTGTGCAGATAAAATTTTTTGCTTTACACCACTGAAAAGGGGAACTCAAGACGATTAATTTGAGTGGTTCAACCTCTCTGAACTCCCAAAAATAAACGAGTTACAGAGTGGTCAAATTTCATACCACAATTTCAACTGATTTAGACAGTGGTTGCACCAAACCAGTTTTTGCTAAACCACTCAAAAACGGTGAATGTTAAAAAAAAAATTCCAAGAGACCAAAAATATTCCTCATCAACTTCTTAACTCAGCACTGTAACTTTTCAGGACCGTTTTTGTTTCCAGTATACAGGGTGTGCATGAAGAGTATGATGTTTGACTGTTTTCGGTCACCCTGTACGTAATTTTTTAGATAGGATTTTTTGCTCAACACCCCGGGAAAAAGGAGCTCAAGACGGTTAATTTGCGTGGTTTAACCTCTCTAAACTCCCAAAAATAAACGAGTTACAATCATATAACATAACTTTGTTCATTGGCTGGTTCACCCTGTACAAACAGTAAAAATGGAAATGACCGCATTTGTCAGTGACAACTTTAACATATTGAACGTATCACCGAATTTTCGGGCTCTTTCCCCAAAGGATGCTAATATTACTTTACATGGGGAGAAAATCCCTATCATCTGGCGCATAAACAAAAGTGAAAGCTCATTTTTACATGTTTCTCGAGGGATTATAGAGATGGAGCTGGTTTTCACTGAAAGAGGGCTTGTTGCTTTGATATATGATTCTTTTGGATGTTTTTTAGCATCTCGCATAAGTTATTTGAATTAAATTATTGTGTTTGTAGTTCCAATTTTTTTTGAAAGTTCCACACCACCAGAGGATAGTACTGTTTAAAATATGAATCAAAACAGAGAGTTAATTTCAAAAATAGTAACAAAAGTATGTTTTTCTAGTCAAAAAACTTATTTACTCTAATAATTCGTTTTCCAGTGTTTGAAATTGGATTTCAAGCACTAAAAACAGTCCGGAAATCAAGACAAAGATTGTTGCGCAAAAAATTCATTTTTTATTACTAAAAACAGGCTAAAAGTTGACTTTTAATGCTAGAAATCACTTTACTAAGACTAAAGAGAGTCCAAAAGTCTATTTTCAGGACTTTAATTGGTGTCCAACTCAACTTTCTGGGCTGAAACAAGTCTAGAATTCAATGAAACACTGGAAACTGTCCAAATTCACTTTTTGGACTAATTCATTTCTTAAATACAGTTTTTAAGACTAATATCGCAGCATTTAGTCCCAACATTTTTACCTTCTTTACTGAAGAGTCTGAAACTTGACGTTTACTATTCTAAATAGTCTTGAACTCGATTTTTTAGTCTTAAAACATTAAAAACAGTCCGAATTTCCTAGAAATGCTCAATTTTTTAAACCAATGAGTGTAGTGTAGTGTAGTAAGTCAATTTAATAGTGAAGAAGCTTCAAATGAGGATTGATTTTAAAAGCCAGAGGATGTAAAAATCGTTTTTTAAGTCTACTATGTCAAAACCTTCAGAAGGTAGTCTTAAAACTCGATTTTAAAGCACAAAAATAAAAAGCAAAGTAAAAAAAAACATAAAAAGTTAGTCTTCAAGTCATTTTTCATGACTCTTATGTCAATATCCTGTATTTAAAACTATTTTCAGGACTAAAATATTGAAACTTGACTTCGAAGTATGAAAACTTGCTTCAAATGCAAATTTTAAGCGTCATTTTTCATTAGTTCAGAGTCACTTTTTGGTGTCCAGTTGTTTGTCTCAATTTTCAAGGTTTAAGGGTCAGAATTTGTAGTAAGAAATTTTAGAAAAAGTAGTTTTTCATGTCTTCAAGTCAATTTTCATGAACCTAATGTCAATATTCTGTATTTAAGACTATTTTCAAGACTAAATTCTTGAAATCTGCCTTCAAATTATGAAAACTTACTTCAAATGCTAATTTTATGCTTCTGATGTCATTTTTCGTTAGTTTAGAGTCACTTTTTGGTGTCCACTTGTTTGTCTCAATTTTCAAAGTTTAAATGTGAGAAATTGTTGTTAAAAAGTTTAGAAAAAGTATAGTTTTTCATGTCTTCAAGTCAATTTTCATGAACCTAATGTCAATATCCTGTATTTAAGACTATTTTCAAGACTAAAACATTAAAACTTGTCTTTAAATATGAAAACTAACTTCAAATGCAAATTTTAAGCTTCAGATGTCACTTTTCATTAGTTCAGAGTCACTTTTTGGTGTCCAGTTGTTTGTCTCAATTTTCAAGGTTTAAGGGTCAGAATTTGTAGTAAAAAATTTTAGAAAAAGTATAGTTTTTCATGTCTTCAAGTTAATTTTCATGAACCTAATGTCAATATTCTGTATTTAAGACTATTTTCAAGACTAAATTATTGAAATCTGCCTTCAAATTATGAAAACTTACTTCAAACGCTAATTTTATGCTTCTGATGTCATTTTTTCGTTAGTTTAGAGTCACTTTTTGGTGTCCACTTGTTTGTCTCAATTTTCAAAGTTTAAATGTGAGAAATTGTTGTTAAAAAGTTTAGAAAAAGTATAGTTTTTCATGTCTTCAAGTCAATTTTCATGAACCTAATGTCAATATCCTGTATTTAAGACTATTTTCAAGACTAAAACATTAAAACTTGTCTTTAAATATGAAAACTAACTTCAAATGCAAATTTTAAGCTTCAGATGTCACTTTTCATTAGTTCAGAGTCACTTTTTGGTGTCCAGTTGTTTGTCTCAATTTTCAAGGTTTAAGGGTCAGAATTTGTAGTAAAAAATTTTAGAAAAAGTATAGTTTTTCATGTCTTCAAGTTAATTTTCATGAACCTAATGTCAATATTCTGTATTTAAGACTATTTTCAAGACTAAATTATTGAAATCTGCCTTCAAATTATGAAAACTTACTTCAAACGCTAATTTTATGCTTCTGATGTCATTTTTTCGTTAGTTTAGAGTCACTTTTTGGTGTCCACTTGTTTGTCTCAATTTTCAAAGTTTAAATGTGAGAAATTGTTGTTAAAAAGTTTAGAAAAAGTATAGTTTTTCATGTCTTCAATTTTCATGAATTAATGTCAATATCCTGTATTTAAGACTATTTTCAAGACTAAAACATTAAAACTTGTCTTTAAATATGAAAACTAACTTCAAATGCAAATTTTAAGCTTCAGATGTCACTTTTCATTAGTTCAGAGTCACTTTTTGGTGTCCAGTTGTTTGTCTCAATTTTCAAGGTTTAAGGGTCAGAATTTGTAGTAAAAAATTTTAGAAAAAGTATAGTTTTTCATGTCTTCAAGTTAATTTTCATGAACCTAATGTCAATATTCTGTATTTAAGACTATTTTCAAGACTAAATTATTGAAATCTGCCTTCAAATTATGAAAACTTACTTCAAACGCTAATTTTATGCTTCTGATGTCATTTTTTCGTTAGTTTAGAGTCACTTTTTGGTGTCCACTTGTTTGTCTCAATTTTCAAAGTTTAAATGTGAGAAATTGTTGTTAAAAAGTTTAGAAAAAGTATAGTTTTTCATGTCTTCAATTTTCATGAATTAATGTCAATATCCTGTATTTAAGACTATTTTCAAGACTAAAACATTAAAACTTGTCTTTAAATATGAAAACTAACTTCAAATGCAAATTTTAAGCTTCAGATGTCACTTTTCATTAGTTCAGAGTCACTTTTTGGTGTCCAGTTGTTTGTCTCAATTTTCAAGGTTTAAGGGTCAGAATTTGTAGTAAAAAATTTTAGAAAAAGTATAGTTTTTCATGTCTTCAAGTTAATTTTCATGAACCTAATGTCAATATTCTGTATTTAAGACTATTTTCAAGACTAAATTATTGAAATCTGCCTTCAAATTATGAAAACTTACTTCAAACGCTAATTTTATGCTTCTGATGTCATTTTTTCGTTAGTTTAGAGTCACTTTTTGGTGTCCACTTGTTTGTCTCAATTTTCAAAGTTTAAATGTGAGAAATTGTTGTTAAAAAGTTTAGAAAAAGTATAGTTTTTCATGTCTTCAATTTTCATGAATTAATGTCAATATCCTGTATTTAAGACTATTTTCAAGACTAAAACATTAAAACTTGTCTTTAAATATGAAAACTAACTTCAAATGCAAGTTTTAAGCTTCAGATGTCACTTTTCATTAGTTCAGAGTCACTTTTTGGTGTCCAATTGTTTGTCTCAATTTTCAAGGTTTAAATTTGAGAATTTATAGTCAAAAATGTTAGTCTTTCAATGTATCTGAAAATTATGACAACTGACTACAAAGACAGTTTTTAAGCTTCTCAAATCAACTTTTACAGTTTTCTAATCAATTTTGAAGACTAAAGTCTTTCAATTTGTCTGAAAACTATTAAAACTGGTTACAAAGACAATTACAAAGACAACCGGTAGGTCGATAGCCTTTTTCCTCGGAAATAAAGATGGTTTATATATATATAGCATTTTTCACGACAATGACATAATGGATGTCAACTAATTTTTTGATGGACTGTCGAATGGTGACATTTAAAACTTAATCACTCTGTATAACCCAAAATCTGTAAAAATAATTGTCAAATATTAAATTAACTTTGATTCAGTTTCATTGAATCGGATGTTTGAATCTGATCGTAAATTTCAAGCTACAAAGGGAAATAGTTCGCACCTGAATGTCTTTGAAAGATCCTGTTGACGATTTCGCGATTTAATATCTGCTTACACATAATTACGACATCATTTAAGCATGTAACTCGTTCGGGCAAAGAAGGAAAGGTAATTACCGAAAATCTATTTAGATTGGAAGCCTAATCGCTTAAAAGGGAATTTAATTACAAGCACGAGTAGCAAAACAGCCCCAAACGACAACAGATAAATTTTCTCTGGCAAGACACGCTTTAAAGCAGCTCCTAACAATGCCCGATTTCGGGGATAATCGCTTCCCAAAAAAGATCTTAAGCGATTGGTTTTATTTATCGAAAAATCCTATCGGATAACACGGGGAGGGATAAAGGTTTGTTTGTAAGAAGCAAGATTAATGGATCAGGCCGGATCTTAATTAGTCAAAACATACATTTCTGCTTGTTTCACCGTTAAAATAATGACAGCAAACTGAATTTTGCTTCTTAAGTGTGTGGTAATCAAGCAGCCTGATATATCACCGAGAAAACAGACATTCACGTAGAAAATACTTCAATAAAATCAGCAATAAACGCTTTTCGACAAGACGGAAGTTAAGAAATAGTTATTTATGCAACAAGTGCAAAAAGTACATATTTCTTGCACGCGAGTGAAAGTAACAACACGTAACTGCTAAAAAGGACTTGTGGCATGAGTTGCATACAGGATTTTTCAAGTTTCAAATATGAAAACATGCAAAGTGTTTGGTTGATCAAGTTTTCAAGTCAATTCTACGCTTGATACAAGAAAATGTAAAAATTCTCTGTTTTGTCAAATTATCTATAGTTAATTTTCATATCTGAAATGTAAATTTTATCAAATTACCTACTTTTCAAGTCATTCTTTAAGTTTCAAATGTCAAAACATGAAAAATGCGTTGTTGATCAAGTTTTCAAGTCAATTCTCCAGCTTTAAACAAGAAAACGTAAAAATTGAGTATTTGGTCAAATTATCAAGGCAGTTTGCATATTTGAAATATAAATTTCATCAAATTACCTACTTTTCAAGTCATACTTTAAGTTTCAAATGTCAAAACATGAAAAATGCGTTGTTGTTCAAGTTTTCAAGTCAATTCTCCAGCTACAAACAAGGAAATGTAAAAATTTACTATTTGGTCAAATTATCAAGTCAATTTTCATATCTGAAATGTAAATTTTATCAAATTACCTACTTTTCAAGTCATTCTTTATGTTTCAAATGTCAAAACATGAAAAATGCGTTGTTGTTCAAGTTTTTAAGTTAATTCTCCAGCTACAAACAAGGAAATGCGAAAATTGACTATTTGGGCAAATTATCAAGTCAATTTGCATAACTAAAATGTAAACTTTAACAAATTACCTACTGTTCAAGTCATTCTTTAAGTTTCAAATGTCAAAACAGGAAAAATGCGTTGTTGTTCAAGTTTTCAAGTCAATTCTCCAGCTTTAAACAAGAAAACGTAAAAATTGAGTATTTGGTCAAATTATCAAGTCAGTTTGCATATTTGAAATATAAATTTCATCAAATTACCTACTTTTCAAGTCATACTTTAAGTTTCAAATGTCAAAACATGAAAAATGCGTTGAAGATCAAATTTTTAAGATAATTCTCCAGCTCCAAACAAGAGAATGTAAAAATTGACTATTTGGTAAATTATCAAGTTAATTTGCGTATTTGAAATGTAAATTTCATCAAATTACTTACTTTTTAAGTCATTATTTAAGTTTCAAATGTCACAAAATGAAAAATGCCTTGTTAATCAAGTTTTTAAATCAATTCTCGCTTGACACAAGAAAATGTAAAAATTCTCTGTTTTGTCAAATTATCTATAGTGAATTTTCATATCTGAAATGTAAATTTTATCAAATTACCTACTTTTCAAGTCATTCTTTAAGTTTCAAATGTCAAAACATGAAAAATGCGTTGTTGATTAAGTTTTCAAGTCAATTCTCCAGCTTTAAACAAGAAAACGTAAAAATTGAGTATTTGGTCAAATTATCAAGGCAGTTTGCATATTTGAAATATAAATTTCATCAAATTACCTACTTTTCAAGTCATACTTTAAGTTTCAAATCTCAAAACATGAAAAATGCGTTGAAGATCAAATTTTTAAGATAATTCTCCAGCTCCAAACAAGAGAATGTAAAAATTGACTATTTGGTAAATTATCAAGTTAATTTGCGTATTTGAAATGTAAATTTCATCAAATTACTTACTTTTTAAGTCATTATTTAAGTTTTAAATGTCACAACATGAAAAATGCCTTCTTAATCAAGTTTTTAAATCAATTCTCGCTTGACACAAGGAAATGCAATTATTCCCTGTTTTGTCAAATTATCTGTAGTCAATTTTCATATACGAAATGTAATTTTTATTAAATTATCATTTTTTCAAGTCATATTTCAGATTTCAAATATGAAATCATGCAAAAATGCCTGGTTGATCAAGTTTTCAAGTCAATTCTCCGCTTGACACAAGAAAATCAAAAAATTCTCAGATTTGTCAAATTATGTATAAATTTTCATAAATGAAATGTAACTTATATCAAATTACCTACTTTTTAAGTCATTCTTTAAGTTTCAAATGTCAAAACATGAAAACTTGATCGTTTTCAAGATAATTCTCCAGCTTCAAACAAGAAAATGCGAAAATTGACTATTTGGTCAAATTATCTAGTCAATTTGCATATTTGGAAAGTAAATTTGATCAAATTATCTGCTTTTCAAGTCATTATTGAAGTTTCAAATGTCAAAACACAAAAAATTCGTTGTTAGTCAAATTTTCAAGTCAATTCCCCAGCTCCAAACAAGAGAAGGTAAAAACTTACTATTTGGTAAATTATCAAGTCAATTTTCATTTCTGAAATGGAAATTTTATCAAATTACCTACTTTTCAAGTCATTATTCAAGTTTCAAATGTCAAAACATGAAAAATGCTTTGTTGGTCAAGTTTTCAAGTTAATTCTCCAGCTTTAAACAAGAAAACGTAAAAATTGACTGTTTGGTCAAATTAAGTCAATTTGCATATCTCAAATGTAAATTTTATCAAATTTGTTGGTTTTCAAGTCATTGAAGTTTAAAATGTTAAAACATAAAAAATGCATTGTTAATCAAGTTTTTAAGTCAATTTTCCAGCTTCAAACAATAGAATGTAAATTTTCTCTATTTGATCAAATTATCTAGTCAATTTTCATTTCTGAAATGTAAATTTCATCAAATTACCTGTATTTCATGTCATTCTTTTTAGTTTCAAATGTCAAAACATGAATATTGCCTTGTTGAAGTCTTCAAGTCCATTTTCAAGCTATGAAACAAAAAAATTTAGAAAATCTCTATTGGGTCAAATTATCAAGTTAATTTTCAGGTCTGAAACCGAAAATTTTGCTATGATTTGTCTTTAATTAAGAATTAAGTAAGTAGCCTAATACAAACTCAATAAAATCATAAAAATAGGGATGTTCTATTTGAAAAACTTGTCTTTCTACCCGTTTTAGAACTCACTTTTTTAGGCGAATTTTTGACCTTTTTCTCTTAAAACAAACCTTGTTTAATAAAAGCTAGAAAAAACTGTTTTCTGATCTGTGTATATTAAACTTGTTTTGGAGACTAAAAATATCAAATTTTACGTAAAATGGTAAATATCTCAGAAACGGATACTGATGATGATATGTGACATTATACATAAAATATGTCAAGAATTCGACGTGGAATTCAAAAATGCAAAAGTATAAAGAGTGTCTCCTTTTGTCCTCTGGTTAACATTAGTTGTAGCACTAATGAGGTAAAATGATGAAAAGTTAATACCCAGAGAGAGAGAGAGAGAAAACAATAAATTTCCATCAAGAAATAATTCCCTAAAGCTTGAAGCACTTAATTATATAAATGCGTTGTCTTTCTCCCTCTTGATACACTTGAACTGTCAAGAATCCGTTACAAAATTACGAACTGTTCGAGGAAAGAGAAGGCAGGAAGAGCAATTGGATAGGCAAGTCCGTATAATTTTCCTCTAATATCGAGCAAAATTATTCATGCCGTTCCTGTTAATTAACGGCAACATTTATTTCCACCCAGTTAATTAACTATGATATTATTAGTCGATACGCTAATGATGTTTTATAGGTTAAGGGGTGATTTACTACCACAAACGCTAATAGTAATCAGTTTTTTAAACTGGATGCATGGAATGCACTTAAAAGCAAATGAAATTACTTTGTAAGACAAAAAGCGCCCTTTTGGGCGCAGTCGAACAATAGAAATTCCCCAGCAAAACAAAGCATCAAGTATTCCATATCTGACTGGAAACTTGAGGCTCCCTTATGATAATAATGAAGTTGGTCTATTATTAACTCAAAGGAGACCCTCCCTTTAGACGTCAAGACCTGAAATTGTTCATTTACGTTACGGGACTGTATTTGAGGCACTATATAGTGTTTGAGTAGCTTTTAATATGGTGGTGCGGTTTGTGGGGGAACGTCTTTTGCCTGTTTCAATATTGTCACATTTCATTTCTATACGAATTATCCCAAAAATGGGTTCTATTTTGAATTCACTAAAATAATTATCTTACAAAAAAGTTTAAATAATACCACTAGAATCTACAAAACATCCAAAACTTATCACCATTAGGTACAATTCTAGTAAGTTTTATGGTCAAAGTTCCCTTAATACATCTAAAGACTTGTTTTAAGGATACATAAAGTTTATCTTTCTCCAGAAATCGCCTATATAAGCATTGGAACTGTAAAACATGAATCTTGGGCCTTTTTCTTAGTACAACACACATGAGACTGACTATTATTTGACGACATAACATACTCCGTCATTTTTCAGGATATTGAAGTCAAAGTGGAGCTGCAAGTGCACTGATTTACACCAAACTTCTCTAATACTTGATTTAAATACTCAGTTGGATCCAATTCAGTATGACCTTCTTCAATATGAAAACTGACATAGAAACCAGTAAATTGACTTTAAAACGGTGAAAATTAAATTGAGAAGCGTAAAAATTGTCTTTGTAACCAGTTTTAATAGTTTTCAGACTTGAAAATTACTTTTCAGATAAATTGAAAGTCATTAGAATTTAGAATTGACTTGTATACATGAAAAACCAATTTTTCTAAAAATTTTTACTACAAATTGTCACTTTTAAACCTTAAAAATTGAGACAAACAAGTGGACACCAAAAAGTAATTCTGAACTAATAAAAAGTGACATCAGAAGCTTAAAAAAATTGCATTTGAAGTAAGTTTTCATGATTTAAAGACAAATTTCAATATTTTAGTCTTGAAAATAGTCTTAAATACAGAATATTGATATTAGGTTCATGAAAATTGACTTGAAGACATGAAAAACAAAATTTTCTAAAATTTTTGACTACAAATTCTCACATTTAACCCTTGAAAATTAACACATACAAGTGGACACCAAAACGTGACTCTGAAGTAATGAAAAGTGACATCAAAAGCTTAAAATTTGCATTTGAATTAAGTTTTCATAATTTGAAGACTAATTTTAGTGCTTTAGTCTTGAAAATAGTCTTAAATACGGTATATTGATATTAGGTTCATGAAAATTGACTTGAAGACATGAAAAAGTACTTTTTCTAAAATTTGTGAGTACAAATTCTCACATTTAAACCTTGAAAATTGTCACATACAAGTGGACACCAAAACGTGACTCTGAAGTAATGAAAAGTGACAACAGAAGCTTAAAAGTAGCATTTGAAGTAAGTTTTCATAATTTGAAGACTAATTTTAGTGTTTTAGTATTGAAAATAGTCTTAAATACGGGATATTGATATTAGGTTCATGAAAATTGACTTGAAGACATGAAAAACTAATTTTTCTAAAAATGTTTACTGCAAATTCTCACATTTAAACCTTGAAAATTGACACAAACACGTGGACAACAAAAAGTCACTCTGGACTAATGAAAAGTGACATCAGAAGCTTAAAATTTGCATTTAAAGTAAGTTTTCATAATTTGAAGACACCTTTTAATGTTTTAGTCTTGAAAATAGTCTTAAATACATTGATATTAGGTTCATGAAAATTGACTTAAGGTGATGAAAAACTTCTTTTTTTTTGGTGTGAAGTAGTAGTCCATGTTACTCACAGTGGAGATGAAGTCAAAAAAGTGGTGAAAAAACACGCAACCTTCTCCACAATATATATATTTGACAAGTATCAGGGTGACCCCCAAAATTGAAACTACAGCCCTCGACCAAACCCCACTAGTTCAATACAGGCAGTCAGGACAAAATTGACGATTAGGTGGAAGAAGTACAAAAAACCGTTAAAACCTTGATAAGATGTAAAAGCGAGGAGTAGGGAACCGTTGAGATTCGAATTCAAAGGCCATTATAGATGGCGTTGATAAACCGTTAACGAAGTGAGTGATTTACAAAATTGACAACCGACAGACGAGCAAGACATCCGCCAGCAATGTCACTGAAGCGGGATAAGAGAGGGAACAAAAATGTAAGTAAACAAACGACTTTACTTAATTGATTAAATTAACTTGAAGGTTTTAAGCAGAATTAGAATAAATTAAAAAAACTATTATACATGCGCGACGTAGGGAAGCCAGGAGGGAGGAAGATTGCCAGGGGGAGACTAAGGTTAGGAGGAAAGAAAATGGAATGGTGGCAGGGTTAGAAATTCAGAGATCTGAAGAACGCAGTGGCCGGGTGATTAAGCTGGTCATTCAAACAGATGTGTTGACTGTCATTTCTAGGACTTATAGTAGATTAAGAAGATTGCTCTTTTCACATAGATGTAATGCTTTGAACCCTGGTTCGATGTTAAAAGAGTGATTATTGAGGTGGAGGTGTCGAATTGGATTTAACAGTTGTGTTATCTAAGTTCGGACTGTTGGAATTTACTTGACTCTCTAGTGTGTTCGTGGACTGTGGTTGAAAACTTTCTACCTGTTGGAGAATGTCAAGGAAAGATTATTATAGTATTTGATGACTCTGGCTCAATGCTAAACTTTTAAACTTGATCGAACCATGAAGCATTAATGCCATTGAAAATACATATTATGTTATGTCATCGACATATCATCTGTAAAACATAACCTTGTTAAAAAAATGGTAGGAACAAAGTGTTCGTTCACGATTTGCCATGAAAATTTCCACCAATAGAGGTGAAAGACATTCAAGACCCAAAGCTACTAGAAACACCAAATCTTCCACCTGGAAAGGATCAATGTTCTCACAGCTGGATAGTGTAACTCTTGTACCAGGGTAATGCAGTCTTCAGGAGGGATACTTGAGAATAGCTTCCACACATCGAAAGATACCAGTATGCACAGAATTTTTAATTCACAACAGAGTTCAGGGGAATGTTTAAATGAGTGGCAGAGGGACCACAAAAGGATGCTACAGGTCTGATATGCATATTTTCTGTAAAACCTAGCCTTGTTAAAAGAATGGTAGGAACTTAGTGTTCGTTCAAGATTTGCCATGAATATGTCCACCAATAGAGGTGAAAGACATGATCCCATTGCCTATGACCATAAAACTTGTTGTCAAACTGAAGAAAATTCTGATCAAATCCCAAAGCTACTAGAGCCACCAAATGTTCCACCTGGAAAGGGTCAATGTTCTCAGAGCTGGATAGTGTAACTCTTGTACCAGGGAAATGCAGTCTTCAGGAAGGATACTTGGGAATAGGTTCCACACATCGAAAGATACCATCAGAGCGATTGGAGGTATGAACAGATTTTTTAATTCACAACAGAGTTCAGTGGAATTTTTAATTGAGTATTTGTTATTAAAGTTGGTAATTTGAAGAATTGTGTCGTTCAACCAGGAAGAAAGACGGTGGCAGAGGGACCACAAAGGATACTACAGGTCTGATATGCATATTTTCTGTAAAACATAGCATTGTTAAAAGAATGTTAGGAACTTAGTGTTCGTTCAAGATTTGCCATGAAAATTTCCACTAATAAAGGTGAAAGACATGATCCCGTTGCCTATGACCATAAAACTTGTTGTCATACTGGAAGAAATTCTGATCAAGACCCACCAAATCTTCCACCTGGAAAGGATCAATTTTCTCACAGCTGGATAGTGTAACTCTTGTACCAGGGTAATGCAGTCTTCAGGAGGGATACTTGGGAATAGGTTCTACACAGAATTTTTAATTCACAACAGAGTTCAGTGGAATTTTTAATTGAGTATTTGTTATTAAAATTGGTGATTTGAAGAATTGTGCCGTTCAACCAGGAAGAAAGACGGTGGCAGGGAAAACCACAAAAGTATACTACATGTGTGATAGGGATGTTTTGTTTCTGAATCTTAGGAAGATCATATAGTTTAGGGACTGAAGGATTAATACTTAAAAGTCTTCTGAAAGTGGTTTGGACAAAATTTTTGTTTTTCAAGAAAACTCTGACACCCTGTATATTTATTATTGTTCATATTGAGAAAAAGCGTCAAACGAAAAAAAAAAAACATTATTTTTTGAAGCCTTATTCGCAGGTGAAAGGAAAGCTTTAACTTTGGAATCACCCTGTATAGTTTAAAAACTTTTTGTTCCTGCTTTCTGTGCGTATTTCAAACATCGTCAGCAATCAAAAGTTGCGTATACAAGAAAACAAAAGTTCCTGAACATATTCGGAGCATCTTTATTCCGCAGTTATTTTTCCAAAACTTACTTTCCAAAGAAATATTAGAAAGCAACTTTTTTCGTCGACGCACAATGCCTTTTGCTTGGGAAAGTTTTGTGGCTTTCCAACTTTTCCGAATATATCTACACACCCGCTAAGCCGGTGAAAATACCGTTTCCAGTCTTCATTATGATCGTCAGATTTGATTTTGTCGGTTATTTTATGGTAAGTTGACATTGTGTGTGAGTTTTTTTTTACTAAAAATATATTAAAATTGCTTTTTTCTTACACTGAAGTTTACACAATCTTTTTCAGTCTTTTTGTAAAAATAGCGAAATTTTATTATTCATTTTTAAATGAATTAGCTCCAAATGAATAATATATTATTACTGTACATAATTTTGTGTAACTAATTTGATTATATGGCTGAATTGATTTGTAAAGGTTTTATTACTATAAAAGCATTCAAAATGAAATTTAAATCAGTGCACTACTATTTTATTCAATTCGATTCCATGCAAATCTTAATGCTTTGTTATGTACACAACCTAGTTGAATTGGGGCTTACCCACTTATTTTCTACAGGTCTATTATGCTGTGGAAAACAATCCTAACAAGGCTACTTAACTTCAAACTGGGTTATATTAATCAAAATTACAAGAGACCCTTTACTGTAACGTACATTGTTAGTTGTGCGTAGTTGCCAAGTTAAACAACTGACCGACAAACAATTAAATTGTATGCTTCTTTGTTGATTGTAAATAAAAACGATAGAGTTAGGTGTTGCCGATTCCACTAAATCATCTTTTCAACTGGCTTTTTGAAATTTTTGGTTTTTGGTTGGGAATTTTAATGAGAATTTCACACATTTTCTGATTCCAAGTGGGTTTTACAGGCGATTTTGTCTCTTTGACTGTACCAAGGTTTGTAGCGTTTCTCAGGTTATTAGATAGAAAATTTAATGAGGATTTCAAAAATGTGCTTAAAACACTCCCTTTCTGACTCTAAGTGGGTTTTACAAGCGATTTTGTCCCTGACTGTCTTTTCAAACTGTGGATCTGTCAGTTCAAATTTTGGCACCGCTTTTCTCTCTGACTGCACAAAATGTTGTAGTGTTTTTCAGGTTATTAGATAGGATATTTAATGAGGATTCCAAAAATTTTCTTTCTTTCTTTTCTTTTTCTTTCTTCATTTTCTTACTCCAAGTGGGTTTTACAAGCGATTTTGTCCCTGACTGTCTCTTCAAACTGTGTTTCTGTTAGTTCAAATTTTCGCACCGCTTTTCTCCCTGACTGTACCAAATTTTGAAGTGTTTTTTTAGGTTATGAGATAGGAAATTTAATGGGGATACCAAAAATGTGCTTAAAACCGTCCTTTTCTGGCTCTAAGTGAGTTTTACAGTCGATTTTGTCCCTGACTGTTTCTTCAAACTGTGTTTCTGTCAGTTCAAATGTTGGCACCGCTTTTCTTTCTGACTGTACCTAATTTTGAAGTGTTTTTTTTTCGGTTACTGGATGGAAAATTTAATGAGAATTCCAAAAATGTACGTAAAACACTTCTTTTCTTACTCCAAGTGGGTTTTACAGGCGATTTTGTCCCTAACTGTCCCTTCAAACTGTGTTTCTCTCAATTCAAATTTCAGCACCGTTTTTCTTTCGGACTGTACCAAATTTTGAAGTATTTTTTAGGTTATTGGATAGGAAATTTAATGAGGATTCCAAAAATGTACTTAAAACACTCCTTTTCTGACACTAAGTGGGTTTTACAAACGATTTTGTCCCTGACTGTCACTTTAAACTGTGTTTCTGTCAGTTCAAATTTTGGCACCACTTTTCTTTCTGACGGTACCAAATTTTGAAGCATTTTTTTAGGTTATGAGATAGGAAATTTAATGAGGATTTCAAAAATGTGCTTAAAACACTCCTTTTCTTACTCCAAGTGAATTTTACAAGCGATTTTGTCCCTGACTGTCTCTTCAAACTGTGGATCTGTCAGTTCAAATTTTCGCACCGCTTTTTTTCCTGACTGTACCAAATTTTGAATTGTTTTTTGAGGTTATGAGATATGAAATTTAATAAGGATTCCAGAAATGTGCTTAAAACACTCCTTTTCTAACTCCAAGTGAGTTTTACAGGAGATTTTGTCTCTGACTGTCTCTTCGAACTATGGATCTGTCAGTTCAAATTTTCGCACCGCTTTTCTCTCTGACTGTACAAAATTTTGTAGTGTTTTTTCAGGCTATTAGATAGAAAATTTAATGAAGATTCCAAAAATGTACTTAAAACACTCCTTTTCTTACTCTAAGTGGGTTTTACAAGCAATTTTGTCCCTGACTGTCTCTTCAAACTGTGTTTCTGTCAGTTCAAACTTTGGCACCGCTTATCTCTCTGACTGTACAAAATTTTGTAGTGTTTTTCAGGTTATTAGATAGGAAATTTAATGGGAATTTCAAAAATGTGCTTAAAACACTCCTTTTCTTACTCCAAGTGGGTTTTACAAGCGATTTTGTCCCTGACTGTCTCTTCAAACTGTGTTTCTGTCAGTTCAAATTTTCGCACCGCTTTTCTCCCTGACTGTACCAAATTTTGAAGTATTTTTTTAGGTTATGAGATAGGAAATTTAATGAGGAATCCAAAAATGTACTTAAAACACTCCTTTTCTGACTCTAAGTGGGTTTTACAAGCAATTTTGTCCCTGACTGTCCCTTCAAACTGTGTTTCTGTCAGTTCAAACTTTGGCACCGCTTATCTCTCTGACTGTACAAAATTTTGTAGTGTTTTTCAGGTTATTAGATAGGAAATTTAATGGGAATTTCAAAAATGTGCTTAAAACACTCCTTTTCTTACTCCAAGTGGATTTTACAAGCGATTTTGTCCCTGACTGTCTCTTCAAACTGTGTTTCTGTCAGTTCAAATTTTGGCACCGCTTTTCTTTCTGACTGTACCAAATTTTGAAGTGTTTTTTTTAGGTTATGAGAGGAAATTTGATGAGGATTCCAGAAATGTGCTCAAAACACTCCTTTTGTTACTCCAAGTAGGTTTTTCAAGCGATTTTGTCCCTGACTGTCTCTTCAAACTGTGGATTTGTCAGTTCAAATATTTGCACGGCTTTTCTCCCTGACTGTACCAAATTTTGAATTGTTTTTTTAGGTTATGAGATAGGAAATTTAATGAGGATTCCAAAAATGTGCTTAAAACACTCTTTTTCTAACTCCAAGTGAGTTTTACAGGAGATTATGTCCCTGACTGTCTCGTCAAACTGGGTTTCTGTCAGTTAAAATTTTAGCACCGGTTTTCTCTCTGACTGTACCAAATTTTGTATTGTTTTTGTAGGTTATTAGATAGGAAATTTAATGGAGATTCCAAAAATGTGCTTAAAACACTCCTTTTCTTACTCCAAGTGAGTTTTACAGGAGATTTTGGTTCTGACTGTCCTTTCAAACTGGGTTTCTGTCAGTTAAAGTTTTGGCACCGCTTTTCTTTCTGACTGTACCAAATTTTGAAGTATTTTTGTTAGGTTACTGGATAGAAAATTTAATGAAGATTCCAAAAATGTGCTTAAAACACTCATTCTTACTTCAAGAAGGTTTTACAGGCGGTTTTGGTTCTGAATGTCTTTTCAAACAGTATTTCTTTCAGTCTTTTCCTGTCAGAATTTTATTTTGACAATATTTTCCAAAAATGACTAGAATGACAGCCATGACAGGAAAATGATATTTCAAGAAAATTTGAATGAGACCCATAAATTTACTGGTAAAATTGGTAAATTTCCCTGTCACACTGAATTTTACTTTCTCTTACCTAGTAAAACCAGTATATTTACGCCAACCAGAAAACAATAACACAATGTTGCCGGTTTTATTTCGAGAACTCTCCAACGGTGTAAACATAATTTATGAGGACGTGACTGTCATCTTTTTAGTCGGATGGGCTAAAGTAATATCCGAAGCAAAAAAAAAAATGCGATTAAAGAAAGATTTGTCCAATCGATGAAGGGTCTTCGAAATGGGCTTTTAAGATATAGTATCGCACAGAATGGCTCCGAACATAAATCAGATGATTGGTGACAAATAACCTTCTTAATCGTAAAAGAGTTTAGTAGACCTTAGCTAAGATATATTGCTACACTTTGTTAAACCCAAATTTTTTTTAACGTTCACTGTAAAAATATCGGGTTTTTGAATTTTTAGGTTAGGGACAACTTTTCCATTATCGTCATTAAAAATGTTCTTGGGGAAAGTTTAGTCGAAATCCCATTTAAACTCTTCGACACAATAACATCTACGAATTGGGCGCTCGGGGCGATTATCTTGTACACGGTCTATTGAGAATTTGAAACTAGTTGGAAACTTTAATATATTTTCAAAGTTTTGATCGAGATATTTCCTTAAAATTCGCCTGGAAATGACCTTAGGGTAACTTTTAAATTTTCCCTTTTGCAACATTTTGTTTCTCTGTTTTTTTGTCGGAGTGAAATTCTACGGAAATCAAAAAGAAACGTAAAAAGTGATGATTTATCAGGGAAATTTGACCAGTAAATTCTAGCAGTTCAAATTTTGACACCGCTTTTCTCTCTGACTGTATCAAATCTTGTAGTGTTTTTTCAGGTTATTGCATAGGAAATTTAATGAAGGTTCCAAAAATGTGCTTAAAACCGCCATTTTCGCCCTTCAAGTGGGTTTTACAGGCGATTTAGCCCCTGACTGTCTCTTCAAACTGTGTTTCTGTCAGTTCAAATTTTGACACCGCTTTTCTCCCTGACTGTACCAAATTTTGAAGTGTTTTTTTAGGTTGTTGGATAGAAAATTTAATGAGGATTCTAAAAATGTGCTTAAAACACTCCTTTTCTGACTGTAAGTGGGTTTTACAAGCAATTTTGTCATTGACTGGTTCTTCAACTGTGAATCTGTCAGTTCAAATTTTGGCACCGCTTTTCTCCCTGACTGTACTAAATTTTGTAGTGTTTTTTTAGGTTATTAGATAGGAAATTTAATGAGGATTCCAAAAATGTGCTTAAAACACTCATTTTCTTATACCAAGTGGGTTATACAGGCGATTTTGGTCCTTGACTGTCCCTTCAAACTGTATTTCGGTCAAATCAAATTTTGACATCGTTTTTCCATCTGACTGTACTAAGGTTTATAGCGTTTCTTAGGTTAATGGATAGAAAATTTAATGAGGATTCCAAAAACGTGCTTAAAACACTAATTGTCTTACACCAAGTAGGTTTTACAAGCAATTTTGGTCCCTGACTGTCCCTTCAAACTGTATTTCTGTCAGATCAAATTTTGGCACCGCTTTTTTCCTTGACTGTACTAAATTTTGTAGTGTTTTTTTAGGTTATTAGATAGGAAATTTAATGAGGATTACAAAAAATGTGCTAAAATAGTAATTTTCTTACTCTAAGTGTGTTTTACAGGTGATTTAATCCTTGACTGTCTTTAAATAACTCAAAAACGGGGAAAGTTAAGAAAAAATGCATTGATGATTGACATTTTAATTATTTTACTCTATAGCACTGGAAAGAGGAGCTTAAAACGGTTTTTTTAAGTGGCTGTACCACCCTGAACTCAAAAAAATCACTGAGTTACAGGGTGTTTAAATTTCAAACCACAGTTTCAACTGATTTCAAAAATTGTTGCATCAAACCAGTTTTTACTAAATATCTAATAACAAAAAATTTACAAGAGATGGTAAATGTTGCTAATCAACTCCTTAACTTAGCACTGTATGTTTGCAAGACCGTTTCTGCTTCCAGTATACAGGGTGTGCATTAAAATTATTGTGATAGACGGTTTTTGGCCACCCTGTATGCAATTTTTGAGATATAATTTTTTGGTTTACACCACTGGAAAGAGGAGTTCATAGCGGTTAATTTGAGTGATACAACCTCCCTGAACTCCCAAAAATAATTGAGTTACAGGGTGCTCAAGTTTCAAACCACAATTTCAACTGATTTGAAAGTTTGTTGTATCAAACCAGTTTTTGTTAAATATCTCAGAAACGGTGAAATTCACAAAAAAATTACAGGAGACGAAAAATGTTGCTAATTAACTCCTTAACTTAGCAATGTGAGTTTGCATGATCGTTACTGCTTCCAGTATACAGAGTGTGCATGAAAATTATGATGATTGGCTGTTTTTCGCTACCCGGTACGCAATTTTTGAGAAAGGATTTTTTGCTTGACACTATTGGAAAGAGGAGCTCAAGACGGTTAATTTAAGTGGTACAACCTCCCTGAACTCCCAAAAATAACTGAGTTACAGGGTGTTCAAATTTCAAACCACAATTTCAACTGATTTGAAAGGTTATTGCATCAAACTAGTTTTTGCTAAATATCTCAGAAACGGTAAAAGTTACGAAAAATATACAAGACCACGAAAATGTTGCTAAGCAACTCCTTAAGTTATCACTGTAAGATTGCAGGACCATTTCTGCTTCCAGTATACAGGGTGTGTATGAAAACTATGGTGATTAACTGTTTTTGGCCACCCTGTACGCAATTTTTAAGATGCAATTTTTTCCTTTGCACCACTGAAAAGAGGAGCTCAAGATGGTTAATTTGAGTGGTACAACCTCCCTCCACTCCCAAAAATAACCGAGTTACTGGCTGCTAGATTTACAACTGATTTGAAAGTGTATTCAATCAAACCAATTTTTGCCAACTAACTCAGAAACGGTAAAAGTTACGAAAACGTTTCGCTACTATACAGGGGGTGCATGAAAATTGTAGTGATTCAGACTTTTCAAATGAATGACAGCCATAACAGAAAAATGTAATAATCATTCAAGCAAATTTTAAATAAACCCATAAATTTACTGGTAAAATTGGTAAATTTTTCTGTTACACTGAATTTTACTTTTCTAATTAAACATTGTGTAATTAAAAAAAATTAAACTAATAACATGATTTTGGCTCCCAACATGGGTTGTTTCACTTTTGCGTTTAAATGAAACTAAACTCTACCTATTATTAACTTTTTTTTATCAGAAAGGTAATAAACGTATCATTAAAGCCTACAAGGTCTAATCCGGCACAGAAACCGTTTAGAAATGGTATTAACAAGTGGAAAGCCATTTGCGGGGAAAATGACAACGCACACGTGTTCAACGTAGATAACGTTGCCTGGGGGCGGCTCTATTACTTCTATTTATACGTTAGCCCTTAATCGGACTACCGCTATGCTCATTCTTCTTGGCAGCGTAAACTGAATGAACAAAATAGTCTGAGAAAATGCTCGATTTTCTAATACAGAGTTATTTACCTTACTTGTCACTAAATTATTTCAGTTTTAAAACAGGACAAGAAGATTTGTGGAAAATAAATTGTTTGGCACTAGCGATTATTATAATTTAGAAATGATTTACTACTTTCATTGATTTACGCGGTGCGGGTTGCAGAATTTGGGACGACTACATTTTGTGGCACGAGACGGAGTCTCCAGCCTGTCTCTTTTATTCAGCCTTATTTAAACCAAATTGGTTCAGTGGCGAAATCTATTATTATAGTTGCATTCTGACTGTAACCATGTTATTATTGTGCCATCTTATTAATGAATTTATATTTTTTAAATAATACAAATTTCTCGAACCCACTAACCTAGTTTCTGATGTATACTCTGTATTATATAATAACGTCTGAAGCAAAGTTCTCTCGCTTTCAGCTTAGTTGAAGTTTCTAAGCCCAATATTGGCATTGTGTCTTATACGAATTTCATAAGTTGGAAATTAAAACTTTTTAGAGTGTATGCTATGAAGGAAAGTTTCGATATTTCGATAAGGAGTTATGTTACTGTACACACAAAGAAGTGCAACGCTAACGTTGCCTTAAGGGTGAAGTTACGGTTATATGTTATTAAAGAAAGTTTACAATTTACATAGAAGAAAGTATGTTAACTGTTAATGGTGATACGTACCTGATTTTGCCATAATTTAGTAGTATTTATTTTTGGTTTTGCACTGGTTTGCAAATTACTACTAAAAACCCCTTTTATTAGCTATCCATTGACATATAAATATCTATACAAACTGTCGTAAATAAGCGAGTTATTTGGGATTGAATGCAAGAGTGCACCAAAAATGATTAAAGTTGTTAAGGTCGACTTTGACGCCCTCTAGCGGCCAAACGTTGCAACCTATCAAAGCAAGTTGCCACATTTCTAGAAAGCCCATTGACAGACAAAACTATATCAAGTGTCACAAATAAGCGAGTTATTTAAGATTGAATGAAAATTTGTCAACATTTTTAAGCTAAACTTTGACGCCCTCTACCGGCCAAACCATTCAATCGATCAAAGCAAGCGGCCATATTTTGATGCATGTTTTAAAACAAATTAAAAAAACTAAAAAAGTCTAACAAACTTTGACATTTTAACACTGTATTTTGACAACTTGACTTTGAACTTTACCAACAGTGTCAGAGTACAAAAAAAGTTCAGTCAAAAAGTGTCAAAATAGCCTGATTGCAACTGCAACCACCACGGGTTTACGTTTAAGACGTAAACCCGTGGTGGGTTGTCAAAAATTGGTGTCATAAAACTGAGGCAATGTAGTCAAAAATGATTTCGGCGTTGCTGCCAGATTTGGTGAGCAAAAATGTCGGTTTGACAGTTACAATGTCAGATTACAAAAAAAGAAGTGGTTTGAGGCCTGTAACTCGGTCACGTGACCAGTTGGGAGGTAGCTCTAGGAGAGCTTTATTGTTCAAAATGATCAGAGGAACAAAAAGATTTAATAACCTTAGCGGCTAAGTTTAACCGTTGCCAAGTTACCGGACCTCAAAGTTTGGTTAGGGCACCAAGTGAGTTTGAACACGTGAAGTGGCTTTCAAGGCCCATAACTTGATCACGTGATCAGTTAGGAAGGTAGCGCTAAGAAAGCTTTTTTGTTCCAAATTACCAAAAGAACACAAAAGTCTTAATAACCGTAGCGGCTAACTTTAACCGTTGCAAAGTTACCGTACCTTAAAGTTTGGTTAGGGCACCAAGTGAGTTTGAACACGTGAAGTGGCTTCCAAGGCCCATAACTTGATCACGTGACCAGTTAGGAAGGTAGCGCTAAGAAAGCTTTTTTGTTCCAAATGAACAGAAGAACAAAAAAGCCCTTATAACCTTAGCGGCTAACTTTAACCGTTGTCGAGTTACCGTACCTTAAAGTTTGGTTAGGGCACCAAGTGAGTTTGAACACATGAAGTGGCATCCAAGGCCCATAACTTGATCACGTGACCAGTTAGGAGGTAGCGCTAAGAAAGCTTTTTTGTTCCAAATTACTAAAAGAACACAAAAGTCTTAATAACCGTAGCGGCTAACTTTAACCGTTGTCGAGTTACCGTACCTTAAAGTTTGGTTAGGGCACCAAGTGAGTTTGAACACGTGAAGTGGCTTCCAAGGCTCATAACTTGATCACGTGGTCAGTTAGGAAGGTAGCGCTAAGAAAGCTTTTTTGTTCCAAATTACTAAAAGAACACAAAAGTCTTAATAACCGTAGCGGCTAACTTTAACCGTTGTCGAGTTACCGTACCTTAAAGTTTGGTTAGGGCACCAAGTGAGTTTGAACACGTGAAGTGGCTTCCAAGGCTCATAACTTGATCACGTGGTCAGTTAGGAAGGTAGCGCTAAGAAAGCTTTTTTGTTCCAAATTACTAAAAGAACACAAAAGTCTTAATAACCGTAGCGGCTAACTTTAACCGTTGTCGAGTTACCGTACCTTAAAGTTTGGTTAGGGCACCAAGTGAGTTTGAACACGTGAAGTGGCTTCCAAGGCTCATAACTTGATCACGTGGTCAGTTAGGAAGGTAGCGCTAAGAAAGCTTTTTTGTTCCAAATTACTAAAAGAACACAAAAGTCTTAATAACCGTAGCGGCTAACTTTAACCGTTGTCGAGTTACCGTACCTTAAAGTTTGGTTAGGGCACCAAGTGAGTTTGAACACGTGAAGTGGCTTCCAAGGCTCATAACTTGATCACGTGGTCAGTTAGGAAGGTAGCGCTAAGAAAGCTTTTTTGTTCCAAATTACTAAAAGAACACAAAAGTCTTAATAACCGTAGCGGCTAACTTTAACCGTTGTCGAGTTACCGTACCTTAAAGTTTGGTTAGGGCACCAAGTGAGTTTGAACACGTGAAGTGGCTTCCAAGGCCCATAACTTGATCACGTGACCAGTTAGGAAGGTAGCGCTAAGAAAGCTTTTTTGTTCCAAATTACCAGAAAAACAAAAAAGCCTTAATAACCTTAGCGGCTAACTTTAACCGTTGCAAAGTTACCGTACCTTAAAGTTTGGTTAGGACACCAAGTGAGTTTGAACCCATGAAGTGGCATCCAGGGCCCATAACTTGATCACGTGACCAGTTAGGAGGTAGCGCTAAGAAAGCTTTTTTGTTCCAAATTACCAAAAGAACAAAAAAGCCTTAATAACCGTAGCGGCTAACTTTAACCGTTGCAAAGTTACCGTACCTTAAAGTTTGGTTAGGGCACCAAGTGAGTTTGAACACGTGAAGTGGCTTCCAAGGCTCATAACTTGATCACGTGGTCAGTTAGGAAGGTAGCGCTAAGAAAGCTTTTTTGTTCCAAATTACCAAAAGAACACAAAAGTCTTAATAACCGTAGCGGCTAACTTTAACCGTTGTCGAGTTACCGTACCTTAAAGTTTGGTTAGGGCACCAAGTGAGTTTGAACACGTGAAGTGGCTTCCAAGGCCCATAACTTGATCACGTGACCAGTTAGGAAGGTAGCGCTAAGAAAGCTTTTTTGTTCCAAATTACTAAAAGAACACAAAAGTCTTAATAACCGTAGCGGCTAACTTTAACCGTTGTCGAGTTACCGTACCTTAAAGTTTGGTTAGGGCACCAAGTGAGTTTGAACACGTGAAGTGGCTTCCAAGGCTCATAACTTGATCACGTGGTCAGTTAGGAAGGTAGCGCTAAGAAAGCTTTTTTGTTCCAAATTACTAAAAGAACACAAAAGTCTTAATAACCGTAGCGGCTAACTTTAACCGTTGTCGAGTTACCGTACCTTAAAGTTTGGTTAGGGCACCAAGTGAGTTTGAACACGTGAAGTGGCTTCCAAGGCTCATAACTTGATCACGTGACCAGTTAGGAAGGTAGCGCTAAGAAAGCTTTTTTGTTCCAAATTACCAGAAAAACAAAAAAGCCTTAATAACCTTAGCGGCTAACTTTAACCGTTGCAAAGTTACCGTACCTTAAAGTTTGGTTAGGACACCAAGTGAGTTTGAACCCATGAAGTGGCATCCAGGGCCCATAACTTGATCACGTGACCAGTTAGGAAGGTAGCGCTAAGAAAGCTTTTTTGTTCCAAATTACTAAAAGAACACAAAAGTCTTAATAACCGTAGCGGCTAACTTTAACCGTTGTCGAGTTACCGTACCTTAAAGTTTGGTTAGGGCACCAAGTGAGTTTGAACACGTGAAGTGGCTTCCAAGGCTCATAACTTGATCACGTGGTCAGTTAGGAAGGTAGCGCTAAGAAAGCTTTTTTGTTCCAAATTACTAAAAGAACACAAAAGTCTTAATAACCGTAGCGGCTAACTTTAACCGTTGTCGAGTTACCGTACCTTAAAGTTTGGTTAGGGCACCAAGTGAGTTTGAACACGTGAAGTGGCTTCCAAGGCCCATAACTTGATCACGTGACCAGTTAGGAAGGTAGCGCTAAGAAAGCTTTTTTGTTCCAAATTACTAAAAGAACACAAAAGTCTTAATAACCGTAGCGGCTAACTTTAACCGTTGTCGAGTTACCGTACCTTAAAGTTTGGTTAGGGCACCAAGTGAGTTTGAACACGTGAAGTGGCTTCCAAGGCCCATAACTTGATCACGTGACCAGTTAGGAAGGTAGCGCTAAGAAAGCTTTTTTGTTCCAAATTACTAAAAGAACACAAAAGTCTTAATAACCGTAGCGGCTAACTTTAACCGTTGTCGAGTTACCGTACCTTAAAGTTTGGTTAGGGCACCAAGTGAGTTTGAACACGTGAAGTGGCTTCCAAGGCTCATAACTTGATCACGTGATCAGTTAGGAGGTAGCGATAAGAAAGCTTTTTTGTTCCAAATTACCAAAAGAACAAAAAAGCCTTAATAACCTTAGCAGCTAACTTTAACCGTTGCAAAGTTACCGTACCTTAAAATTTGGTTAGGACACCAAGCGAGTTTGAACACGTGAAGTGGCTTTCAAGGCCCATAACTTGATCACGTGATCAGTTAGGAGGTAGCGATAAGAAAGCTTTTTTGTTCCAAATTACCAAAAGAACACAAAAGTCTTAATAACCGTAGCGGCTAACTTTAACCGTTGCAAAGTTACCGTACCTTAAAGTTTGGTTAGGGCACCAAGTGAGTTTGAACACGTGAAGTGGCTTCCAAGGCTCATAACTTGATCACGTGATCAGTTAGGAGGTAGCGCTAAGAAAGCTTTTTTGTTCCAAATTACCAGAAAAACAAAAAAGCCTTAATAACCTTAGCGGCTAACTTTAACCGTTGTCGAGTTACCGTACCTTAAAGTTTGGTTAGGGCACCAAGTGAGTTTGAACACGTGAAGTGGCTTCCAAGGCTCATAACTTGATCACGTGATCAGTTAGGAAGGTAGCGCTAAGAAAGCTTTTTTGTTCCAAATTACCAAAAGAACACAAAAGTCTTAATAACCTTAGCGGCTAACTTTAACCGTTGCAAAGTTACCGTACCTTAAAATTTGGTTAGGGCACCAAGTGAGTTTGAACACGTGAAGTGGCTTCCAAGGCTCATAACTTGATCACGTGATCAGTTAGGAGGTAGCGCTAAGAAAGCTTTTTTGTTCCAAATTACCAGAAAAACAAAAAAGCCTTAATAACCTTAGCGGCTAACTTTAACCGTTGTCGAGTTACCGTACCTTAAAGTTTGGTTAGGGCACCAAGTGAGTTTGAACACGTGAAGTGGCTTTCAAGGCCCATAACTTGATCACGTGATCAGTTAGGAGGTAGCGATAAGAAAGCTTTTTTGTTCCAAATTACCAGAAAAACAAAAAAGCCTTAATAACCTTAGCGGCTAACATTAACCGTTGCAAAGTTACCGTACCTTAAAGTTTGGTTAGGGCACCAAGTGAGTTTGAACACGTGAAGTGGCTTCCAAGGCCCATAACTTGATCCCGTGACCAGTTAGGAGGTAGCGCTTGGAGAGCTTTTTTGTTCCAAATGACCACGGGACAGTGCATCTAGTGAGGTTCAACCCATACAGGGAGTACCGGGTCGAATATCTTTAAAACGGTTAGAGTTACAGAATACAATTTTTAGACCAAAAAAAAGAGCAGTTCAAGACAAATATTTTGAGTTTTTTACGGACTGTTAAACCCAAAAAATAACCGAAAAACGGTATTCGGTGTTTAGTTTAATCCATTATTAATTAACTGATTCATTTAGTAATTTAATTTTGATTCTGGTGGCCGATCATCTTCTCTCTGGTGGTCATCTTGCTCTTCCCAATTCTTGGAGAGGATGAAAGACTTTTCAACGTTTTTTTGCTGTCTTTATCATATTTATACAATTGTTAAACTTCCCTCCTTTAGACGACCATTATAATATGTCTAGATGCTAGAAAAGACTAAGTTCAGAAATTATAAAAACTTTGCCACTGTTTCAATATTCCAAACAGCGCCTAAGCAAATTAGCACCATAATGAAGATTAAGCGTCCGTCCGTGTAATTCCAACAATATTGCAAAACTTAGCTCCAAAAAAGAAAAATATATATTAATTCCCATCAGACCTACTTTTTTTATTAAAAAAAAATACACGTAATCCTATAAGCGGCGAAGATTTATGCGCTACCGCAGGTCTTTTTGGATAACCCCCGGAAATTCCAACAACTAGTTTAAATTTCTTTTGAATTAAACTTTCTTTCTTTTGCTGGAAGACATTATGGGATTAACTCATCTACAAAAGGCTGTCGCCGCAAAACTCAACGGTATTAAATGAAATTTCGTAAAGCCGAGAGTGATTTATTCAAAGTAATCTCGTTCGGGAGAGACGTCACCCACGAAAAACTAGTCCCAGATACATCAAGGTTCGGAAACGATTTTCTAAATCGAAATCTAAAAACTGCTAAGGCACATATTTTAACGGCAGACGTTTACCTGCTTTGACAGCGCCATCAGCAAAAGATTATATTAGGGCTTAATATATTTTTCACCGGGAATATTGCTTCCTTTGCGTAAATTCTGCAGCTGACTCCAAAAATAAACAGTTTCAACGTCATGGACAAAATAGAACATACAAGATGGTGGTATTGTCACGAATGGAAAATCAGAAAAGCAGAAAGAGGAAGCGGGTTACGTCAGCCAATCAATGGGGTATAAATTAAGCTCGACATGCGTTGGTAAGGGAGACGGTCGGAGACTCCGCCTCATAACCACATTATGTAGTCGTCCCGAATTCTGCAACCCGCACCGAGTTTCGGGAGATCCAGATAATATTGGTATAAGATTCGGTTTGGGAAGACGCAATAAATTTTTTAAGAAACCCTCACAAAGGAGATGGACGTGGATAAAGCCAAATTGACTAAATTATTCTCTGCGATAGGAAGAATGCTAACATAACAGTTTTAAATCAGTTGCTGCTACTAATTTGTTTAAAACCTGAGAGTTGAAGGAATTCAACTCCATTGTCTTACAATAAACAAGTTAAAACATCAAGAGACAATACGCTAATGCCTAGCACGCTAAACCTTATGTAGGAAAGGAAAACAACATCCAGAGTTGCAACCGGGAGCACTGCGGGCTTAGCAAGATGGTACAGAAGAAAGTGAGCGGAGATCTTACAATACCAGAACAAGTAAAACCATAATTGAGGATATGCTAAGTGAGTGGACAATTGCTGCCCTCCAGGATATTCCACCTTTCTTAAGAATTTATACAAAAGCGCCACTTTCTGTGTAAAAATAATGGAAGACTTGATAACCGAACAGATTTCAGTTAACAGGGGTGTTCGCCAGGATGATCCTATGTCCTTAAAAGTTTTTCCGTTGACATTGACGACTTAACAATGGTCACAATAGTATAGCGGAGTTTTTGACCCTAGTTACAGCGGGGCGAATCATCGTTATACAGGGTGGTCCAGTTTTAAATGTTAATAATTCACCAATTGATAGCTCATCAAAAAATAAGTTAACATACATTATGTCATTTTCCTGAAAAATGCTTCCTAAAGAAGACACAGACCTCCAGAGTTGCAACAACTGTCAGACCGTTTGACCAATTTTGATCAAATTTGGAACAAGCATTTATGAAATGAGTACTCGTTATGTGATGTGAATGACATTCTTCAAAATTGTTTAGAAGGATAGTCTTTATTTTCTACGCTCACTGGATATTATTCAAAATTGACAAAAATGTCTACTTGGGTTATTGAATTTTTTACTTTAAAATGGTTCAAAAGAATTCAAATCTGGTCATCTCTGGGGTTTTCGAGTTAATTTTTGACACTGAAAATAGTCAAAAAACCGGATTGTTGGACTAATGTTTACTGGCGTTCAATTTTTTAGACTATAGGTAGTGTAAAACTGGTCATTCAATTCAAACTTTTTTTTTATTCAATTACACACTGGTAACAGTCCGAATTTTCGAACTAATTTAATTCTAATAATTAGTGTTCAAGACTAATATTGGAACATTTAATGCCACAATTGTTTAATTTTATCAATGAAAAGTTTGAAACTTAACTTTTACTATAAAAAATAGTTTAAAATTCGATTTTTCAGTTTTAAAGCACAGTGAAGCGCCCATAAGTCAATTTAACACTAACAAAGCGTAAAATGGCATGTTTAAGCCTATGGAAAATGTAAAAATAGTTTTTTAAGTCTGTTATGTCAAAAACTTGGTGAAGATAACCCTAAAACTCGATTTTCCAAGATGAAAAAAGTTTTTTATTATACTTAACAGAAAATACTACATTTTCAACTGTTTATAAAATACAGTAAATATGACATTTTCGGAACAGCGCACGGAAATTTTTTCCCGATCCCTCTTTCCGTGCGCTTAATAATAAACATAGATATCCATGATACTAGATATCCTATGGCAACCCGAAGAAAAAAATAAAACGAGTAATGTGTCTATAGCAACGATTTATTTATTAATGACAAATTTTATTTTCTGTCAGTGAAAATTAAGTATTTATGTATTTATTACATTTTGCAAAAATGAATTCAGATTGTGAAGAAAATCGGGATATTCCCGAAAATATCTTACAACGAGCGGCAGAAGTGAGTGCAGATTTATTACCAGTGAAATCCAGGTTGAGATATGAACAAGAATATAACAGTTTTACCGAATGGCGGACTCAGAAACGAATCAAAATTGTGAGTGACGATATTCTTTTAGTATATTTTTCTGAAAAAGCCAACACTATGAAATCCTCCACTTTATGGAGTCGATTCTCTATGTTAAAGAGTTGTTTGGCAATAAAAGAAAATACTCACTATCAATATCCAAAAACGATTGCTTCTTTGAAACGACAAGCTGTAGGATATATACCAAAGAAATCCAAGATTCTTACAGCAGAACAAGTAACCAAATTTTTATGTGAAGCTTCAGATGGAGAATATCTACTAGCAAAAGTAATTTTAGTGTTTGGCATCTTCGGTGCATGCCGCAGAGATGATTTAATACGTTTGAGTTTAGATGATGTGGAAGATAATGGGCGTTTCCTTGTCGTGTTCTTACGAGATGGAAAAACTCACAGGTCAAGAAGTTTTACCATTACCAATGAAAATTGCAAATTCGATCCCTGTACAATTTACCGAAAATACGCAGATCTCCGCCCTAAACATATGGAGAGTAGAAGATTATTTGTTGCATACCGAAACCAAAGATGTTACGCTCAACATGTTGGGTGCCATACTATCAGTGGTATTCCAAAACTTATTGCAAAATACCTAAAACTAAAAAATCCCGAAGAATATATCGGACATGGGCTAAGGCGCTCTTCGGCAACCATGTTGGTGGAAAACGGCGGTGATTTGCTCACTTTGAAAAGACACGGAGGATGGCTTTCTTCCAATGTAGCAGAAGGATATATAGAAGAGTCCATACAAAGAAAAATTGAAGTATCACGGAAGTTGTTTAGCCCTTGTAACTTGGAAACTACAACATCTGTAACAGTCAATCAAGAGAACCAAAGCACACACGAACACTCCGCTTCAACATTTTTAGCAGAGTCTTTAGTTCAACAAAAAGAAATGCAAAAGGGATTGAGCTTCAACAATAATACGAATTGTACAATAAATATTACTATTAATAATAACGGTTCTGTCCAAAATTAATTTTCTTAGAATTACCTACTTGTATTTTTTTTGTTAATTTGAGTTGTATGTACTTACATTTTTACTGTTTTAAAAATAAAAATAAATATTCCCGATTTTCTTAATAATTTTTTGCGATATTTTTTGTTTATGTTGATTTCAGGTACCTAAGTATAATAAAAAATATCGTTCATTACTCGTCCAGAAATGGATTTTCCGTTCTTGCATGACTTCCCGTGTTCGGCTGCGCCTCACACGAGAATTTGTCACGCGCGCACGAAAAAATCCTCATTTCTGTACTGGTAATGAAATATACTATTAAAGCCCTAAAAATAGTCCAGAGTTATAAGAAAATGAAAAGCAAAGTAAAAAAACTTGAAAAGTTAGTCTTCAAGTCAATTTTCATGAATCTAATGTCAATATCCTGTATTTAAGACTAAAATATTGAAATGTATATTCAAATTATGAAAATTTACTTCAAATGCAAATTTTAAGCTTTTGATGTCACTTTTCATTGGTTCAGAGTCACTTTTTGGTGTCCAAGTCAATTTTCAAGGTTGAAATGTGTGAATTTGTAGTCAAAAATTCTAGATAAATTAGTTTTTCATGGCTACAATTCCAAAGTTTTTCAACTTATCTGAATACTATAACGACTGACTACAAAGACAGTTTTAAGCCTTTCAAGTCAATTTTCACAGTTTTCAAGTCAATTGTCAAGGCTAAAGTCTTTCAATTTGTCTGAAAACTGTGAAAACTGATTACAAAGACAATTTTTAAGCCTCTCAAGTCAATTTTCACCGTTTCAAAGTAAATTTACTGGTTAATAAGTCAATTTTCAAAACTAAAGTCTTTCAATTGGTCTGGAAACTATGAAAACTGGCTACAAAGAAATTTTTTAAGCTTCTTAGGTCAATTTTCACCATTTTCAAGACAATTCTTAAGTTGGGTTGGGTTGGTTTTGGGTCTATGAACTCAATTATCTCGTAAACAAAGTTTCAAATCAGAATTTTATAAAAGATACTTATTTTGTTAAATTGAACAAGTAAAAAAATTGAAATTTTGAAGCATTTTTCATGAAAATGACATAATGTATGTTAACTTATTTTTTGATGGGCTATCGAATGGTGAATTATTGACATTTAAAACTGGACCACCCTGTATAGATCAAAGGCTTCTTTCAGAGTTTTGTTTGGTGATGCTCGACCGGTTATGGATATAACGAGAGAACAACGGACAGCTATTGCAAGGCAAGAGAAGCTTTAGATCAGTTGAGATCACTTTCTCACAGTTTTCCTCTTGAAATAACCTGTTCTCGCGCGAATTTTTTTTAGTTGACTTTCAGAGTAGCGGTTTTGAGCTCTAATTTGATTTACATCAATTTCAGTTACTTCCAGACACCATTTTTGTGATAGAGCTAATGGAATTTGGCCATAACAAAAAAAACCAGTTGCAGATAGTCTTATGATATTAGCTTTGTTCGGGTTCATGGTTTTGAACCGTTCTCGAACTGATTTGGATCATCTGCATGGATGGAATAAGATTTGCTCTGTATTGATTTACAGGACTATATACACATTGTCGTGCAAATGGTCCAAATCCATATTCGAAACGACATTTAGGAAAATAATTCATACAAATCACCTTTAAATTGCAAAGCCCTTTTGGCTCAGCTAGTTAACCGAGACGTGCGTACTTTAATAAACCCCTTTACCGAGAAAAATCATTTAAATATATTCCCCAAAAGGGACAATAACTTTAAGAAGAATTCAGTACGACTACACGGTCTGGCACGAGACGGAGTCTTCTGGCTGTCTCCGACCGTCTGCCTTAGTAACTGATATCGAGTTTTATTTACACCAAGTTGGTTCAGTGACGAAATGTATGATTCGTCGCTTGTTTTCATAATCCTGCATAGCATGGTACGATGCACTACCAAATCTTTTAAATTAATGGAAACCACAAAGAGGAAGAAAGATTTTTATGTCCATTCTCCTCATGAAACTGTCCTTCCTTTCGCAAACCTGAAAAATCAAACAAACTAAACGTACATCAATAGGAAATGTGGAACGTTCTGATCAAAATTCTGACGGTGTACGAACATATTCGGAACGTCAACATAAAAAAAAGTTGCTTCGTACGGTTCTCTCCATTTCGGCACTGCGTGATATGATATCAGGAATGATGTACGAGGCAAATAATAGAAAAGTTTTTCGGAAAGAGGTCGATGGAAACTTCAATTACGCCACACTACACTCTCGACGGATCTCCTTTAGGTTAAAAGGCCCAATTTGTACAACAAGTGCAGCTGAAATCCCGAGGGAAATTTCGCGTCCGAGATTTTGCCGCTTTGGTTAAGTTGCAAGGCTCCGTGACCCTACTAGTGCCCTTAATTGTTGTAAAGGACCAATCCTTTGCGTTTATCTATACGCTGTGTGCAATAAGTCCCGGACCAGTCGAATATTTCGAAAACCATGCATCCAACAAGAAAAAAGTAGAGGAATATCAAATGTAGGTTTTAAAATGTATTGAAACTATACAGGATGTTGAATAACTCAAAATTGCATTTTTCTTTATTTTCTTAAATTCCTACTGTTCTACTCGAAAATAATATTATAAAGCAACAATTGACACAAATTCATAATTTTGTTATTGCACAATAGAAAATTGTTATTTTCTGATTTCGTTCATATAAATGAAGAAAGTTGCATTTAAGTTCTTTTCCAAATTTCATTGAAATATTTAATGGACAGTTTGGTTTAGACATTCTCAAACAGTTAAAAGCTAACGTTGATTTTGAATGCACAGTTTCTTCTTAACAACTCTTTATACTAAAATAAAAATAACAAATTATGAACTAAAAATGTCAGGTTCAAAATTTAACAGGTTATTGAAATTCGAACTTCTTTGATACTCGGACAATAAAAAAAAAACAGTTAGTGACAGTTGTCACGTGGGTCTAGAACAATACTTACCTAAGACGGTCACGTGAAAATTGTTAAAATAACTGTCAAAAATCACAGAAACAAGCCTTGTTTCGAAAACTGTGCAGATTTTAGGCAAATTTTGTCATTAGTGACAGATATCATGTGGTTTTAGAGGATAATTTAGCTAGACAGTCACGTTACCTACTTGAAGTTAAAAAAGTTACTGATTTAAGCACATCTTTGGAATCTACTATTTAATAACATAAAAAATAATACAAAATTTGGTACAGTCAGAGAGAAAAGTGTCAAATTTTGAATTGCCAGAAACACAGTTTGAAAGAACAGTCACGGACAAAATCGTTTGTAAAACCCACTTAAAGTAAGAAAATTACTATTTTAAGCGCATTTTTGGAATCCTCATTAAATTTCCTATCCAATAACATAAAAAACAATACAAAATTTGGTACAGTCCCGAAGAAAAGCGGTGGTAAATTTTGAACTGACAGAAATACAGTTTGAAAGGACAGTCAGAAATAAAATCTCCTGTAAAACCCACTTGTAGTGAAAAAATAACTGTTTTAAGCACATTTTTGGAATTCTCATTAATTTTTGTATTTAATAATAAAGAAAAATGGTACAAAATGTAGTACAGTCAGCGAAAAAAACGGTGTCAAAGTTTGAACTGTCAGAAAAACGTTAAAAAGACAGTCAGGAACAAAATCGTCTGTAACATCCACTTAAAGTGAGAGAATTACTATTTGAAACACATTTTTGGAATCCTCATTAAATTTCCTATCCAGTAACCTAAGAGAAACAATAGAAAATTTGGTACAGTCAGGGAGAAAAACGGTGTCAAAATTTGAAATGTCAGAAATACAATTTGAAAGGACAGTCAAACACAAAATTGCTTGTAAAACCGATTTGAAGTATGAAAATTACTATTTTAAGCACATTTTTGGAATCCTCATTAAATTTTCTATCCAATAACCTAAGAAACAATACAAAATTTGGTACAGTCCGGTAGAAAAGCGGTGTTAAAGTTTGAAATATCAGAAATACAGTTTGAAAAGACATTCAGGGACAAAATTGCCTGTAAAATCTATTTAAAGTATGAAAATTATTATTTTAAGCACATTTTTGGAATCCTCATTAAATTTCCTATCCAATAACCTAAGAAACAATAAAAAATTTGGTACAGTCAGAGAGAAAAGCGGTGTTAAAGTTTGAACTGACAGAAATACAGTTTGAAAGGACAGTCAGGAAAGAAATCTCTTGTAAAACCCACTTGGAGTAAGAAAATAACTGTTTTAAGCAAATTTTTGGAATTCTCATACACGTTTTTAATTTGATAATAAAAAAAAAACGGTACAAAATTCAGTACAGTCAGGGAGAAAAGCAGTATCAGTTTGAACTGCCAGAAAAACATTGAAAGGACAGTTAGGGACAAAATCGCCTTTAAAATATACTTAAAGTATGAAAATTACTATTTTAAGCACATTTTTGGAATCCCCATTAAATTTCCTATCCATTAATCTAAGAAACAATAGAAACTTTAGTACATTCAGGGAGAAAAGCGGTGTCAAAGTATGAAATGTCAGAAATACAGTTTGAAAGGACATTCAGGGACAAAATCGCCTGTAAAATCTACTTAAAGTAAGAAAATTACTATTTTAAGCACATTTTTAGAATCCTCATTAAATTTCCTATCCATTAATCTAAGAAACAATAGAAACTTTAGTACATTCAGGGAGAAAAGCGGTGTCAAAGTATGAAATGTCAGAAATACAGTTTGAAAGGACATTCAGGGACAAAATCGCCTGTAAAATCTACTTAAAGTAAGAAAATTACTATTTTAAGCACATTTTTAGAATCCTCATTAAATTTCCTATCCAATAACCTAAGAAACAATAGAAAAGTTGGTATAGTCAGGGAAAAAAGCGGTGTTAAAGTTTGAACTGACAGAAATACAGTTTGAAAGGACAGTCAGGAAAGAAATCTCCTGTAAAACCCACTTGGAGTAAGAAAATAACTGTTTTAAGCAAATTTTTGGAATTCTCATACACGTTTTTAATTTGATAATAAAAAAAAAACGGTACAAAATTCAGTACAGTCAGGGAGAAAAGCAGTATCAGTTTGAACTGCCAGAAAAACATTGAAAGGACAGTTAGGGACAAAATCGCCTTTAAAATATACTTAAAGTATGAAAATTACTATTTTAAGCACATTTTTGGAATCCCCATTAAATTTCCTATCCATTAATCTAAGAAACAATAGAAACTTTAGTACATTCAGGGAGAAAAGCGGTGTCAAAGTATGAAATGTCAGAAATACAGTTTGAAAGGACATTCAGGGACAAAATCGCCTGTAAAATCTACTTAAAGTAAGAAAATTACTATTTTAAGCACATTTTTAGAATCCTCATTAAATTTCCTATCCATTAATCTAAGAAACAATAGAAACTTTAGTACATTCAGGGAGAAAAGCGGTGTCAAAGTATGAAATGTCAGAAATACAGTTTGAAAGGACATTCAGGGACAAAATCGCCTGTAAAATCTACTTAAAGTAAGAAAATTACTATTTTAAGCACATTTTTAGAATCCTCATTAAATTTCCTATCCAATAACCTAAGAAACAATAGAAAAGTTGGTATAGTCAGGGAAAAAAGCGGTGTTAAAGTTTGAACTGACAGAAATACAGTTTGAAAGGACAGTCAGGAAAGAAATCTCCTGTAAAACCCAATTGTAGTAAGAAAATAACTGTTTTAAGCACATTTTGGAATTCTCATAAATTTTTTTAGTTAATAGTAAAAAAAACTGTACAAAATTTACTACAGTCAGGGAGAAAAGCGTTGTCAAAGTTTGAACTGCCAGAAAACTATTAAAAGGACAGTCAAGCACAAAATCGCCTGTAAAATCTACTTAAAGTAAAAAAAAATACTATTTTAAGCTCATTTTTGGAATCCTCATTAAATTTCCTATCCAATAACCTAAGAACCAATAAAAAATTTGGTACAGTCAGGGAGAAACGCGGTGTTAAAATTTGAACTGACAGAAATACAGTTTGAAAGGACAGTCAGGACAAAATCTCCTGTATAACCCAATTGAAGTAAGAAATTTACTATTTTAAGCACATTTATCGAGTTTTCATGAAATTTTTTATTAAATATTAAAAAAAGGTACAAAATTTGGTTCAGTCACCGAGAAAAGCAGTGTCAAAGTTTGAACTGCCAGAAAAACATTGAAAGGACAGTTAGGGACAAAGTGGCCTGTAAAATCCACTTAAAGTAAGAAAATTACTATTTTAAGCACATTTTTGGAATCCTCATTAAATTTCCTATCCAATAACCTAAGAAACAATACAAAATTTGATATAGTCAGGGAGAAAAGCGTTATTTATCTTTGAACTGCCAGAAATACAGTTTGAAAGGACAGTCAGGGACAATCTCCTGTTGTAAGAAAATGATCTGAATCCCCTTCAAATGTCCTATCCAATAACCAATCCATATAATGGCAATGCTATTAAAAACGGTAGATTATTTGAAAATAAAACAGGATAACGGTAGAAGAATCACAAAAACGATACTAACTGGTAACAGTGATAAAACCTTCTAATGATATGAGTTAACACAGAGATAGGCATTGGTTATATGAGCTTTTTCCGTTGGTGATTCTAATATTTCAAAAAAAAATCACAGTTGGTTGATTATGAAGCTTTTTACAAGAAATAATCAAAAAAACTGATATTGTCTGTTTATGGATAAACCTTAGAACCAGACAAATGAATTGTAAAATAGTTTTTCAGCCAACTTAATGATAATAACCGACTTTAAGTAAACGCTTTTGTTTTGTTACTCGTACTACCCCCTTAATCAAATCTTTTCGATCAACCGTATCTTGGTTATTTGGCAAAATTCAGACAATTATGCAGAGATACATTGTGATTTAGTAGTACATTTTCTGAAACTTGGGAACTTTAAATTTAATATTGGGGGGGATAAGTTAAGACTGACAACCTGATTTTTTGAGTTATTGCTTGATGAAAGTTTTCAGGATCTTTGTAATGTCCAAACAAGTAAAACCTCGAATTGAACGAAACTTCTCGGATTGAAAACGCAAAAAAAATCGCTTTTATGATCGGAATGGAAATAAAAGAAACAAAAATGTATCAAAACGAAACTGCCGCTTTATAGATCCGGCTTTGATGTTCCAGTTTCCGGATTGTTGCGCCCCTTGGGCTGGAAGCAGTTTAAAATAATGACTCTCCTACACACACACTGAGAAAATTCAACAGGTTACGTTTTAATATTTAATTTTTTTTCCGGCCTCGGGGGCACTTTATTAATAAAATAACCGAAAAACATCCGCAGAATGTTTACTTCCTTAATATAGAACGTTGAAGCTTTTGTGTGGTTGCCTCGTTTACTCCCAGTCACGCATTTAAGTGATGTGTGTGGCGGGTCTAAAAGGCACAGCTCCTAAATTGGGTTTTCCTGATGAAAAGCCAAGTCGAAATAGGATTTTTCTGGTTGTCTGTCTATAAATAAATATGAGAAACTGACTTTTATTTTTCAGAAGAATATCTTGAAGAAGCAGAAGTTTGTAATTTTTTTTTCAGCAAAAATAGGACATAACGCAAATAGGTTTAGTAGAATAAATAAAAGAAAACCAACAATTTGCTGTCAAATATGGAATCTTACAGGATATGGCAACGCTGCTTTCACGCTGATGTTCAGTAATAATCTGTACAAGATTTAGGAAAAACTGTTTTTTTATAAAAATAACAGTGCTAATGGCAGGTAAATGTCACCAATTTTAAGTTTTTCCCTAGATTGGGTGTGTTTTTAAATTTAAACCACAATTTTGTACCAATACCCAGGATTTGACGAAACATTGTACTCTTAGAGATCTCAAAAAGGACAAGAGAAAGTTTAGTAGGATTAAACGATTTGAATCTCTGCTTACTGATCTTCGACCTATCGGGTATTTTGAGTAATTGACAAAAATTAGACAAATGTTATCGATAACTTAATTTTCTATCAAAACTCACTATTTTGCCGTAAACGGTCTCAGAAAGAATATATCTGCAAGAGAACCTTCAGTGGGAGTAAATTACCTGAATGTCTACTTGCGGAATATTTGACAAAATTCAAGGAAATGCTAGGAGAGAATTAAGATTCAATATCTCGGTAACGTGAAGAGCTAGGGAGGCCAGTTTCAGCTCATTTTGTAGTATTTTTTATCCTCTTTCTAATGGAGTTTCAGTGAAATCTATGAGAGTTCAAATAAAAAAGTTACGGTCATTCAAAAAATGCCGTTTTTGCAAAAAGTGCAATTTTGACAATTTTTGATTTTGCACCAGGAGGGTTTCAATGCACAGAAAAGGGCATATTTATACCAAAGAACCTTAAATAAGGTAAAATAAGCACAAAAAAGGCACTTTAAAATTTTTCAAAAAAATTGATAGGATGGGGGGGTATTAGGAAACTTTCTTTACTACTTTTTGGAAATTCAATATCTCGGTAACATGAAGAGCTAGGGAGGCCAGTTCTAGCTCATTTTGTAGTATTTTTTATCCTCTTTCTAATGGAGTGGAGGAATGGAGTTCAAATAAAAAAGTTACAGTAATTTTAAAAATAAAAAATACCGTTTTTGCAAAAAGTGCAATTTTGGCAAATTTTTATTTTACTCCAGGAGGGTTCCAATGCACAGCAAACGGCATATTTATACCAAAGAATCTTAAATTAGGTAAAATAAGTACAAAAAAAGCACTTTAAAATTTTTCATTTTTCATAAAAATTGGAAGAATGGGGGGGGGGTATTAGGGGCCTTTCTTTACTACTTTTTGAAATTCAATATCTCGGTAACATGAGGAGCTACAGAGGTCATTTTTAATCCATTTTGTAGTATTTTTTATGCTTTTTCGAATGGCGTAGGAACGAATTTCCTGCGAATTTAAATAAAAGAGCTACGATTTTTCAGATTTTTCAAAAAGTCAAAAAATTCAATTTTTGTCAAAAGTGCAATTTTGGCAAATTTTTATTTTGCTCTATAAGGGTTCCAATGCACTGCAAAGGGCATATTTATACAAAAGAACCTTAAATTAGGTGAAATAAGCACAAAAAAAGCACTTTAAAATTTTTCACTTTTCAAAAAAATTGAATGAATGGGGGGGGTATAAGAGGTTTTCTTTACTACTTTTTGAAATTCAATATCTCGTTAACATGAAGAGCTAGAGAGGCCAGTTTTGGCTCATTTTGTAGTATTTTTTATCCTCTTTCTAATGGAGTTTTAGTGAAATCTATGAGAGTTCAAAAAAAAAAGTTACGGTCATTCAAAAAATGAAAAAATGGCGTTTTTGGATTTTTGCAAAAAGTGCAATTTTGGCAATTTTTTATTTTGCTCCAGGAGGGTTCCAATGCACAGCAAAGGGCATATTTATACCAAAGAACCTTAAATAAGGTAAAATAAGCACAAAAAAAGCACTTTAAAATTTCTCATTTTTCAAAGAAATTGAATGAATGGGGGGGGTATTATGGGTCTTTTTTTACTACTTTTTGAAATTCAATATCTTGGTAACATGCAGAGCTAGAGAGGCCAGTTTTGGCTCATTTTGTAGTATTTTTTAGCCTCTTTCTAATGGCGTTTTAGTGAAATTGATAGGAGTTAAAAAAAGTTACAACCTATCAAAAATACAAAAAATGACAGTTTTGGTAAAAAGTGAATTTTGGACAAATTTTTATTTTGCTCCATATTGCACAGCAAAGGGTATATTCATACCAAAGGACCTCAAATTAGGTGAAACTATTTTGCCGTAGACGGCCTCAGAAAAGAAATATTTGGCAATAGACGTTTAGTGGGAGCAAATTACCTGAATGTTTACTTACGGCAATTCGACTCTCCGGAACTCAGGTATTTGACAAAATTTAGGAAAATCCTACGAGACAAATGTTGTAGATAACTTAATTTTCTATCAAAACGCGTAAACACTATTTTGCCGTAAACGTCCTAATAAGGAAGATATTTACGAGAGAACGTTTAGTGGGAGCAAATTACCTGAATGTTTACTTACGGCAATTCGACTCTCCGGAACTCAGGTATTTGACAAAATTTAGGAAAATCCTACGAGACAAATGTTGTAGATAACTTAATTTTCTATCAAAACGCGTAAACACTATTTTGCCGAAAACGTCCTAATAAGGAAGATATTTACGAGAGAACGTTTAGTGGGAGCAAATTATCTAAATGTTTACTTACGGCAATTCAACTCTCCGGAACTCAGGTATTTGACAAAATTTAGGAAAATCCTACGAGACAAATGTTATAGATAACTTAATTTTCTGTCAAAACGCATAAACACTATTTTGCCGTAAGCGTCCTAATAAGGAAGATATTTACAGGAGAACGTTTAGTGGGAGCAAATTATCTAAATGTCTACTTACGGCAATTCAACTCTCCGGAACTCAGGTATTTGACAAAATTTAGGAAAATCCTACGAGACAAATGTTATAGATAACTTAATTTTCTGTCAAAACGCATAAACACTATTTTGCCGTAAGCGTCCTAATAAGGAAGATATTTACAGGAGAACGTTTAGTGGGAGCAAATTATCTAAATGTTTACTTACGGCAATTCAACTCTCCGGAACTCAGGTATTTGACAAAATTTAGGAAAATCCTACGAGACAAATGTTGTAGATAACTTAATTTTCTGTCAAAACGCATAAACACTATTTTGCCGTAAACGTCCTAATAAGGAAGATATTTACGAGAGAACGTTTGGTGGGAGCAAATTACCTGAATGTTTACTTACGGCAATTCGACTCTCCGGAACTCAGGTATTTGACAAAATTTAGGAAAATCCTACGAGACAAATGTTGTAGATAACTTAATTTTCTATCAAAACGCATAAACACTATTTTGCCGTAAACGTCCTAATAAGGAAGATATTTACAGGAGAACGTTTAGTGGGAGCAAATTATCTAAATGTCTACTTACGGCAATTCAACTCTCCGGAACTCAGGTATTTGACAAAATTTAGGAAAATCCTACGAGACAAATGTTGTAGATAACTTAATTTTCTGTCAAAACGCATAAACACTATTTTGCCGTAAACGTACTAATAAGGAAGATATTTACGAGAGAACGTTTAGTGGGAGCAAATTACCTGAATGTTTACTTACGGCAATTCGACTCTCCGGAACTCAGGTATTTGACAAAATTTAGGAAAATCCTACGAGACAAATGTTGTAGATAACTTAATTTTCTATCAAAACGCATAAACACTATTTTGCCGTAAACGTCCTAATAAGGAAGATATTTACAGGAGAACGTTTAGTGGGAGCAAATTATCTAAATGTCTACTTACGGCAATTCAACTCTCCGGAACTCAGGTATTTGACAAAATTTAGGAAAATCCTACGAGACAAATGTTGTAGATAACTTAATTTTCTATCAAAACGCATAAACACTATTTTGCCGTAAACGTCCTAATAAGGAAGATATTTACAGGAGAACGTTTAGTGGGAGCAAATTATCTAAATGTCTACTTACGGCAATTCAACTCTCCGGAACTCAATTATTTGACAAAATTTAGGAAAATCCTACGAGACAAATGTTGTAGATAACTTAATTTTCTGTCAAAACGCATAAACACTATTTTGCCGTAAACGTCCTAATAAGGAAGATATTTACAGGAGAACGTTTAGTGGGAGCAAATTATCTAAATGTCTACTTACGGCAATTCAACTCTCCGGAACTCAGGTATTTGACAAAATTTAGGAAAATCCTACGAGACAAATGTTGTAGATAACTTAATTTTCTATCAAAACGCATAAACACTATTTTGCCGTAAACGTCCTAATAAGGAAGATATTTACAGGAGAACGTTTAGTGGGAGCAAATTATCTAAATGTCTACTTACGGCAATTCAACTCTCCGGAACTCAGGTATTTGACAAAATTTAGGAAAATCCTACGAGACAAATGTTATAGATAACTTAATTTTCTGTCAAAACGCATAAACACTATTTTGCCGTAAACGTCCTAATAAGGAAGAGATTTACGAGAGAACGTTTAGTGGGAGCAAATTACCTGAATGTTTACTTACGGCAATTCAACTCTCCGGAACTCAGGTATTTGACAAAATTTAGGAAAATCCTACGAGACAAATGTTGTAGATAACTTAATTTTCTGTCAAAACGCATAAACACTATTTTGCCGTAAACGTCCTAATAAGGAAGATATTTACGAGAGAACGTTTAGTGGGAGCAAATTACATGAATGTTTACTTACGGCAATTCAACTCTCCGGAACTCAGGTATTTGACAAAATTTAGGAAAATCCTACGAGACAAATGTTGTAGATAACTTAATTTTCTGTCAAAACGCATAAACACTATTTTGCCGTAAAGGTCCTAATAAGGAAGATATTTACAGGAGAACGTTTAGTGGGAGCAAATTATCTAAATGTCTACTTACGGCAATTCAACTCTCCGGAACTCAGGTATTTGACAAAATTTAGGAAAATCCTACGAGACAAATGTTATATATAACTTAATTTTCTGTCAAAACGCATAAACACTATTTTGCCGTAAACGTCCTAATAAGGAAGAGATTTACGAGAGAACGTTTAGTGGGAGCAAATTACCTGAATGTTTACTTACGGCAATTCAACTCTCCGGAACTCAGGTATTTGACAAAATTTAGGAAAATCCTACGAGACAAATGTTGTAGATAACTTAATTTTCTGTCAAAACGCATAAACACTATTTTGCCGTAAACCTCCTAATAAGGAAGATATTTACGAGAGAACGTTTAGTGGGAGCAAATTACATGAATGTTTACTTACGGCAATTCAACTCTCCGGAACTCAGGTATTTGACAAAATTTAGGAAAATCCTACGAGACAAATGTTATAGATAACTTAATTTTCTGTCAAAACGCATAAACACTATTTTGCCGTAAACGTCCTAATAAGGAAGAGATTTACGAGAGAACGTTTAGTGGGAGCAAATTACCTGAATGTTTACTTACGGCAATTCAACTCTCCGGAACTCAGGTATTTGACAAAATTTAGGAAAATCCTACGAGACAAATGTTGTAGATAACTTAATTTTCTGTCAAAACGCATAAACACTATTTTGCCGTAAACGTCCTAATAAGGAAGATATTTACGAGAGAACGTTTAGTGGGAGCAAATTACATGAATGTTTACTTACGGCAATTCAACTCTCCGGAACTCAGGTATTTGACAAAATTTAGGAAAATCCTACGAGACAAATGTTGTAGATAACTTAATTTTCTGTCAAAACGCATAAACACTATTTTGCCGTAAAGGTCCTAATAAGGAAGATATTTACAGGAGAACGTTTAGTGGGAGCAAATTATCTAAATGTCTACTTACGGCAATTCAACTCTCCGGAACTCAGGTATTTGACAAAATTTAGGAAAATCCTACGAGACAAATGTTATATATAACTTAATTTTCTGTCAAAACGCATAAACACTATTTTGCCGTAAACGTCCTAATAAGGAAGAGATTTACGAGAGAACGTTTAGTGGGAGCAAATTACCTGAATGTTTACTTACGGCAATTCAACTCTCCGGAACTCAGGTATTTGACAAAATTTAGGAAAATCCTACGAGACAAATGTTGTAGATAACTTAATTTTCTGTCAAAACGCATAAACACTATTTTGCCGTAAACCTCCTAATAAGGAAGATATTTACGAGAGAACGTTTAGTGGGAGCAAATTACATGAATGTTTACTTACGGCAATTCAACTCTCCGGAACTCAGGTATTTGACAAAATTTAGGAAAATCCTACGAGACAAATGTTGTAGATAACTTAATTTTCTGTCAAAACGCATAAACACTATTTTGCCGTAAACGTCCTAATAAGGAAGATATTTACAGGAGAACGTTTAGTGGGAGCAAATTATCTAAATGTCTACTTACGGCAATTCAACTCTCCGGAACTTCAGGTCACAATGGGTCCGGCTAGCGGCCTAAGTGTCTTCTCCGAAGGAAGCCCATCTAACAATATCACCATCTGGTAGCTGTCAAGTTACATCACATGTTTTTCGTGAAGTTTGGTTTACAGTGGTTTTCTCACCTAATCGTGGATTTCCTATGGATTTTGAATTTACCACAACTGCCTTATGCAAACTTGAGCATTGTCGTGGCAATGTGCATGCCAATTCGTGCTGGTTATATTATCAGGAATGAACAAAGCACGCAACAATTTAAGTTTGGTGTAATATCTCACATAACGTCGCTGAAGCGTGGCAACCCAGCCGGATATAAATCAATAGGACACGAAGGTTAACGTACTTTGAGTGTTGAAAAATTGCTTTTTATTTATTTAGGGCTGCGTTTGCCTACTGTTGTATCACTCTGGCACATGTTGAAAGTGGTGTAATTATCCCCGCCCAGACAATTATTGTTTGGTGTAAATGGAGCCAAGTTTTTAACAATCTCCTGAATATTTCGATTAAAACAGAATTATCAAGACCACAATACACAGATGTGGTAAAAGAAAACAGAGAAACATTGATAATTGCATGAGCGAGACAAAGACAAAACACCTGGCAAATAAAAATCCCTCAAAATCAAATAAAACAAATAATGGTAAACACCTACTAGACTTTTAAGTTTTCTGGACATTCCAACCAACCGAAATTAATTTTTTGCTTTATAATGTTAAAAACATCATTTTCTTAAATTAGAGTCACTTAAAACCATCAGAAGTACACTGTAAAGCGCCCTTTAACGGCCACAGTAAAAATGTGTCCAAATTCAGGTTTTGTATCTCAAAAAACCCCTCAAGTACAAGATTAGAAAGTCATACGTTACAAAATGTACATTATATTTAAAAAAATCGTTTTTTTTTTTTTACTTTACCACCCTGTATCTCGAAAACGGAGCAATTTCAGACTGAGGTAAGTTGCTTTTTTTGTTGTCAGGAATGTGTAATAGAATTTTGTACGGAATGTTTAGAGACACTCTGTATTGTCACGTTTAATTTGGCACTATTTCATTAATTTACGAAACCGGTGCGGGTTGCAGAATTTGGGATGACTACATTTTGTGGCACGAGACGGAGTCCCCGACCGTCTCACCAACGGATGTCGGTTGTTTCTCTCGTTTTCCATATTCCTGCATAGCAGCAGTGATGATTTGTCACATTCTGACTATAACCTTGCCTCGTGCATTTTATTATTTTGCAATCTTCGAATATCTGCTTGAATTTAATGAATTTAAGTTTTCTAAATAATACGAATGTCTATTCGTGTCAAAGTAAAGTGGTCAAATAAGTTCAAGGTCTACACATTAGTATATTGAATTACCTTGTAACTGTCAAAATAACCAAGTTATAGACTGGCAAATTATGTGCAACTATTTCAATTACAAGCTAGCATATGGTATAATACTTTTGCTACCACTTATAAATATAATAAATAAATATAAAGCTAGCATTGCAGTTCGGACAGTTATGACGTTTGTCTTTGTACTATAAAGGGGGTAAAATTTGAAATTTCAAATGGGACAACCTGTATATTTTAGTATTGTTGAATTGCGCACACTCAGAGCTACACAACGACCCAATATTATCCCTACAAAATTGTTACAGTTTCTGAGATATTTTGTATTAAAATTGGTGTTAACCAAACCAGAGGTTTTGAAAAACAGCGTTCCGTTTCAAATGGTAAAAGTCGGAAATTTCAAATAGGACACCCTGTATATTTTATCAGAGCTGCCCAGTGACCCAATATTGTTTCGCTAAGTTCGGTTATTACTTTTTTCATGAATCAGACTTTTTTCAACTGACAGTTATCCCGTGACTGCCTTAATAGTACACAAAGTATATAATCCCCAAAACTAACACTTTAAAAACACCTTTTACATGCACAAATACCAGAATAATTAAATGGATTGTACTTACATTTGTTACACGATGAGGGTAGTTTTCTGGAGAATTTGGCACTCGGGATTACTATAATACAGAAAATGGATTAAAATTTTATTAATTTACGAATACGGTGCGAGTTGCGGAATTTGGGACGACTACATTTTGTGGCACGAGACGGAGTCTCCTGACCGTCTCCGACCGTCTGCCTTACTAACGGATGTCAAGCCTTATTATTACCAAATCGGTTTAGTGATGACATTTGGCTCATAGAGCTGTACAGGGTTGCTTGGAGTGATATTTGGACACAATTCAACTTAATATCATCCAAACCGAGCTGGAAAATAAAACACGCGGTATCTCGCCGGTCCATTCGGAGTTATAACCTTTTGGATTTCACGAGGCCGTGCTGTTTGGCACGTTTCCATGTCAGTTTTATCAACTATTTTACTGCCGCCTGTTTTTGCAGCAATTCGACCGGCCACGGCCCTTTTATGATGATCTACGACGAAGCCGGGAATGGCTCTTGCAAAACGAAACGAATGCCGCAAATATTATTTGTTTTTCGGGAACTGGACACGCTGTTTTTGCGCTATCAATTTCAAAAAAAAAATCAAAAAAGTGGGGTCTGATGTAGGTCGGAAAGACTTTTCAAAACTGTTTTGTTGTGGCATCCAATCTGTGTATATACACTGTAATTACTGAGACATGTAATGAAAAACTGAGGTTACTGTTACATGGTAGGCAAATGAGCAGTTTACACAGAAGCAAATGGAAGAACTACACTTTAACTATTAAAACCTATTTGTATGGGCAAATCAAATGTCACGAAATCATTTTTCGTTGGCAGTATCTTTTAAGTTGGAGAGGATTCACGTAATGCAAATTGGCACATAAATCCATTAACTTAACATTCGTTAAACGATTTAAAAGCCCTCATAAATAGCACCAACTCAGGACGTTAATAATTCATCTCGTGCCCATCAAATCACGTCACAAAACCTAGTTAGAGCCAACTATACAAATAAAATAATTGATTCCACTAGAACAGAGCAGCCAGTTTCAATTTATCACTATAGAACAAGCAACCAACCCTCTATTTCTATTCGGATAATTTATATGCCGGATCGTATTTCTATTGCGGCTGACGCTTCAGCATAACCTGAGGTAAATACGTTACATCAATCAACCTTTTTGCTTTCGGATGTCTGCGAAACTGACGGGTTTATCAAACTGCCTTATTTTAGTAATTTAAATTTAGACTAAAAACTGTATTTAAGAAAAAAATAATCTAATCTTCTTCTTTCTTTTAATAAATATTTTAGTTCCAAGCAACACTGAACCGATCACTAAACCGATTTAGTAAAAATAAGGCTTGACATCCGTTAGTAAAGCAGACGGTCAAGAGACTCCGTCTCGTGCCACAAAATGTAGTCGCCCCAAAAGAAAAAATACTGTTTCTTGTGAAAATTACTTCCATCGTTCAAAAATGTCCCTAAAACATTTTTTCACTCCAAGTGAGTTTTATAGGCAATTTTGTCCTTGACTCTCCTTACAAACTATGATTCTGGCAGTTCGCCTGTAAAACACAATTGAAGTAAGAAAATGACTATTTAAAGCACATTTTAAGAATCTTCATTTAATTTCTTATCCAATAACCTAAAAAAACTAAAAAATTTGGTACGGTTAGGGAGAAAAGCTGTGTCAAAGTTTAAGTTTGAACGGACAGTCAATCTGCCAGGAACACAGTTTGAACGAACAGCCAGGGGCAAAATTGCCTGTAAAACCCATTTGGAGTAAGAAAATTACTATTTTAGGCACATTTTCAGAATCGTCATTTAATTTCTTATCCAATAACCTAAAAAAGCGCCACAAATGTGGATTTGGCAATTCGCAGTGTTATGAGAAACGGTAGATTAGATTATATACAATAGAGATTCACCTCTGGTGGTTTTTAATAGGGTTAACCGAGCAAATCTCACTCACTTAAATCACTTTAAACAATAACTACTATATTAGCTACTCTCAAGTTCAGTTATAGTTGCTCTACTTATCCAAATGAAAGAAAACTAAACAGGCAAAATGCTCTATTTAAAAGGTTACCACACTATTTATGTAGCTGTTAGCTATAATCAGGCTGTGATTTCAGTTCACGTCACTTTTAACTTCCAATCTGGAACAACCTTCTTAGCTACAGCACATATCTGTCCAGGTCAATCAACTGTCCCCCACCGGGTCCAAAAATGAGTCCCATAATGATAACTCTATTACCAGTTAGGCAAGGACCATAACCAGGGGCCGTTTTTATTTCCAAAAAAGGACCAAAAAGCACAAACGGCTCATCACTTCCAACTGCTGGAACACAAAATGGTAATTCTGATAAAAAGGTGTTCTAGTCACAACCTATGATGGAAGGATTTGAGATTACAGGCCTCCAAATGAATAAAAATACACTTAACAGAGGAAATGTAGTGAGCGATTTTTAGTAAATGAGTGGGGCAGGATTAGCTTTTATGGTCTAGGATTATATTGGAATATTGATGAAACAAAAAATCCATTACCATCCTGGAAAATGGATTAATTCCTTCTGCTAATGCTATCTTTGGAGCGAATAATTACTTATTTCTGCTTATTTGGCTGCAGGACACTGGTAACTTGTCCGTTTGATGTTGAAAAACGTTTTAGAATTGTGAACTTTTTATTAACTTTTGGTCGGACAGGCCTGTAATCGTTGCCTAAGTAAAATCTATTAAGGGTAGTTACATTATTTGCCGGTGACAAATCATCAAGCGACCAACATTAGATTTTGTCACTGAACCAATTTGAAATAACTAAGATTCGACTATAGTAAGGGAGACGGTCGGAGACTCCGTCTCGTGCCACATAATGTAGTCGTCCCCCCCGAAATTTTTCGGTTGTTTTTCTCAAATATAAATTAAAAAAAATAAGGGAGACCTTTATTTCACGTAATTTAAAAGCAAACCAGAAAAATCAATGCTAAATACAGGCACATACAATCAAATTATGAACAATTGCGGTACGAACAAAGTAAAAATATAAAAGATAAATTACTGTTTCGCTATTGTAAAGTTGTATTTAGCCTGACTGGCATTTTAGGAGTTGCAGTTGTATGTTTAGGACTGAAAATCGTGTCCCTAGAAATGTGGCTAGTAATTCTGACCCGCATTGTCCATTTACATGCTTGTTAAGCATTTAGTTTGGATTGTTGTTTTAGCACTTAAAACGAATGGCCAATTTTACACTGAGCTAATTGTGTAACTCGTAAAAAGCTTACAAAAACCACTAATAACAACAATCCAGTTTCTATATTAAAATCGTGTCGTAAAATAATGTTTTTGGTAGTTAAAACTTTACTATTTTTTATTCAAATTTGCTCGTTGCAAAACAAACTCTCAGATCCAGAAATGCTTAAATTTAGAAATTATTTCCTGGAATATGTAAAGGGTGGAATAAGCGACCTGTAACGTAACGTATGGTAAGGTAACACAATGTAACTTAAGATAACATAACAACGTAGTAAGTAACATAGCACAACTTATTCAGCAGCTAGTTTCAATGTTAAAGCCAATAACTTCTGGCATAAACCATAAAGCAAAGACACTAGTTTCGGCACTTTAACTATCATCATTCCTTGTAACTTAATTAATTAGGTAATGATGTCCTGTATAAATATCGACTGAATTTCCATTAATATAATCCACCTGGATAAATAAATTACGGTATGAATCCAGATTTAGAATGAAGTAAACTTACGTTGGCGCTCGTATTTTAAATGTAGTTAAGGGTCTTATGCAAATGTCGCTTAAAATAAATGGCCGCAAACCTAAAACTGGTCAGCGGAAAGTAAATTCTCTGGAACGTGGTGGAGGTCATGAGCGTTTCTAAACCGTATATGGGATTAAAGCGGCTTCTGGGTTTTAATTTTCCAGAGTATGAATTAGTTCCAATGTTATTGTAATAATGGGTAGCCGCGAATGCCTGGATGGCTTAAACGCCACTATACAAACTGTCAGACTATATTAAGTGGTATTAGATTAATAACCGCTACGAATAATCTCATTTTCCCAATGGTTTAAGTCATTTCCACCCAATTGGAATAATATTCCAGCCAGCAAAAGTTCCAAGTTAGATACACAGGAGGACAACTAGAAATTAGTCGATTTTTGTATAGTAGACCGTCAATTAGGCTTTGAAAAGCTCAATCAAACTACGTAACAGTATACGGGATGTCCCATTTAAACCATGAATCAGTTTGGTAACAATTTCCTGTTAAAAATTTCACCTTGTATATATTGGGAACTGTATGTTTTTTGTCAATTTGGTTTTTTATTTTATTGCATGGAGATTGCTCCCGTTCCAAATCTGCAGAAACATGACCAACTCAATGGAATAACAGTCATCAGATAGGATATTTAATGAGGATTCCAAAAATGTGTTTTACAGGCGATTTTGTTCCTGACTGTCATTTCAAACTATTTTTCTGGCAGTTCAAATTTTGACACTTTTTTTTCTAACTTTACCTGATTTTGGAGTGTTTTTTATGTCATTCCATAGAAAATTTAATCAGGATTCCAAAAATTTGCTTAAAACCGTCATTTTCTTATTCCAACTGGGTTCTACCGTCGATTTTGTTCCTGACTGTCATTTCAAACTGTGTTTCTGGCAGTTCAAATTTTGACACTGCTTTTTTTGCTGACTTTACCAATATTTTGTAGTGTTTCTTACGTTATTAGATAGAAAATTTAATGAGGATTTCAAAAATATGCTTAAAACAATCATTTTCCTACTTCAAGTAGGTTTCACAGGCGATTTTGTTCCTGACTGTCATTTCAAACTGTTTTTCTGGCAGTTCAAACTTTGACTTTTTTTGCTGACTATACCAAAATTGCGTAGTGTTTTTTACGTCATTGGATAGAAAATTTAATGAGGATTTTGAAAATGTGCTTAAAACAGTCATTTTGTCACTTCCAGTAGGTTTTACAGGCGATTTTGTTCCTGACTGTCATTTCAAACTATTTTTCTAGCAGTTCAAATTTTGATACTTTTTTTTCTAACTTTACCTGATTTTGGAGTGTTTTTCATGCCATTCCATAGAAAATTTAATCAGGATTCCAAAAATTTTCTTAAAACCGTCATTTTCTTATTCCAACTGGATTCTACAGGCGATTTTGTTCCTGACTGTCATTTCAAACTGTGTTTCTGGCAGTTCAAATTTTGACACTGCTTTTTTTGCCGACTTTATTAACATTTTGTAGTTTTTCTTACGTTATTAGATAGAAAATTTAATGAGGATTCCAAAAATGTGCTTAAAACAATAATTTTCCTACTTCAAGTAGGTTTCACAGGCGATTTTGTTACTGACTGTCATTTCAAACTGTGTTTCTGGCAGGTCAAACTTTGACACTGCTTTTTTTGCTGACTGTACCAAAATTTTATAAGGTTTTTTACGTCATTGGGTAGAAAATTTAATGAGGATTCCAAAAATGTGCTTAAAACAGTCATCTCAGGGTTTTTTAGGCGATTTTGTTTCTGACTGTCCTTTCAAATTGTGTTTCTGAGAGTTCAAATTTTGATATCGCGATTCTCTCTGACTTTACCTGATTTTGTAGTATTTTTTTATGTCGTCAGATAGGAAATTTAATGAAGATTCCAAAAAATCACATAAAACAGTCATTTTCTTAATCCAAGTGGGTTTTACATGCAATTTTGTTGATAACTGTCCTTTCAAACTCTGTTTCAGACAGGCTAAAGTTTGACACCAATTTTCGCCCTGATTTTACCTGGTTTTGAAGAGTTTTTTATGTCATTAGATAGCAAATTTAATGAAAATTCTAAAGATATGCTTAAAACATTCATTTTTTCATTCGATTTGTGCCTAACTGTCCTTTCAAACCATGTTTCAGGCAGTTCAAATTTTGACCACAATTTCCGACCTAACTTTACCTGATTTTAATGTGTTTTCTATGTCATCTTATGGAAAACTTAATAAGGATTCCAAAAATGTGCTTAAAACAGTCATTTTCTTACTCCAACTGGGTTTTACAGGCGATTTTGTTCCTGACTGTCAGTTGAAACTGTATTTTTGGCAGTTCAAACCTTGACACTGCTTTTTTGATGACTGTACCAAAATTTTGAAGTGGTTTTTTACGTCATTAGATAAAAAATTTAATGATGATTCAAAAAATGTGCTTAAAACACTTATTTTCTTACTCCAAGTGAGTTTTATAGGCGATTTTGTTCCTGACTGTCATTTCAAACTCTGTTTCAGGCACTTCAAATTTTGACATCAATTTTCTTCCTGACTTTATCCGATTTGTTGTGTTTTTATATGTCGTTAGATAGGAAATTTAATGAAGATTTCAAAAATGTGCTTAAAATAGTAATTTTCTTACTTCAAGTGGGTTTTACATTCGATTTTGTCCCTGACTGTCCTTTCAAACTCTGTTTCAGGCAGTTCAAATTTTGACCTCAATTTTCGACCTGACTTGATCTGATTTTAAAGTGTTTTCTATGTCATCTTATAGAAAACTTAATCAGGATTCCAAAAATGTGCTTAAAACAATCATTTTCTTACTCCAACTGGGTTTTACAGGCGATTTTGTTCCTGACTGTCAGTTGAAACTGTGTTTCTGGCAGTTCAAACCTTGACACTGCTTTTTTGCTGACTGTACCAAAATTTTTAAGTGTTTTTTTATTTCATTAGATAGACAATTTAATGAGAATTCCAAAAATGTGCCTAAACACTCATTTTCTCACTCCAAGTGGGTTTTACAGGCAATTATGTCCCTAACTGTCCTTTCAAACTATGTTTCAAGCAAATAAAATTTTGACAACAATTTTCTTTTTGACTTTATCTGATTTTAAGGTGTTTTCTATGTCATCTTATAGAAAACTCAATGAAGATTCAAAAAATGTGCTTAAAACAATCATTTTCTAACTCCTAAGTGGGTTTTACAGGCGATTTTATCCCTGACTGTAAAACTGTGTTTCAGACATTCAGATATTAGTAATATTTTGGGTGTCCCGTTTAAGATGCACTTTTTGGCTTTTGAAGTGGAGGAAAAATTTTCCAAGACTAATTTGTGTATCCAAAACCACCAATACATATAATTGTAAGACAACCGGCAACATCATTGACATTAAAATTGACAGACAACGCTTGAGGTTAAGAAAACATTTTCTTTGCTATTAACATCTGCATATTGCAAACAAAATTCAAAAACCAAATTAACATCACTAAATTAATTAAGATTGCCAGCAGAGCATCATGTGGAAGCTCTCCAATTAAACTGATATAATTGCATTGCTGATGGTTTGCCAGAATTTGCATAAGTTTGCAGATCCTTAATCAATTACTTCTCGCTAAGGAATAGTAGCCTAAATCATACCAGACGGAATTATTATGCTAAACTATCTTTTGTTTAAGTTGAGTGCAGCATATCACCAGATTAAATCACTTTTCCGGTAGTAAATTTTACTGATTCAACAAGAAAACGCTTTCAATCTAATTGATTCTCCTTTAAATACAGGGTGTTCCATTATATTCCACGTGTGAGTCACTTTTTCATTTGCATTCCTGATCAACTGGACTGATCGAAACTTGGGACATTACTACAACACACTTTCCTGAAATTTGAATATTTTCTTCTCACACGGTTTATACCGAGTGAACTGTTGAATAAAAAATGGAACAGTTCACCCTGATCTTTTCGAAACTTTGGACACTTTCCTCAACCAAACCAGAAAACCAAAAAGTACCACCCTGTACAATTAATTGGAAATAATTTTTAGATTTTCTCGTCCCTAATATTTATTCAAAGTAATTAAACTGCCATTAACTAATTAGCAAGGAAAACCTTTAAAATGACGCCATCTGGAAAATATGACTTTTCAGCAATACAATAAACGTATTAACGGAGACATATTGTTACGTTTCTACGGGGGCAATTTGCAAAATTATGCAAAACGTGTGGCAGAATACACTTGCGGTTACATCGAATTTATGTTGATTTTATGAAATATATCCGCAGGGTTATAACTAATTTCCATGCAATAATTTATTGGTTCAAAGGCAACATCTGCGGTGCAGCAGAGCAGGAAAACGTGTAACAATAAATAATGCATTTCCCATATCGCAATTGATAACAATTTTTTTTTTTGATTAAATGGCAAAAATAACATGTGTAATAAATTTGTATACAATTTTTTGGTTTAAAGTTAAAAAGCACTAAAATCGTGAAAAAAAGCGCTTAAAAAGCAAAATCATTTTCATCAAAAAAGCATAAAAATCTGTAAAAATGCACAAAACACTTTCAGAGATGCAACATTTTTAACTTTTTTTTTAGAACGGTTCTAGAAAGTGATGAAAACATTTAAAATACTTTAGAAGCATACGGAAGCTTTTAGATTTCCTTGAAATTTTTTGAGAGCTTCTAGACTAGTTGAAGATCATCTTGGAAGCCTTCAGAGTGTTCTAACAGCTTCTAGACTATTTTGGAAGGCTTTCGACTGCTGAGAAGTATTATGAAGTTCCTGTAATGATTTTTTTGTAAATCTAGCCGTTTTCGAGATATTTTCCAAAAACTAGTTTGAGGCATTTTTTACCGAAAAGTAATTTAAAAATTGAACACCCTGTATCTTGGTTATTCTTGGGAGTTCAGGGTGGTTCAACCACTTAAAAGAATTGTCTTGAACTGCTCTTTTTAGTGGTGGAGAGCAAAAAATTGTATCTAAAAAATTGTATACAGGGTGAGCCAAAATAATGACCCACTAACAGTTTCGTGCAGACCCTGTATACAGGCAACTGTATTGAAGTTCAAACGTTACGTAGTCTGGTTTTGTGGTTCATTAGGAACAATTTTGCAAGCTTGAAGTTTTTTTGTAAAACTAACCGTTTTCGAGATATTTTCTAAAAACTACTTTAATGCACTTTTTCTCGAAAATTAGTTTAGAAATTGAACACCCTGTATCTTGGTTATTATTTTTGGGAGTTTAGGGTGGTTCAGCCACTTGAAAGAATTGTATTAAACTGCTCTTTTCAGTGGTGTAGAACAAAGTATTGTATCTAAAAGATTGTGTACAGGGTGAGCAAAAATAAGGATCCACTAACAATTTTGGGCACACCCTGTATACAGGCAACTGTATTCAAGTTCAAACGTTACGTAGTCTGGTTTTGTGCTTCATTAGGAAAAATTTTACACTCCTGCAGTTTTTTTGTAAAACTAACCGTTATCGAGATATTTTTCAAAAACTACTTTGATGGCCTTTTTACCGAAAATTAGTTTAAAAATTGAACACCCGGTATCTTAGTTATTTTTGAAAGTTTAGGTTGGTTCAACCACTTAAAAGAATTGTATTAAACTGCTCTTTTCAGTGGTGTAGAACAAAGTATTGTATTTATAAAACTGTGTACAGGGTGAGCAAAAATAACGATCCAGTAACAATTTCGTGCACACCCTGTATACGAGCAACTGTACTAAAGTTCAAACGTTACTTAGTCTGGTTTAGTGGTCTATTCGGACCAATTTTGCACTCTTGCAGTTTTTTTGTAAATCTAAGCGTTTTCGAGATTTTCCAAAAACTACTTTGATGCACTTTTTACCGAAAATTAGTTCAAAAGTTGAACACCCTGTATCTTGGTTATTTTTGGGTGTTCAGGATGGTTCAACCACTCAAAAAAATTGTCTTAAACTGCTTTTTTCAGTGGTGTAGAGCCAAAAATTGTATCTAAAAAATTGTGTACAGGGTGAGCAAAAATAATGATTCACTAACAACTTTGTGTACACCCTGTATACAGGAAACTGTACTGAAGTTTAAACGTTACTTAGTCTGGTTTAGTGGTCTATTGGGAACAATTTTGCACTCTTGCAGTTTTTTTGTAAATCTAATCGTTTTCGAGATATTTTCTAAAAACTACTTTGACGCACTTTTTCTCGAAAATTAGTTTAAAAATTGAACACCCTGTATCTTGGTTATTTTTGGCAGTTCAGGGTGGTTCAACCACTCAAAAGAATTGACTTGAACTGCTCTTTTCAGTGGTGTAGAGGATAAAATTATATCTGAAAAATTGTGTACAGGGTGAGCAAAAATAATGACCTACTAACAATTTTGTGCACACCCTGTATACAGGCAACTGTACTGAAGTTCAACCGTTATTTAGTCTGGTTTAGTGGTCCATTAGGAACAATTTTGCACTCTTGCAGTTTTTTTGTAAATTAAACCGTTTTTGAGATATTTTTCAAAACCTACTTTGATGGCCTTTTTACCGAACATTAGTTTAAAAATTGAACACCTTGTATTTTGGTTATTTTTGGCAGTTCAGGGTGGTTCAACCACTCAAAAGAATTGTCTTAAACTGCTCTTTTCAGAGGTGTAGAACAAAAAAGTGTATCTAAAAAATTGTGTACAGGGTGAGCAAAAATAATGACCCGCTAACAACTTTGTGTACACCCTGTATACAGGAAACTGTATTGAAGTTCAAATGATACGTAGTCTGGTTTAGTGGTTCATTAGGAAACATTTTGCATCTTAGCAAATTTTTTTGTAAATCTAACCGTTTTCGATATATTTTCCAAAAACTACTTTAATGCACTTTTTACCGAGAATTAGTTTAAAAATTGAACACCCTGTATCCTGGTTATTTTTGGGAGTTTAACGTGGTTCAAACGTTACGTAGTCTGGTTTTGTGGTTCATTAGGAAAAAATTTGCATCTGAGCCATTTTTTTGTAAAACTAACCGTTTTCGAGATATTTTTCAAAAACTACTTTAATGCTCTTTTTACCCAAAATTATTTCAAAACTTGATCACCCGTGTATTTTGATTATTTTTGGCAGTTTAGGGAGGTTCAACCACTCAACAGAATTGTCTTGAACTGCTCTTTTCAGTGGTGTAGAGCAAAAAATTGTATCTAAAAAATTGTGTATGTACAGGGTGAGCAAAAATAATGACCCATTAACAATTTCGTGCAGACCCTGTATACAGGCAACTGTATTGAAGTTCAAACGTTACTTAGTCTGGTTTAGTGGTCTATTGGGAGCAATTTTGCACTACTGCAGTTTTTTTGTAAAACTAACCGTTTTCGAGATATTTTCCAAAAACTACTTTGATGAACTTTTTACCGAAAATTAGTTTAAAAATTGAACACCCTGTATCTTGGTTATTATTGACAGTTCAGGGTGGTTCAGCCACTCAAAAGATTTGTCTTCAACCGCTTTTTTTAGTGATGTAGAGCAAAAAATTGTATTTAAAAAATTGTGTACAGGGTGAGCAAAAATAATGTTCCACCAAGGATTATGTGTACACCCTGTATACAGGCAACTGTATTGAAGTTCAAACGTTACGTAGTCTGGTTTAGTGATCCATTAGGAACAATTTTGCACTCTTGCAGTTTTTTTGTAAATCTAAGCGTTTTCGAGATTTTCCAAAAACTACTTTGATGCACTTTTTACCGAAAATTAGTTCAAAAGTTGAACACCCTGTATCTTGGTTATTTTTGGGTGTTCAGGATGGTTCAACCACTCAAAAAAATTGTCTTAAACTGCTTTTTTCAGTGGTGTAGAGCCAAAAATTGTATCTAAAAAATTGTGTACAGGGTGAGCAAAAATAATGATTCACTAACAACTTTGTGTACACCCTGTATACAGGAAACTGTACTGAAGTTTAAACGTTACTTAGTCTGGTCTATTGGGAACAATTTTGCAGTCTTGCAGTTTTTTTGTAAATCTAATCGTTTTCGAGATATTTTCTAAAAACTACTTTGACGCACTTTTTCTCGAAAATTAGTTTAAAAATTGAACACCCTGTATCTTGGTTATTTTTGGCAGTTCAGGGTGGTTCAACCACTCAAAAGAATTGACTTGAACTGCTCTTTTTAGTGGTGTAGAGGATAAAATTATATCTGAAAAATTGTGTACAGGGTGAGCAAAAATAATGACCTACTAACAATTTTGTGCACACCCTGTGTACAGGCAACTGTACTGAAGTTCAACCGTTATTTAGTCTGGTTTAGTGGTCCATTAGGAACAATTTTGCACTCTTGCAGTTTTTTTGTAAATTAAACCGTTTTTGAGATATTTTTCAAAACCTACTTTGATGGCCTTTTTACCGAACATTAGTTTAAAAATTGAACACCTTGTATTTTGGTTATTTTTGGCAGTTCAGGGTGGTTCAACCACTCAAAAGAATTGTCTTAAACTGCTCTTTTCAGAGGTGTAGAACAAAAAAGTGTATCTAAAAAATTGTGTACAGGGTGAGCAAAAATAATGACCCGCTAACAACTTTGTGTACACCCTGTATACAGGAAACTGTATTGAAGTTCAAATGATACGTAGTCTGGTTTAGTGGTCCATTAGGAACAATTTTGCACTCCTGAATTTTTTTGCAAATCTAACCGTTTTCGAAATATTTTCTAAAAATTAGTTACATTATAGTATAAATCCAGTGACGTACTGCATATTTTCTTTAAACAACCCTTACTTCACTCACTGAAATTGACTGCAATAAACTGGTGAAATATAAGAAAAGTGTCTAAAAATGCAATAAAACACAATTTCAGCCAGTAATTTGGCAATTCAGGGGTGAAATCAGTGAAATTTATGGCGAAGACAGTAAATTGAACTTAAAATCCAGTGCCGTACTGGATATTTTCTGTAAACAACCCTTACATCACTCAGACTGCAATAAAGAGGTGACATATGAAAAAAGTGGCTAAAAATGCAATGAGCATACAAACAGATGCGAAGAAAGTTAAACCAGACTAAAATACTGCAAGATTTTTGGATTCAGGATCTAGT